>NC_083868.1:103079311-103687311 GCF_032452875.1 Bos javanicus
CATAATTTACTTATTTCTCTAAATGCTTACTGGACAGGCATTTACATGCTTTGAAATAGACCTTTTGGTCTTAAACATAGATTTTTTAATTGATTTTTAAATTAAAGTAGGTTGTATTAATTTCTGCTGTACAGCAAAGTGATTCAGTTATACATGTGTGTATATATATATATAGTGAAAGAAAGTGAAGTTGCTCAGTTGTGTTTGACTCTTTGCCACCACATGGTCTGTCACCTACCAGGCTCCTCCATCCATGCAATTTTCCAGGCAAGAGTACTGGAGTGGGTTGCCATTTCCTTCTCTGGGGGATCTTCATGACCCAGGGTTTAAACCCGGGTCTCCCACATTGTAGGCAGATGCTTTACATACATACATACATACATACATACATATATATATATATATATATATATATGTGTGTGTGTGTGTGTGTGTATTCTTTTTAAAATATTCTTTACCATTATGGCTTACAATAGGATATTGAATGTAGTTCTCTATGCTATACAAGTAGACCTTTGTTATTTATCGATTTCCCATATAATAACTTACAACTGCTACCCTAAACCTCTCACTTCCCTCCACACAGGCAACCATAAGTCTGTTCTTTATGTCTATAACTCTGTTTCTGTTTCATAAATAGATTCTTTTGTGTCATATTTTAGATTCCACATATAATGATATCATAAGATATTTGCCTTTCTCTTTTTGACTTCACTTAACATGATAATCTCTAGTTATATCTATATTGCCACAAATAGCATTATCCCATTCTTTTTTATGGCTGAGTAATATCCCATTGTATATTTGTATATACATACCACATCATCTTTATCCATTCCTCTGTTGATGAGCATTTAGGTTGCTTCCATGTCATGGCTACTGTAAATAATGCTGCTATTAACATTGGGGTGTATGTATCTTTTTGAATTCTAGTTTGTCTGAATATATCGCCCGGAATAGAATTGCTGAATCATATGGTAATTCTATTGTTAGTTTTCTCAGGAATCTCCATATTATTTTCCATAGTGGCTGCATCAACTTACATTGCCACCAACAGTGTAGGAGAGTTCCCTTTTCTCAACATCTTTTGCAGCATTTATTTGTAGAGTTTTTAATGATGGCCATTCTGACCAGGGTTCCTGGAAAATACCCTGATACTGGGAAAGATTGAGGGCAAAAGGAAAAGGGGGCAAAAGAGAACGAGATGGTTGGATGGCATCATTGGCTCAATGAATATGAGTTAGAGCAAACTCTGGGAGACAGTGAAGAACAGGAGAGCCTGGTGTGCTGCAGTCTATGGGGTTGCAAAGAGTCAGACATGACTGAGCAACTGAATGACAATTCTGACCCATGTGAGGTGGTACCTTATTGTAGTTTTGATTTGCTTTTCTGTAATAAATTAGTGATATTGAGAAGCTTTTCACAGCTATTTGTAAGGCCTCCCCAGACAGCCATTTTGCTTTTTTGCATTTCTTTTCCATGGGGTGGTCTTGATCCCTGTCTCTTGTACAATGTCATGAACCTCCATCCATATATCTATCAGATCTAGTCCCTTAAATCTATTTCTCACTTCCACTGTATAATCATAAGGGATTTGATTTAGGTCATACCTGAATGGTCTAGTGGTTTTCCCTACTTTCTTCAATTTAAGTCTGAATATGACAATAAGGAGTTCATGATCTGAGCCACAGTCAGCTCCTGGTCTTGTTTTTGCTGACTCTATAGACCTTCTCCAACAGACTGGTTCCAAGTAGGAAAAGGAGTATGTCAAGGCCGTATATTGTCACCCTGCTTATTTAACTTATATGCAGAGTACATAATGAGAAACGTTGGGCTGGATGAAGCACAAGCTGGAATAAAGATTGCCAGAAGAAATATCAATAACCTCAGATATGCAGATGACACCACCCTTATGGCAGAAAGTGAAGAGAAACTAAAAAGCCTCTTGATGTGAGTGAAAGAGGAGAGTGAAAATGTTGGCTTAAAGCTCAACATTCAGAAAACGAAGATCGTGGCATCTGGTCCCATCACTTCATGTCAAATAGATGGGAAAACAATGGAAACAGTGTCAGACTTTATTTTGGGGGCTCCAAAATCACTGCAGATGTTGACTGCAGCCATGAAATTAAAAGACGCTTACTCCTTGGAAGAAAAGTTATGACCAACCTAGACAGCATATTCAAAAGCAGAGACATTACTTTGCCAACAAAGGTCTGTCTAGTCAAGGCTATGGTTTTTCCATTGGTCATGTATGGATGTAAGAGTTGGACTGTGAAGAAGGCTGAGCGCCGAAGAATTGATGCTTTTGAACTGTGGTGTTGGATAAGACTCTTGAGAGTCCCTTGGACTGCAAGAAATCCAACCAATCCATTCTGAAGATCCAACCAATCAGCCCTGGGATTTTTTTGGAGGGAATGATGCTAAAGCTGAAACTCCAGTACTTTGGCCACCTCATGCGAAGAGTTGACTCATTGGAAAAGACTCTGATGCTGGGAGGGACTGGGGGCAAGAGGAGAAGGGGACGACAGAGGATGAGATGGCTGGATGGCATCACTGACTCGACGGACACGAGTCTGAGTGAACTCCAGGAGTTGGTGATGAATAGGGAGGCCTGGCGTGCTGCAATTCATGGGGTTTCAAAGAGTCGGACATGACTTAGAGACTGAACTGAACTTAACTGATTGAGCAACTTTTCATATCCTCCCAGACTTCAGGCAATACTATAAATCTACAGTAATCAAAATAGTATGGTACTGGTATAAAAACAGACATATGGATCAATGGAACAGCATAGAAAGCCCAGAAATAAAGCCACACAACCATAATCAGAAAATCTTTGACAAAAGAGACAAGAATATACAATGGGAAAAAAAGGCTTAGGTACTTTACGTAGGCCACAGATTCTCAAACTTTATCCTATATCAGAATCACATGGATGCCTTGTTACACCCTAGATTGCTCAGTTCCACCTCTGGTTTGTGAATCAATAGGTCTAGGTGGGACCTGAGTTTCTAATAAAACTCAAATAATACATGTATATAGCCAATGCAGGAATGACACTTGTGAGAACAATTGTTATTGTCATTCTTGTACATATATGAAATATATATATATATATATATATATATATATATATATATATACAAACAAATAGGTCAGAATATTCCTCGTTCTGCCTTCAAATGTAAAGTTCAACTTTTGTAACTACTTCCCAATTCAGTCATTGACAGTAAAGTTTTTCAACACAATGATATACTTATGTCATAAGGAGCACTAGAGAATAAATTTATAAAAATAATTTTAAGCCTTTGGTACCAGTTTCTTACACTGGCTTTATATTTAAGTACAGATATCTACTCCTCCCACTTCAGGAGTGTTTATTTACCATCTGTCCCTCCCTCTACCAAAATAAATAAATAAATAAAAACCTCAAAATGTTCCTAGAGTTTCACTTCCATATTATGTTCAGTTCAGTTCAGTTCAGTTCAGTCGCTCAGTCGTGTCTGACTCCTTGCAACCCCATGAATCGCAGCACGCCAGGCCTCCCTATCCATCACCATCTCCCAGTGTTCACTCAAACTCACGTCCATCGAGTTGGTGATACCATCCTTATTATGTTAGTAATTGTAAAACCCCATCAATTTTATAACTTTCTATTTCAGGTATGTTAAAATGTGAGAAAAAGGGCATCTTAGGATCATGAACTATGATACTTGATTTCAGAACATTTCCTGTTCGATAACCACAATCCAAATCTTTTACCCCGTAATTCTTAAGTCTGCTTTATTTCCCCACCCCTCCAATTTAATGTTGCTGTGCTAAGGCCATATGAAACAAGATATTTTGTCCCATGGCAACACCCAACTGAGGGGGTCTTGATCCTTTTTCTAAGCACATTTTAGTCCTATTTCCTGCTATTTATGGTCTAGAAGCAATTGGCTTCTCCAACACAGTTGTGTCACTTATTCACTACTTAGAAATAAGCCATTTTTTCTGAGCCCATTTACTTTTCTGTAATAACTTTCTAACAGCTGCAAGTAACTGTAGATATAAATGGATATTTTAGTGTTCTCCAACTCCTTAGCCTAGAGATATAGGAATGGCTCATGATCTGTTTCCCCAGTTATAAAATGTGACAGTGTTACCAAATATTTTGCCACAGCACAACATAGCTCTGAATTTTTTTAATTGGCAATATCCTTCCTTGATCCCAACTGCTAATATGTCAATTCAATGCCATGTATTTTAGCTTTTGTTAGAGAATTACTTCACTACAAGTTCCTCTTCATGTGTATGCTCAGTCATGTCCCACTCTTTGCAGCTCTATGATCTGTAGCCTGCCAGGCTCCTCTTTCCATGGAATTTCTCAGTCAAGAAAACTGGAGTGGGTTGGCATTTCCTACTCCAGGGAACCATCCCAACCCAGGGGTTGAACCTCTCTCTCCTTTGTCTCCTGCATAGCAGGTGGATTCTTTACCCACTGAGCTATCAGGGATTAATAGGTATATTAGAGCATACTGAATTGTTCTTAATAATCACCTCAAATGATGGCTTGATATAATAAGTATTTATCTTTTGCTCACAAAGAGTCCAAGATAGTTTCAGATTGGCTGGGCTGGGTAAACAGTACAGACCAGATTAGTAGGCTTTACTCCACAGTAATTCAATGACCCAGGATGATGGAAACTCTACTATTTCCATTGTGTAGGTAGAAAGCCACCCTGGCATTGTTATTCAAGTCTGCTGGATAAGGATAAGAATATGGAGCTGCAGGCATGGGAAATTTTATGGAATTTGTACACATCATTTCCACTCATATTCCATTGCTTAGAATTCAGTCAAATTAGATTATAAGGAAGCCTGTGATATGTGGTTTTCCTTCTCCCAAGAGGAAAAGGAGAATAAAATTCAGTGGATATCTACCAGCCATTTTTGTCTCATATTTTAAGAAAATGGGATTAATTATGCCAGGGTCAGTGGACATGAATTTAGGCAAACTTCAGGAGGATAGTGAAGGATATGGAAGCCTGGAGTGCTGCAATTCATGGGGTCTTCAAGAGTTGGACACGGCTTAGTAACTGAACAACAACAATTTTTATAGTTGTGAGGATCAAGAATGATAATAATATGTCTTAGAATACTTTGCAAATCTGAAGCACCAACGAATGTTAGGTATTATTATATAGCAGCTATATCAGGTGTGGTGCAATTTTTGCATTGCTAAAATATATAGTTCTACCATATTCTATTCTCTTATACATGTTGTATCACTTCTCATAATATTTTGATTACATAATTTTAAAGAAGAGTTACTTCTGAACTTTTCTATATAGCCTTCTCATGCCAAATAATTAAAATTATTTTATAATGCATGAGGCATACAGTGGTTTTGGTCAAAGATATATTCATAAACAGTTGAAATTTTTATCTCCATTTCCACAGAAAATGTGCCTAACTGAATACACATCATTATTTGCAAGATTTATATGTTAGTACATCTGCAATTTATTTTCTTCATATAGATGAAAAAAATCTTAAACAAGTTCATGCTTCATTCACACAAAATTTTCTGGTAAAAATTAGTAGATAATTTTTATTGCCTTTTCATTATTTAAAAATAAAACCATAATTTTCTATAAGATATTTCAGAATTAAAAATGTGCCACAAGCTTCCTAGGTGGCTCAGTGGTAAAGAATATACCTCCTAGTGCAGGAGACACAGAAGATGAGGATTCAGTCCCTTGGTTGGGAAGGTCCCCTTGGAGTAGCAAATGGCAACTCACTCCAGTATTCCTGCCTGGAAAATTCCATGGGCAGAGGAGCCTGGTGGACTACAGTGTATGGGGTTATAAAGAGTAGGACACAACTGAATGACTAAGCAACTACACCTGTCTAAAGAATAGTCCTTAACATGGAAAGCATAAGTTATCTTTGATGTATGATTAATTTTAAACTTGTCAGTGTTTTTCCAGTAGTCGTAGAGAGGAGAATCACATAGTTCTACAGTTGCAAAGAATTTTTATTTCCATTAGTTTGCTTTAGTAGATGAGTATGATCTCTTGTCAAGAAACACCAAAATTCTGAGAATCTTATATATAGATTTTAAAATATAGCCTTCAATTTTATTACTTATTTAATTTTCAAATCAGTGAGATTATCTCTCACAAAATTTGAGATTTTTCTTTGTCTCTACCAACAGTATATAAAAGAATACATAACCAGATAAGTTTCTGAAGTTCTTCAAGAATTCTGTAGTATCTCCATTTCTGCAAATTTCTACGTTTAGAGAAATGGACAGGTATTTCTCTTTTTCAAATAGAACCAACAAAAATATTTCCCTCACCACCGGAAACTTTTCAGCAGTTATCAGGTCTTTCTTGCAGAATGACAGCACTTAAAATGGTGACTTAAGGTATTAAAATGAAAGATGTACTTCTTTGTATCAATAAAAATATTTTCCAGTTAATTCACTATCAGATATCCATTGGACATGAAATATTCTAATACTGAATACTAAATTATTTGAAATTATATTATCTCTCTCAAAAAATATGAAATGCAAATATTAAATCAAAGAGCTCTACACCAAACCCTGAAGTCCAGCAATCATCCATATAATCTACAAGCACCTATTCTTCTTGTATAACAAAACCTCTTAAGACAGCATAGTTCAAAGTCTTAGTTAAGATCAAACAGAGAGTAATCTGTACAGTACTTTTGAAAATGTCTTTGACAGTCAGTGAATTCCCATAGAGAAAATGAGTCACAGTTCAGTTCAGTTCAGTTCAGTTGTTCAGTCATGTCCAACTCTTTGTCAACTCCCGGAGTTCACTCAAACTTATGTCCATCGAGTCAGTGATGCCATCCAGCCATCTCATCCTCTGTCATCCCCTTCTCCTCCTGCCCCCAATCCCTCCCAGCATCAGAGTCTTTTCTAATGAGTCAACTCTTCGCATGAGGTGGCCAAAGTACTGGAGTTTCAGCTTTAGCATCATTCTTTCCAAAGAAATCCCAGGGCTGATCTCCTTCAGGCTGGACTGGTTGGATCTCCTTGCAGTCCAAGGGACTCTCAAGAGTCTTCACCAACACCACAGTTCAAAAGCATCCATTCTTCGGCACTCAGCTTTCTTCACAGTCCAACTCTCACATCCATACATGACCACTGGAAAAACCATAGCCTTGATTAGACGGACATTTGTTGGTAAAGTAATGTCTCTGCTTTTCAATATGCTATCTAGGTTGGTCACAGCTTTTCTTTCAAGGAGTAAGCGTCCCTTAATTTCATGGCTGCAGTCACTATCTGCAGTGATTTTGGAGACCAAAAAAATAAAGTCTGGCACTGTTTTCACTGTTTCCCCATCTATTTCCCATGAAGTGATGGGACCAGATGCCATGATCTTCATTTTCTGAATGTTGAGCTTTAAGCCAACTTTTACGCTCTCCACTTTCACTTTCATCAAGAGGCTTTTTAGTTCCTCTTCACTTTCTGCCATAAGGGTGGTGTCATCTGCATATCTCAGGTTACTGATATTTCTCCCCACAATCTTGATTGCAGCTTGTGCTTCTTACAGCCCAGCGTTTCTCTTGATGTAATCTGCATATAAGTTAAATAAGCAGGGTGACAATATACAACCTTGACGTACTCCTTTTCCTATTTGGAACCAGTCTGTTGTTCCATGTCCAGTACTAACTGTTGCTTTCTGACTTGCATACAGGTTTCTCAAGAGGCAGGTCAGGTGGTCTGGTATTCCCATTTCTTTCAGAATTTTCCACAGTTTATTGTGATCCACACAGTCAAAGGCTTTGGCATAGTCAATAAAGCAGAAATACATGTTTTTCTCGAACTCTCTTGCTTTTTTGATGATCCAGCGGATGTTGGCAATTTGATCTCTGGTTCCTCTGCCTTTTCTAAAACCAGCTTGAACATCTGGAAGTTCACGGTTCACATATTGCTGAAGCCTGGCTTGGATAATTTTGAGCATTACCTTACTAGCATGTGATATGAGTGCAACTGTGAGGTAGTTTGAGCATTCTTTGGCATTGCTTTTTGGAATTGCAATGAAAACTGACCTTTTCCAGTCCTGTGGCCACTGCTGAGTTTTCCAAATTTGCTGGCATATTGAGGGCAGCACTTTCACAGCATCATGTTTCAGCATTTGAAATAGCTCAACTGGGATTCCATCACCTCTACTAGCTTTGTTCGTAGTGATGCTTTCTAAGGCCCACTTGACTTCACATTCCAGGATGTCTGGCTCTAAGTGAGTTATCACACCATCATGATTATCTTGGTCATGAAGATCTTTTTGTACAGTTCTTCTGTGTATTCCTGCCACCTCGTCTTAATATCTTCTGCTTCTGTTAGGTCCATACCATTTCTGTCCTTTATCGAGCCCATCTTTGCATGAAATATTCCCTTGGTATCTCTAATGTTCTTGAAGAGGTCTCTAGTCTTCCCATTCTATTGTTTTCCTCTATTTTTTTGCATTGATCCCCGAGGAAGGCTTTCTTATCTCTTCTTGCTATTCTTTGGAACTCTGCATTCAGGTGCTTATATCTTTGCTTTTCTCCTTTGCTTTTTGCTTCTCTTCTTTTCACAGCTATTTGTAAGGCCTCCCCAGACAGCCATTTTGCCTTTTTTGCATTTTTTTTTCCCATGGGGATGATCTGATCCCTGTCTCCTGTACAATGTCACGAACTTCTGTCCATAGTTCATCTGGCAGTCTATCTATGAGATCTGGTCCCTTAAATCTATTTGTCACTTCCACTGGGTAATCATAAGGGATTTGATTTAGGTCATACCTGAATGGTCTAGTGATTTTCCCTACTTTCTTCAGTTTAAGTCAGAATTTGGCAATAAGGATTTCATGATCTGAACCACAGTCAGCTCCTCGTCTTGTTTTTGCTGACTGTATAGAGCTTCTCCATCTTTGGCTGCAAAGAATATAATCAATCTGATTTCAGTGTTGACCATCTGGTGATGTCCATGTGTATAGTCTTCTCTTGTGTTGTTGGAAGAGCGTGTTTGCTATGACCAGTGCATTTTCTTGGCAAAACTTATTAGTCTCTGCCCTGCTTCATTCCATATTCCAAGGCCAAATTTGCCTGTTACACCAGGTGTTTCTTGACTTCCTACTTTTGCACAGAGAAAAGGACATCTTTTTTTTCGTGTTAGTTCTAAAAGGTCTTGTAGGTTCATAGAACCATTCAACATCAGCTTCTTCAGCGTTACTGGTTGGGGCATAGACTTGGATTACTCTGATATTGAATGGTTTGCCTTGGAAATGAACAGAGATTATTCTCTCTTTTTTGAGATTGCATCCAAGTACTGCATTTTGGACCCTTTTGTTGACCATGATGGCTACTGCATTTCATCTAAGGGATTCCTGCCCACAGTAGTATATATAATGGTCATGTGAGTTAGATTCACCCATTCCAGTCCATTTTAGTTTGTTGATTCCCAGAATGTCACTGTTCACTCTTGCCATCTCCTGTTTGACTACTTCCAATTTGCCTTGATTCATGTTCCTGACATTCCAGGTTCCTTTGCAATATTGCTCTTTATAGCATCAGACCTTGCTTCTATCACCAGCCATGTGCAAAAATTCTTTCTGATCCAAAGAGTAAAATTCAGATATGCCCATGCAATAGAGATGTTCAGCCTTTTCAGAGAATGTCAAAATTTATTTTCCTATGGAAATTTTTTCCAGGCAAAGACGTTTCATTATTTTGAAGACTCAGATGTCCTTTAATATTTGTGTTAATATCTGTTAACAGTAGGAACCCCTACCTCATGTGATTCAGTGTACGAAAAACAGGTCAAAAACCAAGTCTGTCTGCAGTGTCAGACATCAGTGGCTTCATCTAGTTGTGCATTAAAGATATAGCATCTGCCAATAACCACTTCAAAATGCTAAAAGAAATGTTATATTTTTAAAATTAATTTATTTATTTTAATTGGAGACTAATTACAATATGTGGTAGTTTTTGCCATACATTGACATGAATCGGCCATGGGTGTACATGAGTCCCCAATCCCAAACCCTTCTCCCACCTCTCTCCCCATACCATCCCTGTGGGTTGTCCCAGTGCACTGGCTTTGAGTGCCCTGTTTCATGCATCAAACTTGGACTCATGATGTATTTCACATATAGTAAAAAACATGTTCCAATGCTATTCTCTCAAATAATCCTACCCTCGCCCTCTCCCACAGAATCCAAAAGTCTGTTCTTTATATCTATGTCTCTTTTGCTGTCTTGTATACAGGGTTATTGTTACCATCTTTCTAAATTCCATATATGTGCGTTCATATACTGTATTGGTGTTTTTCTTTTTGACTTACCTCACTGTGTATAATAAGGTCCAGTTTCATTCACCTCATTAGAACTGATTCAAATGTGTTCTTTTTAATAGCTGAGTAATATTACATCGTGTATATGTACCACAGCTTTCTTATCCATTCATCTGCTGATGGACATCTAGGTTGAGTACATATCCTAGCTATTTCAAATAGTGCTGCGATGAACATTGGGATACATGTGTCTTTTTCAATTCTGGTTTCTTCAATGTGTATGCCCAGCAGTGGGATTGCTGGGTCATATGGCAGTTCTATTTCCAGTTTTTTAAGGAATCTGCACACTGTTCTGCATAGTTGCTGTAGTAGTTTGCATTCCCACTAGCCGTATAAGAGGGTTCCCTTTTCTCCACACCCTTTCCAGCATTTTATTGTTTGCAGACTTTGTGATAGCAGCCTTTCTGACTGGCGTGAGATGGTACCTCATTGTGGTTTTGATTTGCATTTCTCTGATAATGAGCAATGTTGAGCATCTTTTCATGTGTTTGTTAGCCATCTGTATGTCTACTTTGGAGAAGTGTCTGTTTAGTTCTTTGACCCATTTTTTTGATTGGGTTGTTTATTTTCCTGGTATTGAGCTGCATGAGCTGTTTGTATATTTTTGAGATAAATTCTTTGTCAGTTGCTTCGTTTGTTATTATTTTCCCCTATCTTGAAGGCTGTCTTTTCCCCTTGCTTATAATTCCATTTGTTGTGCAAAAGCTCTTAAGTTTAATTAGGTCCCATTTGTTTATTTTCACTTTTATTTCCATTACTCTGGGAGGTGGGTCATAGAGGATCTTGCTGTGATTTATGTCATCCAGTGTTCTGCCTATGTTTTCCTCTAGTGGTTTTATAGTTTCTGGTCTTATATTTAAATCCTTAATCCATTTTGAATTTATTTTTGTGTATGGTGTTATAAAGTGTTCTTGTTTCATTCTTTTACAGGTGGTTGACCAGTTTTCCCAGCACCACTTGTTAAAGAGATTGTCTTTTCTCCATTGTATATTTTTGCCTCCTTTGTCAAAGATAAGGTGTCCATAGGTGCATGGATTTATCTCTGGGCTTTCTATTTTGTTCCATTGATCTATATTTCTGTCTTTTTGCCAGTACTATACTGTCTTGATGACTATAGCTTTGTAGTATAGTCTGAAATCAGGCAGGTTGATTCCTCCAGTTCCATTCTTCTTCCTCGAGACTGCTTTGGCTATTTGAGGTTATTTGTATTTCCATATAAATTGTGAAATTATTTGTTGTAGTTATGTGAAAAAATATCACTGGTACATAGCTTGATAGGGATTGCCTTGAATCTATATATTGCTTATGGTAGTATAATCATTTTCACCATATTGATTCTTCCAATCCATGAACATAGTATATTTCTCCATCTATTTGTGTCATCTTTGATTTCTTTCATCAGTGTTTTATAGTTTTCTATATATAGGTCTTTTGTTTCTTTAGGTAGATTTATTCCTAAGTATTTTGTTCTTTTCGTTGCAATGGTGAATGGGATTGTTTATATCTTTCTGTTTTCTCATTGTTAGTGTATAAGAATGTAAGGGGTTTCTGTGTATTAATTTTACATCCTGAAACTTTACTATATTCATTGATTAGCTCTAGTAATTTTCTGGTGGTGTCTTTAGGGTTTTCTATGTAGAGGATCATGTCATCTGCGAACAGTGAGAGTTTTACTTCTTCTTTTCCAATCTGGATTCCTTTTATTTCTTTTTATTCTCTAATTGCTCTGGCTAAAACTTGCAAAACTAGTGGTGAGAGTGAGCAATCTTGTTTTGTTCCTGACTTCAGGGGAAATGCTTTCAATTTTTCACCACTGAGGATAATATTTTTTGTGGGTATTTCATATATGGCTTTTATTATGTTGAGGTATGTTCCTTCTATGCCTGCTTTCTGGAGAGTTTTTATCATAATGGGTGTTGAATTTTGTCAATGGCTTTCTCTGCATCTATTGAGATAATCATATGGTTTTTATCCTTCCGTTTGTTAATGTGGTGTATCACATTGATTGCTTTGTGAATATTGAGGAATCCTTGCATCCTTGGGATAAAGCCCATTTGGTCATGATGTATGATCTTTTTAGTATGTTGCTGTATTGTGTTTGCCAGAATTTTGTTGAGGATTTTTACATCTATGTTCATCAGTATTATTGGCCTGCAGTTTTCATTTTCCAGGCATCTTTGTTAGGTTTTAGTATTAGGGTGATGGTGGCCTCATAGAATAAGTTTGGGAGTTTACCCTCCTCTGCAATTTTCTAGAAGAGTTTGAGTAGGATAGGTGTTAGCTCTTCTCTAAATTTTTGGTAGACTTCACATGTGAAGCCATCTGGTCCTAGGTTTCTTTTTTGTTGTTGGAAGACTTTTGATTACAGTTTCTATTTTCATGCTTGTGATGGGTCTGTTAAGATTTTCTATTTCTTCCAGGGTTAGTTTTGGAAGGTTATACCTTTCTAAGTACTCATCCATTTCTTCTAAATTGTACATCTTATTGGCATATAGTTGCTGATAGTAGTTTCTTATGATCTTTTGTATTTCTGTGTTGTCTGTTGTGATTTCTCCATTTTCATTCTAATTTTGTTAATTTAATTCTTCTCCATTTTTTTTCTTGATGAGTCTGATTAATGGTTTGTCTATTTTATTTATCTTCTCAAAGAACAAGCTTTCAGTTTTTTTGTTTTGGTATAGTCTCCTTTCTTTTTCATTTATTTCTGCCCTAATTTTTATAACTTCTTTCCTTCTACTAACCCTGGGGTTCCTCATTTCTTCTTTTTCTAGTTGCTTTAGGTGTAGAGTTAGGTTATTTATTTGATTTTTATCTTCTTCCTTGAGGTAAGTTTGTAAGGTTATGAACTACCCCCTTAGCAGTACTTTTACTGAATCCCATAGGTTTTGGGTTGTCGTGTTTCCATTTTCATTCATTTCTATGCATAGATTTACTTTTTGATTTCTTCCATGATTTGTTGGTTATTCAGAAGCATGTTATTTAGCCTCCATATGTTTGTATATTTAATAGTTTTTTTTTTTTTTCCAGTAGTTGACATCTAATCTTACCACATTGTGATCAGAAAAAAATGCTTGAAATGATTTCAATTTTTTTGAATTTACTAAGGCTAGATTTATGGTCCAGGATGTAATCCATCCTGGAGAATGTTCCGTATGCTCTTGAGAAAAAGGTGAAATTCATTGTTTTGGGGTGAAATGTCCTATAGATATCAATTAGGTCTAACCGGTCCATTGTAGCCTTTAAAGTTTGTGTTTCCTTGCTAATTTTCTGTTTGGTTGATGTATCCATAGGTGTGAGTAGGGTATTAAAGTCTCCCACTATTATTGTGCTACTTTAATTTCCCCTTTCATACTTGTTAGCATTTGCCTTATGTATTGAGGTGCTTCTATGTTTGGTGCATATATAGATTTATAATTGTTATATCTTCTTTTTGGATTGATCCTTTGATCATTATGTAGTGTCCTTCTTTGTCTCATTCCATGGTGTTTATTTCAAAGTCTATTTTATCTGATATGAGTATTGCTATTCTAGCTTTCTTTTGGTCTTGATTTGCATGAAGTATCTATTTCCAGCCCTTCACTTTCACTCTGTATGTGTCCCTTAGTATGAGGTGGGTCTCTTGTAGACAGCATATATAGAGGTCTTGTTTTTGTATCCATTCAGCCAGTCTTTGTCTTTTGATTGGGGCATTCAACCCATTCTCATTTAAAGTAATTATTGATAACTATGATCCCATTGCCATTTACTTTGTTGTTTTGGGTTCAATTTTATAAACCTTTTCTGTGTTTCCTGTCTAAGAAGATCCTTTAGCATTTGTTGAAAAGCTGGTTTAGTGGTGCTGAATTGTCTCAGCTTTTGCTTGTCTATAAAGTTTTTGATTTCTCCTTCATATTTGAATGAGATCCTTGTTGGGTACAGTAATCTGGGTTGTAGGTTTTTCTCTCTCATCACTTTAAGTATGTCCTGCCATTCCCTTCTGGCCTGAAGAGTTTTTATTGAAAGATCAGCTGTTATCCTTATGGGGATCTCCTTGTGTATTAATTATTGCTTTTCCTTCCTGCTTTGAATATTTGTTCTTTGTGTTTGATCTTTGTTAATTTGATTAATATGTGTCTTGGGGTGCTTCACCTTGGGTTTATCCTGTTTGGGACTCTCTGGGATTCTTGGACTTGGGTGGCTATTTTCTTCCCATTTTAGGGAAATTTTGAACTATTATCTCCTCAAGTATTTTCTCATGCCCCCTTTTTTTGTCTTCTTCGTTCCTATGATTTGAATGTTGGGGCATTTAACCTTGTCCCAGAGGTCTCTGAGGTTGTCCTCATTTCTTTTAATTCTTTTTTTCTTTTTTCCCCTCTGCTTCATTTATTTCCACCATTCTGGCTTCCACCTCACTTACCCTATCTTCTGCCTTAGTTATTCTATGCTTGGTTCCCTCCAAAATGCTTTTGATCTTAGTTATTGCATTATTTATTGACTTGTCTTTATTTCTTCTAGGTCCTTGTTAAACATTTCTTGCATCTTCTTAACCCTTGTCTCTAATATGTTTATCTGTAACTCCATTTTGTTTTCAAGATTTTGGATCATATTTACTATCATTATTCTGAATTATTTTTCATGTAGACTCCCTATCTCCTCTTTTGTTTGGTTTGGTGGCATTTATCATGTTACTTTACCTGCTGAATATTTCTCTGCCTTTTCCTTTTCATTTTGTTTAGATTGTGGTGTTTTGGGTGTCCTTTCTGTAGACTGGAAGTTTGTGGTTCCTCTTTATTGTGGAGGCTGCTCCCTGTGGGTGGGGTTGGACTAGTGGCTTGTCAAGGTTTCCTGGTTAGGAGAATTTGTGTCTGTGTTCTGGTGGGTGGAGCTGGATTTCTTCTCTCTGAAGTGCAATGAAGTGTCCAGTAGTGAGTTTTGGGTGTCTATGGGTTTGATATGGCTTTGGGAAGCCTATACTTTAATGCTCAGGGCTGTGTCCCTGCCTTGCTAGAGAATTAGCATGGTATGTCTTGCTCGGGAACTTGTTGACTCTTGGGTGGAGCCCGGTTTCAGTGTAGGTATGGAGGCTTTTGGATGAGTTCTTGTCTATTAATGTTTGCTAGTATCAGGAGCTCTCTGATAGTTTTGGAGTTAAGCCTCCTGCCTCTAGATTTGTTTTATTCTTACAGTGGCCTCAAAACTTCTCCATCCATATAGCACAGAGGATAAAACATCTAGGTTAATGGTGAAACAATTCTGCACAGCGAGGAACACCCAGAGAGGTTCACAGAGTTACACAGAGAAGAGAAGAAGGAGGAGGGAGATAGAGGTGACCAGGAGGAGAAGAGAGAGAGTCAAAAGGAGAGACACCAATCTAGCCAATAATCAGTTCCCTGACTTACTGGAAAAGACTCTGATTCTGGGAAGGACTGGGGGCAGGAGGAGAAGGGGACAACAGAGGATGAGATGGCTGGATGGCATCACTGACTCGATGGACAAGAGTTTGGGTGAACTCCGGGAGTTGGTCATGGACAGGGAGGCCTGGCATGCTGCAATTCATAGGGTCGCAAAGAGTTGGACAAAACTGAGTGACTAAACTGAAATGTTCTCTACAGCCCGGAAGAGAGAATCACAGAGTTACGTAGAGAAGAGAAGGTGGGGGTGGGGAGGAGATAGAGGTGACCTGGGAGAAAAAAGGAAGAGTCAAAAGGGGAGAGAGCAATCAAGCCAGTATTTATATCCCTAAGTGAAAACGGATATTCAGCAATACATTAACAGTAAACTCCAGATGTTCAAGCTGGTTTTAGAAAAGGCAGAGGAACCAGAGATCATTGCCAAATTGCCAACATCCGCTGAATCATGGAAAAAGCAGGAGAGTTCCAGAAAACCATCGATTCTGCTTTATTGACTATGCCAAAGCCTTTGACTGTGTGGATCACAATAAACTGTGGAAAATTCTGGAAGAGATGGGAATACCAGACCACCTGACCTGCCTCTTAAGAAACCTTTATGCAGGTCAGGAAGCAACAGTTAGAACTGGACATGGAACAACAGACTGGTTCCAAATATAAAAAAGGAGTACGTCAAGTCTGTAAATTGTCACCCTGCTTACTTAACTTATATGCAGAGTACATCATGAGAAATGCTGGGCTAGATGAAGCACAAGCTGGAATCAAGATTGCCAGGAGAAATATCAATAACCTCAGATATGCAGATGACACTACCTTTATGGCAGAAAGTGAAGAAGAACTAAAGAGCCTCTTGATGAAAGTGAAAGAGGAGAGTGAAAAAGTTGGCTTAAAGTTCAACATTCAGAAAACTAAGATCATGGCATCCGGTCCCACCACTTCATGGCAAATAGATGGAGAAACAGTGGACACAGCAGCTGACTTTATTTTTCTGGGCTCCAAAATTACTGCAGATGGTGATTGCAGCCATGAAATTAAAAGACACTTACTCCTTGGAAGGAAATTTATGACCAATATATACAGCATATTGAAAAGCAGAGACATTACTTTGCCAAGAAAGTTCTGTCTAGTCAAGGCTATGGTTTTTCCAGTGGTCATGTATGGATGTGAGAGTTGGACTATAAAGAAAGTTGAGTACCAAAGAATTGATGCTTTTGAACTGTGGTGTTGGAGAAGACTCTTGAGAGTCCCTTGGACTGCAAGGAGATCCAACCAGTCCATCCTAATGGAGAACAGTCCTGGGTGTTCATTGGAAAGCCTGATGCTGAGTCTGAAACTCCAATACTTTGGCCACCTGATATGAAGAGCTGACTCATTTGAAAAGACCCTGATGCTAGGAAAGATTGAGGGCAGGAGGAGAAGCAGACGACAGAGGATGTGATGGCTGGATGGCGTCACCGACTCAATGGACATGGTTTTGGGTGAACTCTGGGAGTTGGTGATGGACAGGGAGGCCTAGCGTGCTGCAGTTCATGGGGTTGCAAAGAGTCAGACATGACTGAGGGACTGAAGTGAACTGAACTGAACTGCGTAGGTTAGAAAAATGAAAATTCAAGAAGTAATAAAGAACTTAAACTTTAAAAAAAATATTAAAAAGTAATAATAGTAAAAATATAGCTAGAAATTTCTCTGGAGCTGTTGTGGGCAGTGTGAGGTCAGTTCGGTTTCAGATTGTTCCTTGTTTCAGCTTGCACTTTTTCTCAAGGTCTATAGTTCCCCTCCAATGCTTTGTCAATGTTAACGACAGGGTTTTAATCTTTGCACCTGTCACTTCCAGAGCGGTTCCCTTTTCTTTGTTTATTTTGGCTTCTTCTGTTTGCAAGTCTTTTCGGCATCTAATTTCTGCCCTGACACAATGGGGCAAAGATGGTCACTTATTCAGGCTCACTTGTTCAGTTGTGTTGTTGGGATGGAGGCACAGTGCAAACAAATATCACTGGTGTGTGTAGGAAGTGCTCACAAAGTATGGACCACACTCAGTTTGCCCCAGCTCACAGCAGTGTGTGCTTTCTGGGTCTATACTTCTCAGGCTCCAGGGTGCTCTGCACAGCACTATTCAAAATATGCCCTGAATTTTATGCACTTCCCAGGCCTAAGCCACTCGGGCTCATGTTCTCAAGTACTCTACAAGGTCACAGACTCAGTTGGGGTGCGTTTTGTGCTCTTCTGAGGTCTGAGCAGTTCAAGCGACCAGGTGTCAAGCGACCAGTGGTGAGTGCACTGTCCCAAGTGGGCCATGCATTTTAATCACCTCCCTGGCCTGGGCTCTCAGTTTCCCCGGGTGTGATACGAGAACACCGTCTCAGGCATGCCATGTGTCTCCTCTGGGGAGCTGATCTCAGGTTGCGACCCCCCTGGCAGATATGGTTAGTAGCTAGAAATCTGTTCATAGTTTGGTGGAGGATGCCGGTCTCTGGGGCTGAGATTGATGAATTTGTGGGGGGAAAAGTGGTCTCCCCATCCTATTCCTCTGCCATCTTATGACCACACCTCAGAAATGTCATCTTTTTAAAGTGAATGATGTCATTGGTAGAATCACTGAAGCAATGACTCTCATCTTCTAAGACACAAATCCATGATATTCAAAATTTCTTTTTTTCCAAGTTAGTCCAGTTAATGTTTTCTTCTACTTTGAAATATAAAAAACAATTTTACAGTTTTGTTCAAGGCTTTTATGTTGGTGAGAAAATCAGGATTACTTTTTAAGTTCTATCATTTGGAAAACAAGTCAAATATTCATGATGCACTTTTACCATTGATGCAGTTTTAATTTTGACATTAGGTGATTTTTTTTGCTGCATGCATTAGTAAGAATTTTTCCACAGAAGAATGGTTGGCCCTTATGCAGCTCATAAATGTCGGTGCTTAAAACAAAATGAAAGGGTAGGAACTTTATCATGTTTTCCATTTGTGATATTTTCCTTGTTATATCAGGAACTGATAGAGAAATAGCAGATACACATAATGTCAATGAAACACCACATTTTCTTTAATTTCTCTCAATAAGAAACTCTTTGAGCATAATGTACCTTATATGACACCTCAAAACAGTTTAATGTAAAATGACTTTATAACCTGACATAACACTTATATTAATGCATAAAATTATCAAGGAAAGAGAAAAGTGGTTTTTTGATGACTATTTCCTGGAGAAACAAAACCAATACAAATAGAAATTTCATAATTTGTACTCCAAATAAATATCAAAATAATAAGCTTGGAGGACTTATACTTCCTTAGAGAAAGTAAGACTTTCTTTAAAATAGCTAAAATATAGCAGTTGAAATCATGCACATTGGCACTCGGTGGCGGCCACAGTGCAGACCAGACTTTAATTGCTGGTGGTTTGCTCCACAACTTCTGCAACCGTGTCTGGCAAACCTGATATGGCTGAAATTGTGAAGTTCGATAAATCAGATTGAAGAAAACAGAAACGCAAGAGAAGAATCCATTGCCTTCAAAAGAAACGATTGAACAGGAGAAGCCAGCAGGCGAGTTATAATGAAGCATGCACCGCCAGTATGCACTGTACATTCCACAAGCATTGCCTTCTTATTTCACTTCTTTTAGCTGTGTAATTTTGTAAGATGCAAAGAGGTTGGATCGAGATTATATGACTGTGCTACCCCTTTTCACATCAAAGAATGGAGAACTCCTGACAATGTAGGCCCACGCCTGCCTCTCCCATTTGCCTGTGCGGCTGGCAGAGAAGGAAAAGAATTTGCATGTTGGTGAAGGAGTCAGCTGGGTGGGACAACAGTGAAATCTAGAGTAAAAAGTTGGTCCTAGGTGTTCTGCGGGCTGTAAAATGCAGTTTAATCCGAGTGCTATTTTTTTGTTGTTGTTGTTGTTCAAATGATTTTAATTATTGGAATGCACATTTTTTTATGCAAATAAAAAGTTTTAAAACCTGAAAAAAACATACACATCATAAAAATTATTTTCTTTCATTTTGATCAATAAGTAATCTTCCTATATTTATCATTATCAGAAGTGCCAGACATTAAAAAAACATAACTTTTTAGAACTTTATTAGACCATTTTAGATTTCTCAGAATGACAGTGATTATACAGTTTTTAAAAAGTGCTTGCATCAAATAGTCTGTTGTTGCATTATCAGCTTTTACTTTTACACATGGCATTTCTTCAATTGCTAATGTGCTTTTGGCAAATATGTACAAATGATTTTCTCTAATGGTATGAGTATCAGGATTTTAATATTCCAAAATTAGTTTCAGTATTTCCTTTACAGAGTAGACACCACCCTTATGGCAGAAAGTGAAGAGGAATTAAAAAGCCTCCTGATGAAAGTGAAAGTGGAGAATGAAAAAGTTGGCTTAAAGCTCAACATGAAGATCATAGCATCTGGTCCCATCACTTCATGGGAAATAGATGGGGAAACAGTGGAAACAGTGTCAGACTTTATTTTTCTGGGCTCCAAAATCACTACAGATGGTGACTGCAGCCATGAAATTAAAAGACACTTACTCCTTGGAAGGAAAGTTATGACTAACCTAGATAGCATATTGAAAAGCAGAGACATTACTTTGCCAACAAAGGTCCGTCTAGTCAAGGCTATGGTTTTTCCAGTGGTCATATATGGATGTGAGAGTTGGACTGTGAACAAGGCTGAGCACCAAAGAATTGATGCTTTTGAACTGTGGTATTGGAGAAGACTCTTGAGAGTCCCATGGACTGCAAGGAGATCCAACCAGTCCATTCTAAAGGAGATTAGCCCTGGGATTTCTTTGGAAGGACTGATGCTAAAGCTGAAACTCCAGTACTTTGGCCACCTCATATGAAGAGTTGACTCATTGGAAAAGACTCTGATGCTGGGAGGGATTGAGGGCAGGAGGAGAAGGGGACGACAGAGGATGAGATGGCTGGATGGCATCACTGACTCAGTGGACGTGAGTCTGGGTGAACTCCAGGAGTTGGTGATGGACAGGGAGGCCTGGCGTGCTGCGATTCATGGGGTCGCAAAGAGTCGGACACTACTGAGCGACTGAACTGAACTGATTGCACTTTCATCTAGAGAAAAGTTTTTTCTCTAGGATTTATAAATGTAGGTTATCTTGATGTATCTTTTACATATTATAGGAAAAAAAGAATATAGGCAGGCCAGTAATTAAATTCATTTCCTTTAATTTTAGTTAATTTGATGAATTATTTATTTTATAAACCCATGAGTCTTTTTTTCTTCCAACTCTAGTAGTACAGTGTTGGGATCAACATATTCACAGAAGATGTATTAACTGAGTATGCTTTTTAGATACTTATTTTAATTACATTGTTGTCATTTGTCATACCTGGGTTCTGAATCCTTTAGGACTATTACATCTTCTAAAATGATAATAATTTGTCAACAATCTGATTTTCAAATTAATATAAAAGATAATATAGTATGTTTATGTACAAGTCATTACTGTTACTTATTCAAATTATAGTCATACCTTCATTTTATTGGTTTCACTTTATCATGCTTTGCAGATAGTGCCTCTTTTTTTTTTTTTTCACGTTAAAGCCTCATCAAAATTCTATGTCAAGCAAATCTATAGGCATCATTTTTCCAATAGTATTTGTTGACTTCCTGTCTGTGACTCACATTTTGGTAATTTTCACAGTATTTAAACCTTGCATTGGCAAAAACTTGCAACTTGTTGAAGACTTAGATGATAGCATTTTTAACAATGCAGCATTTTTAAATTAAAGTATCTACAGTTCTTAGAAGCATTATAAATGGATAATAGCTATGGAGTAGTGTAAATAAAATTTTTCTGTGCCCTGAGAAACCAAAAATTTTGCAACTCACTTTATTGTGATACTTGCTTTTTAAAACTAGCCTGAAACTGAACCCATAGTATTTCTGAGGTGTGCCTGTATAGACTTGGCATTATAGTGGAGTGACTACAAGTTTCAGAACTTGGCCCTAAATCATATATATTCTCTAATTCTTATGACTCTAAAAAGTTATATATATATATATATATATATATATATATATATATATATGAAAAATATATCAGGGAAATTAATGAACTATAATATCTAATAAACATGTCCAAATTCCACTTTTTTTCCAACTCATAAGTAATAACGATTTGGGGAATTTTTATAAGTACTCAGACCTTCACTTTTTTCTATCTCCAAGTGGAGGATATTCATATTAGTGAAAATGAATTTAGACAGATAAATGAAAGTGGAAACCCAGAGAATTTGCAGTAGATGCTTTTTCTATCAGTCAGCTCTGTGCTTTCAACTTCTGTAAAGTATAGATTATGGAACCTTTTAATTTGGAGGATTAAATTAATTTCTGCAAAATGTCTAGAATTGTAATGTATTTTCTAAGAGCTGAATATTTTCTATTTTGTTTTAAAGGACATTTTCACATCAAAAATCGGATGCCTAATCTGATTGAAAAACAATTATTGTGTAAATTTAATAGGAATTTATTTAGAATGTATCATGTGCCAGGCACCATATTAAATACAAAGAAAATAGTGATAAGTGAGATATGTTTTTCTGTACTTTGTGAATCTTTAAATGGGATGGACATATTAAGCCAAGCAAAAAATGAAAAATAAATTACATTCAAGTTGTGGCGGACTATGAAATGAAGCAGAAAGAGAGAACTGTATAATAAAAGAATGTGCTGTATTATGGTTAGATAGTCTTCATAGAAATTCATAGTCAGAAATTGTGCTTAAAATGACGGGGAGCTAACGATGCCAAGAATGAGAGAAGAACATTCCAGGCAAAATGAAAATCATGTGAAGAAGCCATGAAGTGAGAGAAAGTTTAGAGTTTGACATGTTCAAGGAACTGAAAGAGTATCAGTGTGGCTGTGGTTTACTATGCCAAAAAAGATAGATGACATGAAACTGAAGGACTAGGAAGAGCGTATTATTCTGGAAATTGTATGCTGTAGAAAAATTTCTGGGTTTTAATTTAAGTGCAGTGGGATGCAAACTAATGAAGGAATTCAAGTAAGCGAATAACAATCTGATTTATATTTGAAGACTACATTACCAGTAAATATAGAATGAACTGAAGAAAGGTAAAAGAGAAGGAAGAAGAAAATTAGAATGCTTGTTTCACTTGCCTAGCAGAAGAGAATAGTGGCCTAAACCAGTATGTCAGTAGTAAATATACAATAAACAGAATTTGTTTATGGATTAGCAAAGAATAGTGGAAAGTGAGAAAAAAAAGTTGATTCCTAGATTCCCATTATGGACACTCTAGACAGATGGTAATACCATTCAGTTCATTCACTGAAATGGACAAAACATGAGAATGGAATAATAAAGGATGTATTTGGATCAGAAAACTTGCTAAATCTAATTCCAGAGATTTCAAATAGGTAGATTTGAAAATCCAGAGATTTCAAATTTCAAATTTTTAAATACTTTCCTTTGAACATAAAGTTTATATTGACTACAATATTTATGGACTATTCCTTATCTACTAGCTAGAGAATCCCTCACATTTCTCATCATATCTCAAAGAAAACATGCATGGAAAAAGGTGGGCTCTTTCAAGAAAATATTCTATAAGTATTATTTATTTTACATTTTTATATTAAGGAATTCTACACAGTATAATGGGATTCGTGAAACTTGTTTTATATACATATCTGCCTCTAAATTTGCTTGTGACTTTAACCTTATTTTATCAATATCATTTTTAAAATCCCTGATTGAGACTTATAAGTGGATTGCAGTTTCCATCCCTATATATAATAACATGAACTTTGTGATTAGTACATTGTTAGTGTAGTAAGTATTCATAATACAAAATTTTTAATAAAATGAAGTCATCTGAGACCATAAAAGAGGTCTAAGAACAACAAATACAAAGTTTCTCAATATCAGTTAATTCCAATTAGGAAGAGTAGAGAAGTTAAGGAACTTGTCCAACATTATGCAAATTGTAGAGACAGGATCGTCTGATAGATTTAATTCTAAAATCTATGCCATTAAGCATTATAATCTACAGATACTAAATTTACAATAGTCATATACAGCTAGATCTTCAGTGATTTCTGATTTTGTATTATTCTTATATGTGTTTATGTATCAGTACAATATGGACTAAAAAGACTCATTTGGTAATTGTTGGCTCCACTGAATACTGTCACCATGGAATGTAGCTATTAAAAAATCAAAATTCTATTAAAAGTCAGTTCAGCTTTAAGTCCTGGTTTCCTTATCTACAAAAGTTATATTTATGTTTACTTCATTCTGTATTTAAAGGAAAATATATACATTAATATGCAAAATTTGAATAAAATCTAAAGGATATTGGAAATATGTATATGCACATGTATATATTTATACAGGCTTCCTTGGTGGCTCAGTGGTAAAGAATCCACCTGCAATGCAGGGGATGTGGAGACATGGGTTTGATCACTGGGTTAGGAAGATTCCCTGGAGAAGGAAATAGTAACCCATTCCAATAATCTTGCTTAGAAAATCCCATGGACAGAGGAGCCTGGCAGGTCTCAAAGTGTCAAACACAAATGAGTGACTAAACAACAAAATGTGTATACACTTATATATTCTTCCCCAAACATATTCAGATGTAATTGACTATATAGAATATACCCACATGGATGTGCTACCTATCATTGTTTATTGCAAACTGACTCTTTTTATTCATAACTTCCTGGATTAAAATAGTTTCTTCAAGGTAGAGTGAAGTGTTTGAACTCTCCATAGAAGCCAGTACATAAGATCTCTTCACCATGAATTATCAAACAGGTCATTAATCAACTTCTTTTCAGGTTAATTTTTTTCAGCATTATAAGAATACTTAGCTAAGTGTAAACTATGTATGCCAGTTGACAATGTTTAACTTGTGATAGCAAGAAAACCAGGAGAATAGGGACACTCACATATTCAATGATGGTACTGTGTGATCCAAAATGTCATATTAATATGCTGACAAAGTCTATTTACACAAAAGTTTTATATATGCAGAAACTGGAATGAGCATATTTTGTATATTTTAAAATGTCACTTGGAATGAAATAAAATTTATCCTGGAAAATGTGGACCATATCTTCACCATGTCTATGGCATAGTATTGATATTTTGTCTACTAAAAGCCTTTTGCTGCCTCTCCCTCAGAGATATTATAGTTATGTTTACTTTATTTATAGTTATGTTTATTTTACATTCATTAGTCTTCTCATCTCAAATTCACTTTTTAAACATAATGCTTTTTAATTTTATCCTCAGTCTATATTTCATTTTAAAATATATAACACAAAGTTTCTAATGTTGAAATCTTAAACCACAATTAATGTGGAAGTCATTTGTATTAAATTGGTTAGGTAATGAGAATAACAGAGAATAGTCTCTAAAATGCCTCAGAAAAAAAGTCCCTACAATTTATTGGCATAGATAAGGTTTAGGAGCTTATCTTTACTTTTTTTTTCTTTTTTTAAGGCACATGTTAAAGAATGACCATCTCCTTAAGAGATAAAAGTAAGGTTGGTTATCATTCTTTGTTAATTGCAACCATTGCTCTTTTCTGTAGAGGTTCATTTATAACTAACTATGCATTTGTCTCCTAATTTAGAGTTGTCAAAACATAGGACAGATTTATTATTTTCTGTTTGGCTAGAGAACAAAAAGTAACTTTTATATATTTTCTTAAGTTTTAAATGGTATTAATACCAAAAGGAAGGGTAGAATTACAAACATTAATTAAAAGCCTAATTTGTGTGAAACATTCTGCTCAAAAGTTTTCACAATCCTTTAAAATAACTCAGTTAATTGGGCTTTTAAGATCATATTTTACAATAATAAAATCTAGAATGAGAATGGGAAAATTTTCCAAGATCATATAGATTACATCAAAACATAGTTTCCTGATATCAAAGCCATTTTCTCTGTAGTATTAGCGTTTAACTACTTCATATTTTTATGGCAATTTGTTCAAATTAATCATTTGAACAAATTGCCATAAAAAATGAAGTAATTCATATTACTTTGAATTACTTAAGAAATCATAATAATTTATTCATGTTAAAATATAGCTTGTTAATTACTCCTTTATAACCTTTGTAACTCTTCTATATCCCATGATCTACCGAACTTTCAGTACAAAACTTTTGACTCTCTGAATTTAGAGTGTAGAATCTGAGCCCTCATGAGAGTGCTACCTCATATTGACAGTCTTTTTTTTTTTTTTTAATAGAATATTATCATTTTTCAAAAGTAGAAAATGATGAGAAAAGATATTATCTTTAATTAAGATTAATTAGTAAAAAGTATATCTTCAACATTTATAACTAGCATCTGCTTTCACTCTCAAAATTGCCATAATTTAGAAGATAAGTTGTATGATTACCTTAGTCATAACAGAAGTATGCTCTGGATGCAAGAGAACAGAAAAGCTTAATAAAAGGCATTGCCATCTTTAACAGATAAAGAAATCAAGGTCAATAAAAATAAAGTGATTTGCCTCATGTGACAAAGCTATTATTGCCAAGTAGAATCTTCATTTGAGCTTTTAAGCCTTTACGTTTTATAAATATTGTTCTGTAGCACTATGTAAAGAATGAAGATTTTTAATATAGGACATAATTTAAGACCTAAAAGTATAACTATTTCCTATACTGAAAGAGAGTATTAGTTCAAAGAGAATATGCTAGAATAAACTAAAGTATTAAAACCTCATTAATTAGCCCTACTGATTCAATTTCTATCAGTTCATGTTTACCTCTTCAAATTTGTCTTTACATAGTTTATAAAACCATTTTATCTATATATTTCTTTGCATGATGCCTTGAATAATGTTCTGTAGGAATCAGCTGAGTCCTGTGTTCCTAAATTATATGAAGATTCCATGAACACTGTCAACTGTATCAGTAGTGGCCAATGTAGAGTCTTGAGCAACTCTTAAGTAATTTTTCCAGTTGTCCAAGGGTCAAAATCAAATTCCCTGTCCTGACTCAAACACTATAGCTAACTAGTTCTTCTGTTCAACGTTGATGACACTTTAGGCAAAAGTGACTCAAGTACCCAGAAAAACACTCGCCTTCCTTGAAGTCAATGTCTTAGCTTTGTTAGGGGAAGCACACTGATTGAAACTGCCCACCCTGGCCAGGCACCATAGTAACCATTTGCATGAGTTGTTTTATGACAGCAGATCCTGATAAGGAATACGGAACTAATAAGCCACCACCAACCAAAAGAGTTCAGGAAAGGTCGAAAGGAGACACCACGTGTCCATCCACTTCCCAAAATCCCTCTCACTAGCATCCATCTTGGCTGAACGATGCATGCACCACCAAGAAAGACTCTGAATTAGAATGATTGGCCAAAGACCACTCGCAAACTAATCCCATCACCATAAAACCCGAGACTGTGAGCCAGGCGGCAGAGCAGTTCTCCTGGGTTCCTTTACTCTACTGCTCTTCACCCTGGTGTCCTTTGCAAATAAGATCTCTTTCTTTGTCAGCCCATGTGTCTCCTCGGACAGTTCATTTCTGAGTGTTAGACAAGAGCCCAGTTTCAGACCCTGGAAGGGGTCCCTCTTCCTGCAACAGCTTCAGTTGTGAGGGATCATGAGAAGCTCCACTTACCCAGTTCTCCTATTTCACAATACTCAAAATACCATTAGCACTCTCTTCCTTGAGTGTCTAATATGAAACACATTATCTTCATCCCCATTCACAATATGAAAGCACCAAGACTCCAAAGTCATGTCTTGAAGTTTAATTTCATTAGTTTCTCTATGTACCTTATTTCATTCCTGCCTCTTATGTTACTTCACTTCTTAAAATATTCTCACTGTCATTTTTGGACTTGGCAAACCACTGAATACTTTATATATATAGTACTTTATCTGAATACTTCCTTCGTGAATATTCCTGCTTTTATGAAAGTCTCTCTCCAGACAACCGCAGTTCCTCTGTAGCCCTTTCAGGTATTGGTTTTGTCCTAGAGAAGCCTCATCCGTCATTGCTTTTTTCGTAATCCTAAATTTAGCATTACTAATAAGTGCTGTCTGTGACATACATCTCACTGACTTCAACACCTTCTATTTTCTGCTTTGTTCATTTATTACTTGTTGAATCCTAAGCTCCTTTCCCCAATGATGACGATCTTTTAATTCTGCTAACTTTTCATTTACATCAGCTATTTCAATCATATCACCATTAATGTAATTTCTTCTCACTATGCTTGAACTCCATAGTCTGCCGGGAGCCGGCATATTGCATATTGAGTGCATATTGCATATTGAGTGCAGCACTTTTCAGGATCTGGAATAGCTCAACTGGAATTCTATCACTGCCGGTAGCCAGCGTGAGGAACTCCGCCCATGACAAAGGTCATGAGGAAGGAGGCTCGGCATACGCAAAGGCGGGATCAAGCCTCAGGAGTCTCCCTGGAAATTCTCGAGCAATCTACCCCCAAAACCAGAGTCTGCCTACTTTCTGCTTTGTGCTGTCACCTACACCTCTGACTTTACGGGGGGCTGTCCCCCACTACCTCTCTCTGAAAAAGAGTTAGCTTACAGCTCCAGTTAATAATTCTTGGGTGTGACAGTGTTTCAACCTACAAACTCCTTTGGAAGTCCTCTAGCCTGCCTGAATAGGTTTTTTCTGGCAACATGTGATTGTTCAGAGCCTCCCAACTGTGAGAGGCAGGAGATGTTCTAAACTGTCTAAACACAGATTCCTTTGAGTAGTTAAAAGATTGATTAGAAATTGTATTGGTGAAGGGTTTTTCACTTGTTGGGCCAATGTTTGCTGCTAAGTCTCCATATCCCTTACCTACTGTGTCCTTGGCGGTGTATTGATTGATATAATGGGTGTATAGAAATGTAAGCAGTCGCCTCAATGTTTGTAATCTTGGACCCTTGAGTTAATTCTTTTCTTGATTGAGCCCACCTCACCTTTGCCCTATAGGAATGCAACTTTCTCCAATGCTTTTTGGAGGCTGGCGCCTGACTTTAAAATAATCACCTTTAGAGAAAAATAAGTTTCTTAAAATGTTAACAGGCTTCCTGGCCAGAAGATGATGTAAATCACCTAAACTTTTGCATATGATAAGTTTGAAAGCCTGACTTCGATAAGGATCAGGAACTGCTGTCTTTGCATGCCTCTACCCCTTCCCCCATTATCCTCTATGCACAACTTAAGGTATAAAACTGCTTTGGAAAATAAAGTATCTTCCTTTTGTTCACCGGAATTTGGTGTCCCCATGTCGTTCTTTCTTTCACCTTCTAGCTGAATTTTTCCTCTGAGGCAGGGAAGCTTGTCAAGCCTACTAATTTTGCCTGGGCTTCTAAGATCCGACCGGGGAGGCCTTAGTGTCTCCTCTCCTTCGGGAGAACGGGAGGACGCCTGCGGCCTTCGTAGGTGACATTAATTCCCTGCTTTGGAATTTTATTCAGTCTCTTTTCTTCAGTGAATTTTCCTACTGAGCTATCCTTATTTCAACCGCTTTTCTCCACTAAATTTCCTCACTGAGCTATCCTTATTTCAGCCTCTTTTCTTCACTGAATTTTACTGAGCTATCCTCATTCTATTACTCTTTATATCCTTAATTAACGTTTAATTAAGCAATTGTTTCCTGATCTTCGCCTACGCCGTCTCTCCTTCGAATACCCTGGTTCAGCCGGGGCTGGTCCCCGGCAATAGTCAATCATTATAATCATCCCATTGCATACCCTAACCACTCTTAAAACGCTTTCTTTCCTTTTTTTTTTTTTCCACCTCAGGAGAAGAACAACACTGGCTGAATCTAATTCTCTAGTTACAGTACACTTGCAGTAAGCACAGAATCATATCATCTATTAACAACACAGCATGTAAAGTAACATAGGAAGATGGATTGTGCACTCATTTTCTTAAAACTGCTTAAATGCAAATGATGTTGGAGTAAAATAAGCTGGAAGATGGTAGCAAGGTGAGGTCAGAGATACAGTAGGGGGCTCATTTGTAAAAGCACTGTAGAGTACAAGAAGAACTTCAATCAACCACAATGGCCTCCTTGCTGATTTTAAAATACAAAACTTCTTGTTCCACCTCAGAATTTTTAACAGATTGTTCCTCTTTTTACAGTGCTTTTTCTAAGAAGATGAGTCCATTTCCTCCTCAATTCTTCTTTCAAAGGACACTGCCTTAATGAGGGCTAACCTCATTTAAATTTCCAAGTGAACTTCCTAAGGAATTTCAGAATAAGGAATCTGATTCAAGAGCCCACCTGGTTGTGTTCCATTCAGGTCTCTGCTCTGCCACTTCAATTAACAAGGTAATACCACCTGCACTAGATGGTTTTTTCTTGATGCATATTTTATGATAATTCTTTTATGCTTACAGTTTTGAGAGTTCATATTTGTGCAGTACAATACAATACTTGTCTGTACAAATGGTAGCAAAATGTCCAGGTGCTAACAATGTTTAACTTTAGATGGAAGGAATGATGATTATTGTTTTATTTTACATTTAAGTGTTATTTAAATTTTAAGAAATTTTCAAAATCTTATGTGACTGTATAAATGTTCAAATATATTTTTGTAAATCCCAAGTCCCACGTTCTTGTACTAATTCCATGATATTATACATGACTAATCTTGAGCAGTAATTTCAACTTTTCTGGGAAATCTATCCCAGCCTATAAAATGAAGTAGTGCTCTCTTAGGTTTTCTTGAGCGCCAAGTTCTGAGCTTAGAATCTTACTAGAAATACTGCACTTAAGTGAAAATGTAAATAAAGAATAATTTTAAAGTATTGAACATACTTGTTAGTAATGGAGTTTGACCTCTTGAGATAATTGCTCTAATTTACTGGGGATTTACTCAATAAGCATTACAAGGAATCATTGGACAGTAACAGTACAGATTCAAGTGTTATGACTCTAACAGGGGGTGAATGGCTAAGGAAAGAAAGTAATGTAGTTTTGTCATTTTTAATTTTGCAAAACCAAGCCAAAAGTAGAAGACAATTCTATACCAAGATTATGCTTATAATACTAAAAAGCTTTACCAAATACCTGCTAGGAGAGGTATAACATTTCCCTTATTACAAACCATAATAAAAGTGCAAAAAACGTAAAAAAAAAGAAACCACTTGGAAATAAACAAAAATATATGACTCCTCCACTCAGATGAATTTTTGCTTGCTAGTTTCTTTTGTTTTGTTGTTTTTTGTTATTTTCTCCAACCAGCAATTTCCCAAAGAGACAAAAGATCAGAGACTGCATTCCTGTATTTATTTTCCATTGCTAGGTAGCAAATTGTCCCAAATATGGGGGCTTACCACAACACATGTAATCTCACTGTATGTCAGGATTCTGGGTCTGATTTAGTAGAGTCCTCTGCTCAAGGTCTCATAATACTGTAATTAAGGTATCAACAGGGCTACATTCTCTTCTGGAAGAATGTGAACAATACCCTTCTAAGCTCAATGATGTTGTTGGCAAAATTCATTTTCTTATGACTGAGGGCCCAGCTTCTTATTGGCTTTTAAATGAGAGCTGTCCTCATGTCCTAGAGACTGTCTTCCATTGCCTAGTATGTGGATCTCTCCATAGAAAGTTCACATGACTGTTTGCTTCTTCAAGGTCAGCAAGAGACTTCATATTCTAGTTTCCTAAAATGGAGTTTATAAAATGTGATGTAATAATAGAAGTAGTAATAATGTATCACCTTTGCCATTTTCTATTGGTTAAAAACAGGTTAAAGATTCCACATACACTCAAAGGATGGGAATTACACAGAATTTGACTCATTGGAGAGTTGCCGTAACATGTGTTCATTACAATCCTTCAAGATGCCAGATCATAGTTTTAGTGTGGAAAGCATTCGTGCATTAAAGAAAAAAAGAACTTAATGCAATCTCTAGTCTAAATGCTAGTATTTCAGAAATTGGGGGGGGGGGGGAAGGAAATATGCTATAGTCTGAAATCTCATGTTTTGGGTGGCAGAGCTGATTTTAAATCATAGTTGTGCTGACCCCTCCTCCCCCATTCCACCCCTTAAATGAAAGCAGTCATCAAATTATATAGTTGAATTAACATATTTTCTATGGTAATGCATCACTAGTTTTTCAGTAGTCAGCCATCCCTAAATATTCAAGGGGTATTGGTTCCAGGACCACCCACTCCCCATGTTTATGTCCCATATATAAAGTGGTGTAGTATTTGCATATAACTGAGCACTTGTTTTATATACTTAAATCATCGCCAGAATACGTATAATTCTTAGTAGAATGTAAATGATATGTAATAGCTATAAATACAATGTATTTAATAAATTCTGAATAAACATTGCCAGTGGGCAGCAAATTCAAGTTTTATTTTTTGAAACTCCCTGAAATTTTTTCTCCAAATGTTTTCAATCCTTGTTTGGTTGAATCAAAGGATGGGGTACCTGTGCCTATGGAGGGCCAAATTTATATCAATGGAAAATCAGGTTTCGATTTGCAGCATTTTACTTCTAAACAAATTTTGGAATACAGAAAAAATCAATTAGTCAGCACTCATTTGTATTGCTGAAGGATTTTATTCTTGCCTGAGCAGTGAATATTTCAGCCATGTATTTATCCTACCATTATTGAGGACAAAACTTAAGCACAAAATAGCCATAATTTAATTCCTTCTCATTTGACTTTTAGATACACAGACATTAATTACTTAAATATAAGTAATTATATTTATATAATTATATAATAATTATATATATTTATATATATAAATATATATATAATTATATAATAAATATAAAGCTGTAATAAGAAAATAAATCTATCCCATTTTAAGTATATTGCTAAAGGAATTAGTGTTTTGGTTTATGTATTTAAAATTACATTTTTATGCCTTTAGAAACAGATCACTTATCAGTTAAGTTCAGTTCAGTCACTCAGTCGTGTCCGACTGTTGCGACACCATGAACTGCAGCACACCAGACCTCCCTGTCGATCAACAACTCCCAGAGTCCACCAAAGCCCATGTCCATTGAGTCAGTGATGCCATCCAACCATCTCATCTTCGGTCGTCCCCTTCTCCTCCTGACCTCAATCTTTCCCAGTATCAGGGTCTTTACAAATTAGTCAGCTCTTCACACAAGGTGGCCAAAGTATTGGAGTTTCAGCTTCAACATTGGTCCTTCCAATGAACACCCAGGACTGATCTCCTTTAGGATGAACTGGATGGATCTCCTTGCAGCCCAAGGGACTCTCAAGAGTCATCTCCAACACCACAGTTAAAAAGCATCAATTCTTTGGCACTCAGCTTTCTTTATAGTCCAACTCTCACATCCATACCTGACTACTGGAAAAACCGTAGCCTTGACTAGACGGACCTTTGTTGGCAAAGTAATGTCTCTGCTTTTCAATATGCTGTCTAGGTTGGTCATAACTTTCCTTCCAAGCAATAAGAATCTTTTAATTTCATGGCTGCAATCACCATCTGCAGTAATTTCAGAGCCCAGAAAAACAAAATCACCCATTGTTTCCATTATTTCCCCATATATCTGCCATGAAGCAATGGGACTGTATGCCATGATCTTAGTTTTCTGAATGTTGAGCTTTAAGCCAACATTTTTACTCTCCTCTTTCACTTTCATCAAGAGCCTCTTTAGTTCTTCTTCACTTTCTGCAATAAGGGTGGTGTCATCTGTATATCTGAGGTTATTGATATTTCTCCCAGCAATCTTGATTCCAGCTTGTGCTTCTTCCAACCCACCGTTTCTCATGATGTACTCTGCATATAAGTTAAATAAGCAAGTGACAATATACAGCCCTGTTGTACTCCTTTTCCTATTTGGAACCAGTCTGTTGTTCTATGTCCAGTTCCAATTGTTGCTTCCTGACCTGCATATAGGTTTCTCAAGAAGCAGGTCAGGTGGTCTGCTATTCTCATCTCTTTCAGAATCTTCCACAGTTTATTGTGATCCACACAGTCAAAGGCTTTGGCATAGGCAGTAAGCAGAAGTAGATGTTTTTCTGGAACTCTCTTGCTTTTTCCATGATCCAGTGGATGTTGGCAATTTAATCTCTGGTTCCTTTGTCTTTTCTAAAACCAGCTTGAACATCAGGAAGTTCATGGTTCATGTATTGCTGAAGCCTGGCTTGGAGAATTTTAAGCATCACTTTACTCGTGTGTGAGATGAGTGCAATTGAGCAGTAGTTTGAGCATTCTTTGGCATTGCCTTTCTTTGGGATTAGAATGAAAACTGACCTTTTCCAGTCCTGTGGCCACTGCTGAGTTTTCCAAATTTGCTGGCATGTTGAGTGCAGCACTTTCACAGCATCATCTTTTAGGATTTGAAATAGCTCAACTGGAATTCCATCACCTCCACTAGCTTTGTTCATAATGATGCTTCCTAAGGCCCAGATGGTGACTGCAGCCATGAAATTAAAAGACATTTACTCCTTGGAAGGAAAGTTATGACCAACCTAGATAGCCTATTCAAAAGCAGAGACATTACTTTGCCAACAAAGGTTCGTCTAGTCAAGGCTATGGTTTCTCCTGTGGTCATGTATGGATGTGAGAGTTGGACTGTGAACAAAGCTGAGCACTGAAGAATTGATGCTTTTGAAGTGTGGTGTTGGAGAAGACTCTTGAGAGTCCCTTGGACTGCAAGGAGATCCAACCAGTCCATTCTGAAGGAGATCAGCCCTGGGATTTCTTTGGAAGGAATGATGCTGAAGCTGAAACTCCAGTACTTTGGCCACCTCATGCGAAGAGTTGACTCTGGAAAAGACTCTGATGCTGGGAGGGATTGGGGGCAGGAGGAGAAGGGGACGACAGAGGATGAGATGGCTGGATGGCATCACTGACTCAATGGACGTAAGTCTCAGTGAACTCTGGAATTTGGTGATGGACAGGGAGGCCTGGCGTGCTGCAATTCATGGGGTCGCAAAGAGTCAGACATGACTGAGCGACTGATCTGATCTGATCTGAAGGCCCATTTGACTTCACATTCCAGACTGTCTGGCTCTAGGTGAGAGATCACACCATCATGATTATCTGGGTTATAAAAATCTTTTTTGTACAGTTCTGTGTATTCTTGCCACCTCTTGTAAATATTTTCTGCTTCTGTTAGGTCCCTACAATTTCTGTCCTTTATTGAGCCCATCTTTGCATGAAATGTTCCCTTGGTAGCTCTAATTTTCTTGAAGAGATCTCTAGTCTTTCCCATTCTATTGTTTTCCTCTATTTTTTTGCACTGATCGCTGAGGAAGGCTTTCTTATCTCTCCTTGCTATTCTTTGGAACTCTGCATTCAGATGGGTATATCTTTGCTGTCTCCTTTGCTTTTCATTTCCCTTCTTTTCACAGCTCTTTGTAAGGCCTCTTCAGACAGCCATTTTGCTTTTTTGCATTTATTTTTCTTGGGGATGGTCTTGATTCCTGTCTCCTGTACAATGTCATGAACCTCTGTCTATAGTTCATCAGGCACTGTGTCTATCAAATCTAGTCCCTTAAATCTATTTCTCACTTCCCCTGTATAGTCATAAGGGATTTGAAGTCATTTATAATTTTTACTAAACAATAGGAAAATCAACCTTAGCATTATTACCAGCTAAGCTGGAATCAAGATTGCTGGGAGAAATATCAATAGCCTCAGATATGTAGATGACACCACCCTTATGGCAGAAAGCCAAGAAGAACTAAAGAAAAGAGCTTCTTGATGAAAGTGAAAGAGGAGAGTGAAAAAGTTGGTTTAAATCTCAAAATTCATAAAACTAAGTTCACAGCATCTGGCCCCATCATTTCATGGCAAATAGATGGGGAAACAGTGGAAACAGTGGCAGACTTTATCTTTTTATGCTCCAAAATCAGTGCAGATGGTGATAGCAGCCATGAAATTAAAAGATGCTTGCTCCTTGAAAGAAAAGTTATGACCAATGTAGACAGCATATTAAAAAGCAGAGACATTACTTTGCCAACAAAGGTTCTTCTAATTATAGCTATGTTTTTTCCAGTAGTCATGTATGAATGTGAGAGCTGGACTCTAAAGAAAGCTGAGTGCCAAAGAATTGATGCTTTTGAACTGTGGTATTGGAGAAGACTCTTGAGTGTGCCTTGGACTGCAAGGAGATCCAATCAGTCCATCCTAAAGGAAATCAGTCCTGAATATTCATTGGAAGGACTGATGCTGAAGCTGAAGCTCCAATACTTTGGCCACCTGATGCAAAGGAGTGACTCATTTGAAAAGACCCTGATATTGGGAAAGATTGAAGGCGGGAGGAGAGGGGAACAACAGAGGGTGAGATGGTTTTATGGCATCACCGATTCAATGGACATGAGTTTGAGTAAACTCTGGGAGTTGTTGATGGACACAGAGGCCTGTCGTGCTGCAGTCCATGGCGCTACAAAGAGTCCGACATAACTGAGCAACTGAACTGAACTGAAACTGAAACTGATGTATTTTAATTTTTCCAGTATTCTTGCCTTCTCTGAAAAGCTTTTTGTTTTCATACTGACTATTGTTCAACAGGTTAAGACCACGCCATGGTGGTTATTTGTCTGCAAGATGCAGCTTCACTCTGCTGAATGCAGAAGGATTGTCATTTATAACAGAAAAGTAGCACATGATGAAATGAACAAGCAATACATAATCTTAAATGCAAATTTAGCTTTCCCTATATCAACAAGTCATATGACTTACTTAAATTCAGTATAACTATAACCAATGCTGTTGTGTCTGACTTAAAAAACAAGGTCTTGTTTACTATCTAGTTTACTGATAATATGGAGAAGTTTTGTCTTCATCTATGGCTCGGGTAACAATTTTGTCAAATAGTGAAAATTCACAAAGTTCTAACCTTTTTCCTGTATGCTGAAACTCTCCATTTAAGGAATGAAGAAATAGTATCTTATTATTTTTTATCTTCTAATCAAGGCATTCTGTTAAGTACCAGGTGTGATACCCCAATTTTAATTTTTCAGAGTTAAGAAAATTCTTCTTTCTTCTTTTTATAGTTTCCATTAAAGTGTGATGGGGAAAAAAGAAAGATACGGATAAACATTTCTAAATATGGTCAGTACTCAACATGTCAACATATTTTGATCCCTTTATTTAAAAAATGTGTCTGTGAAAATCAATAGTGAGTTGTGTTTGATATACTCAGGATACTGTCTTTACTAGGTGTTATTCACAGGGATTTAACTGTCATGTTCCTGGCCTTCAGTCTTATTTGGAAGAATTATTAAAATCCATCAGCATCAAAAAGTTCTTCCAATAAAATAATGGAAATTAGCTTGAAAACTTTTCAAGGTATGTCACAAATAACAGGCATACATTCTGATTTAAGACTTAACTCTAAATTTAGCATGAGTAGAGAGTTTTTATGATTAATTTCACTGGGATTGATCTGAATATTTGAGCACCTTTATATCCTTCAGTGACAAATTATTTGTTCCTGAGAACTTTCACAAAAACCATTAGCCAGTGTGATTGGGAAGCATGTGTTTACTGGAAGATGTTCAAACTTTAATGCACTGGTTGATGTAAATAAATAAGGAAATTATAATTTTATTATAATTCTGAATATGAAAACATGAAATTGTATCTCATAATTGTGTTATTATTTACATTTCCAAGTCAAGAACTATAGGAGCAGGCTAAAATTAAGTTTTTATGTAACATGTCATATCATTATACAAAAATCCTTATTTTACTAAAATATCCAAAATCTTCAAATATTTAATTATTTATGAATTTGTAAGAATGTATTTGCATCAGAAAGTTGGTTTTTAACAGAATAATATAAAATGTACTTGTTTTAGAAAGTGAATTAAAACATAACAAAGGTACATTAAGATATATATCCTGCCCTCCAAGTGTCTTCATCTCCAGCATCTGATTAAATCAGCTTTACACCATATAGTGCATTTTTTTAAATTTTTTTTTTAGTTGTGGGTATTGACACACTCACACACACAACAACTTAGAATTTATCTATTAATTAGTAGACAAGTGGGGCTTTCCAGGTGGCTGGCTCAGTGGTAAAGAAAATGCCTGCCAAGGAGACGTGGGTTCTCCTAAGGTCTCCTGGAGGAGACCCAGGTTTGACCCTGAGTTGGGAAGATCCCTAGAGAAGGGAATGGCAATACATTCTAGTATTCTTACCTGGAGAATCCCCTGGACAGAGGAGCCTGGCAGGCTACAGTCCATGGGGTCACAGAGTCAGATATGACTAAGGGACTGAGCACACATGTGGTGGAAAAATGTCATGGACTGTTATTATTTTTCTTATTCATGAATAAACTTTTATCTTTATAAGAAGTGTTATGTTTTTAGAGTAATGCAAATGTATGCAATAAAAATATGAGTGAGAAAAATTTTATTAAAATATTGCTAACACTAGTTTTTTTTTATAGTTAACAATGCTTAGTGTTTAATCTGTTCAAGACATAATTTGCCATATCAAATTTGATTAGTGAAATTCCTGTGTAATCTTTTCTCTGATTTGTTCTTCAGTTCAGTTCAGTTCAGTCGTGTCCAACTCTTTGTGACCCTATGAATTGCAGCACGCTAGGCCTCCCTGTCCATCATCAACTCCCGGAGTTCACCCAAACTCATGTCCATCGAGTCAGTGATGGCATCCAGCCATCTCATCCTCTGTCATCCTCTTCTCCTCCTGCCCCCAATCCCTCCCAGCATCAGAGTCTTTTCTGATGAGTCAACTCTTCTCATGAGGTGGCCAAAATATTGGAGTTTCAACTTTAGCATCAGTCCTTCCAAAGAACACCCAGGACTGATCTCCTTTAGAATGGACTGGTTGGATCTCCTTGCAATCCAAGGGACTCTCAAGAGTCTTCTCCAGCACCACAGTTCAAAAGTATCAATTCTTCGGATTTGTTCTTAGTATCCTGTTTAAAAATAAATAAATAAGTGAAGAGAGAGTGAACATACACATAAGTAATAGATGTACTTATGTGTTTTTTAGAGATAGATATGGATTTAAATATTTCCAAGAAATTAAATTGAAAAGAACTGATACTTCAGATTGTCATACTTTAAAAATATTTTCATGAAAAATACATTGCTTGCATTTTATAAAAATGTAGCTTTTAAAATTGTTACTAATGTCTAAGCTCAACTGACTTCAATAAGAATGATTTCACAGTGAGCAATCATGCTATAAATCTATGAGAAAAAAATACAAACAAAATCATTTCTAAAATCTGTTTTAGACATAAAGACAGCTATAAATAAGTGGACTAGTTCTATAAGTAATGAAAACAGCTTGAACTCAAGTTTTCTCTTCAAAAGGCAAACTTCAGGGAAAGTGAAGTCGCTCAGTCGTGTCCGACTGTTTGCGACCCCATGGACTGCAGCCTACCAGGCTCCTCCATCCATGGGATTCTCCAGGCAAGAATACTGGAGTGGGTTGCCATTTCCTTCTCCAGGGAATCTTCCCAACCCAGGGATTGAACCCAGATCTCCCACATTGCAGGCAGATGCTTTAACAAAAGGCAAACTTCAGGGAAAGCAATAGCCAATATTCTAAATTTCATTTACAGGTGAACTTAAATAATGGGAAACCATAAGCAAAGAATGAATATTTTGCTGCCTCAAAAGAGCGAGACGTAGATAGGGTTGTTGAGGTTAGTTCCTGAAAACATTAGGATTTATTTCTCAGTGGCAGAACCAAACAGCACAATCATAGTGAATATAGAAAAAGGACCTAAAAAAGAAGGGAGACAGTTTGCAGCAATAAAGAAAATATCAGGATTAAAAGAATCTATGTCATATTCAGAGCAAGACAGTGATACTAGTTACTGGCCAAGTAATATAAAAGGATCACGTCACAAATATTTTATAGTGTTTATAGCTAGAAGGAAAGAGTTGAGTAAGTCCTGGGGAGTTCGAGATAGATGAGTTTGTCACCCAGACAGCTTTTGTTTTTGAATGGCTATTATCTAGCAGTATTGTAATAGGGAAGAACCTTTGTAATCTAATAAAAGTTAGTCACTAAAGTGACGTTGGCCTCTAAGCTTAAGTTATACATAATGACCCATCTCTGTGAGCCTTGCCTCCCAAGTAATGAACATTAAGCTGAAATGCCTTTGTTTAGCTCACAGGTAACATCCTGACCAGATCCACGTTTGAATGGCTGCTGGAAGGAAGAAAGTATCACATCCTTTCTGAGAGTCTGGCTGGAAGGGCTTTACTCCCTCCCCTTTTAGTATAAAAGAAGCCTATATTCTAAATCTTGGAAGATAGGTTTTTAGAACATTATTCTGCCATCTTTGCGGTTTGCTGGCTTTCAGAATAAAGACGCTGTTCCTTGTCCCAACACCTCATCTCTTGATTGATTGGTTGTGCAGCAAGCAATAGGAACTTGGACTTGGCAACAATATTGCTGGCAATTTCATCCCCTGAGACAGTGTAGCAGAGACATTTCTAATTTTCAGAACAGCCTGAAGATTGTCAGATACTCATTCCAAACAAATTGATTCATACTAAAACTGTGGTAAAATCTTGTACAGAAAGCAAGAGGAAGGAAGTTGAAGCAATGAAGGCAACATTTTGGTATATGTAAGTTGAATGATTTTGTCAGAATGAATTCTTTCATGTTGTATATTACATCTCAGTGCATTCACCTTGGCATTGTTATGCTGAATATACCTGGTGGAAATGATAATGACCAATCCAGAATGTTTATGTCTCTAGTAAATCCCCAGCATAATTTCAAGTAAATAATATTTGTAAACACTGAATGTTTTAAATGAAGTCAGTTAAAACTTTAGGATCAGTTAAAAAACAGTTTTATCACACATTGATAAGGGTCATTAATATTAAAAAATGTTAGTAAAGTCCTACTTAATATGTTATCATATTTTTAAGGAAATCCTTAAAGTATGCAAACATCTATTGGAAGCTTATGATACGGAGAATTGACTTTTTAACTGTTGAAAAAATACACGGAGAGTTCTCGTTAAGTTCTAGTTAAGGCAAAATGAGGACTGCAACCCAGGAAACAGCATTTCAGATAGCTTTAAGAAGCTGTTCTGAGGAGCTGAGAGGGGAGCTAGGATATCTGGGAGTTTGGGAACAAAAGATAGTAGTCAGGAATATCAAAAGATTGTTCTTAATTAAAGAAAATCAGATAGAAATGTTGCAGAAACCAGTACTCAAGAAACCAAGCACCACACTCGGAGAGCTGGAGAACTCAGGTTTGTTACACCGGTGGGCTGAGAGGAGTTAACACTCCAAGCTCTGAGCTGTGAGCAAAAGAGTTATAGAATTTTAATACATGGACAGACATGATTAAGTGGGTTTGTGGGTTTGCAGGGGCTGGGCGATTGCAAAGAGCAGGACAAAGGTAAGTGAGATAGCTCCAGTTCTTAGTATTGTGAGTCTCCACTTTCTGAGACCTATGTGATCCAGACTTTGCAAGGAGCAAGCTGAGTTACAGAGGCAGAAGGAGCAGGAGGTTATGCAAAATTTAACTTTTCCTCTTCATCCCAAGTTAAGAAATTCAGCATTTTTCTGAATATGAGAAGATACAGGATCTGAGCTCACTGAAATCATTCCTTTGATATGTACCTCAGCTATCTGGGGCCAGTACCCTGTGTTTTCACTTCCTAAGTCTCCTCAGGGCTCATTGTAGGGAGTGGCTGCAGTCTGCCGGTTGCTATTCTTAGTTTCCTTTAGGCTCAGCAGCTCCTGTTCAAGGCTGCAATTCCTGATGACTGTGACATCCTTGTTTACTGTTACGGCAGGAAATATTCTATTTCTCAAAATCAAATATTACAGGACATAAATAGTAATATTAGCATTATTATCCAAAAAGCTATTATTGAGCTAGGCTAGACCATAAAATGTCAAAGAGAGACCGATAATTCATACTCATTTAAATTGTGAAAAGGATACACAAATAGTCTTCACTTATGTTTGTTCTTAAACCAACAAACAACTTGTGCAAATGCTATTCAAGCATACCCAGGGACACTGAAGCAGAACTGAAGAATAAAAATGATAAGCAACTATTTCTCCTTTCATGGCCCCTTTAGAATTTACCCAGTGAATGATATATTTCTTTTGACTCCAAATAAACACTTCAGGAGACTTTGTAGTCACAACAGGTAATTTTAGATAAGCAAAAGTCCTATCATCATGTTATGTGATAGATAGACTCAAATTCAGCTATTCCTCATACACCAGCAACTTTCCTTCACTCTTTCTCGTAGGCAGAAGTAAAGACCTTGTCCACTAATTTCAGGGGATACAGACCAAAGTTTCTGAATGGTCACACTGAAACCCATTTCTCTTGACTTAATCGAAGGAACCCCAGTGCTCCATTTTTGGGCTGAGGTGGTTCTGTACATACAGCTTTCTCCAAACAAATTCTCTCAAAACTCCTTTTTAAAAACCCCTAATAGGGTGTCTCAGATGGTAAATAATCTTCCTGTAAAGCAGGAGACCTGGAGTTGATCCCTGGGTTGGGAAGATCCCTTTGAGGAGGGCATGGCGACTCACTCCAGTGTTCTTGCCTGGAGAATGCTCGTGGACAGAGGAGCCTGGTGGGCTGCAGTCTATGGGATCGCAAAGAGTTGGAGATGACTGAATTAATAACCTTAATATTTTTACAGTCAGTAAAGAGAGGAATTCGAGATTCCTATTTTTAGAATCTCCTTTTTGGAAGGTCTGCAACAGGTTAGATTGTCAAACACCTCACTTTACACCTCAGGACCTCTACAAGCCTTTCCAAGTATTACATATTAGTGAGTTGATGAAGCTGCCTTATTTTCTTCTTATCTCTTTGGATCTTCAAAGGCTTCTGCCTGCTTCATACTCAACAGGCCAGAAGCCATGACATGAAAGCTGATAAAAGGCAAAGAAGCAGCTGATCACATCACTTCCCCACCTACAGGCAAACTCTCATATCAGACCTGAGGAACATAAGAGGTAATGTGAATTTAAAGTTAGAAGCTGTACTTATTATCTAGAAACTAATTATAAGGTGGAGACTATATTTTGTGATTGAAATAACCATATAATTTTTACTTTATAAATGCCACAAATGAGATTTTCCATTGTCACTGTCTTTGAAAGGACATGTCATAAGCAAATAAATAGACATACAGGCCTGAAAGAAATTCATTATTCTTTGGAGAAACTTTAATATTTCTTACTAAAACACTTATTTTATAAGAATTCCACTTTTTTATCCTTTGTATATATTCTTTCTTTTATATATATAATGCATTTTCATTTTAGAAAAAAAAAAATATAAGGAAGGTGAAATGATGAATAACATACAATAGTAAAATTTTGTATTATCCCAGCATCCATTTATACTTACTACTTGATCATATACCTCCTGCTAAGTCATATGCAGGGAAATTAATGCATCTAGAAACATGATTTATTACCTCTTTGCCTTATTACCCTCCTCCTAATTTGCATTAGGATACTACTTTTATGCAGGATATAAAATTCTATTATTTACATGCTATCTATTTAATATATAGTTATCTAATAGTTATATGTAATCTTTTGAATCAGCTCTAACTTTTTAGTCTCTTAGTGTCATATATCTTGATTTAATTCTTTACTTATCCAATTAAAAGCATATTTTCTATCTTTTACTTCTGGATTAGAACAAACAGATGTACTCAAATACACCACCTTTTTGTGAGAATACATTTATGAACATAAGAATGAAGGCTTTTTTTTTTTTTTTCCCCTGGGCTGTGCTGCACAGCTTGAGGGATCTCAGTTCCCAGTTTTCCAATGAGTCTTCTCTGGGCCACAGCAATGAAGGTCCAGAATCCTAACCACTGGGAACTCCCTGAAAGTGTTCTTAGTTTATATAATTTATGAATGAAACATTTGTACTGTTCATCTTTGACTTTTCTGAAGCTTCTTTTTTTCCTATGAAATGTCCCTCTGAATAGGTTTCAAAAGGTATATACTTCTTTGATAGAGTTGTTATTATGTTGTACTGAATGTGTATTTGGATAAAATGAGCTTTTTTCCCCCTCAATAGATTGTAGTACCATCTTTGCAGATGCATCACCTATCAGTCTATTAAATACATAATAATTTTTAAGAGAGTATTTGTTGACTGAATTAATCTGGGTTTGGCCATAGGAAATATATATTCAAAACATTGTTTTAAAAACTTTATAATATAGATTTATGTTATCTTTATTTGGAACTTTTAATTAAAATTCTTCTGTCTGCATGAATGGATTACATGTGAAAGGTAATGACTTCTGATTTTAATTAAACTTTCTTGGAAATAAATTTTATTTTATTTATTTATTTTTGGCTGCACTGGATCTTCATTGCTGTGTGCAGGCTTTCTCTGGTTGAGGCAAGTGGGAGTTACTCTGCACTGATGAGATTCTCATTGTGGTGGCTTCAGTTGTTGTGGAGCACCCGCTCTAGGTGCTTTTTGGCTTCCTCAATTGCAGGATGTGGGCTCAAGCAGTTGCACTATGCAGGCTTAGTTGCTGCGAGGCATGTACAATCTTCCCAGACCAGGGATAGAACCTGTGTCTGCAGCATTGGCAAGCAGATTCGTAACAACTAGACCCCAGGGACGGGGGCGGGGGTGGGGGGTGGGCTGCTGTCTATGGGGTCCCACAGAGTCGGACATGATCGAAGTGACTTAGCAGCAGCAGCAGACAACCAGGGATGTCCCAGAAATGAGTTTTAAAAGTTCATGATTTCTTAATTATTTAAGTAAAGTAAAACTGCACTTATATATCTTTACTAAAGGAAAGATTATTTAGCTATTTTACTGACAGTTCTCAGGGGTATATGTGTAGAGATATAAGGTAAGTATATCCATTTCAACTTCAAAGATAAAATTAAAAAATGTCAGATCTGAAATAAAGACTTAAGCTGTGGAAAGAGAAATTGTAACATAATGCAGGTTTGGCTGCTCACTGCTCAACAGCCAGTATATTGAGGTACAAGCTTCAGTAGAGAAAAAAAGGTACTTTATTCAGAAAAGCTGGCAATCTGGGGGAGATGGTGGATATCCAGAGAACAACTCTAAAGATTCTGCTCCATCACAACAATTTTTAAAAGGAAAAAGGGGAAATAATCTCAGTTAATCATTAAGGCAGCAGGGCAGATTCTTAATTTTTCCATTGCTTGCAGGCCTAGATGTAATGGTCATCTGAATTAAACTTGCCCCTTCCATTTCATTTCAGTTCACTGATTCCTAAAATGTCGATGATCACTCTTTCCATCTCCTGTTTCAGTTCAGTTCAGTTGCTCAGTCGTGTCCAACTCTTTGTGACCCCATGAATCACAGCATGCCAGGCCTCCCTGTCCATCACCAACTCCTGGAGTTCACTCAGACTTATGTCCATAGAGTCAGTGATGCCATCCAGCAATCTCATCCTCTGTCATCCCCTTCTCCTCCTGCCCCCAATACCTCCCAGCATCAGAGTCTTTTCCAATGAGTCAACTCTTCCCATGAGGTGGCCATAGAATTAGAGTTTCAGCTTCAGCATCAGTCCTTTCAATGAACACCCAGGACTGATCTCCTTTAGGATGGACTGGTTGGATATCCTTGCAGTCCAAGGGACTCTCAAGAGTCTTCTCCAACACCACGGTTCAAAAGCATCAATTCTTCAGTGCTCAACTTTCATCATAGTCCAATTCTTACATCCATACATGACCACTGGAAAAACCATAGCCTTGACTAGACAAACCTTTGTTGGCAAAGTAATATCTCTGCTTTTGACTACGCTATATAGGTTGGCCATAAACGTTCTTCCAAGGAGTAAGCATCTTTTAATTTCATGGCTGCAGTAACCATCTGCAGTGATTTTGGAGCCCCCCAAAATAAAGTCTGACACTGTTTCCACTGTTTCCCCATCTATTTACCATGAAGTGATGGGACCAGATGCCATGATCTTCCTTTCCTGAATGTTGAGTTTTAAGCCAACTTTTTCACTCTCTACTTTCACTTTCATTAAGAGGCTTTTGAGTTCCTCTTCACTTTCTGCCATAAGGGTGGAGTCATTTGCATATCTGAGGTTATTGAGATTTCTCCCAGCAATCTTGATTCCAGCTTGTGCTTCTTCCAGCCCAGCGTTTCTCATGATGTACTCTGCATATAAGTTAAATAAGCAGGGTGACAATATACAGCCTTGACATAATCCTTTTTCTGTTTGGAACCAGTTTGTTGTTCCATATTCAGTTCTAACTGTTGCTTCCTGACCTGCATACAAATTTCTCAAGAGGCAGATCAGGTGGTCTGGTATTCCCATCTCTTTCAGAATTTTCCACAGTTTACTGTGATGCCCCCAGTCAAAGGCTTTGGCATAGTCAATAAAGCAGAAATAGATGTTTTTCTGGAACTCTCTTGCTTTTTCTATGATCCAGAGGATGTTGGCAATTTGAGCTTTGGTTCCTATGACTTTTCTGAAACCAGCCTGAACATCTGGAAGTTCACGGTTCACTTATTGCTGAATCCTGGCTTGGAGAATTTTGAGCATTACTTTACTAGCGTGTGAGATGAGTGCAATTGTGCAGTAGTTTAAGCATTCTTTGGCATTGCCTTTCTTTGGGATTGGAATGAAAACTGACCTTTTCCCATCTTGTGACCACTGCTGAGTTTTCCAAATTTGCTGGCATATTGAGTGCAGCACTTTCACGGCATCATCTTTCAGGATTTGGAATAGCTCAGCTGGAATGCCATAACCTCCACTAGCTTTGTTCGTAGTGATGCTTTCTAAGGCCCACTTGACTTCACATTCCAGGATGTCTGGCTCTAGGTCAGTGATCACACCATTGTGATTATCTGCGTCATGAAGATATTTTTTGTACCGTTCTTCTGTGTATTCTTGCCACCTCTGCTTAATATCTTCTGCTTCTGTTAGGTCCATATCATTTCTGTCCTTTATCAAACCCATCTTTGCATGAAATGTTCCCTTGGTATCTCTGATTTTCTTGAAGAGATCTCTAGTCTTTCCCATTCTGTTGTTTTCCTCTGTTTCTTTGCATTGATTGCTGAAGAAGGCTTTCTTATCTCTTCTTGCTATTCTTTGGAACTCTGCATTCAGGTGCTTATATTTTTCCTTTTATCCTTTGCTTTTGGCTTCTTTTCTTTTCACAGCTATTTGTAAGGCCTCCCCAGACAGCCATTTTGCTTTTTTGCATTTCTTTTCCATGGGGATGGTCTTGATCCCTGTCTCCTGTACAATGTCCCAAACCTCAGTCCATAATTCATCAGGCACTCTATCTATCAGATCTAGTGCCTTAAATCTATTTCTCACTTCCATTGTATAATCATAAGGGATTTGATTTAGGTCATACCTGAATGATCTAGTGTTTTTCCCTACTTTCTTCAATTTAAGTCTGAATTTGCAATAAGGAGTTCATGATCTGAGCCATAGTCAGCTCCTGATCTTCTTGTTTTTGCTGACTGTATAGAGCTTCTCCATCTTTGGCTGCAAAAAATAGATTCAATCTGATTTCAGTGTTGACCATCTGGTGATGTCCATGTGTAAAGTCTTCTCTTGTGTTGTTGGAAGTGGGTGTTTGCTATTACCAGTGTGTTCTCTTGGCAAAACTCTATTAGCCTTTGCCCTGTTTAATTCCGTATTCCAAGGCCAAATTTGCGTGTTATTCCAGATGTTTCTTGACTTCCTACTTTTGCATTCCAGTTCTCTAAAATGAAAAGGACTTATTTTTTGGGTGTTAGTTCTAAAAGGTCTTATAGGTCTTCATAGAACCATTCACCTTCAGCTTCTTCTGTTTGACCACTTGCAATTTGCCTTGATTCATGGACCTAACATTTCGGGTTTCCAAGTAATATTGTTCTTTATAGCATTAGACTGTACTTCCATCACCAGTCACATCCAAATGGATATTGTTTTTGCCTTGGCTCAGCATCTTCTTTCTTTCTGGAGTTATTTCTCCACTCTTCTCCAGTAGCATATTGAGCACCTACTGACCTGGGGATTCCATTTTTCAGTGCCATATCTTTTTGCCTTTTCATACTGTTCTTGGGATTCTCAAAGCTAGAATTGTGAAGTGGTTGGCTATTTCCTTCTCCAGTGGATCACATTTTGTCAGAACTCTCCACCATGACCCATCCAACTTGGGTGGCCGTACAGGGGATGGCTCATAGTTTCATTGAGTTAGACAACGCTATATTGCATGTTATGTCTGTCCAGTCCATCCTGAAGGAGCTCAGCCCTGGGATTTCTTTGGAAGGAATGATGCTAAAACTGAAACTCCAGTACTCTGGCCACCTCATGTGAAGAGTTGACTCGTTAGAAAAGACTCTGATGCTGGGAGGGATTGGGGGCAAGAGGAGAAGGGGACGACAGAGGATGAGATGGCTGGATGGCATCACTGTCTCGATGGAAGTCAGTCTCAGTGAACTCCGGGAGATGGTGATGGACAGGGAGGCCTGGTGTGCTGAGATTCATGGGATCGCAAAGAGTCAGACAGGACTGAGCGACTGATCTGATCTGATATTGCATGTGATCAGTTCCATTAGTTTTCTATGATTGTGGTTTTCATTCTATCTGCCCTATGATGATAAGGATGAGACTTGTGGAAGCTTCCTGATGGGAGGGACTGGCCTTAGGGGAATCTGGGTCTTGCTCTGCTGGGTGGGGCCATGCTCAGTAAATCTTTAATCCAATTTTCTGTTGATGGGTGGGGCTATGTTCCCTCCCTATAGTTTGGCCTGAGGCCAAACTATGGTAAGGGTAGTGGCAACCTCCTTCAAAAGGACTTATGTTGAAGGCTGTTCAGTGGTTAGTTGCAATTTGGGAGTTCTCCCTGGAGAAGATGAGCCTCCCAGGGCTCCCAGGACTGTTGTTTTCAGTGGCCCTGTCCCCACAACAGGTCACTGTTGACCCATGCCTCCACAAGAGACTCCTGGACACTCACAGGCAAGTCTGGCTCAGTCTTTTGTGGGGTCACTCTCCTTTGTTCTGGGTTCTGGTGCACAAAATGTTTTCTGTGTGCTCCAAGAATCTGTTTCCCCAGTCCTGTGGAAATTCTGTAATCAAATCCCACTGGCCTTTAAATTCAAATTCCTTGCAGTTTTACTCCCTATGCTTGATCTCCAGGTTGGAAAATCTGTTGTGGACCCTAGAACTTTCACAACAGTGACAGAAGTTCTTTGGTATAATTGTTTTCCAGTTTGTGGGTCATCTGCTCAATGACTCTATAGTGGGGCTAATGGCGACCTATTCCAAGAAGACTTTCATCACATGCTGCACCTCTCAGGTATGCTGCAGCCAGAGCCCCTGTCCCTGTGAACAGCAGGCCACTGTTCACACTCAAACTCTCAAAGGCAGGTCTGGTTCAATCTCTTGTGGGGTCCCTGGGTCCTGGTGTGCACAAGGTTTTGTTTGAGCCCTCTGAACTTCTCTGTTGGGTATGAGGTTTGATTCTAAGTGCAATTTCACCCCTCCTACTGTCTTGCTATTTCAAATCCTGAAAGATGATGCTTTGAAAGTGCTGCACTCAATATGCCAGCAAATTTGGAAAACTCAGCAGTGGCCACAGGACTGGAAAAGGTCAGGTTTCATTGCAATCCCAAAGAAAGGTAATGCCAAAGAATGCTCAAACTACCACACAATTGCACTCATCTCACACGCTAGTAAAGTAATGCTCAAAATTATCCAAGCCAGGCTTAAGAAATACGTGAACCATGAACTTCCAGATGTTCAAGCTTGTTTTAGAAAAGGCAGAGGAACCAGAGATCAAGTTGCCAACATACGCTGGATCATGGAAAAAGCAAGAGAGTTCCAGAAAAACATCTATTTCTGCTTTATTGACTATGCCAAAGCCTTTGACTGTGTGGATCACAATAAACTGTGGAAAATTCTGAAAGAGATGGGAATACCAGACCACCTGACCTGCCTCTTGAGAAACCTATATGTAGGTCAGGAAGCAACAGGTAGAACTGGACATGGAACAACAGACTGGTTCCAAACAGAAAAAGGAGTATGTCAAGGCTGTATATTGTCACCCTTCTTATTTAACTTATATGCAGAGTACATCATAAGAAACACTGGGCTGGAAGAAGCACAAGCTGGAATCAAGATTGCCGGGAGAAATATCAATAACTTCATATATACAGATGACACCACCCTTATGGCAGAAAGTGAAAGTGGAGAGTGAAAAAGTTGGTTAAAGCTCAACATTCAGAAAATGAAGATCATGGCATCTGGTCCCATCACTTCATGGTAAATAGATGGGGAAACAGTGGAAACAGTGTCAGACTTTATTTTGGGGGCTCCAAAATCACTGCAGATGGTTACTGCAGCCATGAAATTAAAAGACGCTTACTCCTTGGAAGAAAGTTTATGGCCAACCTAGATAGCATATTGAAAAGCAGAAATACTACTTTGCCAACAAAGGTTCATCTAGTCAAGGCTATGGTTTTTCCAGTGATCATGTATGCATGTGAGAGTTGGACTGTAAAGAAAGCTGAGCACTGAAGAATTGATGCTTTTGAACTGTGGTGTTGGAGAAGACTCTTGAGAGTCCCTTGGAGATCCAACCAGTCCATTCTGAAGGAGATCAGCCCTGGGATTTCTTTGGAAGGAATGATGCTAAAGCTGAAACTCCAGTACTTTGGCCACCTTATGAGGAGAGTTAACTCATTGGAAAAGACTCTGATGCTGGGAGGGATTGGGGGCAGGAGGAGAAGGGGAGGACAGAGGATGAGATGGTTGGATGGCATCACTGACTCGATGGTCATGAGTCTGAGTGAACTCCGGGAGATGGTGATGGACAGGGAGGCCTGGCATGCTGCGATTCATGGGGTCACAAGGAGTCGGAGACAACTGAGTAACTGAACTGAACTGAACTGAACTGTCTTGCTAGGCTTCTCCATTTGCCCTTCGATATGGGGTATCTTTTTTTGGTGGGATCCAACAGTCTCTTGGGGATGGTTGTTCAGCGGTTAGTTGCAATATTGGAGTTCTCACAGGAGAAGATCAGTGCACATCCTTCTACTCTGCCATGTTAGTACCACATGGGCTATATATAAAGCTACATATATAAATGAACTATGTTCCTGGGTTACTAAATTATGTCTGATCTTATAAAAATGATATTGATTAGGTAATGATTATATAGGACATGCATTAAATAAGAGAGTGGGAACAGGTTATTTTACAAGAAACAGTAGCCTCTTCATAAGGTGAAAGTCATTCAGTCATGTCTGACTCTTTGCCACCCCATGATCTGTACAGTCCATGGAATTCTCTAGACCAGAATACTGGAGTGGGTACCCTTTCCTTTCTCCAGGGGATCTTCCCAACCCAGGAATCCAACCCAGGTCTCTGGCATTGCAGGCGGGTTCTTTACCAGCTGAGCCACAAGGGAAGCCCAAGAATACTGGAGTGGGTAGCCTATCCCTTCTCCAGAGAATCTTCCTGACCCAGGAATCAAACCAGAGTCTCCTGCATTGCAGGCAGATTTTTTTACCAACTGAGCCATCAGGGAAGCCTTAACCTCTTCATACCATTAACCTCTTTAACCATTCATTAAAAATTAGTTAATATTAATCATATTTTTAAAAACATACATATATTTGCAGATTTTTACCAAAGTACTATGAATTTTCACTATATTATATCATAAAATACACAAAACATATAATTTAAAAGTGGTAAAAAGGTCCTAAATATATAGCACTAATTAGCAAATTATGTTTTTTGTTTTGCCTGATAATAATCCTTAAGTAGAAGTTCAACAGTAAACTATACCCTCACACTTTTTGTATATCCCTACAGCATACTATTAGTGACACTATTATCTGCACATTGGCTTATTTAATAAATTATTTTACGTGCTGTTGATGGTCAATCCATTTCATTCTAATGGCTTCCCATTGCTGCCTCATTAAAATATAGCATTACAGATCCATTATATTCCAATGGCCAGTCATTGATTTCCTTCTTTTATTAAAACCACTCAGCCTCAACAAGAAGCTTAATCAGTATGAATCATCTTATTCTCTACAAAATGGGATGGAATATTCCTAAATTTATTTTTGCACTTTGAGAACACACTGTACCTTCTAATGGATATAAAATTTAAAAAAAAATTTAAAAAGTTTTCTTCTTTTTAAAAATATATACATCTTGGTATGAGCACAGTTTCCCATAATTATGGTTCCTCTTTGTCTCTTATGAAATTAACATGCAATACCAGTGAAAAGACAGATTGTAGCTTTTACTACTGTGTGTAGAATCTAATTTTTGTTTTTGCAGAATTTATTTCATGGTTTATATAATCAAAACTGATACTTTGACTTCTTAAATGAGAGTCTACACTTCTACTAAACATTATATATGTTTGTATATTTATACATGCACCCACAGAACTGCATCACTCTAAAAATAACTTCTTAATTATCATACAGACTTCATTCATTCATAAGTACTAACATGATTATAAAAGATCAGCTGTGAGATTTCTGGTCTAATTTTGAAAGCTATTAATAGTGGTACTTCATGTAACCTTTACTATTCCTTCATAAATTTTAGTCTATAGCCTAAGAAGGTAAAACATATGTAATTTTTTTTTTCATTTAAGGGAAATAGATGACCTGATTATATACTCTTAAATATGCATTGAGTTTACTTGATTCCTTATTATAAATTCAGGTTATTAAAAAAATCAAATATATTAAAATATGTGAAACTATCAAAAAGTAACAATAATAAAATTCTCAGTAAAAACAGGAAGGTTTTCTCCTTATTCTTTATCCTTTAGCTATTATAAACTAATATTCATTGTGTCTTCAAATTACTATTCAAATTCTTTTTCAAATAACCCTTAGCATTATCATATCTAGGCTGGTAAAAGTCTATGCAATCAGACCATTTTGGGACCACCTGTCTTTACAGGGCTTTTTAATATCTGCTCTATTTTTCTATTCAATACCTTAATTTTAGTCATTTCCAGGAGTGAATTCTTATCAATCTGTGATCATAAAATTCTATGAAAAATAAGTAAAACCTGGCCCAATTCTGATGCCCATTCTGACACTAATACCAATATTTGTATTTTTCCACATCACCAAGAAATGAATTCAATTCTGATAGTATCTGGAAATAGCATCCGATCCTAGAGGTTAAGGATTCAGTCCCACAAGACTTAGTCTATAAGAGATATGTTTCTTAATAAAGAGTAGGGTTGGTAAATTGTGAAAATGAAGTCTGTGGACATACCATATAATTTATACAGTTACTTTATACAGGTACCACAACAGAAATACATTTCAGAATAGAGCCTGAAAGTGAGGAGCCCCTGGGTTTCTTTGTCAATGCTCTGAAGTCATCTTCAGTCTGTTTGAAAGACATTCCAAATTGTTCCTGTGTCTCCAGCCTTTTGAAGACTGTTCTTGTGTCCATGTTCCATGTGGTAGTCATACATTTAGTCATCCCTGTTATTGCTTAAAATGCTTGTTTGTCTTTTCAGCTGTTTATGGACAAAGCCAGATTCTTACCTATTTTCCTCAACTCCCACATGTTTATTTTTGCTCTTGCTTTGCCAATCTAATTTTGAATTCCACAGTAGCAGCTGGCTCACAAACACATTTTGGCTTCTGTTCCTTTCCTGCTCACCTTCCTCACTTCTCTGCCAGTGTCTCCTGCACTTGGTGCATGATCTACCTGCACTGAGATACTTGACTCAGAGCTTGCTTCTCATTTCACTGTCTCTCCTTCAGCCCAGTGGCTACCTCAGATCTGACCTCACAGGCTGAATTAAGATTTCTGTCCCTTCTGACCTTCAGCCCTGTACCAACTTTAGTTATTTCTTTGTGTATCTGTTTAACTTATTTTCCCCATTTTGTGGTTTGAAAATTTTAATTATTACATTATAAATATCACCATAGATATTTAACTTAACAGTCTTAAAGTTGGATAGTATCTTGCTGCTAAGCTGCTGGTAAGTCACTTCAGTCGTGTCCGACTCTGTGCAACCCAATAGATGGCAGCCCACCAGGCTCCCCCGTCTCAGGGATTCTCCACGCAAGAACACTGGAGTGGGTTACCATTTCCTTCTCCAATGCATGAAAGTGAAAAGTGAAAATGAAGTCGTTCAGTCGTGTCTGAACCTCAGCGACCCCATAGACTGCAGCCTTCCAGGCTCCTCTGTCCATGGGATTTTCCAGGCAAGAGTACTGGAGTGGGGTGCTATTGCATTCTCCAGGATAGTATCTTAGTCTACCATTAACAATAAAAGGGTTTAAAATAGCTTAGATCTGATCTTTTCTCTCCCAACTGAAATATTATAGCATGGAGATCTCAGTAGTCATACACACACACACACACACACACACATTTTTATGGCATACTAAGTCACTTCAGTTGTGTCCAACTCTTTGAAACTGTATGGACTGTATCCTACCAGGCTCCTCTGTCCATGGGATTCTCCAGGCAGGAATACTAGAGTGGGTTACCATGCCCTCCTCCAGGAGATCTTCCTGACTCAGGAATTGAACCCACAGCTATTATGTCTCCTGCACTGGCCAGCAGATTCTTTACCATTAGTGCTGCTTGGGAAGCCCATATACAAAATTAATATTTTATAAATGCAGCAATGAAACAGATTATACATTATTGAAAAAAGTAGTTTACTATAGAAATTAAAATAAAACTAGATGATTAAACAAATTGAAAAAACAAAAGCAACAGTTTCTGACATTGAAGAGCTGAGTTTTGGTATTGCTGTGAGCTGGCCTTTCACTCAGGCTTTAGTGTTGATGTTCTGTTGAAAATAAACAATTTAACAAAACATGTGTTATGCCAAGCCATTCTGTGATCCTGACATCTTAAGATAAAAGGAAGATCATGCCATAACCATGTTTGTACACAGATAACTAGATGGGCATTGTTTACACCACAAAAGTTACTGACTTCTTCCATTCCTACTTAAAATGGGGCCACTATGTTTTGTTTTCCACTTATGGTTTTATCCTCACTTTATTCTTTATGAATTATAGATAAGATTTGGTGTAATATCTGATCATAGTATTACACCACCCTCCTAAAAGCACATAATCAAGAGCTTCCCAATCCACTTATACCTTCTCCAAAATCATCTAATATATGCCCAAATCTTATGAGCCCGAAGATCCTTCTATTGACATGCCCTACTATTTTTCAAAATGATCTGTCACTTATTTCAGAAACCTGGTACCTTATGAAAAAGAGATCATTTCTGTTACATTGGTTTTTATTTCTATCTTATCTTCTGTTTCTTTCTTAGAATGTCCATTGTTCTACCTACGTTACTCATCTGTCTTTATATGTTGCATACTTTCTTCCATTAGTCTTTAACATATTTACCATAGTTATTGTAAATTCCCTTTTTGAAAATATCAACATTTTATGACTGATTTTGTTTCTTGCTTTGCATCTTCAGACTGCATCTTTAACCACTTTGTCATGCCTTAAAATTTTTGTTGGAAGCTCCACATGATGTGTCTGGTAATAGGAATTGAGGAGGATAAGTATATTTTGTTGTTGATCTGAAATAGTCAGATACTTCTCCAGCAAAGAAGAGTTTATTTGGAATCAACTGCTGCTGCTGCTAAGTCACTTCAGTCGTGTCCGACTCTGTGCGACGCTATAGATGGCGGCCCACCAGGCTCCCCCGCCCCTGGGATTTTCAAGGCAAGAACACTGGAGTGGGTTGCCATTTCCTTCTCCAATGCATGAAACTGAAAGTGAAAGTGAAGTCACTCAGTCATGTCCAACTCTTCACGACCCCATGGACTGAAGCCTACCAGGCTCTTCATCCATGGGATTTTCCAGGCAAGAGTACTGGAGTGGGGTGCCATTTGGAATCAACAGAGAATTATAATTCAAGATCTGGAACCATGATGCATTACATTCATGTCCCAATACTGCAAAGGAAGGAGAACCCATTCACAGAGGGGAAAAGGAAGTTGACATGGCTATATATTGCATTATTTATAGCAAACAAAGAATCCATGGTTTTTCATTGGCTGAGTCCTTGCCAGGAAGGAAAAGGAGTCTTTCTGTTGGACTCTGCTATTATAATAGAGCATAAGAACTCCTCCATCTGGTCTCCCAACTCTATTTGAAGTTTCATATATATATATATATATATTTTTCTCCTTTTACATTTACCCTTTTTGATCTAGATCTTTCTCTGAAAGGGTCACTGATCAAGGATCAGGTTTTCTAGTTTCAGTGTCTTTTTGTCCTTCTATACCAGGAAGAACCTTTCCTGAGTATAGTTTCTCACACTGGAAGGAAAATACACAAGTTGGGAATCAATTGAGGTCACATTCAAGTATTAATAAGGGGTAGGAGGGATAATTCGTAGATACCTTTTATCTAACATCCATATATTAAGAAGATCAAAGATGTTAGAAAGCATCATTATGTCATCATCAAAGGTCTGGTAACAAACTTCCAACAGACCTACTCTGGATATCTTGGGAAACTTGTATCATCAGATGTTGAATGCTTCAATTCTGGGAAATCTTTAATTTTAAGGCACATGTCTAGTTAGAATTTGGTGCTTTCTTTAGGTGTGTCATGTGAATCCAAGAGTTTATTCCTTGGAATTTGGCAATGTGAAGGTGGGTTAGCAGTGTCTGCTAAGGATCCTCCAGGTACATTGAAGAGGGTTCTTCTGTAGGCATCTTTTCTAATAGAATATGCAGGTTGCAAGGTACAATGCTTTACATCATTGTCTCCTGAGAGTGCACCATGAAAAGACTGCTCTGCCAAATCATGGTTATTTTTTTAAAAGAAGAAATTAGGACTTTGCATGCTGGAGTATCTCTCCTTTCATCAGTTGTAGGTCAAAAGAAGCAGAAACCAAGTGTTTCTATGGTCTCCTGTGACTATTTCAGAGGGTGAAAATTTATGAGTTCCAAAAGGAATGGATCTGAGATTTAGAAGGATCAATGAAAGTGCTTGTGGCCAAGGTATTTGCAGAGATTCTATAAGTTTTCAATTGAGTCTTAATGCTATCAATTCATTTGACTAAAGCAGAAATTGACAGTGGTAAGCACAGTGAAAATGTTGTAAAACTGACCAAACACTGCATACTTGTCAAACTGCCTGACACTAACATGGGTTTCTTGATCTCTATGAAGCTTGAAAACAGTTTCCCACATAGGGATGATCTTTCCCAAAAGGAATTTAACCACAGAAAAGATCATAACCTTTCTTCAAAGGAAGGCTTCAAGTCCAATAGGAAAACATACAGACCATGATTAAAACTTACGTGCATCCATGAGACAGAAGTTATTGAAATCCATTTTCCAGGCCTTCAGTTGTCCATTAGGTAGTTTAAAATGTTCAGGAGCACTACAAACAGGCTTCTCTGGGTTGTACTTTAGACAAGTGGGGAAAATGAGGTTGACACTTTTTGAGGCTTTGTTAATGTTTTCTCACCAATATTGAATCATGAGTACAATGATTTTGGCACTAGACCAATAGTTGAATGCACATACGTAGTGAGGAAAGGGAATTTTAGAGTCTCTGATAGGACTGAGTTGTTATTTGGTCCAAAGCAGAACTTTCTCTTTTTAACAAACAAATCATTGTATTCCCATTATTGTTTTTCTCTGAGCTTTTATACCCAGTTTTTTGGCTTTTGCAACCAGATTTTCTAAGATATCATTTGGGAAAATATCCCTTTGGAACATGATAGAGGTTTGGCTGCTGTTGGTTCCTTTAAGGGCAGAATTCTTTGCAGAAATATCAGCAAGATGATTGGCCCTTTGTTTCCAGAAAGCCAAATTTAGAATACTTGGAAATTTAATAGTAGCTAAAGCAGCAGATAAACTTACTGCATTTTCAACATAGGAGACATTTTAAATTTTCTTTTCTCTGAATGTAAGGAACCCATGTGGCTTCTACAACATTCCAAAATCATGAGCTATTCCAGAAACATATCTACTATCAGTATAAATATTGGCAGTTTTGTCCTTGTCTAAAGTACAAGCCCATGTAAGAGAACAAAATTCATCCAAAGTAGTCATAGGGCCAAAAGGCCAAAGATAAAAATACAGCCTCAACAACATCAAAAGGAGTAGCAAAAGAAAATCCAGCAGTTTTTACCTCTGTCACCTTTTAGGTAAGAACTACCAGTGAACCATGAGAAATCATCATTACCCAAAGACCTTTCCAGTAGATGACTGAAAGGAGCCAAGAGGTAGTTGGTTAAGCAGTCCTGAGGGACTTTGTCCATGACAGAGGGGAGAAGAGTAGCTTGGTTAAGGTTACTACAACATAGAAGAGTTCTGTGAGGTTCAGTTAACAAAAGGACTTCCTAAGCTGTGAGGTGGCTGACTGAGAAATGTTTAGTGTGATGATAATTCAGGAGAGCATCTACTGCATGAGGTACAAAAATTGTTAAAGGAGATCTCTTAATGATTTTCCCGTTGACTTCAACCAAAATTACAGTGTCTGAAATGGATCTTAGCCAGCAGGGACCATTTGCTGGCTATAAACATTCTATGGGTGGCTGCTGGTCTTCATATTTTTGTGTAAGTGCCCCAAGGGCATTCTTTTCTCATAAACAAAAAGAGAAAAGGGGTGCCCAAGGGCAGGTGGGTTCATCAAACCCTCCTGTAAGGCCTTCAAAGCTATTTTTCCAATTCTTCCTATAAAATTGGATAGGGGTTGTTATTGTCTAGAACAGACAAGATTTGGCTGTAAGAGAAATTTAGAGTCCGTTTTGGCAATAACTAAGCCAAGAAAACCACACAGTTGACACTTTGTTTAGGGTATTGGAGACTTAGGACACCAGGAACTTTATCTGGATCTACATTTCGCCCTTGATATAATATTAATACATACCCTAAAAATAGAACTTGGGTTTGGACAAACTGTAATTTTTATTTGCCAAACCTGTGTCCCTTTAAAGCTAAAAGCTTAAGCAAGTAGATGCTGACTCTCTGTGAGGAGGCTTGAGAAGGCTTGCCACATTACTGTAGCAAAATAAAACCTCTTGGGAACATAGATCAGATTCCAGGATTTGTTAAAAATAAGAAGGATTCTCAGAGAGGCACTGAGGCATTACTGTCCAAGTGTATTGTTTCTCTCTCCAAATAAAGGCAAAAAAATATTGGCTAGCTTCATCAACTCTTATACTAAAGAATGCATCACATATCAACTACAGTAAAGGATTTGCTTCAGTGGAAATGGACATTAGTAACTTTTGAGTTTTAAGGGCAATAGGATGTTGAAGTATAACGATGCCATTTACTTATTTTTGTAAGTCTTTCCTTTTTTTTTAACTGAAAAATAGCTAATTTAAAATATTAGTTTCAGATATACAACATAGTGACTCAGTATATTTATAGATTATATTCTGTTAATAGTTATTAAAATAGTGGTTATGTTTCCCTAGCTATACAGTGTATTCTTATTGCTTATTTGTTTTATACATAGCAGTTTGCATCTCTGAATCCCCTACACCTATTTTGCCCTTTCTGCTTTCTATCTCCCCACTGGTAACCACTAACTTGTTCTTTATACCTATGAGTCTGTTTCTGTCACGTTATAGGCAACTTTATTTTTTAGATTACATATATAAGACATAACATGGTGTATCTACCTTTCTCTGCCTGAATTAAATCAATAAGCATACTATACTTTAGGTCCTTCCACACTGTTTCAAATGACAGAATTTCATTCTCCTTTATGGCTAAGTAATATTCCATTGAGTATATATATCATATCTTTATTATTTCATCTATTAAGGGACACTTAGTTTGCTTCTATGTCTTGGCTATTGTAAATAATGTTGCTAAGAACATTGTGATATACGCATCTTTTAAAATTAGTTTTTATTCGTTCTTCAGATATATATACAAGGAGTTAGAATGCTGGATCTTATGTTAGTTCTGTTTTTAGCTTTTTTGAGGAAATTCCATACCATTTCCATAGTGGTTACACAAATTGACATTCCTACCAACATTCTGCTAGTGTTCCCTTTTCTTCACATCCTTGCCAATATTTGTTATTCATAGACTTTTTGATGATAGGCATCTTGACAGGTGTAAGGTGATGATCTCTTATTGTGGTTTTGATTTGCATTTCTTTGATGATTAGCAATTTTTCACATCTTTTCATGCACCTGTTGGATTTCTGTGTGTCTTCTTTGGAAAAAAATGTCTATTAAGGTCTTCTGCCCATTTTTAATCTTTTTTTTTTAAACTATAGAGTTGTATGAGCTGTTTATGTATTTTGGGTAATAATCCCTTATTGGCCATACAATTTAAAAATATTTAATCTTATTCAGTATGTTGTCTTTTCATTGTGTGGCTGTTTCCTTTGCTGTGCTGAAGCTTTTAAGTTCAATTAGGACTCATTCATTTATTTTTGCTTTTGTTTCTTTTTCCTTCAGATCAGATTATATCAGTCGCTCAGTCGTGTCTGACTCTGCGATCCCATGAATCGCAGCACGCCAGGCCTCCCTGTCCATCACCAACTCCCGGAGTTCACTCAGACTCACGTCCATCGAGTCAGTGATGCCATTCAGCCATCTCATCCTCTGTCGTCCCCTTCTCCTCTTGCCCCCAATCCCTCCCAGCATCAGAGTCTTTTCCAATGAGTCAACTCTTCACATGAGGTGGCCAAAGTATTGGAGTTTCAGCTTTAGCATCAGTCCTTCCAAAGAAATCCCAGGGCTGAGCTCCTTCAGAATGGACTGGTTGGATCTCCTTGCAGTCTAAGGCACTCTCAAGAGATTTCTCCAACACCACAGTTCAAAAGGATCAATTCTTCGGTGCTCAGCCTTCTTCACAGTCCAACTCTCACATCTATACATGACCACAGGAAAAACCATAGCCTTGACTAGACGGACCTTTGTTGGCAAAGTAATGTCTCTGCTTTTAAATATGCTATCTAGGTTGGTCATAACTTTCCTTCCAAGGAGTAAGCGTCTTTTAATTTCATGGCTGCAGTCATCATCTACAGTGATTTTGGAGTCCAGAAAAATAAAGTCTGACACTGTTTCCACTGTTTCCCCATCTATTTCCCATGAAGTGATGGGACCGGATGCCATGATCTTCATTTTCTGAATGTTGAGCTTTAAGCAAATTTTTCATTCTCCACTTTCACTTTTGTCAACAGGCTTTTTAGTTTCTCTTCCCTTTCTGCCGTTAAGGGTGGTGTCATCTACATATCTGAGGTTATTGATATCTCTCCCGGCAATCTTGATTCCAGTTGGTGTTTCTTCCAGTCCAGCATTTCTCATGATGTACTCTGTATATAAGTTAAATAAACAGGGTGACAATATACAGCCTTGATGAACTCCTTTTCCTATTTGGAACCAGTCTGTTGTTCCACATCCAGTTCTAACTGTTGCTTCCTGACCTGCATACAAATTTCTCAAGAGGCAGGTCAGGTGGTCTGGTATTCCCATCTCTTTTCCTTAGGAGAGATTAAAAAATATATGTATATAGCTATAATTCATGTCAGAGTGTTCTGCATATGTTGTGTTCTAAGGACTTTATACTTTGGTCACCTGATGAGAACTGACTCATTTTAAAAGACCCTGATGCTGGGAAAGATTGAAGGCAGGAGGAGAAGGGGATGACAGAGAATGAGATGGTTGGATGGCATCACTGACTCAATAGACATGAGTTTGAGTAAACACCTGGAATTGGTGATGGACAGGGAGGCCTGGCGTGCTACAGTTCATGGAGTCACAGAGTTGGACAGAACTGAGCAACTGAACTGAACTGAAGGACTTTATGATTTTAGGCCTTGTGTTTTGGTCTTTAATCCATTTTGAGTTTCTTTTTGTGTATGGTATGAGAAAATGTTCTAATTTTACTCCTTTACTTGTAGTTGCCCAATTTTCCCACCACCAGTTATTTAAGAGACTGTCTTTTCTCCATCATATATTCCTGTCTCCTTTGTGATCAATGAATTGCCTATCAATGCATGGACCTATTTCTAGGCTCTCTGTTCTGTACAATCGATCTATGTATCTGTTTTTGCACCAGTACCCTTCTGTTTTGAATACTCCAACTATGAAGTATAGTCTAATGTTGGCGGGTATGATATCTCCAGTTTTGTTTTCTTCCCTCACATTTGCATTGGCAATTTGGGGTCCTTTTGTGGGTCCATATAAATTTTACATTTATTCAGTCCAAGTCTGTGAAATATGTTTTGGGTGTTTTGATAGGGATTGTATTAAGTCTGTAGATTTCTCAGGGTATTATGAACATCTTCACAATATTAATTCTTCCAGTCTATGAACATGAGATATCTTTCCATTATTCTGTGTTATGTTCAATTTCCAGTTTTCAGAATATAGGTTTTGCACCTCCTTGGTAAAGTTTATTCCTTGGTATTTTATTCATGTTGGTGTGATTTTAAATAAGATTATTTTCTGACATTCTCTTTCTGATAGTAAATTATGAATGTGTAGAAAAGTGATATATTTCTGTATATTAATGTTTTAATCTTTCAATTTTACTGAATTTATTAGTTATAATAGTGTTTTGGGTAGATAATTTAAGGTTTTCTATAAGAGTTGATTCATTGGAAAAGACTCTGATGCTGGGAGGTATTGGGGGCAAGAGGAGAAGGGGACGACAGAGGATGAGATGGCTGGATGACGTCACTGACTCGATGCACGTGAGTCTGAGTGAACTCCGGGAGTTGGTGATGGACAGGGAGGCCTGGTGTGCTGCGATTCATGGGGTCACAAAGAGTTGGACACGACTGAGCGACTGATCTGATCTGATATATAATATCATGACATCTGAAGAGTGATATTCTTCCCTTTCAATTATGAATATCTTTTATTTCATTTTCTTCTTTGATTACCATGGCTAAAACTTTCAATGGTATATGAAAAAGAAGTGATCAGAGTGGGCACTATTCTATTCTTGATTTTAGATGAAAAGCTTTTAGCTTTTCACCACTGAATATGATATTAACTATGTGTTTGTCATAATGGCGTTTACTATGTTGAGATATGTTCTATACCAACTTTGAGAGACTTTTTCCTCATAAATAAATATTGATTTTTATCAAGTGCTTTTTCTGTGTCTTGAAAGGATTATGTGACTTTTTATTGTTTCTTTTGTTAATGTGATGTATCATATTGATTAATTAGTGGATATTGAAACATCCTTGCATTCTGTAATAAATCCCACTTGATCATGGTGTATGATTCTTTTTATATATTGTCGAATTTAGTTTGGTAAAAATTTTTTGAGAATTTCTGCACCTATATTCTTTGATATTTGCCTGTTACTTAATTTTTTTGTAGTGTCTTTGTCTGGTTTTGGTATCAGGGTAATGGTGGCCTTATTGAATGAGTTTATGAGTGTTCCTTCCTCTTTAATTTTTTGGAATAGTTTTAAAAGGATAATTGTTAACTCTTTTTTAAATGTTTGATGGAATTCAGTCCCAGAGTTTTGTTTGCTGGAAAAAAAAATTTTTTTTTTTTTTTTACAGACTCAGTTTCACTACTATTGATTGATCTGTTCATATTGCTTATTTCTGCCTGATTCAGTCTTTTAAGGTTGTATGGTTCTAGCCCATTTCTTCTAGATTTTCCAGTGTGTTTTTCTGCAATACCAGCTGCTATATCTGCACTTTCATTTCGTGTTTTGTTCATAGCCCTCTCTCTTTTTTCTTAATATACCTCACTAAAGATTTATCAGTGTAGTTAATCTTAAAAAAAAAAAAAAAGCTCTTGATTTCATTGGTACTTTATTTTTTAATCTCCAATTTATTTCCTCTCTGATCTTTAGGAGTATTTTCTTCCTTATGGTGACTTTGTGTTTTGTTTGTTCTTCATTTTCTATTTTCTTTAGACAGTGGATTAGATTCTTTATTTTAGACTTTTCTTGTTTCTTGAATTGTCTGTATTACTATAAACTTCCTTCTTAGAACTGCTTTTACTGAATCCAGTTGACTTTAAAAAGTCTTTTATTTTCATTTATCTTGAGGCATTTTCTAATTTCCTTTTTTATTTTTTATTTCTTCATGGACTTTTGTTCGTGTTTTTTTTTTTTTTCTTAAGTGGCATATTGTTTACTCTTTTGTTGTTGTTGTTTTGTTTTATTTTTTGTCTTTTTCCATTTTTCATCATATAATTGATTTCTAGTTTGATACCATTATGGTTCAAGGGGGAGAAAAAAACTTGATATAATTTCTGCTCTCTTAAATTTGTTGAACTTTGTTTTGTGGCCTAGAATTATTTTGTGATCTATCCTAGAGAACATTCTATGTGCACTTGAAGAGAATGTGTGCTCTGCTGTTTTGGGATGTCCTATAAAAATGCATTAATTTCAACTGGATTATTATATTTGACCAACCTAGATAGCATATTGAAAAGCAGAGACATTACTTTGCCAACAAAGGTCCATCTAGTCAAGGCTATGGTTTTTCCAGTGGTCATATATGGATGTGAGAGTTGGACTGTGAAGAAAGCTGAGCACTGAAGAATGGATGCTTTTGAACTGTGGTGTTGGAGAAGACTCTTGAGAGTGCCTTGGAGATCCAACCAGTCCATTCTGAAGGAGATCAGCCCTGGGATTTCTTTGGAAGGAATGATGCTAAAGCTGAAACTCCAATACTTTGGCCACCTCATGTGGAGAGTTGACTCATTGGAAAAGACCCTGATGCTGGGAGGGATTGGGGGCAGGAGGAGAAGGGGATGACAGAGGATGAGATGGCTCGATGGCATCACTGACTCGATGGACGTGAGTCTGAGTGAACTCCGGGAGTTGGTGATGGACAGGGAGGCCTGGTGGGCTGTGATTCATGGGGTCACAAAGAGTCGGACGCAACTGAGCGACTGAACTGAACTGAACTGGTTCTACTATTTAAGGCCAAAATTTCCTTACTGGTATTCTGCTGGGATGATCTGTTCATTGGTTCCTGTTATTGTTTTACTACTAAAATACTTCCCTATATGTTTATTCGCATTCACTTTGTATATTTAGGTGCTTTTGTGTTAGGTGCCTGTATGTTAATGAATACAGTATCCTCAACGTATATTCATTTTTTTTTAATCTTTATATAATGGCCTTCTTTGTCTTTTGTTATAGACTTTGTTTTGAAGTCTATTTTTTTCTGTTTGGAGTATTGCTTACCCCTACTTTCCTGTTGTTTCTGTTTGCATTAAATCTTTTTCTATTTACTCACTTTCAATATTCATGTGTGTTTAGCTCTAAAGTGAATCTTCTGAGCAGCATATTAATGAATTTTTTTTATTTTATCCAATCAGCCACACTATGCCTTTTGATTGGATGTTAATGTGATTAACATAGGTAATAGTTAATACATTGTTAATAGTTTTCTGGTTGTTTTTGTACTTTTTTCTTCATCTTTTATTTATTTATTTTTTCTCCCATGTGGTTTGATGACTTTAGTAGTATACTGTGTGCCTGCCTTTCAAAGTTTTCTATATATATTGTAGATCTTTGATTTTCAGTTACCATGGAGTTCATATATGTTCATATATAACTATATATATTTTAAACTGGTAATCATTGAGTTCAGCCTCATTCTAAAAGATCTATAATTTTTCCTCTCCTCCCTCATATTTTGCATTTGTGATGTGATTATTTTACATCTTCATAATTTTATCCCTTTACAAATTATTTAGTTATAGTTGACTTTACAATCTTTTTTGTCTTTTTTTAATACTATTTTTTTAAAATTAGTTTATTCATTTTAATAGGAGGCTAATTACTTTACAATATTGTGGTGGGTTTTTGCCATATACTGACCACCTTTTTAAGTGGTTGATCCTTAGCCTTTATTATATATTTGCATTACCAGTAGAATTTTTTCTTTCCTACAGATGCTTACTGTTTATTATACTTTTTTCTTTTGTCTGGAATCTGAGTACCACATTTTTTAATTAATGTAATTTTTATTGACAGTTGATTTACAGTGTTGTGTTAGTTTCAGATGTACAGCAAAGTAATTAAGATATATTTATATATAGATATAAATATATTTTTCTTCAGATTATTTTCACTTAAGATTATTACAAAAGAGTAAATCAAGTTATCTGTGCTATAAAATAGGACCTTGATAGTTATCTCGGTTATCTACTTTGTATTTAGTAGTATGTGTATATGTTAATTCCAAACTCCTAATCTATCCCTCCCCTCATTTCTCTTTTGGTAACCATAAATGTGTCTTCTGTCTGTGGGTCTATTTCTGTTTCGTATTAGTTTGGTACAAACATAATTGCAATTTGGACTATGAATTTTAAATCAATATAGCTAGGCTTAAAATCTTAACTAATCAAAATAGGAACCATTACAATCAATACATTTTGGCCAGTGAGAAATAAGTTTGTTTATTCCTGTAATACAAAAATCTGTGCCTTGGGATTTGACAAACTCTTGCAAAGCCTTTTCTGCCTTCTGCTGGCTTTGGAAGCATTTTCCTTGTAAAAAGATGTTGAGATGCTTGAAGAAGTGATAGTAAGTTGGTGAGAGGGCAGGTGAATACAGCAGATGAGGCAAAACTTTGTAGCTGAATTTGTTCAACTTTTGAAGTATTGGTTATGTGAGGAGAGGTTGGACTTTGTCATGGAGAAAAATTGAGCCCTTTCTGTTGACCAATGCCAGCTGCAGGCATTACACTTTTCAGTGCATCTCATCAGTTTGCTGAACATACTTCTCAGATATGATAATACCAAGATTCAGAAAGTTGCAGTGGATCAAGCTGGCAGCAGACCACCAAACAGTGACCATGACCTTATTTGGTGCAAGTTTGACTTTGGGAAGTGCTTTGGAGCTTCTTTTCCATCCAACCACTGAGCTGATTGTCCCCAGTTGTTGTATACAATCCACTTTGTGTCACACTTCAATCCAATCTAAAAAATGGTTCTTTGTTGTTGCATAGAATAAGAGAAGACCACACTTCAAAAAGAGGATTTTTTTAATTTGCGGTCAGCTCGTGAGGCACCCATTTATCAAGCTTTTTCACATTTCCTATTTGCTTCAAGTGCCAAATGGTCATAGAGTGATTGACTTTGAGTTCTTTGGCAATTTCTCATATAGTTTTAAAAGGATAATCTTTGATGGTCCTCTCAGATGGTCTTTGTCAACTTCTGATGGCCAGTCACTATGATTCTCACCTCCAGATCTCTCGAATCCTTCCTAAGACTTCTTGAACCACCACTGTTCATTGGCAGTTCCTGGGCCAAAGGTATCATTGACATTGTGAGTTGTCTCTGCTGCTTTGCAACCCATTTTGAACTTGAATAAGAAAATTGCTCAGGTTTGCTTTTTCTCTAACATCATTTCCCATGTATTTGTTGTTCAATCACTAAATCAAGTCTGACTCTTTGCATTGCAGCATGCCAGGCTTCCCTGTCCTTCACTAACTCCCAGAGTTTTTTCAAATCCATGTTCATTGAGCCGGTGACACTATATAACCATCTCATCCTCTGCTGCCCCCTTCTCATTTTACCTTCAAGACCTTTCACAGCATCAAGGTCTTTTCCAGTGAGTTGGCTCTTTGCATCAGGTGGCCAAATTATTGAAGCTTCAGCTTTAGCATCAGTCCTTCCACTGAATATTCAGGGTAGATTTCCTTTCGGATTGACTGGTTTGATCTTGCAGTCCAAGGGATCCGTAAGAGTCTTTTCCAGCGTCCCAGTTTGAAAGCATCAGTTCTTCAGCACTCATCCTACTTTATGGTCCAGCTCTTAGATCCATACATGACTATTGGAAAAACCATGGCTTTCACTATATAGAACTTTGTCAGCAAAGTAATGTTTCTGCTTTTTAGTGCACTAAGTTTATCATAACTTTCCTTTCAGGGAGCAAGTGTCTTTTAATTTCATTGCTGCACTCACTGTCTGCAGTGATTTCTGGAGACCAAGAAAATAAAATCTGTCACTGCTTCCACTTTTTTCCCTTCTAGTTACCATGAAGTGATGGGACCAGATGCCATGATCATAGTTTTTTGAAGGTTGCACCTTAAGCCAGCTCTTTTATTCTCTTCTTTCACCCTCATCAAGAGACTCTTTAGTTCCTCTTCACTGTCTGCCATTAGAGTGATATCATCTGCATATTTGAAGTTGTTGATATTTCTCCAGGCAGTCGCAATTCTAGCCTGTGATTCATCCAGTGCAGCATTTCTCATGATGTATTCTGCATACTGGAGAAGGGCATGGCAACCCACTCCTGTATACCTAAAGAATCCCATGAACAAAGTTATAGTCCATAGGGCTGCAAAGAGTTGGACATGACTGAAGTGACTTAGCACAGCACATTCTGCATATAAGTTTAATAAGCAGGGTGACAATATACAGGTTTAATGAACTCCTTTCCCAATTTTGAACCAGTTCATTTTTCCCTGTCCAGTGCTAACTGTTGCTTTTTGACCTGTATAGAGGTTCCCCAGGAGATAGGTAAGGTGGCCTGGTATTCCTATCTCTAAAAATTTCCCACAGTTTGTTGTGATCCACACAGTCAAAAGCTTTAGCATACTCACTGAAGCAGAAGTAGATGTTTTCTGGAATTCCTTTGCTTTCTCTATGATCGAATGAATGTTGGTAGTCTGTTCTCTGGTTCTTCTGTCTTTTCTAAATACAGTTTGTATATCTAGAAGTTCCTGATTCATGTGCTGTTGAAGCCTAGTTTGAAGGATTTTGAGGATAACCTTGCTAGCATGTAAAATGAGAACAATTGTAGGTTAGTTTTAACATGCTCTGGCATTATCCTTTTGGGGACTGGAATGAAAACTGATTTTTTCCAGTCCTATGGCCACTGCTGAGCTTTCCAAATATGCTGAAATACTGAGTGCAGCATATTAACAGCATCATCTTTTAAGATTTTAAATAGCTCACTTGGAACTCCATCACTTCCACAAGCTTTGTTCATTGTAATGCTTGACTTCTCGCTTGAAGATGTCTGGTTCTAGGTGAGTTACCATACTATTGTGGTTAGCTCGGCCATTAAGATGTTTTTTTGTATAGTTCTTCTGTGTAGTCTTGCCACCTCTTCTTAATCTCTTCCGCTTCTGTTAGGTCCTTACATTTCTATCCATTATGGTACCCTTCATTGAATGAAAGGTTCCCTTGATATCTCTACTTTTTTGAAGAGATCACTAGTCTTTCACATTCTATTGTTTTGCTCCATTTCTTTGCATTCCTTCCTCTGCAATTTTTTGGGATAGTTTCAGAAGAATAAGTGATAACTCTTCTCTAAATGTTTTGTCAGAGTTCACTTTGAAGCCCTCTGGTCCTAGACTTTAGTTCATTGAGAATTTTCTAATCACAGATTCAACTTCAGTACTTGTAATTGGTCTGTTGTTATTTTTTTTTTTTTCCTCCAGGTTCAGTCTTGAGAGATTGTACCTTTATAAGCATTTGTCCATTTCTTCTAGGTTGTCCACTTTATTGGCATATATTAATAGCTGCTTGTAAGAGTCTCTTATAGTCCTTTGTATTTCTGTGTTGCCAGTTTTAACTTCTCCCTTTTCATTTCTAATTTTGGGCCCAAAGAACTATAACATTTATTTCAGGATGAGTTAATTCTGAATAAACTCTTTTAGTTTTTGGTTGTCTGACATTTTGTCTTTCTCTCAATTCTAAATGATAATCTTGGTGAGTTGCAGGTTTTCCTTTTTAGCATTTTGAATATCTCATGCCACTCTCTTCTGGCCTGCAAAGTTTCTGCAGAAAAATTGGCTTATAGCCTTTGGGCATTCTCTTGTATATGACACTTTATTTTCTCTTGATACCTTTAGAATTATCTTTTTATCTAAGTTTGCCATTTTTATCATGATATGTCTTGGATAAAAGTGAATTCCACATCCTCTTATGCTGGATCTGTTTGGGATTATTTTGCTTGGGACCCTCTATGCTTTCTGTACCTGGATTTCTGTTTCTTTTCAGGATTGGGAATATTTTAGCCGCAATCTCATCAAATATACTTTGAACCCTTTATGTCTACCTTCTCCTTCTGGGACCCCTATAATGCAAATATTTGTGTATTTGATATTGTCCCAGAGGTTCCTTAAACTGTTCTCATTTTTTTAATGTTTTTCTTTTTGTTGATCTGATTAGGAGATTTCCATTATTCTATCTTCAATATCACTTTTGCATTCTGTATCACCTAGTCTGATGTTAATTTCTTCTAGTGTTTTTTTCATTTCATTTCTCGTACTCTTCAGTTATGAAGGGTTCTTTTTTATATTTTATAGTTCCTTGTTAAAATTTTTACCATGCTCATCTATTCTTTCCCCTAACTCAGTTAGCCTTCTTATTACTAATACTTTGAATATCTAGTAAATATTTTGGCTTTATTATTTTTTTCAGGGGTTTTCTCTGTATATTTTAATTGAAACAAATTCTTGTCTTCTTATTTTAACTTTCCTTTTTTTTATGAAATTAAGTGGAACAGTTACTTATTTCTTACTTATGTGGTCTCAAAGGGGTGCCCTTGTGTGGGAGTGTCCCTATATAGTCCACTTGTCCCCAGTGGCTTTCTTGGAAGAGCTGGATCTGATGTGAACATGAGTCACATTTCTCCCCATTGTATGCTTGCAGTTATCACCTTAGTTGGAGCTGGAGCTGCAGGGGCTAGGGCCAGAGCAAGATGTGCCAGGGTGTCTTCTTTGTTCAGTAGTGGCCACCAACTTATGGGACAGAGTTGGAGCCCAAGATGCTGGAGCAGAGGCACTGAGGGTTGGACCTGAGCTAGCTTTGTTCCCTTTAAATGTGTGGCCTCCCTCCTCTCAGCATCAGCAGCTTTATCCTAGAAGGGAGCAATGCTAGGGCAAGATGGGCTGGTTTGAGCATCTGGCCTGGGTCCATGTGCTCTGAATGGGGGGTGTGGCAGCCCTAGCTGCAGTCAGAGTGCTAGACTTCTTCTAATGTACTGCCTCTGTGTGTATCATTAATGCCTGCTGCTGCCCCATTCTCAGATGCCACTCTGAGCCAGCTTTCCCCTCACAACTAAGTTCTCCCTTCATGGCAACCATTGCTCAGGATGGAGCTGTGTTGTTAAGCAAATGGTTCTTGACTTAGGCTGGGGTGCACATCAGGATGGCTACAGGAAACAGGCCAGTGTCCGCTGCAGTTTCCATCTGTCCTCTATACCCTGTTTCAGGTAAAAGCAAGCATGTGTACTCTTCTCAAGGATGTAGTCCAGGCTTTCCACAGCTCTCCTGTAGGTCCCACTGACCCTCCAACCAGCCAAGGGGACTTGTCTTCCCAGTGTTGGACACCATGGCTGGAGCACCCAATATGTGGCTCAAACCACTCACTCCTCTGGGAGAAGTGTAATTCCCTCCTCTTCTGAGACCCCTCTGAAGGGCACAAGTTCCATCATGATTGCTTCTTTTTCCTTCCTACCCAATTCCATGTAGATCTTTCTTATAGCCTTGGTTAAACAGGAAACTTTATGCCAGTCTTCAGTTAGTTGTCAGTTAAAATGTCTCCACACATCAATATATTTTTGATTCATTCATGGGGGAAAGTGAATTTCACATCCTCTTATTCTTCCATCTTGATCTTTTATCTCAATAGTGGTATTTATTGATCAGAGGTCCTAGGAAAACCTTCTCTCTTGGCCCTTAGGTTTCCTCACCCATAAAATGGGAGAGTTATAGGAGCTAGTACAGGGGATCATGAGCCCTAGAACCCTAAAATCTTCTATCATGAGATTTATATCTTTAAAGGCTTGTTTACTTAGATGGCTTTGATTAATTCTGGGAAGATGTTTTGAGGAATCTATGTGAGTCTTGATAGGAGGTGCACTGTAAATTTTACCAGTATCTGCTGGAGAAGGAAATGGCAACCCAACCCACTTATTCTTGACTGGGAAATCCGATGGACAGAGGAGTGTGGTGGGCTACAGTCCATGGGGTCACAAAGAGTCAGCCACAACTTAGTGACTAAAAAGAAGTAGCAGCAAGAGACACGCTGTGAATTTTACCAGTATCAATTAGAAATTTTGCTCACAAAGAAAATGGTAGCTGATTCATTATGGACAAATAATCAATATTTCTAGAATCAGCTCTAGTGCCATCAGAGATGGAAACATAGGAGATTCACTTGGTTAGTTACTTTGATGACTACTGTCAAATTATAGAGTTTTTTTCTCCCTTTTGAGAGAAAGAAATTTTGGCTTGATACTTCTCTAAGAAGTATCCACCTAATTAATGTGTAGGGGCAAAGGAACTAAGGAGAAAAAGCTGTATATCTCTAAACAAAAAGGAAAAGGTGTATTAGAGTTCTCTACTCTAAACTCTTTTAGTACCTAAGTGCTGTTCAGTCACTCAGTCGTATCTGAATATTTGCCCTCCCATGGACCACAGCATGCCAGGCTTCCCTGTCCTTCACTGTCTCTAGGAGTTTGTTCAACTAATGTCCATTGAGTCGCTGATGCCATCCAACCATCCCATCCTCTGTCTCCCCTTCTCTTGTCCTTAATCTTTCCAATCATCAGGGTCTTTTCCAGTGAGTTGGCTCTTTTCAAGACATTGCCAAAGTACTGGAGCTTCAGCTACAGTATCAGTCCTTCTGATGAATATTCAGGGTTGATTTCCTTCAGGATTGACTGTTTTCATCTCCTTGTTGTCCAAGGGACTTTTAAGAGTCTTCTGCAACACCACAGTTCAAAAGCATCAATTCTTTAGCACTCAGCCTTCTTTATGGTCTAATTCTCACATCCATACATGACTACTAGAAAAATCAAAGCTTTGACTACATGGACCTTTGTTGTCAAACTGATGCCTCTGCTTTTTAATATGCCATCTAGGTTTGTCATTCTGAAAGAGATGGGAATATCAGACCACCTGACCTGCCTCTTGAGAAACCTATGTCCAGTTCAGGAAGCAACAGTTAGAACTGGACATGGAACAACAGACTGGTTCCAAACAGGAAAAGGAGTCCGTCAAGGCTGTATATTGTCACCCTGCTTATTTAACTTCTATGCAGAGTACATCATGAGAAACACTGGGCTGGAAGAAGCACAGCTGGAATCAAGATTGCCGGGAGAAATATCAATAACCTCAGATATGCAGATGATGCCACCTTTATGGCAGAAAGTGAAGAGGAACTAAAAAGCCTCTTGATGAAAGTGAAAATGGAGAGTGAAAATGTTGGCTTAAAGCTCAACATTCAGAAAACAAAGATCGTGATATCTGGTCCCATCACTTCATGGGAAATAGATGGGGAGACAGTGGAAACAGTGTCAGACTTTATTTTTGGGGGCTCCAAAATCACTGCAGATGGTGATTGCAACCATGAAATTAAAAGACACTTACTCCTCGAAAGGAAAGTTATGACCAACCTAGATAGCATATTCAAAAGCAGAGACATTACTTTGCCAACAAAGATCTGTCTAGTCAAGGCTATGGTTTTTCCAGTAGTCATATATGGATGTGAGAGTTGGAGTGTGAGGAAGGCTGAGGGCCAAAGAATTGATGCTTTGGAACTGTGGTGTTGGAGAAGACTTTTGAGAGTCCCTTGGACTGCAAGGATATCCAACCAGTCCATTCTAAAGGAGATTAGTCCTGGGTGTTCTTTGGAAGAAATGATGCTAAAGCTGAAACTCCAGTACTTTGGCCACCTCATGGGAAGAGTTGAATCATTGGAAAAGACTCTGATGCTGGGAGGGATTGGGGGTAGGAGGAGAAGGGGATGACAGAGGATGAGATGGCTGGATGGCATCACTGACTCGATGGACATGAGTTTGAGTGAACTCCAGGAGTTGGTGATGGACAGGGAGGCCTGGCATGCTGCAATTCATGGGGTCGCAAAGAGTCAGACACGATTGAGTGACTGAACTGAACTGAAATGAGGTTTGTCGTATCTTTTCTTCCAAGAAACAAGCCTCTTTTAATTTCATGGCTTCAGTCACCATGCACAATGATGTGGGAGCCCAATAAAATAAAGTCTGTCACTTTATGTTTCCAGTGTTTATCCATCATTTTGCCATGAAGTGATGTGACTGGATGCCATATCTTCGTTTTTTGTGTTGAGTTTTAAGCCAGGTTTTTCACTTTTCTCTTTCACCTTCATCAAGAGTCTCTTTAGTTCCTCTTTTCTTTCTGCCGTTAGGGTGATCTTGTCTGCATATCTGAAGTTATCTTGATTCCAGCTTGAGCTTCATCCAGCCTGGCATTTCACACGATGTACTCTGCATATAAGTTACATAAGCTTTGATGTACTCCTTTCACAATACCCAATTAGTACTCAGAGGCAGGGGTTATTTTATGGAAACAGAGTTGAGTGCTGGGAGTGTTACTCCACTGTCAGTTAGAGCTGGAAGAGATTCATTTTCAATATTGAGAAATGTTTCTCCAAGATGATTAAGAGGACAGACTGGGGAAAAAAAAAAAAAAAAAAACATATTTCCTCAAAGCACTATCATTAAGTATTTGAAGAACATTGCAAAAGCTGGTTAAAAGGCTATAGGTTCCTAACATGCTTAAATTTGTAATAAGTGCTTTCCCAATGTCCTGTTTTTTTGCAAGAATACCAGAAAGTGTATGAGGTCTGATTTCATCTAGGGGCCTTCATTTACTGGATTTAAAGATTGAGAAGTGTGGGTACTTGAAAGGTACTTATCCAGAGTGAGAGAGAACTGGTATACCAGATCAACTAAATCTGGAGTAGACAATTTCCCATCCATCTTGGTCCTTTTTACTAGAAGGGAAAAATCCTGGTTCAGATCATTAATAAACAGAGAGTTAAAAGCTACCTAGATAGTCAAGGCCTGAAGGAGACCCAGAATTTTCTTTAAAAATAATTGGAAGTCAATTGTAATAACCGTGAACAGGTTCATCATATTTTTGTGTGCAAGCCTGAATTTTGTTGCAATGAATAGCCTTTGAAAAAATGATAGGAATTGCTTGGTGAAATTACTTGGCTACTGCCCAAGCCTGATCACATGATAAATTAGTAGCTGATCTTCTCTTTACAATACTAAAGACGTTTTAGTATTTTCCCAATTCATAGTTTTCACCCAATGCTGGGCCTGGCCTTCACTGACAAGCATATGAACTAGATGGTGTAAGTCAGAGAAACTAGGTTGATAAGCTTGAATTCCTCATTAAATTTGTGAGAAACTTTGGTTGCTTTGGGAAAACAAAACAAAACAAAAACTTCAACAGTGGTTCACTGCTCATCTTTAATCTAGGAAATTAAAAGTTTAGCTTCTGGAACCCCAGAAAGCTCAATTTTAAAGGGAAATCTTCTGACAAGTTCAGAGGAAGAGTGGGGAGAGTTTCAAAGAAAAGGAAAGCTCAGCAAGAAAATTAATGTGAGAGAACTGAGGGTACAGAGGAGGCAAAGGAAGTGTAGAAGAGAACAAGGAAGATGGTAGTGGAAGTGGTGTCTGGACATGAGGACCAAAGAGATAGAGACACTATGGTGACAGAGGGGAACCTGAGACAAAAAAGCCAAGGAAGAAGAGCTTAAGATTTTGGCAGCCATTTAATAATTTGTTTGCCCCATTAATCTTAAAATCTTATTTTGTGGCAAGGCAATTTTAGACTCCAGATAACATAAAGTGAAAGTGAAAATGATATTCGCTCAGTCGTGTCTGACTCTGTGACCCCATGGACTCTAGCCCTGAGGCTCCTCTACCCATGGAATTATCCAGGCAAGAATACTGGAATGGGCTGTCATTCTCTTCTCCAGGGGATCTTCCTGGCCCAGGGATGGAACCCAGGTCTCCTGCATTGTGGGCCAATTCTTTACTGTCCCAGCCATCAAGGAATCCCCCTGATAACATAGTGAAGCCTCAAACTACCAGTAGAAATAAGTATTGCACTCAAGTCTGGAAGTTATGAGCTATTATTGCTCAATTCAGTTTTAAGAAAATTAAGTTTTGGGATTTCAAATGTTCCCTGAAATGGCCATTGATATTCAAAATTATCTTTGATCTGGTCAGTCTGCATAGTTAGAAATGCATACAATTAAGACTGACTTTTGTTTTTTGATGATTTTCTTTCTTCTTCTTTTTTTTTTTTTTTTGGTTAAATTGAACTATAGTTGATTTACAAATATTGCCTTGGTTTCAGGTGTACAACAACACGGTATATTTTTTTCAGATTCTTTTCCATTATAGATTATTACCAGACATTTACTATTCAGTAAATCCTGTTCCTTTTCAATTGTATTTATAGTGGTCTGCATCTGTTAATCCTATATTCCTAGTTTATCCCCCATTTCCCCTTTTGTGACCTTAAGTTTCTTTACTGTGTCTGTGAGTCTGTTTCTGTTCTATAAATAAATTAATTTATATTATTTCTAGATTCCACATATATTATATTGTATGATACTTGTCTTTCTCTGACTTACTTCACTCAGTCTGATAATCTATCAGTCCATCCATGTTGCTACAAAGGCAATATTTCTTATTTTTATGGCTCAGTAATATTAAGTTGTGTGTGTGTATATATATAAAGACAGAGAGATAGGGAGAGATAGATACAAATAATGTACCCATATCTTCTTTAGTCACTCAACTGCTGACGAACACATATGTTGCTTCCATGTCTTAGCTACTGCAAATCGAGTTGCTCTGCACATTTTAATGCATGTATATTTTCAAAGTATATTTTTTGTGTTCTTCAGCTATACACCCAGGAATGAAATTGCTGGATCACGTGCTAGTTATTCTATTTTTAGTTTTTTGAGGAACCTCCTTACTGTTTCCATAATGGCTGTACCAATTTATATTGCCACCAAATGTGTGCAAGTGTTCCCTTGTATGCACACCATCTCCAGCATTTATTATTTGTAGACTTCTTGATGATGGTCATTCTGACTTGTGTGAGGTGATACCTCACAAAATTTATGGTTTAAATTTTTAAAAATAACTGGTGATGTTGTCTGTCTTTCTGTATGTTTGTAAGCTGCTGCTGCTAAGCAACTTCAGTCGTGTCCTACTTTGTGCGATCCCATAGACGGCAGCCCACCAGGCTCCCCAATCCCTGGGATTCTCCAGGCAAGAACACTGGAGTGGATTACCATTTCCTTCTCCAATGCATGAAAGTGAAAAGTGAAAGTGAAGTCGCTCAGTCCTGTCTGACCCTCAGTGACCCCATGGACTGCAGCCTTCCAGGCTCCTCTGCCCATGGGGTTTTCCAGGCAAGAATACTGGAGTGGGTTGCCATTGCCTTCTCCCGTCTGCAAGCTATCTGTCTGCAATTTTGGAAGAAATGTCTGTTCAGGTCGCCTTTTCGTTTTTTTGGTTGGGTTGTTCTTTTGCTACTGAGTTGTATGAGCTGTATATTTTGGAAATTAATTTTTGTCAGTTACATCATTTGCAAATAGTTTCTCTAGTCCATGGATTATCTTTTCATTTTATTTATGATTCTCTTTGCTATGCAAAAAATGTTTGATTATTTACCATATTTTTAATTTTTGATTTTTAAATTTCTCTTGCCATACATACCTGATCTGAGAAAAGTTTACTATGATTTATGACAAAGAATGTTTTCCCTATTATTTCTTCTAGAAGTTTTATCATGTCAAGGCTTATATTTTGATCTTTAAACAACTTTTGAGTTTATTTTTGTATATAATTTGAGGGACTGTTCTAACTTCATTGATATATTTGAGGTTGTTCATCTTTCCCAGAACCACTTGCTGAAGTAATTGTTGCTTCCTATATGTATTTTCTTGCCTCCTGTTGAAGATTAATTGACGGTAGGTTTGTGGGTTTATTTCTCGGCTTTCTGTTCCATTCCATTTATCTACATGACTGCTTTTATGTCAATACCATGCTGTTTAGATTAGTGCAGCTTTCTAGCAATGTCTGAAGTCTGGGAGAGTTATACTTTCATCTTTGTTTATTTTTCTCAGATTTGCTTTGGAAATTCTCTCTTTTGTGTTTCCATATAAATTTCAGGGTTTTTTTGTTCAAGCTCTCTGAAAAATGTTATAGGTAGTTTGCCAAGGATTATATTAAATTTATAGGTTGCTTTCAGTAGAGTGACTGTTTTAGCAATATTAATTCTTCCAATCCAAGAGTATAGAATATCTTTCTATTTCTTTGAATCATCTTCACTTTCCTTTTTCAATGTTTTATAATTCTCAGCATATAGATCTTTCATTTTCTTGGTTACATCTATTCCTAGTGGGTTTTTAATGTAATTTTAAATTTGACTTTTTAAACTTTCTGACACTTCTTAGTGTAAAAAAAAATTCAACAATTTATGTATATTAATACTGTATGCTACATCCTTGCTGAATTCATTTATTCTAATAGTTTTTGCCTGGAATCTTCAGAATTTTCTATAAGTTTCATGTCATCTGCATAGAATGACAGATTTACCTTTTCTCTTTCAATGTGGATACATTTTGTTTCTTTTTCTTGTCTGACTTCTTTGTCTTTAGACTTCCAATGCTATGTTGAATAGAGGTGTTGATAGTAGGCATCCATGTCTTGTTCCAGAATTTAGTGGGAATGCTTTCAGCCTTTAAACATTGAGTATTGTATTTGCTGTGGGCTTGCCATAAACCCTTAAATGGCTTTTATTATGTTGAGATACATTAATTCTGTATCCTCTTTGGTGAGGGTTTTCTTTTTTTTAATCATGAATGAATGTTGAATTTTATCAAATGCTTTTTCTGCATCTATTGAAATAATCATGTGGTTTTCATCTGTTCATTTATTGATGTGTTATATCACATTTATTGTACACATGGAGTTTGTTTGTTTTGTTTTGTTTTTTAATTCACTTCTGGTGATCAGTCTCTTTAAATTGTCTTTCTTTTTGATTCAGCTTTGGCAGACTTATGTTTCCAGAAACTTGCCCGTGGTTAGCCCAACTTGTTGACATATAACTGTTCATAGTATTTTCTACGATTTTTTTGTACTTTTTGCAGTATTAGTTACTGTTTCTCATCTCTTATTTCTTACTTTGTTCACTTAAATCCTCTTTTCTGTCTCCTTGATGAGCCTGGCTAGAGGTTTTCTGATTTTGTTTATCCTCCTGAAAAGCCAGCTATTGCTTTTATTAATCTTTTCTATTAGCTTTTTAATCTCGGTATTATTTATTTCCACTCTGATCTTTCTTACTTCCTACCTTCTGCTGACTTTGGGCTTTGTTTGTTATTTTGCAAATTCTTTTAGGTAGTAGATTAAGTTGTTTACTTGCAATCTTTCCTTTGTTTTCAAGAAGTCCTGTATTCATATGAATTTTCCAGAACAGTCTTTGCTGCATCTCATAGATTTTGTAAGGTTCTGCTTTCATTGTCATTTGTCTCTAGATATTTTCTGATTTCCTCTTGATTTCAATGATGATGCATTGGTTTCTTAGTAAGTAATATGTTGTTTGAAAGTGAAAGTGGAGAGTGAAGGGGTTGGCTTCAAGTTCAACATTCAGAAAACGAAGATCATGGCATCTGGTCCCATCACTTCATGGGAAATAGATGGGGAGACAGTGGAAACAGTGTCAGACTTTATTTTTGGGGGCTCCAAAATCACTGCAGATGGTGACTGCAGCCATGAAATTAAAAGATGCTTACTCCTTGGAGGAAAAGTTATGACCAACCTAGATAGCATATTCAAAAGCAGAGACATTACTTTGCCAACAAAGGTCCATCTAATCAAGGCTATGATTTTTCCAGTGGTCATGTATGGATGTGAGAGTTGGATTGTGAAGAAAGCTGAGTGCCGAAGAATTGATGCTTTTGAACTGTGGTGTTGGAAAAGACTCTTGGGAATAACTTGGACTGCAAGGAGATCCAACTAGTCCATTCTGAAGGAGATCAGCCCTGGGATTCCTTTGGAGGGAATGATGCTAAAGCTGAAACTCCAGTACTGTGGCCACCTCATGTGAAGAGTTGACTCACTGGAAAAGACTCTGATGCTAGGAGGGATTGGGGGCAGGAGGAGAAGGGGATGACAGAGGTTGAGATGGCTGGATGGCATCACTGACTCGATGGACATGAGTCTGAGTGAACTCCAGGAGCTGGTGATGGACAGGGAGGCCTGGCATGCTGCAATTCATGGGGTCACAAAGAGTCAGACACGACTGAGTGACTGAACTGAACTGAACTGATGTTGTTTGCTGCTGCTGCTGCTGCTCAGTCACTTCAGTTGTGTCCGACTCTGTGTAACCCCAGAGATGGCAGCCCATCAGGCTCCCCCATCCCTGGGATTCTCCAGGCAAGAACACTGGAGCGGGTTGCCATTTCCTTCTCCAATGTATGAAAGTGAAAAGTGAAAGTGAAGTCGCTCAGTAGTGTCTGACTCTTAGTGACCCCATGGACTGTAGCCTACCAGGCCCCGCTGTCCATGGGATCTTCCAGGCAAGAGTACTGGAGTGGGGTGTCATTGTTGTTTAGTCTCCATATAATCAGTTTTTTCTTGTTTTTCTTTCTGTGGCTAATTTCTAGGTTCTACCATTGTGGTTAGAAAAGATGCTTGAAATAATTTCTATTATATTTGTTGAGTCTTGTTCTGTGTCCTTATGTGTGCTCTGTCCTAGAGAATGTTCCTTATGCACTTGAAAAGAATATGTATTCCTTTTTTTTTTTTTTTGGATGTGGTTTCCTGTAGATATTGATTATATTAACTGTTCTATTATGTCATTTTGGATTTCTGTTGCCTCATTCATTTTCTGTCTGGATGATCTGTCCATTGATGTCAGTGAGAACCAATGTCTCCTACTATTGTATTACTATCAATTTATTTCTTTATGTTTGTTAGTATTTGTTTTATGTATTTTGGTGTTCCTATATTGTGTGCATGTAGTTTAATGGGTGTAATATCCTCTTCTTATATTGATCCATTTATCCTTGTATATTGTCCTTTTTCTTTATGGACTTTAAGTCTATTTTATCTGATGTGACTATTGCTACTTACTCTTTATTGTTTTTCCATTTGTATGAAATACATTTTTCCATTCCCTGACTTTCAAACTATGCGTGTCTTTTACCCTAGTGTGGATCTCTTTTAGGCAATATATTGCAGGTTCTTTTTCTTTTTAATTTAACCTGTCACGCTTTCTTTTTTGATTGGAACACTTTCTCCATTGGCATTCAAAGAAATTATCGATAAATATGTATTTATTGCCACTTTAAATCTTGTTTTCCAATTGATTTTTTAGTTCTTCTTTGTTCCTTGCTTCTACTTTTTGTTTTGTGGTTTGATGATTTTCATTTGTATTTTGCCTGAGTTCCTTTCTTTTTGGTTTCTATGACTCTATGTATGTTTTTGATTTGTTGTTATTCCACTTTTCAAATGTTAACCCATAAATAGTTGTACTTTCTCTTCATCTGATAATTATGTGAATTCAAACACATTCTAAAATATCTACATTTTTTAAACTCCCCTCCTCCAAATTTTGTAATTTTAATGTACTATTTTATATTTCCATGTAATCCTTCTGGGTGTAGTATCCTAAGTTACAGGTTTTTCTCTTTATGGATATTGAATATATTATGCCACTCCCTTCTGGCCTGTAAAGGTTCTGTGGAGAAATCAGTTGATAACCTTATGGGGTTCCTTTACAATTTTGGTTTTCTTTCTGCCTTTGGAATCCTCTGTTTATCTTTAACTTGTGCAATTTTATTTATGATGTCTTGCTATGGGTTTGTAGGGTTCATCTTTTTGAGACTCTCTGGGCTCCTTGTAGCTGGGTATCTATTTAGCTCAATATATTTCTCTCATCAACTGAGTTGACATTTTGATTGATTCCTCTTTTTAGTTTCCAGGTCCTTGGTACAATGATCTGCACTTCCATTGATAACCTTTCTTAATTCCTTTAGCATTTTGTTACCTCCTTTGGAACTAAGGGTCTAGTAGACTGGAGTTGTCTGTTTTGTTTGTTATTCTAGGGATTTCTCTTGTTCTTTTAATTGAGAGTGGTTCCTCTAACTTTTCAATTTATTTAAATATCTCTGATTCTATGAATTTAGTAGAAACAGTTATCCACAGTTGTCATGAAGGGCTGTTTTACTTTTTCTGAGAGTGTCCCTGACTAGACTTTGTGAGTCCAATATTTTCGTGCAAGGGCTATTTTAGATAAGAATGCCTGAAATGTCTTTCCTTTGAATGTGTTGGATGTTTTCCCCTTTATAAGGGGAATGTTTTTGGTGTTGTGGTGACCAAAACCTGAACTGGATGTTGGGCAGGGTTTCCTCTTTGCTCTGTGGCTGTCACAGATTTATTGGGAACAGAGTCTGTGCCTCAGTTACTAGAGTATAAGCCCCCAAGTCTGGTTCTAAGTGCTCTAATCAAAGTGCTTTCACTGTAAAGAAGCTGTGGCATGTGATAAGCTGTGGCATATCACATGTCTCAGGGTGTGTCCACAGAGACATTCACATGTGAATGTCTATGTCTACTATGATGCTACCCACCATTTGCTGTGTGTGCCAATAATATCCCCTGCTGCTGGCTCTGCTCCTGGACCCATCTATGCTGAGGAAGCGCTAACGATGGACTGGAATGTCAGCCGCATCCTCAGCACATGTACAGTCCCAAAGCTGACTGCCAGCAAGCCACATCCCAGCATGAACAGGGTCACAGTGTGGCTCCTATGGCAGACCTGTGCTCTGTCCTGTGTGTGCCAGCAGTAGTGCCCCTGATCACACTCCAGGCCCTTTGAGCTCTCTTTGCATAGCCAAACCAAGTTCTTTCTCTGGTTTCTGTCCACAGAGCCTAAGTTTCAGTACCCAGCCTCTGCATGTACTAGTAGGCACACATCTCCAACTGAGAAGTGCAGTAATGTGGCACACATCAGCACTGACCCTTCTTTACACTGCTTGACAGCAAGCCAGAACCTGTACTCTCCCCTTGAGCAAACTCCAGGCCATTCTCACACCCTCTCTGTCCTGAAAGACTTCAGGGGTTGGGAGTTATAAATATAAAATCAGCCAGACTCCTTGGGTATGTGTGTTTGGGGGGTAGTGCCCTCAAAATATTTAGATAATGGGGATCCTATTTCTCAGAGGTTTTTCTTCCAGAATAAAATAATAATAAAAAAATAATAAATAATTTTTTAAAAATAATAATAACTTTCAAGTACCTTAAACAGCTTATAGCTCAAACAGCTCAATTCACACCATTCCCAAGCTAATCCCAGCCTATTCCAAGATAACAGCTTAGTCCTGGAGGAGCCAGGCCAAAGGCTTTTTCAGCCAGTTTCAAGAGAATAGCCTCTGTTCAAAGGGATGTATCAAAGACTGAATCAGCACAGTTTCAGTGAAGCAACCCCTATTCATGAAGGAATGGGCCAAATGCAAACCAGAATTTTTGAAATAGCCTGATTTAAAAATCAGGCTGAAGTGCCAAACAAATACTAGCATATGAAACAAGGTCTTAACCAGAAATCAGGAACTCTGAAGTAGATCTCAAATAAAGCCTAGTGAGTGAGTGAAGTGAGTGAAGTCGTTCAGTTGTGTCTGACTCTTTGCGACCCCATGGACTGCAGCCTACCAGGCTCCTCTGTCCATGGGATTCTCCAGGCAAGAGTACTGGAGTGGGTTGCCATTTCCTTCTCCAGGGGATCTTCCTGACCCAGGTATCGAATCTGGGTCTCCCGCATTCCAGGCAGATGCTTTAACCTCTGAGCCACCAGGGAAGCCCTCTAAATAAAGCCTAGGGAGCTTCAAATGCAAAGAGGATGTGAGCTCAGATCCAGGAGAAAGGTGTACCTTCAAACACTAGGGTCAGCAAGAAAAGCATTCAGTAACAATTGACTCAGTTGTGGATACTGCACCTTTTGCTTACCATCCCCAGAGCCTCCGGGAATCATGTTTCTCGTTTCCCTACAGGCCACCAAAATGTCAACCTGAAGTAAATAGATGGCCAGGTATTTCTTCAGCAAGGATTTTTTTTTTTTTTAGAATCAGCAGAGAATTTCAATTCAGTGTCTATGGCAAATTACATGTATGTCTCCACCCAGCAAGGGAATGAGCATGCCTCTGTAGAGAGGGAAAGAAAATGGGGAGAGCTATAATAAATAAAGAGTCCATGACCTTTCACTGGCTATGTCCCTGCCAGGAAAGAAGAGAAATCTTTCTTTTCCCTATTGGGCTCTATATCATTGCAGAATGTGGGAGCCTAATTCAGTCTTCCAACTCTTTAATTGAGGTTTCTGTTTATTGTATTTTTTTTTTTTTTAACAATGTGAATCTGCCTGTACTTGGGCTATCTTTAATGTTTGCCCTAGCTACAAATGCCAGTCTTTAAATTCCTGTAGTGTGAGGAGTGGATTATTTTTATTTCTTCCTCTACTGACTTCTCTGACTGTGCTCTGTCACTCAGTTGTGTCTGACTCTGTAGCCCCATGGACTGTAGCCCATCAGGCTCCTCTGTCCATGGAATTTTCCAGGCAAGAATATTGGAGTAGTTTGACATTTTCTGCTCCAGGGGATCTTTCTGACCTAGGGATTGAACCCATGTCTCTTGCATGTCCTGCCTTGGCAGGTGAATTCTTTACTACTGCGCTACCTGGGAAGCCCTCCCCTATTGACTTTGAGCTCTCTTAAGTACTGCTCCTAAGAAAGGATCTAGGTTGGACATAGCTTTTCTTCCAAGGAGCATGCGTCTTTTAATTTCATGGCTGCAGTCGCCATCTGCAGTGATAAGTCCAACCTAGACAGCATATTAAAAAGCAGAAACATTTCTCTGCCAACAGAGGTCCAGCTAGTCAAAGCTATGGTTTATCCAGTAGTCATATATGGATGTGAGAGCTGGACCATAAAGAAAGCTGAGTGCCGAAGAACTGATGTGCTTGAACTGTGGTATTGGAGAAGACTCTCTTGAGAGTCCCTTGGACTGCAAGGAGATCCAACCAGTCAATCTTAAAGGAAATCAGTCCTGAATATTCATTGGAAGGACTGATGTTGAAGCTGAAATTCTAACACTTTGGCCACCTGATTCAAAGAACTGACTCATTCGAAAAGACCCTAATGATGGGAAAGATTGAAGGCAGGAGGAGAAGGGGACGACAGAGGATGAGATGGTTGGATGGCATCAACAACACAATGGACATGAGTTTGAGTAAACTCCAGGAGTTGGTGATGGACAGGGAAGGCTGGAGTACTGCAGTCCATGGGCTCGCAAAGAGCTGGACATGACTGAGGGACTGAACTGAGTTGAACTAAACTGAAGAAAGGGTCTGTGTTTTATAATTCTGTCAACTAGAGCTCTGTTGGTATAGTGGAGGGGGAACATTTCATTTCACATTCTTATGATTAAATGTCTCTGGACTTTGACCTTAATAATGTTCCTTCCCTCCATGTCCCTATTATGAGACAGAAAATGCTAGAAGGGTTGAATTGAAAGTGTTATTATTTCTCCAGGGAGATTAAGGCTCTAGTAAAGTCTTTTCCCCTAGGGAGTAGGCCTTTGTTATGGCAACTTCAGTGGATGTATTTTAAAGTGCTTTATTTTCCCCCCTTCCCCTGCTGAGACTCTAGAGGATATTAGTTAGTTAGTGTTAGTCGCTCAGTCATGCCCGACTCTTTGCGACCCCATGGACTACTGTCCACCAGGCTCCTTGTCCATGAGATTTTCCAGGCAAGGATACTGGAGTGGGTTGCCATTTCCTTCTCCAGGGGATCTTCCCAACCCAGGGATCGAACCCGGGCCTCCTGCACTGCAGGCACATTCTTTACCAACTGAGCTACAAGGGAAGCCCCTCTAGAGGATATTACTTTGGCTTTTTATTGTGGGAACATGATGTGGTTCTTGGAGGTAAAAAAACTATGAGGCTGTAGCAGTCCCAGTTAAGACTGGACCCCAGTAATTCCTCAGTCTCATGTGAATCTACACTCAGCCTCCAGCAAATCATTAAAATAACATTTATGTTTTTTATGTTTGCTCCAGGTAAACAGATTTGGGTTGTGACTCTCAGGATCCACATGTTTGTTCAGATTTTCAAGTGGTTGCTTGCCCTTTGTTCTCTGATGAATCAAAAGTCATTAGTTTTCATTTTTTTTCCAACTATGTTTGGTTGTAAGAACAAGAAAGACAGTTTCAAAGGTCTTTACTTGTTGGAGCTAATACTGGAAGTCATATTTGACTACATTGTAAACACCCAGTTCTCTCTGTCAAACCCACTTTCTAAGAGTCATTCTGTCTCCTGCAGTTAACCCTAAATAATTAAATAGGTAACTGATATAAACTCTGCAAATATCTAAATGAGAAATGACACTCTTTTCTTCTTTCCTTCCTTTTTTCTTGTTTCTGTTTTTCTGTCATTTTCTATCTTCAGAAAATGACAGGGTATTCCAAAAAAGAAATAAAAACATAATTCAGATTTCTTTTGGACTTAAAATATGAAAGGATAAATACAAGTAAATAAATAATTATTTTTCATTGTTCTGGTGAAATATGTGTGTGTGCTCAGTCGTGTCTGACTCTTTGCAACCCTGTGGACTATATCCCACCAGGCTTCTCTATTTAAGAAATTTTCTGGGCAAGAATACTGGAGTGGGTTGCTATTTCCTTCCTCAGGGGATCCTCCTGACACAGAGATCGAACCTGCATCACTTGCATCTCCTGTGTTATCAGGCAGATTCTTTACCACTAGCGCCAGTGGTGAAATAATATGTATGAATTTAATGCTAGTAAAAATAGCACTCAGTGTATTGGCTAATATTCCACAGGATAAGTACCACCAAATGTGGTGATTTACAAAGGAATGTTTCCTTGCTAATCTGACTACTTCCAGGAATTTATAGGTGAGAATATTCAGAGTGCCTCAAAGCAGAATTAAAAACACCAGTCCCTATCAAATAATTTTAAAAGCTTGAAAGTGAAGTCTCTCAGTTGTGTCCAACTCTTTGTGAGCCCCATGGACTGTAGCCTACCAGGCTTCTCTGTCCATGGGATTTTCCAGGCAAGAGTACTGGAGTGGGTTGCCATTTCCTTCTCCAGGGGATCTTCCTGACCCAGGGATCGAACCCAGGTCTCCAGCATTGCAGGCAGATGCTTTACCCTCTGAGCCACCAGGGAAGCCCTTAAAAGCTTGAAGCTTCCTATAAAACTTCAAGCTAGCATTTAGTTAAATTAGTATTGCTGACCTTCTGAGTATAAAAATTAAGACCTAGAAAGAGTATCTATGATGTAAACAGTAACCATATCTATGATGAATATGTGTTTTACTCGTTAAAATATGGAGGTAAAATAAATTTTAGAAGTTTACTTTCCTATATTTCTATATAATTAACTTCAGTTATTCAATTGTTTGCTATAATGAAGGAGGAAAGGAATAGGCCGAGCTGACTCCATCTTGAAAAAGAAGGATTTGGGAGAATGGCATTGAAACATGTGAAATGTCATGTATGAAACGAGATGCCAGTCCAGGTTCAATGCACAATGCTGGATGCTTGGGGCTGGTGCACTGGGACGACCCAGAGGGATGGTATGCGGAGGGAGGAGGGAGAAGGGTTCAGGATGGGGAACACATGTATAATTTTTTTAAATTAAAATTGAAAAAAAAAAAAAAGAAATACAATTGAGAGCAGCAGTATTGCAAGTAAGAATATTAAATATATCTTGTCAAATAAGAAAAAAAAAAGAAAAAGAAGGAAACTCCGTCTTACATTCCCAGTGAATTTTGGACTATATGCCTGCTTGCACTTTCACTGAACTTTGGACTATGTTCCTGGTAGCCATGGAGACAACATACTTACAGCTTAACTGGCCTCTCAGACTGATAAACACAAGATTCCATATCAAGATTTCCTGTCCCCAAAAAGAATGTAATAATCCCCTATGCAGTCAATCACCTTTGTAATCTTTATGGCACCCATTGGTGTAGGCTACAATGTATAACCAGCTGACCCTTCTGATAATGAATCATGGCTGTAACCTGATTGTATCTCCCTTTAACATTTTCCAGGCTAGGTTTAAGGAATTTGGGGATGTGGGCTTGAGCAGTACACTTAAGGTATATAAGGTTTTCATAAAAGTCAGTCAGGGTCCCTGGCTAAAGAGGAAACTCTGCCTCGGACCTGCCCATGTAATAATAAACTGCACTCCACTGTCCACACTGTCCTTCTGAGTGAGCTTGTTTCCCAGAGCGTTTGGCTATAACATTTGGTGCATTGGCCAAGAAACTCATCACTTTGAGGAGACAGTTCCCATTTGCGGCTCCTCCGAGGCCTCATAGCTCAGATCTTCTAGAGGGTGGGAGGCATCTCGTCCTTCTGGAAAGATTCAGTTTCTTGACACCTGGACCTTCCATGTTAAGTGGCAGTGGATGGCAGCAGGGGAATTGAGCACTCAGGTAAGGAAGGTTCCCACCCTGCAGGGTGGAAGAGAGGGCCTGATCAACCCCCTGGGGTGGAGTAGGGGATGCACAGACTGTAAATGTCACAAGGGAGTTAGTGGAGGTAGTGTCTGCACCATATTGGGCTAAATTTATCAGGTGGTCATGAGAAGACTTTTGGGGGAAGAAACTTGGTCTTTGTGTGCTCATATTCTGCCTTCCCCTAGGCGGGGTCCCATCTGCTGTGGAATTCTTAATCTCCCTAGAATTGTCAGGCTAGAAGGAGGGGGATACATAAGCGAGTATAAATTGGCTTTTCCAGAGATGACCTGGATCTGGGATATTTAACCCATCTGTGTTTTCATCTACATCTGATCAAGCCCACCAAGGCAAAAGAGACTTTAAAAGTCAAGAGAGAAACAGTCTTGGACCACATGTCATTCTGGTTCGGCCATGCCAACTGGCAGGTGAAGACATGCCAGTCCCCCTTCTCCCTTGGGGATCTGGCAGGTAGGGCTCTTCTCACCCCAGTTAAGAAGGAGGTGGAATGGCAATTTAAATGTTTAATTGAGTGGAAATATCAGAAGCACATAGGGTACCAAGAGCTTTGTAGACAGAATAAAAAGGAAAAGTTTAAGAAAGTCTGAGAAGATAAGCAAGATGGGAAAAAATGAATCTAAGGCAGATGTATTGGAGTGCATGATTAAAAATTTTAAGAAGGAATGGCACCCCACTCCAGTACTCTTGCCTGGAAAATCCCATGGACGGAGGAGCCTGGTGGGCTGCAGTCAATGGAGTCGTGAAGAGTCGGACACGACTGAGTGACTGCACTTTCACTTTTCACTTTCATGCATTGGAGAAGGAAATGGCAACCCACTCCAGTGTTCTTGCCTGGAGAATCCCAGGGATGGGGGAGCCTGGTGGGCTGCCATCTATGAGGTCGCACAGAGTCGGACACGACTGAAGTGACTTAGCATGAGGTGAAGGAGATCAGTCCTGGGTGTTCTTTGGAAGGAATGATACTAAAGCTGAAACTCCAGTATTTTGGCCACTTCATGCGAAGAGTTGACTCATTGGAAAAGACTCTGATGCTGGGAGGGATTGGGGGCAGGAGGAGAAGGGGACGACAGAGGATGAGATGGCTGGAGGATGAGATGGCTGGATGGCATCACTGACTCGATGGACATGAGTTTGAGTGAACTCCGGGAGTTGGTGATGGACAGGGAGGCCTGGTATGCTGCAATTCATGGGATCACAAAGAGTCGGACATGACTGAGCAACTGAACTGAACTGAACTGATGGGGTGAAGATTATGCTTAAATGCCTCTGCATACTCTGTGAGGTCAAATGTCCCTCTATGGGAGTAGGATGCAGAAGGCAATGGCAACCTGCTCCAGTACTCTTGCCTTGAAAATCCCATGGATGGAGGAGTCTGGTGGGCTCCAGTCCATGGGGTCGCTAAGAGTCAGACATGACTGAGTGGCTTCACTTTCACTTTTCACTTTCATACATTGGAGAAGGAAATGGCAATCCACTCCAGTGTTCTTGCCTGGAGAATCCCAAGGGCAGGGGAGCCTGGTGGGCTGCCATCTCCTGGGTCGCACAGAGTCAGAAATGACTGGAGTGACTTAGCAGCAGCAGCAGCAGCAGCAGCATGGGAGTAGAATGACCACCAGAAGGTACCATGAACTTAAAAATAGTGGAAACAGTCTGTACAGTAGTCACAGGAGAGAGAGCTGGGGCCAATATCGTGGCAAGCCCTCTACAAGCAGGCCCACGGCCACCCTGCAACCAAACCAATGCACCCGATGCAGGGAGCTTGTTCATTAGAAAAATGAATGCCTCCAAAATAACAGGGAAAAAGAGTTGGCACTGGCCATTATATGGCTGGCTGGACTAAAGACTGGGGTGCCAAGGCTGGAAGACACAAGGTCTCTGAAAGCCCATGGTGAAACTAAAAGCAGGGGACCAAATTATTGACTTTATGGTGGACGCTGGAGCAAAAATGTCAGTGGTGACTGAATCGGTAGCACCCCTCTCAATAAAGGCCACTGCCATAGAAGATGTAACCGGAGAAAAGCTGATTAGACTATTCTGTTTACCCCGGAAATGCCAGATGGGGGGACATCAAGTGACTCATGAATTCCTGTATATTTCTGAATGCCCAATACCTCTGTTGGGGAGAGACTTGTTGTCTAAATTGGGGGTACAAGTGACCTTTTAACCCCAAGAAAGACCCACTCTCCAGGTGGGCTCAACTACCTATTTATTCTCCCTCTCCATAACCCCTCAAGATTAATGGAGGTTAAGTGACCCTTTGAAAGGAAATCCGGATGGATTAGACAGCCTAGGGAGGGAACTAATCTGATGATTCCCTGAGGTTTGGGTGAAAGATATTCCCTCCCCTCTCTCCATCCCTCCCCCACCCCCCCCCCACCCCGCTCCTCATACATCAAACTTCAGTGGTAATAGAACTCAAACTCAGTGTCACCCCAATCAGAAAACGTCAGTACCCACTGCCACTAGAGGCTCGAGTTGGCATTTTGCCACACGTAAACAGACTGAAACAGGTGAGCATCCTGATTGTAGGCCAGTCAGCCTGGAACACACCAGTCAAGAAAAAAAAGGGGGATAGGACTATAGACCTATGCAGGACCTCGAACTGGTCAACCAGGCCACCGTGACTCTGCATCCCACCGTTTCTAACCCCTATACTTTACTTAGTCTCCTCCCACCGAGTGCTAAGATCTATACTTGTTTATTTTTATTATTACTTTTTTTTTTTTTTTTACTTTACAATATTGTATTGGTTTTGCCATTCATCAACATGAATCCACCACGAGTGTACATGTGTTCCCAATTCCTAACCCTCCTCCCACCTTCCTCCCCATACCATCCTTCTGGGTCATCCCAGTGCACCAGCCCCAAGCATCCTGTATCCTGCATCGAACCTGGACTGGTGATTCGTTTCTTATATGACATTATACTTGTTTCAATGCCATTCTCCCAAATCATCCCACCTTCTCCCTCTCCCACAGAGTCCAAAAGACTGTTCTATACATATACTTGTTTAGATCCCAAGGATGCTTTTTCTGTATACACCTCACTCTGGTGTCTCAACCCCTTTTTGCTTTTGAATGGGAAGACCCAGCAGGGGGCACCAAACAACAGCTCACCTGGACTGGCCTCCCACAAGGATTTAAGAATTCCCCAACCATCTTTGGGGAAGACTTGGCTTCCAACTTGGAATCATTCCAGCCAGAGAAGTTTAGATTCTGGTTGCTATAATATGTGGATGATGTGCTGTTGGCTGCCAAGAATGGGGAAGACTGCTGGGAAGGGACCAAGGCTTTGGTAGAGCTGTTGACAGACTCCAGCTACTGAGTCTCAAAAAAGAAGGCACAGATCTGCAAAGAGGAGGTAAGATATTTGGGGTTTGTTATGAGAGGAGGCACGAGGCTGTTAGACCATTCCAGGAAAAAGGTCATTTTGAGAATCCCACAACCAAGAACCAGATGACAGGTCTGAGAGTTCTTGGGAGCCACTGGGTTTTGTAGGATTTGGATTTTGGGCTATTCCCAGATGGCCCAGCCATTATATGAACTCCTAACCAGAACAGAAGGAGATTCAGTAAATTGGACTGAGAGACATCAACAGGCCTTTGAGGAACTAAAGCTGGCAATTATGTCAGCACCTGCCTTGGGCCTGCCAGACCTTGCTAAGCCATTTACTCTTAACGTGAAAAGGACAAGGTGGCTATGGGAGTGTTACCCAGACTATGGGGACATGGAACAGACCTGTGGCTTATCTCTCGAAACTGCTGAACAATGTTGCCACCAGGTGGCCAGGATGCTTACAGGCAGTTGCTGCAGTTGCCTTACTGATATGGGAGGCAACCAAGCTGACTTTGGGGCAAGATTTGATCATAAAAGTCCCCCATGAGGTCAATACTCTCCTGTGAGGGGAACCTCATTAAATGGTTGTCAACATCCTGTACTACTCAATACCAGGGATTGTTATGTGAGAACCCCCATGTTACTATTGAGCCTTGTCAGTCCCTGAATCCAGCCACTCTCCTTCCTGTGGGAGAAGGTGGGCCTTCACATGATTGTAAGGAAAGCCTAGAAGAAGTTTATGCCAGCAGACTTGACTTAAGAGACCAGCCAATCCCAGCCAATCCCAGACCCAGATTGGGTCCTGTATATCAATGACACCAGCCTGGTGAAACAAGGACAGCGACTGTTGTAATATGCAAGTCATGGAAGAAACCATCGTTGAGGCTAGCTCTCTGCCATCACACTGGTCTGCTCAATGGGTGAACTATATGCTCTAATTCAGGCCCTCCAGCTGTCAAAAGGTAAGAAGACAAACATTTACACAGACTCCTGGTATGCTTTTGCTACTTTACTTGTACATGGGGCTTTATATAGAGAGGTCTTCTAACAGGCAACAGAAAAGACATTAAAAACAAGGAAGAAATCTTAATTCTATTAGATGCTATATGGGAACCTGAAAAGGTAGCACTGATAAATTTTCGGGGTCACCAAAAGGAAAACACCCCACAAGCACAGGGAAACTGGCTAGCAGATAAAGCCACAAAATATGCGGCTGAGAAATTTGGGGCTGCTGGTGGGGGATCTATCAGAACCTTTGTACTCTCAAAAATGCCTGAGTTAACTTTGACTCTCCCACAGTATACCCTGGCCCAAGACCAGCTGTGATGCAGAAAGGGCCACCAAAAATGAAAAAGTTTGGTGGGAACTGCTGGATGGCAGGTTACTGGTACCTGAGGCATTAGACCCTACACTGGTGTCTCAGGTTCACCAGGCAACCAACTTGGGACATGACAAAATGGAAGAGTTAATTTGAAAAAATTTAATTCCGCAACTTTCTTCCTTATGTGGAAAGGAATCCTGGAACTGTTCTGCTTGTTCACGGGTCAATGCTGCCCGTGGACACAAACAAAAACTTTCAATAATACAAGTCAAAAGACACTCTACCCTGTGAACATTTAGAAGTGGACTTTACTGAGATAAAACTCTGCCAACACTATCATTATTTGCTGTTCATGGTATGTACCTTCTCAGGATGGGTTGAGGCCTTCCCCACATGAACTGAAAAAGCAGATTAATTGTCTCGCTGTCTGTTTCGAGAAATAATCCCCAGAGTCAGGTTCCCAGCCAGTGTAGGATCAGACAACAGCCCTGCCTTTGTAGCCGACTTAATTCAACAGGTATGTAAAGCTCTAACTATCAAGTGGAAATGACAAATGGCATATAGGCCTCAGAGTTCCAGAATGGTGGAAAGACAACTGAACTCTTTAAAAGACACTTTCAAAATGGAACATAAAGACTTGTTGTTCATGGATGGACTTGCTTCCAGAAGCCTTACTCAAATTAAGGGTAACCCTGTGTTCCCATCGTTATTCTCCTTATGAAATTGTCTATGGGAGGTCTGCTCCCATAGTAAGACAGGTGTGGGCAAATTTGCCACAGGTAAGGGGGGATGGGATTTCACAGCAGATGGAACAACTGGGTAAGATAATAAATCAGGTAACTAAGTTTGTACAAGAAAGGGTGCCATTCCCCCTTGGGGAACAGATTCATGAATTTGTATGTGGTAATCAGGTGTGGGTCAAGGACTAGAAACACGACTCCTTAGCCTCACATGGTAAGGTCCACATACTGTTGTTCTAACCACCCCATGGAAGTTTTAACTGCCATGTTACAGGTGTTACTCCCTGGGTCCACCACATAAGGGTGAAGAGAGCATACCACACAGACCCAGAGGACACCAAGTGGATTGCACAAAAGGACCCCACTGATCCCTGTGAAACCAAGATCATCTTAAAGAAGTAGAGATGGAGCTCTACAATCAACTGCTGCTTCAAGGACTTGACTGTATTCTCTTGAGACTAGCTATAGTTTCAGCACAAGACAACATTTTAATTTCATGATACACTCCTATGCTGACTTCCATAAAAAAATCTAACTGCTGGGTATGTGGAGTCATGCCCATGTCTGTCATGGATACACTCCTGTGGCGGGTATCACATCTATGGAGGGGTGATATACCTACCTTATGTGATTTCTTGCATCAGGCAGAACAACAAAAATAAAGTATATAAACTGTAATCACAGGAGCCACTACCCATTCAGTTCAGTTCAGTCGCTCAGTCATGCCTGACTCTTTGCGACCCCATGAACCACAGCACGCCAGGCCTCCCTGTCCATAACAAATTACCAGAGTCCACCCAAACCCATGTCCATTGAGTCAGAGATGACATGAACCATCTCATCCTCTGTCATCCCCTTCTCCTCCTACCCTCAATTTTTCCCAGCATCAGGGTTTTTTCAAATGAGTCAGCTCTTCACATCAGGTGGCTAAAGTATTGGAGTTTCAGCTTCAACATCAGTCCTTACAGTGAACACCCAGAACTGATCCCCTTTAGGATGGATTGGTTGGATCTCCTTGCAGTCAAAGGGACTCTCAAGAGTCTTCTCCAACACCACAGTTCAAAAGCATCAATTCTTCTGAGCTCAGCTTTCTTTATAGTCCAACTCTCACATCCATACATGACTACTGAAAAAACCATAGCCTTGACTAGACTTACCTTTGTTGACAAAGTAATGTCTCTGCTTTTGACTATGATATCTAGGTTGGTCATAACTTTCCTTCCAAGGAGTAAGTGTGTTTTAATTTCATGGCTGCGATCACCATCTGCAGTGATTTTGGAGCCCAGAAAAATAGTCATCCACTGTTTCCACTGGTTCCCCATCTATTTGCCATGAAGTGATGGGACCCTTGGACTGAAAGGAGCTCCAACCAGTCCATTCTGAAGGAGATCAGCCCTGGGATTTCTTTGGAAGGAATGATGCTAAAGCTGAAACTCTAGTACTTTGAACACCTCATGCAAAGAGTTGACTCATTGGGAAAGACTCTGATGCTGGGAGGGAATGGGGGCAGGAGGAGAAGGGGCAGGAGGACGACAGAAGATGAGATGGCTGGATGGCATCACTGACTCGATGGACGTGAGTCTGGGTGAACTCTGGGGAGTTGGTGATGGACAGGGAGGCCTGGCGTGCTGTGATTCATGGGGTCGCAAAGAGTCAGACACGACTGAGCAACTGAACTGAACTGATGGGACCAGATGCCATGATCTTAGTTTTCTGAGTGTTGAGCTTTAAGCCAACTTTTTCACTCTCCTCTTTCACTTTCATCAAGAGGCTCTTTAGTTCTTCTTCATTTCTACCATAAGGGTGGTTTCATCTGCATATCTGAGGTTATTGATATTTCTCCAGGCAATCTTGAGTCCAGCTTGTGCTTCTTCCAGCCCAGCGTTTCTCATGATGTACTCTGCATAGAAGTTAAATAAGCTGGGTGACAATATACAGCCTTGACGTACTCCTTTTCCTATTTGGAACCAGTCTGTTGTTCCATGTCCAGTTCTAACTGTTGCTTCCTGACCTGCAAACAGGTTTCTCAAGAGGCAGGTCAGGTGGTCTGGTATTCCCATCTCTTTCAGAATTGTCCACAGTTTATTGTGATCCACACAGTCAAAGGCTTTGACTAGTCAATAAGGCAGAAATGGATGTTTTTTTCTGGTACTCTTTTGCTTTTTTGATGACCCAGCAGATGTTGGCAATTTGGTCTCTGGTTCCTCTGCCTTTTCTAAAACCAGCTTGAACATCTGGAAGTCCACAGTTCACGTCTTGCTGAAGCCTGGCTTGGAGAATTTTGAGCATTACTTTACTAGCATGTGAGATGAGTGCAATTGTGCAGTAGTTTGAGCATTCTTTGGTACTGCCTTTCTTTGGGATTGGAATGAAATCTGACCTTTTCCAGTCCTGTTGCCACTGCTGAGTTTTCCAAATTTGCTGGCATACTGAGTGCAGCACTTTCACAGCATCATCTTTCAGGATTTGAAATAGCTCAACTGGAATTTCATCACCTCCACTAGCTTTGTTCGTAGTGATACTTCCTAAGGCCCATTTGACTTCACATTCCAGGATGTCTGGCTCTAGGTGAGCGATCACACCATCGTGATTATCTGGGTCATGAAGATCATTTTTGTATAGTTCTTCTGTGTATTCTTGCAACCTCTTCTTAATATCTTCTGCTTCTGTTAGGTCCCTACCATTTCTATCCTTTATTGAGCCTGTCTTTGCATGAAATGTTCCCTTGGTATCTCTACTTTTCTTGAGGAGATCTCTAGTCTTTCTCGTTCAATTGTTTTCCTTTTTCTTTGCATTGATTGCTGAGGAAGGCTTTCTTATCTCTCCTTGCTATTCTTTGGAATTCTACAATCAAATGGGTATTTCTTTCCATTTCTCCTTTGCTTTTTGCTTCTCTTCTTTTCACAGCTATTTGTAAGACCTCCTCAGACAGCCATTTTGCTTTTTTTGCATTTCTTTTTCTTGGGGATGGTCTTGATTCCTGTCTCCTGTACAGTGTCACGAACCTCTGTCCATAGTTCATCAGGCACTATGTCTATCTGATCTAGTCCCTTAAATCTGTTTCTCACTTCCACTGTATATTCATAAGGGATTTGATTTAGGTTATACCTGAATCGTCTAATGTTTTTCTCCACTTTCTTCAATTTCAGTCTGATGGGAATAAGGAATTCATGATATGAGCCACAGTCAGCTCCCAGTGTTGTTTTTGTTGACTGTATAGAGCTTCTCCATCTTTGGCTACAAAGAATATAATCAATCTTATTTCAGTGTCAACCATCTGGTGATGTCCACTACCCATTGGTGCGATAAAAATGCCAACAATCTGACAAATGACCATGGGATACATTTTAATTATACTTTTAGATCAGAAGATGCTTATCAATATTATGTGACAGCCAATAAGTCCAAACAATCAGAAATTAACCAATATTTTGACCAATTTTACCAGATATGAGATGAATACATGTGGGTTACTCCAGAAAAGGGACAACTTGTTAGGATAGCTGACATTTGATAGGAACAAGATGTACAAACTATTAGATATAATAACTGAATGATAGATAAAAAGAATTTAAAACAAATGGGCTTTCTATGGACAGAACAGTGCCATAAGACCTATAAAGTTACTTCTGATTCCAATCAATCCAACCAAAGGCCCCAGACAGACTGAGCATTCAACCCCAGAACCAGGTGGTTTGCTCCTAATGGCGCCTGTTGGTTATGTGGCCTATTTATGGCCTTAGCTGTCCCCAGGATGGATAGGGAGTTGTACTTTAGGTCTGAACTTTGCCCATAGAAACATTAGGTCAACAATACAGGAGCCTTTAAATTTACCCTTCATATGGGCCGGATGGTCACAATCAGTTTTCCATTGGTATGAGTATTTGGCTGTTATATTTATTTCCTCATTGGGCACTATGGACATAATGATTAGACTTGAAGCTCTAACTAATTTCACCCAAAAAGCCCTAAATGACAGCCTAAGTGCTATTCAAGCACTAAATACTGAATAAATACAAATGAGAAAAACAGTAATTCTAAATAGAATGGCTTTAGACATACTTACAGCTGCTCAAGGAGGAACCTGTGCTATAATCAAAGCTAAATGTTGTGTATATATTCCTGATTTATCTGGCAATATATCAGCCACTCTAGATGACATGAAAGATCAAGTAAAAGCTATGTCTGATGATAATCTTCCTTTCGGGACTTCTGTTTTATTGTGGTTAAAGGGTGATTGGTGGAAAACTATATTAACCATTGTTATAGTTGTTCTGTTGATTCTGCTATGTGACCCTGTATTCTCCAATGTGTTGTTCACTGTATCACAGAGGCTGATTTCATTTACCCAAATATATACCAGGAAACCTAAAATGTAGTACATCCTGATGAGTGATGCTCACACTAGAAGTTGAGAGAATCAAGATGGGGGAATGAAGGAGGAAAGAAACAGGCCGATCTGCCTCCATCTTGTAAAAGAAGGAAATGCCATCTTACATTCTCAGTGAACTTTGGACTGTATGCCTGCTCGCACTTTCACTGAACTTTGGACTATGTGCCCCATGGAGATAACATACCTAAGGTTGAAATGGCCTCCCAGAATGATAAACACAAGATTCCATATCAAGATTTCCTGTCTCCTAAAAAAATGTAATAATCCCCTATGTAGTCAATCACCTTTGTATTCTTTATGGCACCCATTGGTGCAGGCTACAATGTATAACCAGCTGACCCTTCTGATAATGAATCATGGCTGTAACCTGATTGTATCTCCCTTTAACACTTTCCAGGCTAGGTTTAAGGAATCTGGGGATGCAGGCTTGAGCAGTACAATTAAGGTATATAAGATTTTCACAAAAGTTGGTCGGGATCCCTGGCTAACGAGGAAACTCTGCTTCAGACCCACCAGTGTAACAAACTGCACTCCACTATCCACGCTGTTCTTCTGAGTGAGTTTGTTTCCCAGAGCATTTGGCTATAACAGTAACTCAGTGGTTCATAGTATTTACAATTCTGAAGACCTCTTTAAAATTATACATATATTTTCAGGTATCTCAGGATTATGGTTCTAATGACCAGTATCTAAGACAGTGCAATATATTTAAAGATTCTGTGAATTCAGTAATACCTCTAGACAATTTTGCATTTTCAGTTCAGTTCAGTTCAGACTCAGTCATGTCTGACTCTTTGAGACCCCATGAACTGCAGCACCAACTCCCGGATTTTAACCAAACTCATGTCCATTGAGTTGTTGATGCCATCCAACCACCTCATCCTCTGTCACCCCTTCTCCTTCTGCCCCCAATCTTTTCTAGCATCAGGGTCTTTCCCAATGAGTCAGCTCTCTTTGGCCACCATGAAGTGGTCAAAGTATTGGAGTTTCAGCTTCAACATCAGTCCTTCCAATGGGCACTCAGGACTGATCTCCTTTAGGATGGACTGTTGCATCTCTTTGCAGTCCAAGGGACTCTCAAGAGTCTTCTCCAACACCACAGTTCAAAAGCATCAATTCTTCTGAGCTCAGCTTTCTTTATAGTCCAATTCTCACATCCATACATGACCACTGGAAAAACCATAGAATTGACTAGATGGACCTTTGTTGACAAAGTAATGTCTCTGCTTTTTAATATGCTGAAGAGGTTGGTCATAACTTTCCTTCCAAGGAATATGCGTCTATTGATTTCATGGCTGCAGTCACCATCTGCAATGATTTTGGAGCCCAGAAAAATAAAGTCAGCCACTGTTTCCACTGGTTCCCCATCTATGTGCCATGAAGTGATGGGACCAGATGCCATGATCTTAGTTTTCTGAATGTTGAGCTTTAAGCCAACTTTTTCACTCTCCTCTTTCACTTTCATCAAGAGACTTTTGAGTTCCTCTTCACTTTCTGCCATAAGAGTGGTGTCATCTGCATATCTGAGGTTACTGATATTTATCCCAGAAATCTTGATTACAGCTTGTGTGTCTTCTTTTGTATTTTATCACCCCACAATAGGAAGTATATACATTGAAATAACATCACATAAACAATAAGCTGTACTTTTCCTCTTTATGCACAAGCAATTCTGCAATGCTTCTGTATTCATCATAAGGATAATAGGGACAAGTACTATAATTGCTGATAATATCAGTTTCTCTTTTTAATCTTAAAAGAGATAATTTATTATATTGTATATGTTAGGTAAACTATTTAAACTTTTTTACAAATGCTTAAAGCTCAACATTCAGAAAACGAAGATCATGGCATCCGGTCCCACCACTTCATGGGAAATAGATGGGGAAACAGTGGAAACAGTGTCAGACTTTATTTTTCTGGGCTCCAAAATCACTACAGATGGTGACTGCAGCCATGAAATTAAAAGACGCTTACTCCTTGGAAGGAAAGTTATGACCAACCTGAATAGCATATTGAAAAGCAGAGACATTACTTTGCCAACAAAGGTTCGTCTAGTCTAGGCTATGGTTTTTCCTGTGGTCATGTATAGATGTGAGAGTTGGACTGTGAAGAAGGCTGAGTGCCGAAGAATGGATGCTTTTGAACTGTGGTGTTGGAGAAGACTCTTGAGAGTCCCTTGGACAGCAAGGAGATCCAACCAGTCTATTCTGAAGATCAGCCCTGGGATTTCTTTGGAAGGAATGATGCTACAGCTGAAACTCCAGTACTTTGGCCACCTCATGTGAAGAGTTGACTCATTGGAAAATACTCTGATGCTGGGAGGGATTGGGGGCAGGAGGAGAAGGGGACGACAGAGGATGAGATGGCTGAATGGCATCACTGACTCAATGGACGTGGGTCTGAGTGAACTCCGGGAGTTGGTGATGGACAGGGAGGCCTGGCATGCTGCAATTCATGGGGTCGCAAAGAGTCGGACACGACTGAGCGACTGATCTGATCTGATCTGATAAATGCTTAATGCCTCATTCTACTCATAAGACCTTGGGCAGCTTAATAGCTATTATCACCATGTATTTTAAAAAATCTGTTTAAGCTCCTATTATATCAAGAACTATTATAGATGCTGTGAATGCAACAGTGAGTTAATAGGTAGAAATTACTGCATACAGAGCTTACATTTCAGAGACAGAAAAACTATGTAAAATAATAAACATACGATGTTAGAGAATAATAAGCACAGAGAAAGATCATAAACTGAGCAATAGGATTAGGAAATACTTAAAAGGAGAATAACTTCTAGATAAGATGCTCAAGAAAGACCTTATTAGAGGTTCAGACTTAAATATTAAGTCTTAAAGGAAGTTGGCACATACATCATACAACTTCTAGGCAGGGGAAAAGGAGTTCAAAGTTCTGAGGCAGAATGTTCCTGGAATGTCCAGGGCATTGATTGCACAGCTGTGGCTTAAGTGGAGAAAAGGAAAGAGAGTAGCAAAATAGGAGATATAAATGGAAAGGGGAAAGCATATCTTCTAGAGGAATGCTACTCAGTATGTGGACCTCCAGCCAGTGGTAGTCCATGACCAGTTTGTCACTAGTCATAATAAAATAGACACAAGAAATTATTGAGAAAATTTTGTAATGATTTGATAGAATAATGAAGTCACTATATCTAGTAATATAAAAATATTGTGGCACATGTTCTGGTTTTCTTCAGTTTTCTAATAACTCATTTTTAGTTATTTTATAAAATTGAGTGAATATAGAGTGGAAATATAGGGCTTCCCTTGTGGCTCAGCTGGTAAAGAATTCACCTGTAATGCAGTAGACCTGGGTTCGACCCTTGGGTTGGGAAGATCCCCTGGTGAAGGGAAAAGCTACCCACTCCAGTATTATGGCCTGGAGAATTCCATGGACTCTATACTCCATGGGGTCGCAAACAGTCAGACACGACTGAGCGACTTTCACTTTAAGAGTGGAAAGAAAAGATAATCAACAACAAAGCCTTCACCACTAGCAGTTTGAGAAGCTGTCTGTAATCTAGAGTATTGTGGACATAGTAAGAACACTGGCTTTTATCATGAATGAGATGGGAAGAAATGGAAAGGTTTTGTGTAAGGAGTGGCATGATGAGATCTGACTTTTTAACATAACCACAACATCTGTCGTGCTCAGCATAAACTAGAGGCAGGGACAGGAGTGAAGAGTGAAGAAAACAGTCCAAATATTTTCCAGAAATTGTTAACAAGCTTGGCCAGCAATAAATCCCTTTTTGGCTTTTGTCCTATTCCTCATTCTTGAGGGGTGTTGAAGGGTGAAAGTCCATCTTCTGTAACTACTTCCTTTTGATTTGGGATACTGTTTTATTCCTGGGTAGAGTGCAGACCTTCTCCTCAGCTACCTTCAGATGTTTAAATGTCACAAGATTTTAGCTCTGTTCATATCCTTGAGTGACTGCCATTTGTCTAACCTTTTCAGATGAAGGACCCCAGACAAGTTAAGATACATGGCCCAAATATGAGGAAGATAATAATGGTCACATGTCAAATTTTTAAAATGAAGGGATTCAGGTTTTTTGCCTATAGGCAAAACTGTGCTCTGATGCTGAGGCTTATTGCCATGGTTTGAATATCCCTGGTCACTCTTTTGTTCTTCAGAAGGGAAGCTTCAGGTCAGAGAGAGGTTCACACAAGTAATCAAGGGGGTTGGTTGCCCCAGGTTGTCTCTCTGGAGCTTGGGAAATGCGGGTCCTCTTCGTTTGAGTGTGAGGTAGCCACAGAGTTACCTCCTTCAACTTCAGAGCAAAATGGGTGGTTACATTCACTAAGTGGTGTCTGTTCCAATTAGGAGTGAGCTGATCTGGCAGGCTGCCTTTTAAGAGCACCCAGTGTCCTGGCTAGAAGGTCTGTAACCCCAGGTCAATGGGTATAGGCAGCATCTGCTTATTACATTCCATGAGAGCTTTCACCTACTTGAAAGGCATATAAGAGTGGTTCCATTTCTAGGGGGTTAAATTGTCCTTTCTCTTGGGCTTATGGAATGGGTCTATGAAGTGAGTTCAAATGCACATAACTTTATCTTATCACTAAGGGCTAACTGTATGCCGAGCAGGGCAGTCAGAAGCAACTTAACCCATTTCTTGAGTTTCCTGACATAGTTTGGCTAAGGCTTATTTAAAGCTTTGATTGATGTGCTGTGTTTAGTCACTCAGTCATGTACAAATCTTGGCAACCGCATGGACTATAGCCTGCCAGGCTCCTCTGTCCATCAGGATTCTCCAGGCAAGAATACTGGAGTGTGTTGCCATGCCCTCCTCCAGAGGATATTCACAACCCAGAGACTGAACCCAGGTCTCCCACATTGTGGGTGGATTCTTTACCATCTGAGCCACTAGGGAAGTCCATGGTTTGGTTGGCTCTCTCTATTTTGAGATTTTCAGGCTGAGTATGAGATCCATTTTATGTCAAGAGTCACTTGTGACACAAATGCTGGACCATTATTACTTTGTAACGATTCTGGGAACCCAAACCTCAGGATTATTTCTTTTAGTAATGCTTAAAATTCTCCAAGCCAGGCCTCAACAATATGTGAACCTTGAACTTCCAAATGTTCAAGCTGGTTTTAGAAAAGGCAGAGGAACCAGAGATCAAATTACCAACATCCGCTGGATCATTGAAAAAAAGCAAGAGAGTTCCAGAAAAACATCTATTTCTGCTTTATTGACTATGCCAAAGCTTTTGACTGTGTGGATCACAATAAACTGTGGAAAATTCTGAAAGAGATGGGAATGCCAGATCACTTGATCTGCCTCTGGGGAAACCTGTATGCAGGTCAGGAAGCAACAGTTAGAAGTGTACATGGAACAACGGACTGGTTCCAAACAGAAAAAGGAGTATGTCAAAGGCTGTATGTTGTCACCCTAATTATTTAACTTACATGCAGAGTACATCATGAGAAACGCTGGGCAGGATGAAGCACAAACTGGAATCAAGATTGCCAGGAGAAATATCAATAACCACAGATATGCAGATGACACCACCCTTACAGCAGAAAGCCAAGGAGAACTAAAGAGCCTCTTGATGGAAGTGAAAGAGGAGAGTGAAAAAGTTGGTTTAAAACTCAATATTCAGAAAACTAAGATCATGGCATCTGGTCCCATCATTTCATAGCAAATAGATGGGGAAACAGTGGAAACAGTGGCTAACTTTATTTTTCTGGGCTCCAAAATCATTGCAGATGGTGATTGCAGCCATGAAATTAAAAGACACATACTCCTTGGAAGGAAAGTTATGACCAATCTAGACAGTAAGTATATTAAAAAGCAGAGACATTACTTTGTCAACAAAGGTCCGTCTAGTCAAGGCTATGGTTTTCCCAGTGGTCATGTATGGATGTGAGAGTTGGACTATAATGAAAGCTGAGCTCAGAAGAATTGATGCTTTTGAACTGTGGTGTTGGAGAAGACTCTTGAGAGTCCCTTGGACTGCAAGGAGATCCAACCAGTCCATCCTAAAGGAGATCAGTTCTGGGTGTTCATTGGAAGGACAGATGTTGAAGCTGAAACTCCAATACTTTGGCCACCTGATACAAAGAGCTGACTCATTGGGAAAACCCCTGATGCTGGGAAAGATTGAGGGCAGGAGGAGAAGGGGACGACAGAGGATGAGATCATTGGATGGAATCACTGACTCAATGGACATGGGTTTGGGTGGACTCCAGTAGTTGGTTATGGACAGGGAGGCCTGGTGTGCTGTGTTTCATGGGGTCGCAGTGAGTTGGACACGACTGAACTGAACTGACCTGAAGCACTTCAGATTCCATTTCAATTCTAGCCGGGAATGCTTCTATCCACCCAGAAAATGTGTCTCCTAGAATCACAAGATACCTGAAATTGCCTCGTGTCTTGTCATGACAGTGAAATCAATCTGCCAGTCTTCTCCAAAATATGTTCTTCTGGTCTGAATAGGTTCTATCTGAGGACCTCTGAAGGGTCTGGTGTTGGGGTTTTTCATTGTACATATGGGGCATGTCTCCAGTATCTTACTGATTATACTTTTCATGCCAGGGATTACCATGACCTCAACTAACCATTTGTATAGGGTTTCTGCCCCTTGGTGAGTACCTTAATGAGCCTTCCTGATGTCTTCACAAGCTGAAGTTTAGGGAAAGAATTATTACCCCTGTTCATTGCCACCCATAACCTCCTGGATTTCTTTTGGAGTTTTTCTTTGTGTAGTTTGAGGAATAATTGGATGGATTTGGCTTTATGAGAGGTAGTTGCCAAGTTACTGGTTCCAGGGCCACCCTTTTGGCAGTTGTGTCCACCTGGTTGTTTCCTTTTATTGTCTTTGCATCCTCCTTTTGGTTTTGCCTACAGTGGATCACTGTTACGTTTTTTGGAGGCTATACTGCTTCTAAGCTTCAGTATGCTTAAACTGTGTTTCACCTGTTTATTCTTCACAGTAAAGCACACATCTTCCCTTCCAATAGCCCTGAATATTTGTAAGATGTCATATTCATACCAGGTATCTGTGTGAATATTTAAGATCTTCCCCCACAAGCTCTGAGGCACAGCTGAGGTCTGTCAGGTCTGCTTCTGGGCAGAAGTCCTTAAGATAGTCTTGCTTCTGTGACTTGCATCTGAGAGGATATTGCCTATCTTACCAGTCTTTTTCCCTGTCTCATAAAGCTGCCCCCATCAGTGAACCATTCCTCTTCAGCATTTGGGAAAGGCTCCCTTTCCCGAGGTGATGTGAATGGAGTAGATCCTATCTATGTTTTTTATCGGAGAAGTCTATGGCAACCCACTCCAGTACTCTTGCTTGGAAAATTCCATGGACAGAGAAGCCTGGTGGGCTGCAGTCCGTGGGATCGCTAAGAGTCGGACACGACTGAGTGACTTCACTTTCACTTTTCACTTTCATGCATTGGAGAAGGAACTGGCAACTCACTCCTGTATTCTTGCCTCGAGAATCCCAGGGATGGGGGAGCCTGGTGGGCTGCCGTCTATAGGGTCGCACAGAGTCAGACACGACTGAAGCGACTTAGCTGCAGCAGAAGCAGCATGGTTTTTATACGGGGCTTCCCTGGTAACTCAAACAGTAAAGAATCCACCTGTCAATGCAGGAGACTCAGATTCATTTCCTTGGCCAGGAAGATCTCCTGGAGAAGGAAAAGGCTACCCACTCCAGTATTTTTGCCTGGAGGATTCCATGGACAGAGGAGCCTGCAGGCTACAGTCCGTGGGTTAAAAGAGTAGGATGCGACTGAGTGACTAACACTTTCACTCACTTTTACATGGTTTCTATACAATCATGCAGCAGGGGCCCCATTTCTGTTGGTAACAGAGTGGCAAGGTTTGGTGTGTGACAAATATTTGTGATAACCAGTTCATTGTCTAAAAACATAGCCTAAAATAGAATTGACCTTCCGGGGGATACCCGTTCTGTTCCTTTAGAAATTTACCAAAGCCTGAACCTGGTGTGGAGTCCATATAGCGATTGGCTGACAAAACAACTTTTTGGCTTCCTTTAGCAAGGTTGCAGTGACTGCTCTTTCCCATAGTAAGGTGACCATCCCCTAGGACTTTGTCTAATTGTGTATAGAAATGAGCAACCACTGAGTAAGGGTTGGAGTTGTACCCAAAGAATAATTCCCCTTCTCTAATGAATGTAGCTAAATCTGGAAGGGTCAGGATAATGCCTGAATTGCTTTTTATATTCTTGAAAGGCCCCTTCACATTCTAAATTACATTCAAAGGCTCATCATCCTTTCAAATTTTCATATACAGGCCTAGCTATCCGACAATGTTTTGAAATTTGTGATATGTGAGCCTTTTTCTTGGCTACCTCATGTTCTTTATCAGCTAGGTGGTTCAGATTGGCTATGAAATTTTTACCAAAGGCTTCCTTAGTGCTGGTGATCAATAATGTCCTCTACACACAGGAGCAGGGATTCCTCCTCCAGATATAGATCATTTAGGTTTTTAGCTAAAGTTTTTAGCTAAAGATGGTAGGAGAATTTTTTATTTCTTTGGGCAGGACTGTTGAACAGTAATGTTTGTGTTGCATGTTTGAGTTCTGCCACTGAAAAGCAAAAATTTCTTGTGACCCTGGGGCTCATGGAATACAGAAGTAATCCTTTACAAAGTTTCACTCTACATATTTTATTTATTTTCATTAATTTTATTTTTTAAATTGAAGTATAATTGATTTACAATGTTTTGTCAGCTTCAGATGTACAGCAAAGTGATTTTTATATATACATATACAACTTTCATTATTTTTCTCTTATAGGTTATTATAAAATATTGAGTATAGTTCTCTACGCCATACAGTAGGTCCTTATTGGTTACTTATTTTATACATAGCAGTATGTATATCTTAATCCCAAATGTCTAATTTATCCCTCCTCCCACACTTTTTCTCTTTCATTAATGTATCTGTGGGTCTATTTCTGTTTGTATATATGTCCATTTGTATCATTTAAATTTTTTTTATTTTATATTGGAGTACAGTTGATTAACCATTTGTGTTAGTTTCAGGTATACAGCAGAGTGATTCAGTTTTACATATATATGCACACACACACATATATATATATATATATATACACATATCTATTATTTTTCAAATTATTTTCCCATTTAGATTATTAAAGAATATTGAGCGAAGCTCCCTGTGCTATACAGTAGGTCCTTGTTGATTAGCAGTTTTAAACATAGCAGTGTGTACATGTCAATCCCAGATTCCCAATCTATCCCTATTCCACTGGTAACCATAGTTTATTTATTTATTTTTTTCTCTCTAAGTAAAAGACCTTTTAGAACTAACACCCAAAAAAGATGTCCTTTTCATTATAGGGGAGTGGAACGCAAAAGTAGGAAGTCAAGAAAAACCTGGAGTAACAGGCAAATTTGGCCTTGGAATACGGAATGAAGCAGGGCAAAGACTAATAGAGTTTTGCCAATAAAATGCACTGGTTATAACAAACACCCTCTTCCAACAACACAAGAGAAGACTCTACACATGGACATCACCAGATGGTCAACGCCAAAATCAGATTGATTATATTCTTTGAAGCCAAAGATGGAGAAGCTCTATATATTCAGCAAAAACAAGACCAGGAGCTGACTGTGGCTCAGACCATGAACTCCTTATTGCCAAATTCAGATTTAAATTGAGGAAAGTAGGGAAAACCACTAGACAATTCAGGTATGACCTAAATCAAATCCCTTATGATTATACAGTGGAAGTGAGAAACAGATTTAAGGGCCTAGATCTGATAGAGTGCCTGATGAACTATGGAATGAGGTTTGTGACATTGTACAGGAGACAGGGATCAAGAACATCCCCATAGAAAAAAAATGCAAAAAAGGCAAAATGGCTGTCTGGGGAGGCCTTACAAATAGCTGTGAAAAGAAGAGAAGCGAAAAGCAAAGGAGAAAAGGAAAGATATAAACATCTGAATGCAGAGTTCCAAAGAACAGCAAGAAGAGATAAGAAAGCCTTCCTCAGCAATCAATGCAAAGAAATAGAGGAAAACAACAGAATGGGAAAGACTAGAGATCTCTTCAAGAAAATCAGAGATACCAAAGGAATATTTCATGCAAAGACGGGCTCGATAAAGGACAGAAATGGCATGGACCTAACAGAAGCAGAAGATATTAAGAAGAGGTGGCAAGAATACACAGAAGAACTGTACAAAAAAGGTCTTCACAACCCAGATAATCACGATGGTGTGATCACTGACCTAGAGCCAGACATCCTGGAATGTGAAGTCAAGTGGGCCTTAGAAAGCATCACTACGAACAAAGCTAGTGGAGGTGATAGAATTCCAGTTGAGCTACTCCAAATCCTGAAAGATGATGCTATGAAAGTGCTGCACTCAATATGCCAGCAAATTTGGAAAACTCAGCAGTGGCCACAGGACTGGAAAATATCAGTTTTCATTCCAATCCCAAAGAAAGGCAATGCCAAAGAATGCTCAAACTACCACACAATTGCACTCATCTCAACTGCTAATAAAGTAATGCTCAAAATTCTCCAAGCCAGGCTTCAGCAATATGTGAACCATGAACTTCCTGATGTTCAAGCTGGTTTTAGAAAAGGCAGAGGAAGCAGAGATCAAATTGCCAACATCCACTGGATCATGGAAAAAGCAAGAGAGTTCCAGAAAAACATCTATTTCTGCTTTATTGACAAGCCAAAGCCTTTGACTGTGTGGATCACAATAAACTGTGGAAAATTCTGAAAGAGATGGGAATACCAGACCACCTGATCTGCCTCTTGAGAAATTTGAATGCATGTCAGGAAGCCACGGTTCGAACTGGACATGGAACAACAGACTGGTTCCAAACAGAAAAAGGAGTATGTCAAGGCTGTATATTTTCACCCTGCTTATTTAACTTATATGCAGAGTACATCATGAGAAACGCTGGACTGGAAGAAGCACAAGCAGGAGTCAAGATTGCTGGGAGAAATATCAGTCACCTCAGATATGCAGATGACACCACCCTTATGGCAGAAAGTGAAGAGGAACTCGAAAGCCTCTTGATAAAAGTGAAAGTGGAGAGTGAAAAAGTTGGCTTAAAGCTCAACATTCAGAAAACGAAGATCATGGCATCTGGTCCCATCACTTCATGGGAAATAAATGGGGAAACAGTGGAAACAGTGTCAGACTTTATTTTGGGGGGGCTCCAAAATCGCTGCAGATGTTGACTGCAGCCATGAAATTCAAAGACACTTACTCCTTGGAAGGAAAATTATGACCAACCTAGATAGCATATTCAAAAGCAGAGACATTACTTTGCCAACAAACTTCGTCTAGTCCAGGCTATGGTTTTTCCTGTGGTCATGTATGGATGTGAGAGTTTGCCTGTGCAGAAGGCTCAGCGCTGAAGAATTGATGCTTTTGAACTGTGGTGTTGGAGAAGACTCTTGAGAGTCCCTTGGACTGCAAGGAGATCCACCCAGTCCATTCTGAAGGAGATCAGCCTTGGGATTTCTTTGGAAGGAATGATGCTAAAGCTGAAACTCCAGTACTTTGGCCACCTCATGAGAAGAGTTGACTCATTGGAAAAGACTCTGATGCTGGTAGGGATTGGGGGCAAGAGGAGAAGGAGATGACAGAGGATGAGATGGCTGGATGGCATCAGTGACTCGATGGATGTGAGCCTCAGTGAACTCCGGGAATTGGTGGTGGACAGGGAGGCCTGGCGTACTGCGATTCATGGGGTCGCAAGGAGTCAGACACGACTGAGCAACTGATCTGATCTGAAATGATGATAATATTTCTGTTTTGTAAATGAGTTCATTTGTATCATTGTTTTTAGATTCCTGATATAAACAATATCATATATTTGCCTTTCTCTGTCTGACTTGCACTATATTGTATATGTATAATAATCTCCAGGTTTGTTTCCTACAACAAACTCTTTTTGTTTTGTGGATGAGTTAATTTTTACCATTTTTTTTTAAGATTGCACATATATGCAGTATCATATGATTTGTCTTTCTCTGACTTATTTCACTTAATATGACAATTTCTAGGTCCATCTATGTTAGTGCAAAATGGCATTCTTTATTCTTTTTTATGGCTGAGTAATATTCCACTGTATGGGCTTCCCTGGTGCCTCAGATGGTAAAGAATATTCCTTCAATGCAAGAGACCTGGATTCAATCCCTGGGTCAGGAAGATACCCTGGAGAGGTGAATGGCAACCCATTCTAATATTCTTTCTTTCCTGAAGAATTCTATGTACAGAGGAGCCTGGCAGGCTACATATAGTTCATGGGGTCTCAGAGTTGGATATAATTAAGGGACTAACACACACACAATATCCCACTGCATATCTGTGTCACATATTTTTATATATTCCTCTGTTGATGGTCATTTAGTTTACTTTCATGTCCAGGCTATTGCAAACAGTGCTGCCTTGAACATATACTCATGAGTAGAATTGCTGGATCATATGATAGCTAATTTTTAGTAACCAGCATACTGTTTTCCATAATGGTTGTAATGATTTACATTACCACCAATAGTATAGGAGAGTTCCTTTTGCTCCACACCCTCTCTAGCACTCATTATTTATAGAATTTTTGATGATAGCCATTCTGACCAGTATGAGGTGATGCTTCATTGTAGTTTTGATTTGCATTTCTCTAATAATTATATTCTTTGCAGCCAGAGATGGAGGAGCTCTATACAGTCAGCAAAAATAAGACCAGGATCTTATTGTGGCTCATATCATGAACACCTTATTGCCAAAGTCAGACTAAAATTGAAGAAGGTAGGGAAAATCAACAGACCATTCGGGTATGACCTAAATCAAATCACTTACAATAATTCAGTAGAAGTACAAATAGATTCAAGGGATTAGAAGTGATACACAGAGTGCCTGAAGAACCATGGATAATGATAATGTACAGGAGGTAGTGACCAAGACCATTCCCAAGAAAAGGAAATGCAAAAAGGCAAATTGGCTGCCTGACAAGGCCTTACAAATAGCTTTGAAAAGAAGAAAAGCTAAAGGCAAAGGAGAAAAGGAAAGATATACCCATTTGAATGCAGAATACCAAAGAATATCAATGAGAGATAAGAAATCCTTCCTCAGTAATCAGTGCAATGAAAGAGAGGAAAATAATAGAATGGGAAAGATTAGAGATCTCTTCAAGAAAATTAGAGATACTAAGGGAAAATTTCATGCAAAGATGAACACAATAAAGGATAGAGATGGTATAGACCTAACAGAAGTAGAAGATATTAAGAAGAGGTGGCGACAATGCACAGAAGAACTATACCAAAAAGATCTTCATGATCCAGATAACCATGATGGTGTGATCACTCACCTAGAGCCAGATATCCTGGAATGCAAACTCAAGTGGGCCTTAGGAAGCATCACTATGAACAAAGATAGTGGAGGTTATGGGATTCCAGTTGAGCTATTTCAAATCCTAAATGATGATGCTGTGAAAGTGCTTCACTCAATATGCCAGCAAATCTATAAAATGAAGCAGTGATCACAGGACTGGAAAAAGTTAGTTTTCATTCCAATCCGACAAAACGGCAATGCCAAAGAATATTCAAACAACCGCACAGTTACACTCATCTCACAAGCTAGCAAAGTGATGCTCAAATTTCTCCAAGCCAGGCTTCAACAGTACATGAACTGTGAATATCCAGATGTTCAAGCAGGATTTAAAAAAGGCAGAGGAACCAGAGATCAAGTTGTCAGTGTCTGCTGGATCATTGAAAAATGAACAGAGTTCCAGAAAAACATCTATTTCTGCTTTATTGACTATGCCTAAGCCTCTGACGGAGAAGGCAATGGCACCCCACTCCAGTACTCTTGCCTGGAAAATCCCATGGATGGAGGAGCCTGGTAGGCTGCAGTCCATGGGGTCACTGAGGGTCGGACATGACTGAGCGACTTCACTTTCGCTTTTCACTTTCATGCATTGGAGAAGGAAATGGCAACCCACTCCGTTGTTCTTGCCTGGAGAATCTCAGGGACGGGGGAGCCTGGTGGGCTGCCGTCTATGGGGTCGCACAGAGTCGGACACGACTGAAGTGATTCAGCACAGCAAGCCTTTGACTGTGTGGATCACAACAAACTCTGGAAAATTCTTAAAGAGATGGGAATACCAGATGACCTGACTTGCCTCCTGAGAAATTTATATGCAAGTCAAGAAGCAACAGTTAGAATTGTACATGGAACAACAGACTGGTTCCAAATCAGAACAGGAGTACGTCAAAGGATGTATATTGTCACCCTGCTTATTTAACTTATATGCGGAGTACATCATGAGAAATGCTGGGGTGGATGAAGCACAAGCTGGAATCAAGATTGTCAGAAGAAATATCAATAACCTCAGATATGCAGATGACACCACCCTTACAGCAGAAAGCCAAGAAGAACAAAAGAGACTCTTGATGAAAATGAAAGTGGAGAGTGAAAAAGTTGCCTTAAAATTCAACATTCAGAAAACTAAGATCATGGCATCTGGTCCCATCACTTCATATGAAATTGATAGGGAAACAGTGACAGGCTTTATTGTTTTGGACTCCGAAATCACTGCAGATGGTGACTGCAGCCATGAAATTAAAAGAAGCTTGCTCCTTGGAAGAAAAGCTATGACCAACCTGAATAGCATATTAAAAAGCAGAGACATTACTTTGCCAACAAAAGTCCATCTAGTCAAAGCTCTGGTTTTTCCAGTAGTCACATATGGATGTGAGAGTTGTACTATAAAGAAAGCTGAGCACAGAAGAATTGATGCTTTTGAACTGTGGTATTGGAGAAGACTCTTGAGAGTCCCTTGGACTGCAAAGAGATCCAACCAGTCCATCCAAAAAGAAATCAGTCCTGAATGTCAGGACTGATGTTGAAGCTGAAACTCCAATACTTTGGCCACCTGATGCGAAGAACTGACTCATTTGAAAGTTTGAAAGCAAAATGAAAAGGCAATGGCAGAGGATGAGATGGTTGGATAGCATCCGGGAAAGTTTGAAGGCAAAATGAAAAGGCAATGGCAGAGGATGAGATGGTTGGATAGCATCACCGACGTGATGGACATTAATTTGAGTAGGCGCCGGTAGTTGGTGATGGACAGGGAGGCCTGGAGTACTGCAGTCCATAGGGTTGCAAAAAGTCTAACACAACTGAGTAACTGAAATGAACTGAATAATTAGTGATGTTGAGCATCTTTTTGTGCCTTTTGACCATCTGTATGTCTTTTTTGGAGAAATGTCTATTTTGATCTGTTCATTTTTTGATTGGGTTTTTGGTTCTTTGTGTTTTGATACTGTGCTTACTGAGTTATTTATACTTTTTTGGAGATTAATCCCTTGTTATTCACATCATTGGCAAATATTTTCTCCCATTTTGTAGGTTGTCTTTTCATTTTTATTATGGTTTCCATTGATGTGCAAAAAGTTTTAAGTTCAATGAGCTACCATTTGTTTATTTTTATTTCCATTATTTTAGGAGATGGTTCAAAAAAGATATTGCAGTGATTTATGTCAGAGTGTTCTGCATAAGATTTCCTCTAGGAATTTTATAATACCAGACTTTTATAATATCTTACATTTAAGTCTTTAATCCAGTTTGAGTTTATTTTTGTGTGTGTTGTTAGATAATGTTTAATTACATTCTTTTACATGGAGCTGTCCAGATTTCTGAAGATGACTTATTGGAGAAACTGTCTTTTTTCCATTCCCGGGGTCCAGCCCCGGTTGGATCCAGGGATTCCCTCAGGAGGATGGCTTAGGCAAAAGGATAGCAAAAGGGGAGAGAAAGAGGCTTGATCTGACTGGTTTATGTCAGAAACAATAAAACCTGTGATACCAGGTTTGCTCTGACCACGGAGGCTGCAGGTGCCCTCTCAAATCGCGGAAGGTGCCCCACCTTAGGCACCATCTTGAGTGGGTCTTAGAAGCCCAGGCAAGTAAGTGGTCTCAGAGAGCCCCCGTGCTCCAAGTCAGTCATCCTGAAGGAAGAACAGAGGAGAAAAGGAAGCAAGAAAGAATGACACGGGGAGACCAAACCTGATGAGCAAGGCCCGTAGCTTTATTTTCAAAGGGAGCTTATATATCTTAAGTTGTGCATAGAGGATAATAGGGGCTGTGAAATCATGCAAAGTCAGCAGTCTTAGATCCTTATCAAGACCAGGCTTTCTTTTCTGCAAACTTATCATATACAAATGGTTTAGGTGATTTACATCATCTTCTGGCCAGAAGGCCTATTAACATTTTATGACTCTGATAAAGTTTTGTCAACCATAAGACTTATTTTCTCTAAGAGTAATTATTTTAAAGTTTGGCACCATCCTCCGAAGGTGTTAGATAAAGTTGCATTCCTATAGGACAGAGGTGCAGTGGGTTTACAACAAGGGAAAGAATTTATTACCTTAAGGGTCTAAAGTTGTTAACACCAAGGCCACTACTTATTTTTTCTATATACCAACTATATTAATTAATATACTCCTAAGGACACAATATAGGGGATGTGGAAACTTGGCAGCAAGCATTGGCTCAACAATAAAATCTTCTACTAGTTCTAGTCTAACAATTTCTAACTCTCCAAGAGGTTCTATATTATTAGAATATCTTAAGCTTCCCATGCCTCTCATGGTTGGGAAGCTATAAACAATCGTACGCGTAGCTGTAGGAGTCCGGGTAAACCTGTCAGGCAAATTAGAGAGCTGTCTGAGGGGTTTGGATTGAAACACTCCTATTATGCCCAGGAGGCTAATTAACTAGAGCTCTAAGTTGATTTCCTTCAGAGAAAGGTGGTCGGGGATAGCCCCCCATTAATGTCAGAGGAGTTGATAAAAGTCATAAAATAGTAAAACAGACAGATTCTGGTTTTGGAGAAGATGCTCAGGCAGGTTCAGGGGGTGCCCCTCGAGTCCTGACTTGCCTTTGCATATCAGGCCTCTCCGCATGACCTTTGTCATGGGTGGGAACTCCTGTGCTGGCTCCCGGCACTCCATTTGTATAGTCTTGATTTCTTTGTCATGCATTAATTGAACACATGGGCATAATTGTATGTCTTTTCTTTCTATCTTAGTATTTTTATCTATATTTCTGTTTTTGTGCAAGTACTGTACTATTTTGATCTATATTTCTGGTTTTGTATGTGTACCATACTGTTTTGATGATTGTTACTTTGTAGTATAGTCTGAAGTCAGGAAGCATGATTCCTCAAGCTCCAGTTTTCCTTCTCAATGATTGTTTTGGCTATTTGGGGTCTTTTTTGTTACCATAAAATTTTCACAATTTTTTGTTCCAGGGCTGTGAAAAGTGCCATTGGCAATTTGATAAAGATTGCATTGACTCTAGATTCCCTCGGGCACTATGGTCATTTTGACAATATTGTCAAATCCAAGAAAATCATATATCTTTCCATATGTTTCTGTCATATATTTCTTTCAGCAGTCTCAAAGTTTTCAGAGTACAAATCTTTTGCTTCTTTAAGTAGATTTATGCCTAGGTATTTTACCCTTTTTTAATATGATGATAAATGAGATTGTTAAATTTTTCTTTGGGCTTTCCAGGTGGTGCTAGTGGTAAAGAACCCACCTGCCAATGCAGGCAGTGTAAGAGACTTACATGCATGTTCAGTCTCTGGGTTGGGAAGATCCCTTGGAGGAGGGCATGGCAGCCCATTCCCATATTCTTGCCTGGAGAATCTCATGGACAGAGGAGCCTGGCAGGCTTCGGTCCATAGGGTTGCAAAGAGTTGGACAGGACTGAAGTGAATTGTTGTTGAATGTAAATGCAAGTTATTTCTTTGTATTAATTTTATATCTTGCAACTTTACAAAATGTGTTGATGAGGCCTAGCAGTTTTCTGGTAATGTGTTTAGGATTTTATATGAATAGTATCCTGTCATCTGCTAGCAATGGCAGTTTTAATACTTCTTTTCCAATTTGGATTCCTTTCATTTCTTTTTCTTATCTGATTATTGTGACTAGGACTTTCAAAACTATATTGTATATAAAAGTGACAATAATGGACATCCTTGTCTTGTTCCTGATCTTAGAGGAAATGTTTTCACATTTTCACCTTTGAATATGGTGTTAGCTGTGGGTTTGTCATATATGGCCTTTATTACATTGAGGTATGTTCCCTCTGTGCCAACTTTATAGAAACTTTTTATCATAAATGGATGTTGAAATTTATCCAAAGCTTTTTCTTCATCTATTGAAATATTCATACAATTTTTAGTCTTCAGTTTATTAATGTGGTATATCGCACTGATTGATTTGCAAATATTGAAAGCTCCTTTCATTCCTGGGATAAATCCCACTTGATTATGGTGGATTGTCCTTTTAATGTATCATTGGATTTGTTTGCTAGTATTCTGTTGCACATTTTTATGTTCGTGTTCTTAAGTGATATTGTCCTGTAGTTTTCTTTTTTGTGTGGTATCTTTGATATCAGGCTAATGGTGGCCTCATAAAATTAGCTTGGAAGTGTTCCTGCCTCTACAGTTTTTTAGAATAGTTTTAGAAATATATATGTTAAAATCTCTTCTAAATGTTTAATAGAATTCAAACATTCAAACCTGTGATGCCATCTGGTTCTAGACTTTCATTTGTTGTGAGTTTTTTAATCAGATTCAATTTCAGTATTTTTCATTGTTTTCTTCATATTTTCTATTTCTTCCAGCTTCAGTCTTGTGAGATTATACCTTTTTAACGATTTGTTTACTTCTTCTAGGTTGTCCATTTTGTTGGCACATAGTTTTTTTTTTTTATAATAGTCTCTCATGAGGCTTGTTTCTGCGATGTCTGTTGTAACTTCTCCTTTTTCATTTCTAATTTTATTGATATGTGCCCTCTCCCTTTTTTCTTCATGTACCTTGCTGAAGGTTTATCAATTTTGTTTATCTTTTTACAGGACCAGCTTGTAGCTTCATTGATCTTTTCTGTTGTTTTCTTTGTCTTCATTTATTTCTGCTCTGATCATCACAATTTCTTGCCTTCTACAAACTTTGAATTTTGTGTTTTTTTTTTTCCTTCTCTAGTTGCTTTAGGAGTAAGTTTAGGTTGTTTGAGAGTTTTCTTATTTCTTGATACAAGCTTGTATCACTTTAAATGTTTTTCAGTCTTCCATGATACCTCCTTAATTTTACAAATACTGTGACCAAGTTTGCCTGATTTGATGTCCAGAACTAAGTGGCACTGGTGTTGACTAAGAATTTGACAGGCTTTCCACCTATGTCCATTGTTAGCCAGGGCTCCTCAGGGGTCAGTTGGAGTGCCAGCTTAGGAACCCCCTGACCCCTAATTCTTCATTTATTTGGAGGATTTGCTTTGAGGATAATGGCCAGGATCTGCCATTTCTATCCCACATATGGGGGCAGTGAGAGCATTTCCTCATCGTATTCCTCCTGTTTACATTTGGCACACTGGCACTGCTTGGGTCCTAGTTTCCTTGCTTTGCTGTCCAATAGTGTGGCAGGGGGTCACTCATGATAGTCATTTTGGCATACCTGGTGCCTTTTTCTGAACTCAGGTCAAAGTTCCTTGTTCTGTTTGGATAGGCAGTACTTATTACATGGAGCTTTTTCTGATATTACCTCTTGGTTCACTGGATTGGCCATTTTCCTTTATCAAGTTGAAAGTGATGATTGGAGGATGCTACTCTTGACCTCTGGAGGTGGACAAGTGGGAAAAGGAAAACCCTGGTGCAGCCACTACTGTCCTTGTACAGGAGTCAAGAGGACCGCAATACTGGGAGACAGTAGGAAGACTACCATGACTCCCTGTCACCCACAGGTCCCCATTGTTCCTGGGTGTCTGGCACAATAAGAGGCAGTGGGCAGATCCATGCAAGTTTTAGTCTTTGATCCCCAACATTGTGATCCCCTCAAGGCAGCACAGTCCATATCACTCTAGGGGCTATACTGTGTCTGCACCACAACCACATGTTGGGTTGCTGGGCAAAGTCTCTCTAAATTTAGCTGAAGGTTGTTGCCATTCTGCCACATCAGCGTGAACTCATAGAACAGTTAGTCATCCAAACTTGAACTTCCCACAGCTTCTGCTGTCTCCTCCCACTGAAGCCAGGGTGAACCTGGAACCTAGTGGATGGCTGCAGGCACAAAGGTCACTGTCTGTCCCACATTTGATGCTGAAATATTATTTCTGAATTTCCTGAGTTGGTCCCCAATAAAGACCCTCCTGCCCAGGATCGTTTGAGGCTGTAAAACAAGACCAAGTTTGGTTCAGAAGCAAAGAAACCTTGGTATGAGCTTGTGTTCTAGATTACACACTGTCCTTGACAGGTCTCCGGTGAAGCAGTCCTTACTGTACTAGGAGGAAGACAAAGAGGCAGAGTGCTGTCAGGCGCAGCACCTATTCACATGGCCTGCCACCACTGTCCTGAATTGTGTCATATATGGTACTTCTGCATATGGACCACTGAGCTGAGGTACTGAGTGCAGCTGCTTTGCACTGGGAACTCTAGTCTGAAGTACTGGGTGCAAGGCTTCCTCAGGCTGAACCCTATGAGCCAGTGAAACTAAACAAAATACAAAGATGAAGAAAAACATTTAGATTTTACTTTATTACCAGATTCTATTTTTATTTTCTAAGAATTATTAATAGGTTTTGCCAGAGACAAGAGGAGTGCTACTGGGAAGAGACTTATCTTTTGATCTGTGGTTGCAAAATGAGATCCAAAACTAGACTTGTGTATGACATAACTAAATATATGCATTATTTTACTTATTTTCTAGAGGTTCTGAATTTTGTGGTAGTTGTTTTGAGACATAAATCTGAAATTTTCAATTTAAAAATGGCTCATAGTTTTATGATCTCTTATGTTATGGTGATACACTGACAGATAAGGAAACCACTTCCTTAAACATTGTCAAATACAGAACACTAACCCAGACAGACTGTATATTACCTTAAGCATAGTATCTGTATTTTTAATTTATATAGAATAATATGAGCTTTCACCTCCACAATCATTACTATAGGGATCACATCTCTAAATGTTATTTTCAATTTTATAAATTGACTTTACTATAAAATTAGATTATACTATGAATCGAAATCATTATATAATATTGTAACTTCATTGAGTCATTATATGAATTGAGCCAATGTATATAAGTATTTTTATAATAAATGTTCTCTTGGAACTTTTATCTTCAATTTTCTTATCCTATATAACATTTAAGATATTTTTAATAATCAGCTTTCAGAATTCTTCTTTTGTGTCCCTCAAACTTAATTTTACTTTCAACTGTAATTAGCTTTTTAAATTTATTTTTAATTTGTATAATTTTATCTATTTTTGGCCCTGCTGTGTCTTCACTGCTGAATGTGGGCTTTTTCTCTTAGTTATGGCAAGCAGTGTCTACTCTCTAGTTGTGGTGTGAGGGCGTCTCATTGTGTAGCTTCTCTTGTCGAGGAGCGTGGCATGTGGGCTCAGCAGTTGAAGTTCTTGGGCTCTAGAGCACAGGCTCAGTAGTTGTCGTCCACGGGCTTAGTTGCTCTGTGGCATGTGGGATCTTTCCAGATCAGAGGCCGAACCTATGTCTCCTGCATTGGCAGGCAGATTCTTTACCACTGAGCCACCAGGGAAGCCCCCATAATTAGTTTTAAGTTTTATATAAACTTTGTTTTTCCTTCAACTTAAACTAACTAAAAAATTTAAAAGTTTGAATTGCTCCACTATTTGTTTCACTTTAATTTTCCATATCATTTGTTAAAAATAATGCAGAATGTCAAGCCTTAAGCAAGGCAGTAAAGAGAATCTTAAAAAATAACATTTGAACATGGGTTCTTTACCTGAGACTTCCACAGTTTAACTGGAATGAGAGGGAGCAAACCCTTGAAATGATGGGGTATCTTTATCCCCAAAGCTTGGCTGAGGCCATGGGATGGCACCTCTAACTGCCTAATGGTAGCATAAGTGGCTTCCTGGAGGAGACAGTGTTTAATCTGTAACATGTAGGCTGAGGAGAAATAAGTTTTTTTTTTTTTTTTTTTTTTCTCAGCCATTATTTCCTGGAATGTTGTCTTCTGCCCCATTCCCTGACCCTCGAGAAATAAGTTTAGAAGAAGCAAAGAAGAATATCACATGCAAAAGAAAAAGTAATAAAGCATGGCTCTTTTTTTTGAAATCACAATTTGGGTATAGTGTAACACAAGGAACTTTGTGAAGAAATAGGGTTTAAAAAGCTGTAATAATTATAATAATGTAGCATGAAGGGTCATGTGAAGATTTTTCCTTAAATTTATATGGAGATATTAATATGTTTAGTAAGACAGACTTTAGATTTGATTTTTGTTCCTGTGAGGTAAGTAACATTTTTATAAACATAATCAACAATGTTAGGTTCCATATTGTCAAACTTTATTTTTTCATAGGAAGAGTAATCTAGTCAGAGCCATTGTGCTAGTCTTTTAAGGAAAAAAACAGCCTGTAGTTTCATGGGTAATAAATTAAAATTATGGTAATTTTTGTAATTGTTTTTTATATGGCTTATTTTCTTTATGACAGATTTCTTGCCAGGATTTTTCAAGTTTCACCCAAATGCATCAGATCAGTGTAGCCTAAAACGTAATAAATGTTAACAAAGGACATTAGAAAATTGATAGGATAGGATGCAATAATAAAAAAATCTAGTTTTTATTCCCATTACATATTCAGCAACCAAAGGGCAGTAATTTTAATCTTGGGATATAGGAACATTGATCATTTTGATATTCAAATCTTTATAAATTTTAGTGAAGTGTTTGTTTATTAAACCATACATATTTTCATACCCATGCAATATTAATAAACAAAAATTGTTAGCATATTAGCTATTCATTGACTATTAGTTTTAGGGTAAAAATTACCTACAAATACATAATGTCACATTAAAACAGGTATCATTAATATGCAAGTAGCAATTAACGAAACTCTTTACTTTGTAGCAGTTAATTCTAAAATATGAAATTATGTTTAAATATTTCTAATAAGCAAATCTAGGGAAACTAATACCATATTTGAAGTCTATAAACATAGCAACTCATCTACAATGACTTATATAGTACTACTGGTGAGCCTATAATATGAAAAAAAAAATTAGGGAAAATGTACTGACTGGTAATCAATAATTCAACCCAAAACAAATGAAACTTCTTTATATAATAATTATTCAATGAAAGGGAACATGTGAAACAATTTAATTGGGCTTTCTAACTATAATACATTCCCCCAGTCCATGGCTTTGTGTGCATGCTTGTATGTGAAAACTCTTTCAAGTTGGAAGTGTGAACACAGACTATTCTCCTTATCAGTAAACAAAGGATGCGTGATCATCAAGCGTTCAGCCACTGTAGCCTCCCCTGATTGTGCACCCTGAGAGGACTAAGAATGAAGAAAAACAGGATACTGGCCTTAGATAGGGTGCATATCAAATGAGTGACTTCACCAAGCCCAGACTCTTGCATCTTCCCATACATAGAAAAGCACTAAATTCATTAACTTTAGCTATTTGGTTGTCTTTAATTGACAGGAGTCTTTCAGTGTTCCACTACCTAGTTTTCATTGCAAAACTCCTATATATCCTGGTTCCTCCATTATCACTTTGGGACAGTCCCTCAGAGTTATCTGAGAAGCTGTCTTCCTAGGTGAAGTCATCAGCAAGTTTGCTAAATAAAACATAATTCTTAACTTTTAAGTTGTGCTTTTATTTTTTAAGTCAACATTTTTGGTAAATGTGAAGAGGTCCATATCTGACTTCTCTCCTTTTCCTGAAATCTATGAGGATTTGGAGCCTGGTACCATCAGAGGCCTCTTATGTCCATCCACCTCCTTGGAGAGTCCAGACAAATTTTGGTGAGTCTTTCCTAGTTCTCAGATCTCCCAGTTACTGGTTGATGATCTTGAGTTTTATTTCAGTTCAGTTCACTTCAGTTCAGTTGCTCAGTCGTGTCTGACTCTTGGCGACCCCCTGAATTGCAGCACGCCAGGCCTCCCTGTCCATCACCATCTCTCGGAGTTCATTCAAACTCACGTCCATTGAATCGGTGATGCCATCCAGCCATCTCATCCTCTGTCATCCCCTTTTCCTCCTGCCCTCAATCCCTTCCAACCTCAGAGTCTTTTCCAATGAGTCAACTCTTCACATGAGGTGGCCAAAGTACTGAAGTTTCAGCTTTAGCATCATTCCTTCCAAAGAACACCCAGGGCTGATCTCTTTTAGAATGGACTGGTTGGATCTCCTTGCAGTCCGAGGGACTCTCAAGAGTCTTCTCCAACACCACAGTTCGAGAGCATCAATTCTTCGGCACTCAGCTTTCTTCACAGTCCACCTCTTGCATCCATACATATTTGGCAGTATATAATAGGCCCAGTTGAAAGATACAGCCACATCAGGCTCCCCAGCCCAGGAGTCCTGCATCAGGAAGATGAGCCCCCAGAACACATGTCTTTGAAGGCCAGCAGGGCTTAATGTTGGAAGCTGCACTGGACTGGAGGTAATAGTCTTCACTGTTAAATCTGCTGTTGCTGCTAAGTCGCTTCAGTTGTGTCCGACTCTGTGCAACCCCATAGATGGCAGCCCGCCAGGCTCCCCTGTCCGTGGGATTCTCCAGGCAAGAACACTGGTGTGGATTGCCATTTCCTTCTCCAATGCATGAAAGTGAAAAGTGAAAGTGAAGTCGCTCAGTCATGTCAGACTCTTAGCAACCCCATGGACTTCAGCTTACCAGGCTCCTCCATCCACAGGATTTTCCAGGCAAGAGTACTGGAGTGGGGTGCCATTGCCTTCTTCATCACTGTTAAAGAGTACACATAAAATCTCACATTCATCAGGGCTTAGGGCAAAGGCAGAAACTTGATAGTAGATTGGATCAGACCTACCTGCTGCTCTTGAAGAGTCTACCATTGAGTAAGGGGACAGCTGTTGCTCACCCTGGGGATATAGACCCTTGTGGCAGCCATATTTGGGAACATTCTACCTTGTGGCATTGCTGCTGTAAGCTGCCAAAGTGGGATCCTTCCTCTAGGTCATTAGCACCAAAACCTGTTCTCCCACCCCAATAGCCAGTAGACACCAGTACTGGGAGGCCACAGGCTAAACAACTAACTTGGAGGGAACACAGCCCACCCATCAGCAGACAGGCTGCTTAAAGACTTCGTGAGCCCACAGCCACCTCTTGGCATGGCCCTGCCCACCAGTGGGCCAAGACTCAGCTCTAACCACTAGTGGGCAGGTTTCCTTTCCTCCAGGAAACCTGTATTCAGCCACAGTAACAGTCTCCACTACTGGGGGCAAGACACCAGATGCAAGAAAACCATGTTCTTACAGCCTCCAAACATAGCCAGATGCTTCCCTGGAATAATCAGGTCCTGAATTTGTCCAATAACAGGCCAGTGAAGCTTTAGAACACCCTGGACTCCATAGCTAAAGGCATCAGAAACCAACCCCCACTGCAGAAAATCTGGGAAAAAAAAAAAAAAAAGCTTGGAATCTCTAGGTCTTGCAGTCAGACTCCAGGAACTGGTTCTTCTTGAAAGTCCAGGCCTAACCCCAGGACTTAGCTTTACCTGCCAGTGGGTGAGAAATAGCCCTGGTGTCTTTGAGACCCTGACTTGATCCACCAATGTGCCAGCTCTAACCCCAGAGCATACTAGGGGTCTGCAGCCAATCACCTCATGACCAGGCACCACTAAAGAGCAGCCAGTAGCAACCACCAAGGCAGGGCCTAACAACAAACCAGGTTAGGGTCTGACCAACCTACTACACCAGTCACCCCAACACAACAGAGGACCCATGCAACCCACTTATGGGGAACCCCTGAAACATATGATTTGGATGACAAGAAGAGACACTGCTGGGATGCATGAGCCATCACCTACAGAAGGCATTTCTCCAAGGTTAATAAAATGTAACTAACCTACCACATACATAAAAGTACAAATAACAACATAGACAGAATGAGGTGGCCTAGGAACATGTCCCAGACAAAGGAACAAGATGAAAGCCCCAGCAGTGTAGATAGGGAACTTACCTATGAAAGGGTAAAGAGTCATGATCATAAAGATGATCCAAGAACTTGGGAGAGGAATAATAGATTACAAGAGCAAGAAGTTCAGAGTTTTTAACAAAAAGTTGGAAAATAAAAAAGCAACAGAGCAAAGATAAAATAATACAATAATTGAAATGAAAAATACACTAGAAGGAGTTAGAAGTACACTGTATAGACTAAATGATTCATTCTTCTGTATCAGTGAGCTGGAAGACAGAATAGTGGAAATCACTGTTACTAAACAGAAAAAAGAAAAAAAAAAAAACAAGGACAGTTTAAGAGACCTCTGAAACACAATCATGTTTATTAATACTTGCATTATAGGAGTCTCAGAATGAGAAGAGAGAAAGGACCTGAGAAAATATTTGAAGACATAATAGCTGAAAACTCCCCTACCCTGGGGAAGAAAACAGCCTTCTGTCGACTAAAGAAAGATGTACAACTTGAGAGTTGTGAGTTAAGTTTTATTTGGGGCAAAATGAGGACTGCAGCCCAGGAGGCAGCATCTCAGATAGCTCTGAGAAGCTGTTCCAAAGTGGCAGTTGGGGAAAATCAATATATAAGGTTTTGGTGAAGGTGGAGTCCAATACCATGAAGCACTCATTTTACAAAAGCTTTTCTGTTAGTCATGAGGAACTGATGTCACCATGAAGGGATTTAGTGCTTCACTAGATATGAGGAGATGCAAGGACTGAGATCATAAAATCTGTTCCTAAAAATATCCAACTATCTAAAGACTTGTCCCACCAGATTCCCTGGAGCACAGAGTGCCTCACTCCACCCTGAACTCCCTCAGGGGTTGTTGAAGGTCAACAGTTATAGCAGCATGGGGTTCAGTCTCTGTAGAGGCAGATGGCAAATGCCTTTGTTGTTCAGTCATTGGCGATGCTCTTGTTAAGTGCCAATTTGTAGTTGACACTTCCAAGTCCAGGAAGTACAGAGATTCCCACACAGGATTAACCCAAAGAATACACTAAGACACATTATAATGAAAAAGACAAATATTAAAAAGAGAATATCAAAAGCAGTAAGGGAAAAGCAACAAGTTGCATACAAGATAACTCCTATGATTTTATCAGTTGATTCATCACCAGAAACTCTACATGAAGGGAGTCACATGATATATTTAAAGTAATGAAAGGGAAAAAATTACAACTAAGAATACTCTACCTTGCAAGGGTCTTATTCAGATTTGACAGTTGAATTTAAAGTTTTACAGACAAGCACACACTAAAAGAATTCAGCAACACCAGAAAAGCTTTACTACAAATTAAAAAAAGGAACTTCTCTAGGGGAAAAAAAGAAAAGGCTACAGCTAGAAACAGACAAACTTTAAAAGCTGAAATTTAAAAAGATCATTGGTAAAGGCAGACATACAGTAAAGGTAGAAAATCATCCATACACAAAGCTAGTAGGGAGGTTAAAGACAAAGGTAGTAAAATAATCTGTATCTGACTTTTCTCTAGAAACAATATAGTGAAGTAGAAGAATGTGAGCTCACTTCCTCCCACGAAAACACCAAAATCACAACTAACTGCTGAACAACCATCAACAAAAAAATGCCAGCATTTACCAAACAGATATCCTATACCCAGAGACGAAGAAACCACTATAGATGGTAGGAAGGGTACAATCACAGTAAAATCAAATCCCATAACCACTGGGTGAACAACCCACAAACTGGAAAATAATTATATCACAGAGGTTCTCCCACAGAAGCAAGAGTTCTGACCCCTTTTTCAGGCTTCCCATCCTGGGGGTCGGGTAACAAGAGGAAAAGTCCCTGGGCATCTGGCTTTGAAGGCCAGTGGGGTTTGATCACAGGAATTCCACTATAGGATGGCATACACATACACACCAGGATCCTGGGAAAAGCAGTAACCTCACAAGAGCCTGGGCCAGACAATGCCTGCTGGTATTGGAGGACCTGAAGAGGCAGGGGGCAGCTGCGACTCACAATAAGGACATGAACCCTCCTAAAGGCCATCATTTTCTCACTAAGATCTGGCCCTACCCAACAGCCTGTATGTCCCCGTGCTGAGACACCTCAGGCCAAAAAGTGAACAGGGCAGGAACACAGCCCCACTTATCAGTTGACAGGCTGCCAAAGTCTCCCTGAAACCACAGTTTCCTATTAAATACATCCCTTGACATGGCCCTGTCTGCCAGAGGGACAAAACCTGTGACACAAACTCACTATGTGTGCAGCACCCTCCCAGACCCAATTTTACCTTCCCCTTAAAGGGCAAGGTAAAAGGTAAAGGGCAAGGTAAGTGGAAAGAATCTGCCTACAAGGCAGGAGACCTGGATTCGATTCCTGGGTCTGGAAGGTCCCCTGGAGAAGGAAATGGCAACCCACTCCATTATTCTTGCCTGGAGAATCCCATGGACAGAGGAGCCTGAAGGGCTACAGTCTGTGGGGTCGCAAGGGTCATACACAACTTAGCTACTAAACCACCAATAAAGGGCTTGAAGGGTAGTAAGAAACAGTGCAGATGTGTTGCCTGCTGTGCTGAAAATAATTATTTGCCTTTGCCCCAGTAGTCTCATGTGTTTTGCTAGTATCTGTGAAACTGTAGCAGGCAAACTTGTAAAGTAAAATTTCAGACCCTTCATTTTTCTTGACATGACAAAGTTTAAGTCTTCATTGGTCCCAAGTGGGAATTTTACATGTTTAGTAGAGTCCCTCTTCCTGAACTCCAGTGTTTATCCTCTTAGCAATGTGAGACTGCAAAAATTTTGCTCTGCTTTTCATTGACTTTTTGTTTAGCCTCTGACCCTGAGCATCTTAAGAAATCAGCTAACACTTTGAGGGGAGAAACCTGTTGAGGAAAGGTTCCTCTCTTCTCTCTGGGTCTTGTTCCCTCAAGCCTGTTCCCTGATGTCTATAAAGTCCAAATTTTTATTCTATCACTGAGAATGTTCTCAAAGTTCCCTGGGCTTTTCTATCTTTAAAGTGTAACCTTCTGTCTTGAATTTTCTAATTTGAGCCTTACCCAAAATTCAGCACAGTCCCTGAGGATAAAAGTTATGCACAGAAAGTTGTGCTTCCTTCTCTTAGGGCTCTTGGATCTTCAAGTCCTGGTTGCTTTAGCAGCTATGAGGTACCTTCAAAATAAGGTTTATTCCTTTTCTTCTTTGCATTTTCCTTCATTTCTTTTATTCCTTTTCTTGCCTGACCTCCCTCCCTTCTTCTTTATGCCTTACTGCTTTTCATCAGGTTATCACTAGGACTGTTGTTCTTCCACTGAACTCCAGCAACTGACCAGCTATATAATATGAATCTATCTTATAGATGTTTTAATGAAAATCATATTAAGTGAGCATTTGAAGTACTTTAATCAGTGCTCCTTTGAAAAGCTAATTTCCTATGTCAATAGTATAGGCAGAATTTAATACAAATAGACTGTTTCCACTACATAAATACTTCTTTGTTAAACATGTGAAGTAGATTTGATATTTTATTGACTATAATAGTGCATATAGCACTATACAGTATGAAATTTTATAAAATTCTTCTCAGTTTATCAACCCCATTTCTGATGCTTACAGAAATTTGATCTTGTTATTCAAGACAATCAATCATTTCAGCTTTAAGATTTGGATCTAGGAACAGCTACAGACTTAGTTCACTGTTTCCCCATCTGTTTCCCATGAAGTGATGGGACCAGATGTCATGATCTTCGTTTTCTGAATGTTGAGTTTTAAGCCAACTTTTTCACTCTCCTCTTTCACTTTCATCAAGAGGCTTTTTAGTTCCTCTTCACTTTCTGCCATGAGGGTGGTGTCATCTGCATATCTGAGGTTACTGATATTTCTCCTGGCAATCTTGATTCCAGCTTGTGCTTCTTCCAGCCCAGCATTTCTCATGATGTACTCTGCATATAAGTTATATAAGCAGGGTGACAATATACAGCCTTGACGTATTCCTTTTCCTATTCGGAACCAGTCTGTTGTTCCATGTCCAGTTCTAACTGTTGCATCCTGACCTGCATACAAATTTCTCAAGAGGCAGGTCAGGTGGTCTGGTATTCCCACCTCTTCCAGAATTTTCCACAGTTTATTGTGATCCACACAGTCAAAGGCTTTGGCATAGTCAATAAAGCAGAAATAGATGTTTTTCTGGAACTCTCTTGCTTTTTCCATGATCCATCGGATGTTGGCAATTTGGTCTCTGGTTCCTCTGCCTTTTCTAAAACCAGCTGGAACATCTGGAATTTCACAGTTCATGTATTGCTGAAGCCTGGCTTGGAGAATTTTGAGCGTTACTTTATTTTTTTGGGCTCCAAAATCACTGCAGATGGTGACTACAGCCATGAAATTAAGAGACGCTTACTCCTTGGAAGAAAAGTTATAACCAACCTAGATAGCATATTGAAAAGCAGAGACATTACTCTGCCAACAAAGGTCCATCTAGTCAAGGATATGGTTTTTCCAGTAGTCACGTATGGATGTGAGAGTTGGACTGTGAAGAAAGCTGATCACCGAAGAATTGATGCTTTTGAACTGTGGTGTTGAGAGTCCCTTGGACTGCAAGGAGATCCCACCAGTCCATTCTGAAGGAGATAAGCCCTGGGATTTCTTTGGAAGGAATGATGCTAAAGCTGAAACTCCAGTACTTTGGCCACCTCATGCAAAGAGTTGACTCATTGGAAAAGACTCTGATGCTGGGAGGGATTGGGGGCAGGAGGAGAAGGGGATGACAGAGGATGAGATGGCTGGATGGCATCACTGACTCGATGTACATGAGTCTGAGTGAACTCTGGGAGTTGGTGATGGACAGGGAGGCCTGGCGTGCTGCACTTCATGGGGTCACAAAGAGTCGGACACGACTGAGTGACTGAACTGAGCTGAAAAGCTTAGTTTGGAGAAGGCAATGGCACCCCACTCCAGTACTCTTGCTTGGAAAATCTCATGGATGGAGGAGCCTGGTAGGCTGCAGTCCATTGGGTCGCTAAGAGTCAGACACAATTGAGTGACTTCACTTTCACTTTTCACTTTCATGCATTGGAGAAGGAAATGGCAGTCCACTCCAGTGTTCTTGCCTGGAAAATCCCAAGGACAGGGGAGCCTGGTGGGCTGCCGTCTATGGGGTCGCACAGAGTAGGACATGACTGAAGTGACTTAGCAGCAGCGGCAGTAGCAAAGGCTTAGTTATATTCAGATTTCTTTCATTCAGTATTCTCCCTGTGTTTTCTCAGTATTCACATGTAGTGTGCATATATGCACAGACATACATACGTACAGCTAGCAGGGTGTTCACCACATGGACATAATGTGCTAGTGATGATCACATCTCTTTTTTTAGCACAGTCAACTCATGGTGACAAATCTGGGAGCTGAGAATGCCATCCCCGCTGACTGATCCTCCAACCTCAACTCATATTATCACTGCTGATCTAGGTTACAGACTTACCATTGATCAGTTCCCACTTTGTCCATCTATTTTTACATTCTCAGATCTAGAGTTTCCTTGCCTTTTGCCCCTACAGCTTAGTAGCTCTCAATTCTGAGCAGTCTTGTATGCCCTGGGATGAATGAATATTTGAGGTATTCACTGAAGTTGGCTATATGATTCTCTCTCTCTCTACCTATGATAATAGTGTGATGACCCCATTTTGAATGGGTAATCTGAAATTACCTCCTGCCAGAAACTCAAATCAGTAAAGGGAAAAAATTTCGCTACCCTCATATCTTCAGAATTTCCTAAAGGTTTCTCTTTGATCGGTTTTCTAAAACAGAGGCCAGACAGAGGGAGTTATCTCTGTTCTCCTTTCCCAAACATATTAACTCTCAGGACAGGTTCCTGCTCTGCAACTGTACAGTGGGAAAAACTCTGTATGTCATTATATGTTTTAGTCTATGTTATATGATATGAGGTTGTGCTGCAATGCCCTCAAGCTTTGGTTTGGATTTGCAAGGACAAGTTTTTGATTGCCAGATCCCTTTTTCTCTTTCATGCTATTGTGTTCTAAAAGAAAAATTGCTTTGATTTTAATCTAGAATCCCTTAGTAGTTTGAAAAATAATCTCAATACTTAACTGCTTTCTTTTAGACTGTAAATGCCCTCTCTGTAGCAATAAATGCTAATCTGACTTGGCAGTGAACTGTACCAAAATTTATGTGCCAGTGGAGGGCCAAGAGAAAATACCACCAACAAAACCTGCCAGAACTGTGATGGTGAGCTGGGCAATAGCATTATTGGAGGGTTGGTGGTTTCTTTCTGCAGGACATGGCTCATGATAAACAAGCCCATAAATACTAATGGGCTTGGAGAGGCTCCATGTTAATAGGAAGCAAGTGACAGCATTTAACCATCAGAATTCAGGAGATCATAATTACCATAACCAAATGACCAACCAAAAGTGCTTGATACACAGTGAGTTGTGGAGCTGGTTAATAGGGAATGGTGTCTTTGAGACAAGAGAGTATAGCAGGAAAAAGGATTCTGTGGTGACGGTAGAGTAGGAAGTATAGGAAGTAGGAAGTACCATCTCTGTCTACATCACAGTTGTTCTGGCCGAATCTGTCTGACATACCTATTTCAGAACTCTGAAGTTTAACAAAGGTGTGTGACTTCCGGGGGAAGTATCATACAGGGAATCATAATTGATTTCAGTCAATTCAGCCCTTAGCTCTTTGACAGCTTGTTGTTGTGAAGTTACTAAGTCATGCCTGACTCTTTTGTGACCCTATGGATTGTAGCCTGCCAGGCTCCTCTGTCCATGGGATATCTCAGGAAGAATACCAGAGTGGGTTTCCATTTGCTGCTCCAGGGGATCTTCCCAACTCAGGGATTGAACCCACATCTCCTGCATTGCCAGGTGGATTCTTTACCACTGAGCCACCTGAGAAGCCTCTCCATGGTAGCTACCCATCTCCAGATACCCAGCTCCCTAGCAGGCAGCCTTGCATACATTCCTGAAGCAGCATGCACTCTGATTATGGGAACCAGAGAGGGCAGTAAGATTTCCTCCAACAACCAGGGATTTGTGCTGCAAAGATGCAGACTTAGAACCAGACAACCAGAATCCTGAATCTGATTAAGTCCACTGTGAACTCTCCAGAATCTTGGCTAATGTTCAGTCACAATAGGTTTACTGGATGTATGGATCCACACAGTGGTCATTTCCTTATCTGTGATGTATATTTGGTATTTATATACTTGAAAATTGGAGTAACGTTCACATAAAGCCCTTAATTTATTCTGAAGTAGAGATGTAGTGGGAAAGACCAAGCAGAATTCTCTAAAAAAGTACCCCTTCACAGACACACACACACACACACACACACACACGCATACACACAACCAAGGCATAAACCAGAAACAGTATTATTTCTTAGGGGAGATTAGGCTTAAGTAATAATAGTGATAATAATACTCAAATCATGAAGAAATGTTACTAGGGAGAATGATGATCCCTACCACATCTGCATTTACTTTACTAGAATGCCCCCTGCAGAAATAGAATGCATCCTGTAGAGTAGTGTACATGTTTAAGACACATGTACTCCAGAACATGGAAGATAAATCTTACAAAGATTCCGGGTCCTGACATAACAGTGAATTTTTAGCCCTTTGGAGGTGGGCTTCCCTGATGGTTCAGATAGTAAAGAATCTGCCTGCAATGCAGGAGACCTGGATTTGATCCCTGGGTCAGGAAGATCCCCTGGAGAACAGTGGCAACCCACTCCAGTATTCTTGCCTGGAGAATCCCATGAACAGAGGAGCCTGGTGGGCTACAGCCCATGGGGTCACAAAGAGTCAGATATGACTGAGTGACTAACACTTTCACTTTCATCTTTGGAGGCAGGCCAGGACATTACTTCCAAAATAAAAGACAAATATTGGTACTTTTCAAACACCTACCACAAAATATGAACCACAGTAATTGGGAGGCCTCTTTGTGTTCTGGAAGCATCACATTCAACACCTAGTAGCACTAATATCAGAGAAGGCAATCGCAACCCACTCCAGTGTTCTTGCCTCAAGAATCCCAGGGATGGGGGAGCCTGGTTGCCTGCTGTCTATGGGGTCGCACAGAGTTGGACATGACTGAAGCGACTTAGAAGCAGCAGCAGCAGCATTAATGTGGCCCATTAACTAGATGGCACAGAGGGCTGCTAGCTTTAAGTCAGGGCAGAGAGTAAGGGGTTTTGCAGCATGTTCTGGCAATTTTCTAACAACTCTTTTCAGTTGTCCTCTTCCCTCTTTCAGATATATTGCTTCAAAATACATATGTGATAACTTGCTTTGTATAATATTCAAAATAATTATGAACCTTTCATGTCCCTTCAAGACCTGGCTGTCATTGCTCTATCCAAGACTGTCTCTTACTACTTTCACTTCCTGTCCTGCACTGCGAACATACCACACTCACACATACTCTACCCATGATCAGCTCTTATATTTTTCAACATGGTATACTGCTCACAGGTGCTAGTTCTTCTGTTTGCAACTATTAATATTTTTAACTGATATCATTTTCATTTTCAGCTCTTTGAACAATTACTTACCTTGTATTTCTAGCACAATTTTGGTTACTTCCTTCTTGGTAAATTTTTCTAACCTCCGTTCTAATACTTCTCATCTTCCTTAACTAATAGCCTAATTCAGTTAACATATGTCAGCTCTCATTAAATACACCTGAAGCATTTATCATGAAGTATGTTAATTGGTTCTTCACTTTTTTGTCTCCTCTAGATTATAAGATTCTATGGGGTCGCCCAGGGTCGGACACGAGGCGACTTAGCAGCAGCAGCAGCAGATTATAAGATCCCTTGAAAGGGTAAAGACAATAATTTACTCACCTTATACTCCCAGCACTTCTCATGGTGCTTGCTACCTGGAAAAAACACTACTACTTAATGAATAAATGATTTAACAAACCATAAGTGATACCCTAAATGTTCCAAATATTTTGTTGAAATTCTCTCTCCTAAGGCAAGGCAAATTCCCTTTAGCCTCTTTTCAAAAGCTTAAATCTTTCCATTTTAGCTGAAATTGCATTCTATGTCAAGGATATCACTTCCTTAATAGCTCCCTCTGTGAAGGATACACTTCTAACCACCAACCCTCCACATGCCACAGGGCACTGACATATTCCAAACCTTGTTTTTTTGTTTTTGTTTTTTTCACTTTTTAGATGAGAATTATTCTACCTGTTGGCACAGCTTTGAGTCTTATAGAATACTTAATAATGTCTCTTTTTCATAGATTACTGATTTCTAATTTACATCCTCACATTCAGCAATGTTGAATTTTCCCACAGTTGCAAATATAACGGCAATTCTAACGTCCATATAAATGACAAGTCAAAGAGCCCAACCTCATTTCATGGACTCAATTCAAAGGTCTTTTATTTGCATTCTATTTTAGCTATGTCCTCTGACATCCATTTCACAGAACCCAGATGTGTTCCATGTCATAAATATTAATTTAAAGATCAAGGTCTCTTAATTTAATCCCCTGTTCTTTCAGTTCTTTCATATTCCTACTTCCAGTAACCACACTCCTTGATCTCATTATGTTCTTGATTTATTTTTCCCTTTCCATTTAAACCTGATTGATCAAAGTTCCTTCTAGATTCATTTCTTTTGATAATACGTCTGGATTCAAAATGAATAACTTCATTAGTCAGGAGTTCCTCATTTGAAATATTAGATATTGAAAACAGATGATTTAAATCAAAACAAGAATTTCTTGAATTATCTGTAGATCTGTAGGTAGGTGATGAAATCAAAACTAGAGATAGAGAAGCAGGTCCCATATACTCTGCACCCATGACCACAGCCAACAGTATCCCACTTGCATGCTTTACTGAAGACTCATTGTGCAGCACCAGTAAGTACTAGATGAATTGACTTGTACAGAAAACAGCTTCGCTGTAAACTAAATATCACTACTGATATTTCTGTCATTGTGTGCTATAATTAGATTCTTTTACAGTACTTTTGCCACATCAAAATTTTTTCTGATATTTTCTAGTAAATTTTGTTATTAAAAATCAAAATCCAAGACAGGTATATCCAATTGGATGAGGCTCACTGGACTTGTTCTTGCCCTATTAAAAAGGGATTCTGGGATATTGAATAATAGCTGTTTTTATCTTGCATAATCAGAGCTAGTTTTCATCTGTCATCAAAACTCATAAATTGCTCACTCAGAATATATCCAAAAAGGCCAAGTGCTAGTTTGAGCTTACAGTTCAAAGGAGTATCTTTTATATTCTCAGGTGAAACCATTTTTACCCTTGGGCATAAAAGTTCTAAAGCAGCAAATAACTCAAATATGGAGATGAGAAGAAACATTTTTTGTAAATTGAAAAGGTTGATGAAATCTTAATATATATTCTTTCCTCTTCTCCACTTTTTTAGCAGTGAATTTAGTCCACATTTCTAAACCCAGATTTAAATCTGTTTGAACTAATTCCCTAATCGTATTCCTTTTTAGTATTCAAATATCTTGTTAAATCATTTCATAGCACCAGTAAATTATTTTTGACCATCAGTATTAGAATAGACTATAATATGCTAGGAGGAAATGATCTTACTGTCTCAGTTACTTAACAGAGGGAATGTTTCTTCTCATCCCTGTTATAGATACAAAGCTTGATGAGGTGGAGAGATCAGGAGGGACACCACTGTAAAAATCACTTAGAACCACATATGACAGAAACACCATTGAAACCTGAATATTGCTCAGTTGCAACACAGGGCGAGATAAAGCTGAAGGGCAGTGCTAACGTTCATTACTTTCTCTCTTTGCCCTTTGGCTAGATGTCATCATATCACATCATCTTAGCTACCTAACTACAAGAGGGTGAGAAAATGTAGGGCAATAGAATGTTTAGAAAGTACCAATCTATTATACAATTTATTCTCCTAGACAAAAATATCTCTCAAAATTCAACTGCTGACAAGATTTCCCATTTCTAGTATGCTTCAGGTGAAACCCACTTAAGGGTGAATGCTCTAGCAGTTCAGTTTCTACTGGTGCCACCATAACATGTAGAGTCATCCCTTTTTAAGGGTTAACTGTTTTCTTCTGAGACAACTGGTCACAGGGAATGTCTTACAAGGAGGTGACAATACTGACAAAATAATCACACACAAAATGTGAAACACCTGCTGGTGGATTTATTTTTATGATTGTGGCCCCTAGAGGGGAGTCCTTAACATTCCAAAGAACAATGATACCCCCAGTGACTTCACTAAACTGGCTACTCTTTAAACTATGTTGGAACTAAGCTCCCACCCTCTGGCATATATGAAACTTGCAAAAGAGTCTACATTATCGGCTTTGTCAGTTCTCTAGGTACTAATAGCCTCTGGGCCCTAGGGATTCTGCCATGTCCACTGAAACCAGGGTGACTTTTTGGATTATAATATATTCTCCTAACACTCACTGTATAGAAAACAGGGCAAGAAAGCACTGTTTTAAAAGATACTAGCACTTCATTAATAATAAAAAAAAATCATAATACCTTAGTATTTTTAGGACATCTTTATATGTCATGGTTCTTAGAAGTAATTAAGGAATGGGTGTTTAGTTCTAAATGATATGCGCACTCCAACATGCCTATCTACCTCACTCATTGAAAATTTTCCTTATTATTTCAATGAATCTCTGACATCATAGAGAACAACATGGATTCATGGACAAAAGCAAGGAACCTGCAGCCTAGTTGTAAGCCCCAGTTCTGCTGCTTACTTTCAGTTCCCTGCTCTCCTTTCCCTACCTATGCAATCAAGGATACAAATCCTATTTACTTGACATGTATGTTGTAATAAAATAAATAAATTAATCTATGTATAACATTTAAAACAGAGCTTGGAATACATGGAATATACAGAGGTAGCAATAAAAATAAATATCTAAAATTTATCATAAGCCACTATTGAGTCCATGATTTATGCAAAAAAACCAGGCCAAAAATTAGGAACACTTCAAATTGCCCAAATTAGTTGTTTTATTAATCCCTAAGACACAAGATGAACCCTGCATACACATCTATAATTTGGTTTGAATGTCAAAACTAGTGATGATGAAAAACCCCAGGAGATTATTCACAAAGTGAGGCTTTGAGAGAGCAGACACGTTCCCAGGCAGGTCCAAAAATGGCTTAAGAGAGCAGGGAGTGACAATCAGTTTGGGGTTTGATGGTGATTAAGTAATGGGGTTATAATGATGGTTCCCTAGCATGGCTAGGGCTTATGTGTATTGAATATTCTACCAGTTCCAAAGAAGGAAACATCTGGGCTTATTTATCAGTATTCCCAGATAGAGAGCAAAGGTGGATTTCAGAAGGGTGGGGCTTGAAAGCTGACAGTAGTCAAATATTAAAAAAAAAGATTCTTCATGACATTAGTACAATGAATTTAGGACTTCGTGTAAGCATAAGCAGCATAGATATATTTTCATCAATATATGTTCTCTTCAGCTTATTACTGTAAATATAAAAATAATAAATATTCAGTTCAGTTCAGTTCAGTCGCTCAGTCGTGTCCGACTCTTTGCGACCCCATGAATTGCAGCATGCCAGGCCTCCCTGTCCATCACCAACTCCTGGAGTTCACTCAGACTCATGTCCATTGAGTCGGTGATGCCATCCAGCCATCTCAACCTCTGTCATCCCCTTCTCCTCCAGCCCTCAATCCCTCCCAGCATCAGAGTCTTTTCCAATGAGTCAACTCTTCACATGAGGTGGCCAAAGTACTGGAGTTTCAGCTTTAGCATCAGTCCTTCCAAAGAAATCCCAGGGCTGATCTCCTTCAGAATGGACTGGTTGGATCTCCTTGCAGTCCAAGGGACTCTCAAAGTCTTCTCCAACACCACAGTTCAAAAGCATTACATACATTACATTAAGTAACCTATTCTGCTTCAGGCACTGTGCTCTTAAATTCCACAGGATGGTTCACATAAAAACCAAAGTTTAAAGAAATTAAGCCAATTGCCTGAACTAATACTACCTTTAAAGTCAATGAAAGAATGCAGAATGAAGTAGTCTGTCAGATTTCAAAGCCTCTAACCTTGTTAGTGTGGCATAATGCTTTTCTGGTAAACATACTACATTCAGTTCTGAAACTGTAATCCATTAAAAAAAAAAAAAAACTGGGCTAAGACAGCAAAAAATTATTGAGGTTAGCAAAGAGAACCAAAAGGCAACACTTTTATTTGCATGCAAGTTTAAATGAAAATAATAATTAACTGAGTAATAGTAATAATAGTGATCACTTGGGTTGACTTATAGGGAATTTACATTTAAATCCTTAACTGTTGAGTTAGAAATAGCTCTTAACTATTGCTAGAGATGGAGAAGGCAATGGCAATCCACTCCAGTACTCTTGCCTGGAAAATCCCATGGACGGAGGAGCCCGGTGGGCTGCAGTCCATGGGGTTGTGAAGAGTCGGACATGACTGAGCGACTTCCCTTTCACTTTTCACTTTCATGCATTGTAGAAGGAAATGGTAACCCACTTCAGTGTTCTTGCCTGGAGAATCCCAGGGATGGTGGAGCCTGGTGGGCTGCCATCTATGGGGTCGCACAGGGGCAGTCACGACTGAAGCGACTTAGCAGCAACAGCAGCATTGCTAGAGAGAAACGAAGCATATTTAATTTAAACCTTTAACATCGTATCAATTTTCTTACAGATGATTATTTTTCAGCTATTTAAGATAAGTATCACATACTTAAGGCTGTTATTTTTCTTTTTCTTCTAGCAGAAGAGTTACCTTGTCAAAATTCAGTTCTCTGCATGCTTTTTAAGACATTTAATCTAAGGTAAAATACATCAAGTTTAAAAAAATCCAAACATATCATATTTAAAATTAAATGTTCTTTTATTATAGAAGAAAAAAAATATTTCTTAAATTGTCAAAAATTCTTCTCAAATGGTTAAAATGTTATAGTGTGTATGACAAGCAACTAATAATAATAAACTACATGAAAGGGATCTCTGAATTCATGAACTGCCCAATAGATTCTCCTTATTATTTTGATAGGATTCTAGGAATAGTTTCTAAAATAATTTCACAATAAAATGCACAGTTTCTTACCAAGTTTTTAAATTTCCTTATAAAACAATATAATGAAGAGGGAAACTTCATTAGCTAAAAATCATTTATAAAGACTGAGAAGGCATTTTAGTCACTACTTAACAACACATGATACCAAAGGAACATTTCATGCAAAGATGGACTCTATAAAGGACAGAAATGGTATGGACCTAACATAAGCAGAAGATATTAAGAAGAGGTGGCAAGAATACACAAAAGAAGTGTACAAAAAAGATCTTCATGACCCAGATAATAATGATGGTGTGATCACTCATCTAGAGCCAGACATCCTGGAATGTGAACTCAAGTGGGCCTTAGAAAACATCACTATGAACAAAGCTAGTGGAGGTGGTGGAATTCCAGTTGAGCTGTCTCAAATCATGAAAGATGATGCTGTGAAAGTGCTGCATTCTATATGCCAGCAAATCTGGAAAACTCAGCAGTGGCCACAGGACTGGAAAAGGTCAGTTTTCATTCCAATCCCAAAGAAAGGCAATGCCAAAGAATGCTCAAACTACCACACAATTGCATTCATCTCAACCGCTAATAAAGTAATGCTCAAAATTCTCCAAGCCAGGCTTCAGCAATATGTAAACCATGAACTTCCTGATGTTGAAGCTGGTTTTAGAAAAGGCAGAGGAACCAGAGATCAAATTGCCAACATCCACTGGATCATGGAAAAAGCAAGAGAGTTCAAGAAAAACATCTATTTCTGCTTTATTGACTATGCCAAAGCCTTTGACTGTGTGGATCACAATAAACTGTGGAAAATTCTGAAAGAGATGGAAATACCAGACCACCTGATCTGCCTCTTGAGAAATTTGTATGAAGGTCAGGAAGCAACAGTTAGAACTGGACATGGAACAACAGACTGGTTCCAAATAGGAAAAGGCATATGTAAAGTCTGTATATTGTCACCCTGTTTATTTAACTTATATGCAGAGTACATCATGAGAAACACTAGTCTGGAAGAAACACAAGCTGGAATCAAGATTGCCGGGAGAAATATCAATAACCTCAGATATACAGATGACACCACCCTTATGGCAGAAAGTGAAGAGGAACTAAAAAGCCTCTTGATGAAAGTGAAAGTGGAGAGTGAAAAAGTTGGCTTAGGGCTCAACATTCAGAAAATGAAAATCATGGCATCCAGTCCCATCACTTCATGGGAAATAGATGCGAAAACAGTGGAAACAGTGTCAGACTTTATTTTTTTGGGCTCCAAAATTACTGCAGATGGTGACTGCAGCCATGAAATTAAAAGATGCTTACTCCTTGGAATGAAAGTTATGACCTACCTAGATAGCATATTCAAAAGCAGAGACATTACTCTCCCAACAAAGGTCCGTCTAGTCAAGGTTATGGTTTTTCCAGTGGTCATGTATGGATGTGAGAGTTGGACTGTGAAGAAGGCTGAGCGCCAAAGAATTGATGCTTTTGAACTGTGGTGTTGGAGAAGACTCTTTAGAGTCCCTTGGACTGCAAGGAGATCCAACCAGTCCATTCTGAAGGAGATCAGCCCTGGGATTTCTTTGGAAGGAATGAGGCTAAAGCTGAAACTCCAATAATTTGGCCACCTCATGCGAAGAGTTGACTCATTGGAAAAGACTCTGATGCTGGGAGGGATTGGGGGCAGGAGGAGAAGGGGATGACAGAGGTTGAGATGGCTGGATGGTATCACTGACTCGATGGACATGAGTCTGAGTGAACTCCGGGCGTTGGTGATGGACAGGTAGGCCTGGCATGCTGCGATTCATGGGGTTGCAAAGAGTCGGACACAACTGAGCAACTTAACTGAACTAACAACACATGATGTTTGTTTAAAAGTGACAAGGATGGGAATAACACCAACTTTGGGGTGAATTGAATGTATAAATTCTTAATAATATGCTTTCTATTTCATTGTGTCACAAATTCTGATTGTATTATCTTGTATTTAATAATTTCAAGTACAAGTCTTCAAGAATTTATTCTTTTTGTGTAAGTCATCATATAAGCTAGGTTTTCAAGCCAAAAAATGTATCTAGAATAGTGATGATTTAACTTTATCAACACATGATTTTAATTTGTGTTTCAGTTCTCTTCAAATTATATTCAGAGAAGGCAATGGCAACCCACTCCAGTACTCTTGCCTGGAAAGTCCCATGGACGGAGGAGCCTGGTAGGCTGCAGTTCATGGGGTCCCTAAGAGTTGGACACGATGGATTGACTTCAGTTTTCCTTTTCACTTTCATGCATTGGAGAAGGAAATTGCAACCCAGTATTCTTGCCTGGAGAATCCCAAGTATGGTGGAGCCTGATATGCTGCCATCTATGGGGTCGCACAGAGTCGGACACAACTTGAAGCGACTTGGCAGAAGCAGCAGCAGCAAATTATATTTAACATTTTAAACAAAGTAAAACACACTAGTTTATAGATATTATTTCTTTTTTATCTGTATTTTAATAATGAATTATTTTTGAATGTCCAATTCAACTGTCCTAAACTCTCCAGAAATATTTCATAAAAATATGAAAAGACATACTATGATGCTATCGCATAGGGAGTGCAGCATTCATATGCAATGCAAATTAGCTATTCTTATTCCTCTAGAACTGAATTCCTGACACTGCTTAAAAAAACAAATCAAAGGCCTGTGTATCTTATCACTTACATATTATGAGGCTTTATTATACTTGATAACCTCATAATTAATTATAAATTGGTCAAATATATGGATAAAGATTGAAAAATAATAATGGGAGTTTTCATGGACACCTTAAAGTAAGTTATCTGTTGGTTAAATAACATAAATTAATATGAGGACAAAATTTTTGCCAAACAGTGGTTTCTGCTGAGATGTAAAAATTATTTCAGGCAAAGAAATTGGGATACATAATAATTTACTTTGATGCTAAGACCTTTAAGCAAGTTTGAACTGAGAAAGTTATGAACTTCAATCATATTTATTAATATGTATAATTTTAAAGTTTTTACTCAAAAGATTTGGCTTATAATATGTGATATAATAGTCTTCTATTTAAAAAATAATTTCTAACATACCAAAAGATTTTAAATGAAATAACTGCTTCAGTTCTTAAATAAAAGAGAAGTTTGGTGTAAATTTAATGAGATAGTATTAATAGGTACAAAAATACCTAACTTTAGGTTAAAAGACATTTATTTCAATTTCATTTTAGTTTAAAAATATTTATTCATTATAAATAGCAAGTTAAAAACAAAAATAAAATAAAAACAGTGCATGAAAAGATAAGGATTTCATTTCTTTCTCTATGCTAATAAGATTTTGATAGAGATAAATTTTCTGGCTTCACTGGACCTCATGTCGCCAGTCTATAAACTTGAATTACTGACACAAATGACATCTGAGTTCATTTGAGGGTTTAAATTCTGTCATTTAATTGTCCAATTACGAATTTTTACACAGTTATATTAATAACTTTTAAGGCTGTTTTGCTAAAGAGCTAAGTATGTAGGCTATATTTAATGTTAATATTTCTATATTTTTAAAATTTTTTGAATAAAACTCCTGAAGAAACAAACAAAATCCAACAAAATCCTTTGGTTCAAATTGGCAGCTATAGTTTAGTAAGCACATTTTGTATGTTCTTTAGGAGGCTATATATAATCAAATATTTGTTGTGGGATCAAATAAATATGGCTTTCCTCCCTCAGTTATTAATCATTTTATCCAAGAAACACTGAGTTCTTTACTGTTTGCCACTTAATGTGCTTAACTCTGAGGATAAAAGAGGAAAGAATGGGAAAATTTCTCAAAATAAGAAACACTGTCACAATGTCACTCTTAGGAATTGTGGTAAATTAGAGTTGGAGAACTTTGCCTAGTAGATAAGTTAAACTTCTTTCAGATATGGCTAAATATCACTTCAGAAAGTTGTCAACTTCCTAATTCTTGGAACCTTTGAGTATGTTACATCACACAGCAAAGGTGAATTCAGGTTGCAGATGGAATTAAGATCGCTAGTCAGGTGAAAGTAAAATAGTGACATTCTCCTCGATTATCTGAGTAGGCCTGAAGTAATCAGAAGAGTCCTTAGAAGTGGGATCCAGGAGGCAGAATAAGAGTCAGAGCCAGACATGGCCAACCATTGCTGCTGCTGCCGCTGCTAAGTCACTTCAGTCGTGTCTCTGTGTGACCCCTCCAAACACGGAAGGGTGGTGTGGACCAAGGAATGCAGATGGCCTCTAGCAACATAAAAGGCAAAGAATGGATTCTCCTTCAGAGCCTCCAAAATCAACAAAGCCTCACTTATTCCATGATTTTTGCCCAGTAAAAGTAAGATCTAGTTCAGATCCTGACCTCTAGGACAGAACGATAATAAATCTTTTTTTTTTTTTCCTTTAGACCAATGAGTTTTTGGCAATTCGTTAAAATAGCCGTAGAAAAAACAATACACATTTTGTTACCACACACAGGATGCTACTATAATAGATGCATAAAATGTGTAAATGGCTTTGGAATTAGGCTATGGGAAGATACCAGACACATTTCAAAGAGCATGAAAAAAGGCCTAATGTGTCCTTAAACAGACTGTAGAGGTACAGAGGTCAAGGACTTCTCTAGTGAGACAGTGTAATAAGGAAGAACCTTTGTATGCCAGTACAAGTTAATCATTGAAGGGATGTTACCTATAAGTTTAGATTACATACAATGGCCTATCTCTGGGAACCCTGCCTCCTAGGTAATGAGCCTTAAGCTAGAATACCTTTGTTTCTATCACAGGAAACATCCTGACCAAGGGCTACAGGAAGGAAAAAATGAACACATCCCCAGTGAAGTTTGGCAGAACCAGGACTTTACCTCTACCTACTTAGTATAAAAAAAAACTCGCACTATAATTTGGGAAAGATGGTGCTTTGGGACAGTAGTCCACCACCTTCTTGGTCAGCTGGCTTTCCAAATAAAGTCACTATATCCTTGTCCCAACACCTTCCTTGTTTCTCAGTTGATTGGCCTGTTTTGTGGTGAGCAGTATGAGCTTGGACTCAGTAACAACAGAATGAAGGAAATCGGAAATATGATAAGGAAAACATATTGCCTTAGAAAATACTTAATTTATCATGAAGATACTTAATAGAATTATGGACATTAAAGATGCTACTGCTGAGAGATCAGGAGGGATTGAAGAACATCGTATTTGAAATTGGAGGAAAGGAGATCCTTGTAAGTAGGGGCAGAATACATAGCAGGATTGGAAGTGTATCTACATAGCAGATTACATAGAAAGAAGAACTTATGAATGATGAAGCTAAACATTTAGCTGAGAAGACTTCTGGGTATAGTATTGAAGGTATAGCTTAGATTCTTGTTTCTTCTCATGGTAAAATCCCAGTGGAAAGAGATAAATTGAGGAAAGAACAAGCAAAGAGACAATAGAGCTTGGTGATTTGGAAAATTCTCATCTAGATTTCAAAAGGTATTAAGATATTCACTGTCTAGAGAGCAGAGACAGGGAAGCCTGGCATACTGCAGTCCATGGGGTCACCAAGAGTAAGACACGACTGAGTGACTGAACTGAACTGACTGAACTGAGAGAGCATATACTTTAGAAAAGACCATGCTTGTGACTGTAAAATCTTTTGATAATACCTTAGAAAGACAACAGATAAGAATATTCAGTCACTAAAAAATCTTCTTGAAGATTAAGCTTGTTACTCAGAGATTTTCTCAATCATCTTAGCAGAAGCCAAAATATAGAAAGCATTATCTAGGAGCATCACATCTAATGGGGTGAATTCTTGTGAAAACATAGAAGAACCATGAAGTTCTTGAGAATTAAACTTTAACTGAAAAGTACAGAGATGACATAATGAAAAAAAAAAAAAAAGAAGGCTGTCAGACATTCAAGATTCTACATTCAAGAACATGCTGATAAACTACACACTTGTAAACACTTACTACCTTTCATGAAAATGATAGGATGACTTGGAAGATGGAGCCAGTAGCCCAGAGGGTGGAGCCATAAGATATCAAGGGTGGCTTTAAAACTAAGTGAAATTTCCCTATATGGATTTTAAAATTATTTTGGATAGTTGATTCCTTTTGCCTTCCGTTTTCTCATTTTTTGAATAGGAATGTTTATAACTGGGTCCTTATCTTGTTCCATTACTGTATTTTAGAAGTAGATAGCTTGTTTACTGAATTTCACAATTCACAGATGGAGAGAAATTTTGCCTCCAATTGAAGCATATTCCTAGACATGTTTAGAATCAGAACCCATGCCCTCCAGAGATGCTGGGAGGGCTCAAACAAAACCTTGTGTGCACCAGGAAACTCCACAGAGACTGAGCCAGACCTCCCTTTGAGTGTTTGAGTGTCTCCTGTGGAAGTATACATCAGCATATACGTATATGTGTGGCATAATCTCTCTTAGAGGAGGCTGCCACTAACCACACCAGACAGCCACCAAGCAGACAACCCACAAACTGTGGAACAATTATACCAAATAAATTCTTGAGTTGTTAAGATAATTCTAGGACCCACAACAGACTTCCCAACCTGGGGATCTGGCAAAAGGACTGAGAACCCCCAGGGAATTTGACTTTGGAAGGCCGTGGGATTTGATTGCAGAACTTAACACAAGACTGGGGAAACAGACTCTTTAAGGACACAAACAAAACCTTCTGTGCACCAGAACCCAGGAGAAAGGAGCAGTGACCCCGAAAGAGACTGACGGAAACTTGCCTGTGAGTGTTCAGGAGTCTCCAGTGGAGGTGTGGGTTGGCAGTGGCCTGCTTCAGGTTAGCGGACACTGAGTGAGGCACTGCATGCATGGGAAATTTTGAAGGATGTTCTGAAAAAAATGTGGTCCACTGAGGAAGGCAATGGCAAACCACTTCAGTATTCTTGCCTTGAGAATCTCATGAACAGTATGAAACGGCAAGAAGATATATGACACTGAAAGATGAACTCCCCAGGTTGGTAGATGCCCAATATGCTACTGGAGATCAGTGGATAAATAACACCAGAAAGAAAGAAGAGATGGAGCCAAAGCAAAAACAACATGCAGTTGTGGATATAACTGGTGATGGAAGTAAAGTCAGAAGCTGTAAAGAGAAATACTGCATAGGAACCTGGAATGTTAGGTCCATGAATCAAGGTAAATTAGAAGTGATCAAACAGGAGATGGCAAGAGTGAGTGTTAACATTTTAGGAATAAGTGCACTAAAATGGACTGGAATGGGTGAATTTAATTCAGGTGACCATTGTATCTACTACTGTGGGCAAAAATCCCTTAGAAGAAATGGAGTAGCCATCATAGTCAACAAAAGAGTCCAAAATGCAGTACCTGGGTAGAATCTCAAAAATGACAGAATAATCTCTGTTCATTTCCAAGGCAAACCAATCAATATCACAGTAATCCAAGTCCATGCCCCAAGCAGTAATGCTAAAGAAGCTGAAGTTGAGTGATTCTATACCTACAAGACGTTCTAGAACTAACACCCAAAAAAGATGTCCTTTTCATTATAGGGGACTGGAATGCAAAAAGTAGGAAGTCAAGAAATTTCTACCTGGAGTAACAGGCAGATTTGGCCTTGGAGTACAAAATGAAGTAGGGCAAAGGCTAACAGAGTTTTGCAAGAGAACGCACTGGTCATAGTGTTGGGGGAGTTTGTAATTTCCTCAGTAATGTCTCATTGCAACAAAAATTTGAAGTAACAGACCAATGTTACAGCCCTTGGATGGACCAGTGTTACAGCTCCATGTTACAGCTCAGTTTTATTTCTAAAGTAAAGGAAAATACATCCTTGAGGCATGAGGACATGCTGACCCAAAAGATGTGAAGAGAAGAGAGATTCCCCAATCCAATTTTGGCTCCTCTTTTTATATATCTTTTATCCTCCCCCTGGGCCTGCCCTATGTAAATTGGGCTAGCCAGGAGTGCTGTCTGTTTTACCTGAGGTCCTCACTCCAGTCCTTGCACATTCCTTTGTTCTATTTTCGTGGGCTTTTCCCTTCCTGGTCTTTTAGCCACCTCCATTTTGGACTCCTTTTTCCTATTCTAACTACCTAACATTCCCCCCTCAAGAGATGGGAGGCCCAATTCTTTGGGAATAGGAGCATCAAGGTCTCTCTGGCTATTTCCTACTGAACTGGGATGGCCAGGAGCATTGGGCCTCCCCCTCTTGCTAGGCTCAAGCCTAAGAGTCCTTATAGCAGTGTCCATCTAAGTGTGAGTAATGTTTTCTGTGGTTAGCTGTGGTTTTATATATCCTTGTTGAACTGGCACCACATGTTGTAGTTTGTTGATGTGGGCAGAAACAAAATGGCTTAGACAGTTGATAATACATGGAGCAATCATAAGCAGCATCAATATGGTGATAATAGGGATTGCTGCTGCTGCTACTAAGTCACTTCAGTTGTGTCTGACTCTGTGCGACCACATAGATGGCAGCCCACCAGGCTTCCCCATCCCTGGGATTCTCCAGGCAAGAACACTGGAGTGGGTTGCCATTTCCTTCTCCAATGCATGAAAGTGAAAAGTGAAAGTGAAGTCGCTCAGTTGTGTCTGACTCCTAGTGACCCCATGGACTGCAGCCTACCAGGCTCCACTGTCCATGGGATTTTTTTAGGCAAGAGTACTGGAGTAGGGTGCCATTGCCTTCTCCAATGACAGGGATTAATAGGGGCATTAGCCAACTCCAAATTTCCCATCACCAGAAGAATCCCCCAAAGAGTGATTGTAGCCACTCCAAGAACTCTCCAGCTTATTCTTTGAGATTCTGTAGAATCTGAATGCTTTTCTTGAGGACTGTGAGACTTTATTTAACTTTGCTGGAGATATTTACCCAGAAACAACATGTCTCATTCAAGATGGCTCAAATCCCTCCTTGTTCAGGGATCAGGAGATCTATTTCCTGTCTGTTTTGGAATACAACTACTGCCAAGCTATGTTGGCTCTTTAGAGCTATCCTGAGAAATCTTATCCCCAGAAACTTAATTTTTGGGGATATTCATTAGAATGGCACTCATTTTAATGAATGAGTTCTGAATAGGTATCTGAGATCGCCCAGGGACTCACAGGTGTATTGAGTGTCCTCTTCTTTTTATTCAATGGCTTGACTCATGAGTAGTGAATCCAGGAGTCATGCCTTGGTACCTTGACTGCTGTGAGGGTAGAAAGAATTACAGGGTAGAGGCCCTTACATGTGAGCTGGAGTTTAGCCTTTGGGGACCCACCTTTCCAGACTTTAATTAGGACTTGAGTCCCTGGGGCAGTGGTGACTCTTTAGAATTTTTTGGGTCCTGGTTGACTCCCCACAAGAGTATATCCTGTTGGAATTGCCCAATGGCTGTAGTATAAGACTGGAGAGTATCAGCCTCTGAATCTAGGAAGAAATCATTGACATAAAAGGTCTGCCATATAGCATCTCATAAGGACTAAGACCAACCTGTTCCTTAGGGGAAATGCAGGTGTGGAGAAGAGCTATTGGTAAAGCCTCCTTCCATCCCAGGGAGGTAACCTGGGTTATCTTTTTTATCACTGATTTTAAGAATTATTTGGCTCTTTCTACTTTTCCTAAAGACTGAGGCCTCCAGGTACAATGGAGATAATAAGTAATGCCCAATGTTTTAGAGACCCCTTGGGTGATGTTAGAAGTAAATGATGTCCCATTGTCACTTTGTAATGATCTGGGCAGACCAAATCTCAGAATGATTACATAGAGTAGTTTTTTTTACCACCTCCTCAGCCTTCTCAGTCTGGATGGGAAAGCCTTCAATCCATCCTGTGAATGTATCTATCATGACTAATAGGTATTCATACCCTAGAGAAACTGACATCTGGGTGAAGTCCTTCTTTCAGTCCTTTCCTGGGTAGGTACCACGTTGGCAGGCTGGGCCAGCTGAGGTCTTTGAGCTCCTTGGAGGTTGTTTAATTGGCAAGTGGGAAAAGAGGAGACCACTTGCCTTATAGTTGTTTGGAGGCCTGTTCCTCTGAAGGACCTTTCTAGTAATCTTTGGAGGGCCTTTTCCCTTAAATGAGTGATGGCATGTAAGGAATTAACCAACTTCCATTGAAGGTTCCCAGGCAGAAAAAGGAGTCCCTACTTTTGGAATCAGCCCCATACGATCTTTTTGAAAGCCCTCACTCTTAGCTTTAAGAGTCTCACCTTCAGTATTTGAAGGAGTTTCTGGCAAATTAGCTTGTGGATCTAAGGTGGCAACCCTATTAGGTCATTGTTCTGTAACGCTTATCTCTTAGCTTCCTGATTGGTTGTTTGGTTCACTCATGCTACTTCTGTACTCCGTTTTTGGTGTCCTTTACAGCGGGAGACTGAAACCTCAGTGGGCAGATGGACTGTCTCCAAGAACCTAAGTATTTGATTGCCATATTTGACTGGGGACTCTTGGGTTGTCAACTGGCCTCTTTCTTTCCAAATAGCAGCATGTACATGTAGCACCAGAAAGGCATGCTTGGAGTCAGTGTAAATGGCTACTCTTTTTCCTTTTCCCAGCTCTAAAGCTTGAGTCAGTGCTATAAGCTCAGCTACTTGGGCTGAAGTACCTGGTGGCAAACGGTTAGCCTCTATGTTCTCAAAATTGGAGACGACTGCATAGCCGGCTCTTCTTTTTCCATCCAAGACAAAGCTGCTTCCATCAGTGTATCAGATTTCCTCAGGATTGGTCAGAGGATCTTCCAACGATCCCTCTTGGGGTTTTGTCCAGTGGTCCAAGGTTTGTAGGCAAGAGTGAAAGGGGAGAGAGCCCTTGGGGCTAGGGAAGAGGGCGACAGGGTTAAGAACCTCACAAGAGGATATAGTCAGGCCTGGATGTTCCATCAGCACTATTTGATATCTGAGGATTCTTTGATCAGATATCCATAAATGGCCTCTCCCATTTAGGAGTTGTTTCACTTGTTGGCTGGTAAAAACAGTTTGCCCCCAAAAGAGAGTTTAAAATTATCTTCTATCAGGATTGTAATAGTTGCAAGATTTCAAAGGCAGGGAGGCCAACCTCAGGCAGTTGGGTTGAACCTCTTGGATAAGTAAGTTACAGGCTGGGGCTTAGGTCCCAACCTTTCAGTTAACACTCCCAAGGCTATTTCTTCTTTTTTATGGACATAAAGTTGGTATGCTTTTTCTGGATCTGGCAACCTCAAGGCAGGTGCTTGAGTTAAGGCTTATTTTACCATAGCCTCTGCCTTCTTTTGAGGAGTTCCTATACTATACTGTCCAAGTCATCTATTGGTGTTTTTCTCCTGGAGCCTCTCACTTGAAGTCAAAAAGACATTGGGATTCTTTAGCCAGTGGTTTGGCCCCAAGTAAATAAAAGGGAGGGAACACAGCCCCACGGACCAACAAAAAAATTGTATTAAAGATTACTGAGCATGGCCGCCCATCAGAACTAGACCCAGTTTCTGCCTCAGTCAATCTCTCCCATCAGGAAGCTTCCATAAGCCTCTTATCATTCTCCATCAGAGGGCAGAGACATTGAAAGCCACAATCACAGAAAACTAACCAATCTGATCACATGGACCACAGCCTTGTCTAACTCAATAAAACTATGAATCATGCCATGTAGGGCCACCCAAGACGGACAATCATGGTGGAGAATTCTAATAAAACATGGTCTATTGGAGAAGGGAATAGCAAATCACTTCAGTATTCTTACCTTGAGAAACCCATGAACAGTATAAAAGGCAAAAAGATAGGACACTGAAAGATGAACTCCCCAAGTCGGTAGATGTCCAATATGCTACTGGATATCAGTGGAGAAATAACTCCAGAAAAGAGTGAAGAGACAGAGCCAAAGCAAAAACAACACCCAGTTGTGGATGTAACTGGTGATGGAAGTAAAGTCTGATAGTGTAAAGGGCAATATTGCATAGGAACCTGGAATGTTAGGTCCATGAATCAAGGCAAATTGGAAGTGTTCAAACAGATGGCAAAAGTGAATGTCGACATTTTAGGATTCAGTGCACTAAAATGGACTTGAATGGGTGAATTTAATTCAAATGACCATTATATCTACTACTGTGGGCAAGAATCCCTTAGAAGAAATGGAGTAGCCATCATAGTCAACAAAAGAGTGTGAAATACAGTACTTGGATGCAATCTCAAAAATGACAGAATGATCTCTGTTCATTTCCAAGGCACACCAATCAATATCACAGTAATCCAAGTCCATGGCCCAAGCAGTAATGCTGAAGAAGTTGAAGTTGAACAGTTCTATGAATACCTACAAGACCTTCTAGAACTAACACCCCCAAAAAGGCATCCTTTTCATTATAGGGGACTTGATGCAAAAGTAGGAAGTCAAGTAATACCTGGAGTAACAGGCAGATTTGGCTTTGGAGTACAAAATGAATCAGGGAAAAGGCTAACAGAGTTTTGAAAAAGAATGCAGGTTATAGCAAAACCTTCCAGCAACACAAGACTCTACACATGGACATCACCAGATGATCAATACCCAAGTCAGATTGATTATATTCTTTGTAGCCACCAATGGAGAAGCTCTATACAGTCAGCAAAAACAAGACTGGGAGCTGACTGTGGCTCAGATCATGAACTCCTTATTGCCAAATTCAGACTAAAATTGAAGAAAGTAGGGAAAATCACTAGACCATTCACGTGTGACCTAATCAAATCCCTTACAATTATACAGGGGAAGTGACAAATAGATTTGAGGGATTAGATCTGATAGACAGAGTGCCTGAAGAACTATGGACTGAGGTTCATGGCATTGTACTGGAGGCAGTGATCTAGACCATCCCCCCAAAAAAGAAATACAAAAAGGAAAATGTTTGCCTGAGGATGCCTTACAAATAGCTGTGAAAAGAAGAAAAGTGAAAGGCACAAGAGAAAAGGAAAGATATACCCTTGGAATGCAGAGTTCCAAAGAATAGCATGGAGAGATAAGAAAGCCTTCCTCAGTGATCAACGCAAAGAAAAAGAGGAAAACAATAGAATGGGAAAGACTAGAGATCTCTTCAAGAAAATTACTGATGCCAAGGAAAAGTTTCATGCAAAGATGGGCAAAATAAAGTACAGAAATGGTATGGACCTAACAGAAGCAGAAGATATTAAGAAGAGGTGGCAACAACACACAGAAGAACTGTACAAAAAAGGTCTTCACAAAATAGATAATCACGATCTCGTGGTCACTCATCTAGAGAAGATATCCTAGAATGCGAAGTCAAATGGGCCTTCAGAAATATAACTATGAACAAAATTAGGGGAGGTGATGGAATTCCACTTGAGCTGTTCCAAATCCTGAAAGATGATGCTGTGAAAGTGCTTCACTCAATGTGCCAGCAAATTTGGAAAACTCAGCAGTGTCCACAGGGCTGGAAAAGGTCAGTTTTCATTCCAATCCCAAAGAAAGGCAGTGCAAAAGAGCACTCAAACTACAGCATATTGCACTCATCTCACATGCTAACAAAGTAATGCTCAAAATTCTTCAAGCCAGGCTTCAACAGTACATGAACCGTGAATGTCCAGGTGTTCAAGTTGGATTTAGAAAAGGCAGAGGAACCAGAGATCAAATTGCCAACATCTGCTTGGATCATCAAAAAAGCATTAAGATTCCAGAAAAACATCTATTTCTGCTTTATTGACTACACCAAAGCCTTTGACACTGTGGATCACAACAAACTGTGGAAAATTCTTCCAGAGATGGGAAGACTAGACCACCTGACCTGCCTCCTGAGACATCTGTATACGGTCAGGAAGCAACAGTCAGAACTGGACATGGAATAACAGATTGGTTCCAAATAGGGAAAGGAGTATGTCAATGCTGTATATTGTCACCCTACTTGTTTAACTTATAGGCAGAGTACGTCATGAGAAACGCTGGGCTGGATGAAGCACAAGCTGGAATCAAGATTGCTAGGAGAAATATCAATAACTTCAGATATGCAGATGATACCACCCTTATGGCAGAAAGCAAAGAAGAACAAAAGAGCCTCTTGACAAATGTTAAAGAAGAGAGTGAAAAAGTTGGCTTAAAACTCAACATTCAGAAAACTAAGATCATGGCATCTTGTCCCATCACTTCATGGCAAATAGTTGGGGAAACATGGTTATCTGTGTCAGGTGGGCTGGTTGGAATGGGCCACTTCAGTCCCGTTGAACCATCATGAGGGAAGGCTTGGCACTTGACCTTGAGGCTTTTGGGTCCCAAGGGCAGAGTGCCACCAAATATCCCAATTTATAGCATTTGTGGCAAACTATTTTAGGAGACTTGTCGTGGTTTGGACACTCTTTGGCCCAATGCCCTGCCTATCTACAGATTAAGCATTTGCCTAGTGCCTTGTCCTTCAAGGATTTGGGATTTGCCATAGGCCTTCCCTGGATGGTGGCCAGTATCTGGCCATGCCTTGCCTCTTTCCTTTTCTCCCTTTCCTGGCCCTTGGGCCTCCCTCTTTTTTACTCTGTTATAAAAGGTATTGGTGGCTGTCTGGACCATCTCATCTAAAGAGGCAGCAGAGTCCTGCTGCTGCAGCTGTTGTAGCTTTATCCTGATGTCTGATGCACATTGGGACTGGAATTTGTCCTTTAAAATCACCTGTCTGTTGTAAGAATCTAAGTCCAGGTTGGTAAACTTTTGGAGGGCCTCTTTTATCCTTTGAAAAAAGGCAATGAGGTTCTCATTGGGCTTCTGAGTTATTGCTGAGACCCGGGCATAGCTGATTACTTTTTGATGGGCTGTTTTCAGTCCTACATTCACACAGATAAGGAAATGGTCCCTTTCCCAGATGTGCTCAGGGTCATTATAATTCCAATTAGGATCTGAGGAGGGACTTCAGTTTCTCCTACTGAATATTGATCATTTGACATGTGAAGCCCTATAGCATACCTTTGGTCTTCCTTTAAGACCCTAGCAAGCTAAGGGTCAGATAAAGTTTGACTAAATATGACCATGATGTCCTTCCATGTCAAGTCAAAGGCCAAGGTAATGTATTGGAATATATCCATATATTTGCCTTGGGTCATCTGTATAGCTTCCCAGGTCTTCTTTGATCTGTCTTAGTTCTAATAGGAAGAAGGGCTTAAGGACCTGGTTGGTCCAAATTCTCCTCCAGTTTTGACTAAGGGACATACTTGAGTTGGCTTTTGTGGAGGGAGTGCTCCTGGATATGGGGCCACATTTGGATACAAGGAAGGAGTACCAGGCAACTCAGGAGCCATGGGAGGTGAGCCTTCATGGGGGGGTTGGGGGGCGGATTCCTTCTCTTGGTTGTCTATGCCTAACACCATTTGCCTAGTAGACTCACTTTTAGGGCATACAACAATCCCATACTTAAGACAGAGTTCCTTCATATCTCTTAGTTGGAAGAAAATTTGGACATAGGGGATTTTTGTCCATTTCCCTTGTCTTTTGAAGAGCAAGTCTAGCTGAAGGATGGTATTGTAATTTAAACCCTTGTCCTCAGGCCAAAGTTACTTGTCCCCCAGAGGATACCGTGGTCACACAGTGGCAAAAAGAACGTTAAGAAACTTCTCCTTAGAGTTAGAGGATCGGACAACTTCCAGTTATCAAAGATGCATCTCAAGGGTGTCTGTTGGGAAGTGGATAGGTTATTTCCCATCTGAAAGTCAGTGACAACAGGGAGGGAAAGAAAAAAGAAAAAAAACTAATAGGCTTCCTTCAATTTCCATGGGTGGACTTCCTTAGGGGTGAGTCTTTTTGAAGCTTATCCTACTCAGTACTGTTGCAATCTGCGAGCCAGGTGTCCCTGGGTCAAGGTGCTGACCCCCAGGCAAACTGAGGCATGACAGCCTCCTGAAGATCGAATCCCTGGGAAGGTCGAGGCATGTCAACCTCCTGGGACCCCTGGACTGGCAGATTCCCAAACATGTTTCGGTGTGACATCCTTTCAAGGACCAGATCATAGGTGGGTCAACCTCCTGGGACTGCTGGACTGGAATTGGGTGTCCCCCAAGGTCTTCAGTATGACCAGTGCTGGGTAGATTTAAGGGGTTGCATTTTAACTGATTTCCAGTTTCTTCACCACAGATGGGAATAGATATCATGACATAAAGCAATCCAAGTCTATGCCCTGAGACAGGGAATCTTGTGAGACAGCCATAAGATTTATCTCTAACTGCTCTAAGGAAATGTAAGTCACTGATTTCCTCCCCTCAGTTCAGTTCAGTTCAGTCGCTCAGTCGTGTGCAATTATTTGAGACCCCATGAATTGCAGTACGTCAGGCATCCCTGTCCATCACCAACACCCAGAGTTCACCCAAATTATTGTCCATCGAGTCAGTGATGCCATCCAGCCATCTCATCGTTTGTCATGCCCTTCTCCTCCTGCCCCCAATCCCTCCCAACATCTGAGTCTTTTCCAATGAGTTAACTTTTCACATGACGTGGCCAAACTGTTGGAGTTTCAGCTTTAGTATCAGTCCTTCCAAAGAACACCCAGGACTGAGCTCCTTTAGAATTGATTGGTTGGATCTCCTTGCAACCAGGGAATTCTAAACAGTCCTCTCCAACAGGACAGTTCAAAAGCATTAATTCTTCGGTGCTCAGCTTTCTTCACAGTCCAACTCTCACGTGCATACATGACCACTGGAAAAACCATAGCCTTGACTAGATGAACCTTTGTTGGCAAAGTAATGACTCTGCTTTTGAATATGCTGTCTAGATTGGTCATAACTTTCTTTCCAAGGAGTAAGCATCTTTTAATTTCATGGCTGCAATCACCATCTGCAGTGATTTTGGAACCCAAAAAGATAAAGTCTGACACTGTTTCCACTGTTTCCCCATCTATTTCCCATGAAGTGATGGGACCAGATGCCATAATCTTCGTTTTCTGAATGTTGAGCCCTAAGCCAACATTTTCACTCTCCTTTTTCACTTTCATCAAGAGGCTTTTGAGTTCCTCTTCACTTTCTGCCATAAGGGTGGTGTCACCTGCATATCTGAGGTTATTGATAGTTCTCCCAGCAATCTTGATTCCAGCTTGTGCTTCTTCCAGACCAGCATTTCTCATGATGTACTCTGCATATAAGTTAAATAAGCAGGGTGATAATATACTGCCTTGACGTACTCTTTTCTCTATTTGGAACAAGTGTGTTGATCCATGTCCAGTTCTAACTGTTGCTTCCTGACCTGCATACAGGTTTCTCAAGAGGCAGGTCAGGTGGTCTGGTAGTCCCATCTCTTTCAGAATTTTCCACAGTTAATTGTTATCCACACAGTCAAAGGCTTTGGCATAGTCAATAAAGCAGAAATAGATGTTTTTCTGGAACTCTCCTGTTTTTTCCATGATCCAGTGGATGTTGGCAATTTGATCTCTGGTTCCTCTGCCTTTTCTAAAACCACCTGGAACATCTGGAAGTTCACAGTTCATGTATTGCTGAAGCCTGGCTCGGAGAATTTTGAGCATTACTTTACTAGCATATGAGATGCATGCAATTGTATGGTAGTCTGAGCTTTCTTTGGCATTGCCTTTCTTTGGGATTGGAATGAAAACTGACCTTTTCCAGTCCTGTGGCCACTGCTGAGTTTTCCAAAATTTGCTGGCACATTGAGTGCAGCACTTTCACAGCACCATCTTTCAGGCTTTGAAATAGCTCAACTGGAATTCCATCACCTCCACTAGCTTTGTTTGTAGTGATGCTTTCTAAGGTCCACTTGACTTCACATTCCAGGATGTCTGGCTCTAGGTGAATGATCACACCACTGTGATTGTCTTGTTCGTGAAGATCTTTTTTGTACAGTTCATCTCTATATTCTTGCCACCTCTTCTTAATATCTTCTGCTTCTGTTAGGTCCATACCATTTCTGTCCTTTATTGAGCCCATCTTTGCATGAAATGTTCCTTTCGTTTCTCTAATTTTCTTGAAGAGATCTCTAGTCTTTCCCATTCTGTTGTTTTCCTCTATTTCTTTGCATTGATCGCTGAGGAATGCTTTCTTATCTCTTCTAGCTATTCTTTGGAACTCTGCATTCAGATGCTTATATCTTTCCTTTTCTCCTTTGCTTTTCACTTCTCTTCTTTTCACAGCTATTTGTAAGGCCTCCCCAGACAGCCATTTTGCTTTTTTCCATTTCTTTTCCATGGGGATTGTCTTGATCCCTGTCTCATGTACAATGTCACAAACCTCATTCCATAGGTCATCAGGCACTCTATCTATCATATCTAGTCCCCTAAATCTATTTCTCACTTCCACTGTATAATCATAAGGGATTTGATTTAGGTCATACATGAATGGTCTAGTGGTTTTCCCTACTTTCTTCAATTTAAGTCTGAATTTGGCAATAAGGAATTCATTATCTGAGCCACAGTCAGCTCCCAGTCTTGTTTTTGCTGTTTGTATAGAGCTTCTCCATCTTTGGCTGCAAAGAATAAAAACAATCTGATTTCGATGTTGACCATCTGGTGATGTCCACGTATAAAGTCTTCTCTTGTGTTGTTGGAAGAGGGTGTTTGCTATGACCAATGCGTTCTCTTGGCAAAACTCTTTTGGCCTTTGCCCTGCTTCATTCCATATTCCAGGGCCAAATTTGCCTGTTATTCCAGGTGTTTCTTGAGTTCCTACTTTTGCATTCCGGTCCCCTATAATGAAAAAGACATCTTTTTTTGGGTTTTACTTATAAAGGTCTTGTAGGTCTTTATAGAACCGTTCAACTTCAGCTTCTTCAGTGTTACTGGTTGGGGCATAGGCTTGGATCACCTTGATATTGAATGGTTTGCCTTAGAAATGAATAGAGATCATTCTGTCATTTTTGAGATTGCATCCAAGTACTTCATTTCAGACTCTTTTGTTGACCATATGGTTACTCCATTTCATCTAATGGATTCCTGCCCACAGTAGTAAATATAATGGTCATCTAGTTAAATTCACCCAATCCAGTCCATTTTAGTTCACTGATTCCTAGAATGTCAACATTCACTCTTGCCATCTCTTGTTTGACCACTTCCAATTTTCCTTGATTCATGGACCTAACATTCCAGGTTCCTATGCAATATTGGTGTTTAGAGCATCAGGCCTTGCTTCTATCACCAGTCACATCCACAACTGGGTATTGTTTTTGCTTTGGCTCCATCCCTTCATTCTTTCTGGAGTTATTTGTCCACTGATCCTCAGTAGCATACTGAAAACCTACCGACCTGAGGAGTTCCTCTTTCAGTATCATATCATTTTGCCTTTTCATACTGTTCACGGGGTTCTCAAGGCAAGAATACTGAAGTGTTTTCCATTCCCTTCTCCAGTGGACCACATTCTGTCAGACCTCTCCACCATGACCTGGCCATCTTGGGTGGCCCCACATGGCATGGCTTAGTTTCTTTGAGTTAGAGAAAGCTGTGGTCTGTGTGATCAGAATGGCTAGTTTTCTGTAATTATGGTTTCAGTTTGTCTGCCCTCTGATGCCCTCTTGCGACAGCTATCGTCTCACTTGAGAGTGAAAAATTTTCCTTAAAGCTCAATATTCAGAAAACTAAGATCATGGTATCTGGTCCCATCACTTCATGGGAAATAGATGGGGAAACAGTGTAAACAGTGGCTGACTTTATTTTGGGGGGCTCCAAAATCACTGCAGATGGTGACTGCAGCCATGAAATTAGAAGACGCTTATTCCTTGGAAGGAAAGTTATGACAAACCTAGATAGCATATTCAAAAGCAGAGACATTACTTTGCCCACAAATGTCCATCTAGTCAAGGCTATGGTTTTTCCACTGGTCATGTATGCATGTGAGAGTTGGACTGTGAAGAAAGCTGAGCACTGAAGAATTGATGCTTTTGAACTGTGGTGTTGGAGAAGACTCTTGAGAGTCCCTTGGACTGCAAGGAGATCCAACCAGTCCATCCTAATGGAGAACAGTCCTGGGTGTTCATTGGAAAGCCTGATGCTGAGTCTGGAACTCCAATACTTTGGCCTACTCATGTGAAGGGTTGACTCACTGAAAAAAACCCTGATGCTAGGAGGTATTGGGGGCAGGAGGAGAAGGGGATGACAGAGGATAAGATGGCTGGATGGCATCACTGACTCGATGCAGATGAATTAGAGTGAATTCTGGGAGTTGGTGATGGATAGGGAAGCCTGCCATGCTGCAATTCACTGGGTTCTCAAAGACTCAGACATGACTTAGCAGCTGAACTGAACTGAATGGCTGATTCATGTTGAGGTTTGACAGAAAACAACAAAATTCTGTAAAGCAATTATCTTTCAATAAAAAATAAATTTAAAAAAAATGATGAAATGTGTTGCCATACCCCTCTCAGGGGACCTTCCTGATGCAGGATTGAACCCGTGTCTGTTATGTCTCCAGCACTGGCGTGCAAGTTCTTTACCACTAGTGCCACCTGAGAAACCCAATGTCTGTCTTTTGGAAGTCAGGAATCAAGAGGTGAGAAAGATATTAGAAGTTACACAACCACATTGCAGAAACAAAGATTCATATATCACTTTCCTTTTTTTTTTTTTTTTCACTCTTCCACACTAAAACATCCTCAGCCAGTTGGGAAGTCTAGACTGCATCTCTTGCCAGGAAGTACATGGTGATCTGACATTGATACCAGCCTCCCAGTTGACTGTCAATGGCTTATTGCACTGAGACCATGTCCCTTATCTTTTACCTGCATCATTAAACATCATTTGAATAAAATTCACATCCAATCAAATACATGTCTCAAATCTAATTTAGATACATCTGACATACACATATCACTATATTATATACTATGGTTTTTCCAGTGGTCATGTATGGATGTGCAAGTTGGACTGTGAAGAAGGCTGAGTGCCAAAGAATTGAAACTTTCGAACTGTGGTTTTGGAGAAGACTCTTGAGAGTCTCTTGGACTTCAAGGAGATCCAACCAGTCCATCCTAAAGGAGGTCAGTCCTGGGTGTTCATTGGAATGACTGATGCTGAAACTTCAATACTTTGGCCACCTCATGCGAAGAGCTGACTCATTGGAAAAGACTCTGATGCTGGGAGGGATTGGGGGCAGGAGGAGAAGGGGATGACAGAGGATGAAATGGCTGGATGGCATCACCAACTCAATGGACATGAGTTTGAGTAAACTCCGGGAGTTGGTGACAGATAGGGAGGCCTGCCGTGCTGCAATTCATGGGGTCGCAAAGAGTCAGACATGACTGAGAGACTGAACTGAACTGAATTGATATCATATACTATAATCAACTCCAGAAAACACTTTATGTGTCTTCTTCTAGAATTTTTATCTCTCATTTAAAATATAAGCCTTTATTTTCAGGATGTTAGCCTATTTTGAAGTAACCTTTGCATATGGTGCAAGGGAGAGATAAAGTTATTTTTTTGTTCCATCAAAGCAATTGTTTCTTGTTCTTTGTTCTTGAAATTTCTGACAGAATTCCACTCCAATTCCAGTCACTCCTTTTCATGGGCTTTAATTGTCATTCTTAAAGATATGGGAATACCAGATCACCTGACATGCCTCCTGACAAATCTGTATGCAGGTCAAGAAGCAACAGTTAGAACTAGACATGGAACAGCAGACTGGTTCCTAATATGGAAAGGAGTACATCAAGGCTGTATATTATTGCCCTGCTTATTTAACTTATATGCAGAGTACATCAAGAGAAACGCTGGGCTGGATGAAGAACAAGCTGGATTCAAGATTACTGGGAGGAATATCTATAGATATGTAGATGATAGCACCCTTATGGCAGAAAGCAAAGAAGAACTAAAGATTCTCTTGATGACAGTGAAAGAGGAGAGTGAAAAAATTGGCTTAAATCTCAAAATTCAGAAAACTAAGACCACGGCATCTTTTCCCATCACTTCATGGCAAATAGATGGGGATACAATGGAAACAGTGACAGACTATTTTGGGGGGCTCCCAAATCACTGCAGATGGTAACTGCAGCCATGAAATTAAAAAATTCTTGCTCCTTGGAAGAAAAGTTATGAGCAACCTAGAAAGCATACTAAAAAGCAGACATTATTTTGCCAACAAAGGTCCATCTAGTCAAAGCTATGTTTTTTCCAGTAATCATGTATAGTTATGAGAGTTGAACTATAAAGAAAACTGAGCACCTGAGAACTGATGCTTTTAAACTGTGGTGTTGGAGAAGACTCTTGAGAGTTTCTTGGACAGCAAGGAGATCCAATCAATCCATCCTAAAGGAAATCAATCCTGAATATTTATTGGAAGGACTGCTACTGAAGCTGAACTTGCAATACTTTGGCTACCTGATGCGAAGAACTGACTCATCTGAAAAGACCCTGATGCTGGGAAAGATTGAAGGCAGAAGGAGAAGGGGACGACAGAGAATGCGATGGTTGGATGCCATCACCAACTCAATGGATATGAGTTTGAGCAAACTCCGGGAGTTGGTAATGGACAGGGAGGCTTGGCATTCTGCAGTCCATGGGGTTGCAAAAAGTCGGACACGATTGAACAACTAAATTGAACTGAGTTGTCATTTTATTATCTCTGTCTATATATAATTTTGTAATTTATGCATATTGCATATCAGATCAGATCATATCAGATCAGTCACTCAGTCGTGTCTGACTCTTTGCGACCCCATGATTCACAGCACGCAAGGCCTCCCTGTCCATCACCAACTCCCGGAGTTCACCTAGACTCATGTCCACTGAGTCAGTGATGCCATCCAGCCATCTCGTCCTCTGTCGTCCCCTTCTCCTCCTGCCCCCAATCCCTCCCAGCATCAGAGTCTCTTCCAATGAGTCAACTCTTCGCATGAGGTGGCCAAAGTACTGGAGTTTCAGCTTTAGCCTCATTCCTTCCAAAGAAATCCCAGGGCTGATCTCCTTCAGAATGGACTGGTTGGATCTCCTTGCAGTCCAAGGGACTCTCAAGAGTCTTCTCCAACACCACAGTTCAAAAGCATCAATTCTTCAGCGCTCAGCCTTCTTCACAGTCCAACTCTCACATCCATACATGACCACAGGAAAAACCATAGCCTTGATTAGACAAACCTTTGTTGGCAACGTAATGTCTCTGCTTTTGAACATGCTATCTAGGTTGGTCATAACTTTCCTTCCAAGGAGTAAGCGTCTTTTAATTTCATGACTGCAGTCACCATCTGCAGTGATTTTGGAGCCCAGGAAAATAAAGTATGACACTGTTTACACTGTTTCCCCATCTATTTCCCATGAAGTGGTGGGACTGGATGCCATGATCTTCGTTTTCTGAATGTTGAGCTTCAAGCCAACTTTTTCACTCTCCTCTTACACTTTCATCAAGAGGCTTTTTAGTTCCTCTTCACTTTCTGCCATAAGGGTGGTGTCATCTGCATATCTGAGGTTATTGATATTTCTCCCAGCAATCTTGATTCCAGTCTGTGTTTCTTCCAGTCCAGAGTTTCTCATGATGTACTCTACATATAAGTTAAATAAACAGGGTGACAATATACAACCTTGACGAACTCCTTTTCCTATTTGGAACCAGTCTGTTGTTCCATGTTCAGTTCTAACTGTTGCTTCCTGACCTGCATACATATTTCTCAAGAGGCAGATCAGGTGGTCTGGTATTCCCATCTCTTTCAGAATTTTCCACAGTTTATTGTGATCCACACAGTCAAAGGCTTTGGCATAGTCAATAAAGCAGAAATAGATGTTTTTCTGGAACTCTCTTGCTTTTTCTATGATCCAGCGGATGTTGGCAATTTGATCTCTGGTTCCTCTGCCTTTTCTAAAACCAGCTTCAACATCAGGAAGTTCATGGTTCACATATTGCTGAAGCCTGGCTTGGAGAATTTTGAGCATTACTTTACTAGTGTGTGAGATGAGTGCAATTGTGTGGTAGCTTGAGCATTCTTTGGCATTGCCTTTCTTTGGGATTGGAATGAAAACTGACCTTTTCCAGTCCTGTGGCCACTGCTGAGTTTTCCAAATATGCTGGCATATTGAGTGCAGCACTTTCACAGCATCATCTTTCAGGATTTGGAATAGCTCAACTGGAATTCCGTCACCTCCACTAGCTTTGTTCATAGTGATGCTTTCTAAGGCCCACTTGACTTCACATTCCAGGATGTCTGGCTCTAGGTTAGTGATCACATATAAAATTATATAACTTTATATAAACAAATAATTATATAATTATATTATCTATTCAATTATGATAATATATGTTGATATGCATGTAATTGTTTGCATTTTATATAATTATGTATATATTATAATACATGTATATAAGCTTTTCAAGTTTTTTAACTTTTCAAGCAGTAACTATCGACATTTATTTTTTTTGTTCCATTTTTTTCCTTTTTCTTCTTCAATCACAGGTCTATCACTTGATACATTCCCATAAATCACTGCTCAACTCTAATAACATATTTATTATAAGCTCTAAAGGTCCAGTCTGCAAATTGGGGCCTATTCTTTTGGTTAAATATAGGCTCCTTCTCCCTAGAGTTTAATGACTTCAAGATAACTTTGTACTCCTTTTTTTTTTTAATTAACTTTTGTCCTCTAATATATCTCATGGCACTGTCACTGCCTAAATTTAGAACTCTCCCAGTTTCAAATGACATAAGCTGTTGACAATATTGTGGAAATTTCATCTTTGGGCTGAAAGGATATGACTAGAAGTAAACTTTACTTCCCTACAATAAAGAATCTGCCTGAAATGCAGGAGATCTAGATTTGACCCCTGGGTCAGGAAGATCTCCTGGAGAAGGGAATGGTAACCTACTCCAGTATTCGTACCTGGAGAATCCCATTGCCAGAGAAGCCTGTCAGGCTGCAGTCCATGAGGTCACAAAGATTCGGACATGAGTGAGAGACTAAAAGCACAGACGTGTGAGCACGCACACACACACACAATCTCCTGTAGCGCTCTAGCGGAACCTCCTAAAGCCTGATGCTTAGGCAGTTAATACTGATAGTATGTTTCGGTGGTAAACTGGTAAAGTTTCAACCCAAGTTTTTGAGTTACATTAGGGGAGGAGTGACTGGTGTTCCCAATTATGAATGCCGATTTAGAAGGAATGCATAGCTGGAAGCTAAAGACCTCTCCATTTACTTCTGTAAATAACACCAACAGAGGTGTGAATGCTTACCTATGCAATTTAAAAGCCCTGCAACTAAAGGGCCAGAATGCCTTTCTTGGATTCCAATGCCTAGTCCTACCAGATGCTGTGCACTGTTGAAGATGTTGAAACACTGCACTTACTTCTGCCACTGTCTTTACTTTCCCTCTGATTAACTTTTGTCCAGACAACCCTCTGTATGTGCTGTTTGGTCACTCTTTGTCACTCCCTTGATAAGGATTTTTTTTTTCACTATTATAATAGAAAGTTATTTCATTAGATCAGGCAAATAGCTAGATATAATCAGAGAAAAGGGGACACAGGCCAGATGGCAGGAAATCATACAACTTGAGAACAACAGGAATCCCTAGGCATATAAAGAAAAGCAGAAACCTCTGGCCTGACAGGAAACCATATATCTTGAGATGATAGGAGTCCTGAGTGAATGAATGAATGTGTGCTCAGTTGTGTCCAACTCTTTGTGACCATGGACTGTAGACCACCAGGCTCCTCTATCCATGGAATTTTCCAGGCAACCCATGGGGTTGCAAAGAGTCGGACATGACTAAGCAACTGAACTGAACTTACTTCACTGACCTCTGTGTCTTATCTCTGAATCTTTTCTGTTACAAGACAAGAACTTACTCTCTGATAACACTTGGATAGTATTCTCAGATATTTAAAGAAAAACTACCCATTTTCAGTTGTTTCATTTCCCCTTCCTCCACTCTTACATAATATTGATGTACATGCTTAAGTAAATGGAACCATAGCACAGAGGAATAGAGTGTAATGTAATATTTCAAATAGTCAAAGTAACAAACTCACCTTTATAGTCCAAAAGCATCCAATAACATTTACAGGGCACCTACTCTATACATCAGGTGAATCCCCAAGGGAAGCATAGCCATTGTTTGAGAGAAAGTGTTTTAAACATAACTGTTTTTTTCTTTTTGTGTGTGTGAAAGAGTCATTTATGATACCTGGCAGTCTATGGTAAACATTAAATTTTATATCATTGAGTATGATTTTATTACATTTTGAAAGAATATTTGTGCTGAACATAGAAACCAGTTTTTTCTTCTAATGATCATTTTTGCTTGGAGTTAGTCATCACATTTCCTTAATAGAATTACATTTTTGTATTCCTTTTCCACACCATAATGGTTGAAAGAAACTGAAATGTCAAAAATATTACAAAAGCACCTCACACTTGCTTTAGCACTACAGTTAGCTATTCACATAAATATAATTATAACATAAAATCCTCCATATATCTCATATAAACTCGGTTTGGTTCAGCTCAGTCACTCAGTCTTGTCTGATTCTTTGCTAACCCATGATTCGCAGCACACCAGGCCTCTCTGTCTATCACCAACTCCCGGAGTTCACCCAGACTTACGTCCATCGAGTCTGTGATGCCATCCAGCCATCTCATCCTCTGTCCTCCCCTTCTCCTCCTGCCCCCAATCCCTCCCAGCATCAGTCTTTTCCAATGAGTCAGCTCTTTGCATGAGGTGGCCAAAGTATTGAAGTTTCAGCTTCAGCATCAGTCATTCCAATGAACACCCAGGACTGATCTCCTTTAGGATGGACTGGTTGGATCTCCTTGCAGTCCAAGGGACTCTCAAGAGTCTTCTCCAACACCACAGTTCAAAAGCATCAGTTCTTTGGCGCTCAGCTTTCTTCACAGTCCAACTCTCACATCCATACACATGACCACTGGAAAAACCATAACCTTGACTAGACGGACCTTTGTTGGCAAAGTAATGTCTCTGCTTTTTAATATGCTCTCTAGGTTGGTCATAACTTTCCTTCCAAGGAGTAAGATCTTTTAATTTCATGGCTAAAATCACCATCTGCAGTGATTTTGGAGCCCCAAAACAGAAACTCAAGTGTGTAGTAAACTCTTAACAACTAAGTAGCTTTTCTCTTACAGTGCAGGTTGGAACCCAACCACAAGAATTGTGATTTAATGAGCCTAATAGCATAGGTAGAGGTGCATTTTATTTTTACTATGCAATGACTGTGTATCAGAAAACAAAGTTATAATAATAACAGAGTTATTTTTGTTTTATTTAAGCATGTTTCTCCTCATTAAAATATGTCAAAAACAAGTGGAGACAAACAATAGAAAGCAAAGAATGAGCATGTAGAACAACTCTGAATAATTAATACAAAGCAAGTAAATGTGATAAAGAAACAGTTGAATATTTATTGTTACTGGTAGCTCAGACGGTAAAGAATCTGCCTGCAATGCAGGAGACCTGTGCTCAATCTCTAGGTTAGAAAAATCCCCTAGAGAAGGAATAGCTACCCACTCCAGTATTCTTGCCCGAAGAATTCCATGGACAGAGGAACCTGGCAGGCTATAGTCCATGGGGCCCCAGAATTGGACATAACTGAGCAACTAATGCTTATAGATTCTGTATGAAGTCCATAAAAATGTAGAAAATGAAAGTAAAACTTGACATGCAAAGGAAAATTTTTTTAAGTATTTGCTATCTTCATGTTAAATAGTGTCAAAATATATACACTTTTATGAGTTTGGAGAGGAATTTTAAATCACATACCTTGGAGAATTTTGTTCAATGAAACACCAAATTTATTCATACAGATTCTATGCCAGTTGTCTTGAAAAGAGTATATGTATCTATTTATATTAGGATTATATATCAATAATGACTATCTAAATTTTCTAACAGAGTATGTATTTTTAAATATACCTATTATGCTTTGTATGTTATAGAAAATCAATACATGAAGACAAGAAACCATTGGTTTCTTTTCCAGAATCCAAGTTAAAATTACATGGTTTCACAGTTTTGTAATTAACGTTTAGCTGGTTTAATGGTTTTAGAAATGAATTCAATTAATAAAGTATTGACATCTAACATTAGAAAAGACTCTGATGCTGGGAGGGATTGGAGGCAGGATGAGATGGCCAGATGGCATCACCGACTTGATGGACGTGAGTTTGAGTGAACTCCGGGAGTTGGTGATGGACAGGGAGGCCTGGTGTGCTGCAATTCATGGGGTCGCAAAGAGTCAGACATGACTGAGCAACAGAACTGAACTGAACATATACTAAGGACTTGTATGTTAGTCACTGTTTAAGGCCTATAGGTGTGCATACCTAATTTACATCTCAGAACCATCCACAAAGTTATGCAACATTATCCAGATTTACTGATGTAGAAACTGGCACTCAGATTGATCAAATTAGTAGCATACAAGAAATAGACAATCTAGTTTTAACAAAGGTCTCTGAACCTCAGGCCATCTGATGGAGGGGGAGAGAAGAAGAGCTGTCCTACAGATATCCATAAACTGGTGGCTCCCATCTAAATTATCTTGTGTCTAGGACAATAGAATTATTTGGCCTAAGTTTAATTATTGGCTGTTGGTATATAATTAAATCACATCAGTTCTCATTTTTCTTCTAATCTGCTTCCCAGTGTCTAACAGGCACCACTGAAGAACACATGCAGTAAAAACAATTATATGATTGATACTCTGGTCTGAAGACTACCCCTCAGCACCTCAATGTTCTGTGACAGGAAAGCTCTGGCATTTCACCTGGGCAATCTCTGAGCCCACTGCTTTTCCACCAATCCATTATAAACTATTATAAACTAATCCAGCTGTTAGAGTTAATTTCCTTTTTGCTGATTTTTCAGAAGGTTGAGAAATCTGTCATCTAGAGTTGAGAGCCTCTGTTTACTTCTCTAGAACCCTATATTGGTTTTCTCTTCCCATCTACCCTCTACTTTGTGTTATCCTATGCTCATTTTACAGTTCCCAGAAATCCCCACTTCTGCAGGTTAGGCTGCAATCACTCCTACTTCTACACAGAACTGATTTTTTTTTAATCTCTTTTATAATAACCACAACGTTTCTTTAAAGCAGGAGGAAGAGCTGAACTAAAAAGTGTTTAATTCAGAATATAAATGACCTAACTGAAGATGGCACTATCTCAATATCTTATTCTCGGGCATAAGTGGGAACTCTAACTAAATTTATAATCTATTTCTTTTTCCTACTGACTTCAGTGGGGTTAGTTAGTTTAGAACGTACATGCTGCTGCTGGTGCTGCTAATTCGCTCAGTCGTGTCTGACTCTGTGGCCCCATAGACCGCAGCCCACCAGGCTCCGCCCTCCCTGGGATTCTCCAGGCAAGAACTCTGGAGTGGGTTGCTATTGCCTTCTCCAGAACTTACATATATGCAGGTATTTGCATTTATCATAGTACTTAGACATCACAAGCCACTTAAACTCATAAAGTCTTTGGCACTCTTTAAACTGGAAAGCCATTTGCCCTTAGCTGCCTCCTTTAGTCCCAGGGCATTGATTTTAAATTAATGAAGAATTATAATTTACTGTTAGCTTTTACAATTTCCAAACTCTAAAGTACATATACATACAATCCAAGGCCTTTTGATCTTGACCTTTCTGGGCGCAAAGCTGGTATTTAATTATAGAGTGGGTCTAAAAGCCTAGAGGTTAACTTGTACTATTTTCTTTTGTACAAGTTTATAGATGATCTGATTTACTACGTACATTTATTTAAAGAATTTTTAGATTTATTTTATTTTATTCATTAAATTATATTCAAAATTTTCTTAATTTCTAAAGAACCCAATGATGAGATAATAAAATAAAATACTTTAATATAAACTATCTTTTGATTAGTTATAAGTTTAGTTTCACATTTCTTTTTTTAACTGAAAAATACTTATAAAATCAATTCAGTTCAGTTACTCAGTTGTGTCTCTTTGCGACCCCATGAACTGCAGCATACCAGGCTTCCCTGTCCATCACCAACTCCCAGAGTTTGTTCAAACTCAAGTCCATCGAGTTGGTGATGTCATTCAACCACCTCATCCTCTGTCATCTCCTTCTCTTCCTAAACTGGAAAGCCTTTTGCCCTTATAAATCATATTATGTTTAGTTTAATTGTGAACTGTTGTTTTGATATGTACAATTCATAGATACAGTATTCTGAAACTTTTCACAAACATCAAAGATATATAAAACAAGACTCTCAATCTAAATCTCTTCTCTCTTTCATTTTTCACATTTCTGTCAGATTTGTCTTTTTTGAAAGTTACAAACTGGATATTTCTATTGCTTTGAATTCGGTTTTGCATGGTATAATATAAAGATATTTTGGGGCTTCCCTGGAGCTCAGCTGGTAAAAAGTCCGCCTGTAGTTCAGGAGACCCCGGTTTGATCCTGGGTATGGAAGATCCCCTGGAGGAGGGCATGGCAACCTACTCTGGTATTCTTGACTGGAGAATCTCCATGGACAAGAGGAGCCTAGCAGGTTACATGGACCCCTAGTCCATGGGGTTGCAGTCAGACACAACTGAGCCACCAAGCACACAAAGATGTCTTAGCATGATATCTAATGTCTTTATTTACTGTCATTACTCAATTTTATCACATAATTCTTCATCTTTTTTCCCACAAATAATCCATAACCTATTTTTTTATTTTTTTCATAGATCTCCTTACTATTCCCCAAATCAACAATACCTTCTTATGCCTCCATTTATTTTTTTGTGCTATCTTCCCTTCATGCAATAGACTCTCCTGCTTTTCTGGTAGTCAAAATTTTATCTTATTAAAAATGGAATTGAAAAAAATTTTGGAAGCTTTCTGTTTCTTATCTCTAAAATTATTTACTGTCTCTTCTACTCTTTTTATTTAGAAAGCATTTATCACATTATAATTTCCTATACATGCATTTGTCTTTTCTTTTACAATATTTTCTGGAAAATGTGATACTATACCACTGTCATCTGAATCATTTGATTACGTAACAAATACAGATTTAGAAACCCCACTCCAGAGAACTACCCTCATCCAAAGGTGGTGGTGGGTAATAACTGAACTGTAAGTAATTACTCCAGGTGATTCTTACATGCGTTCAAAACTGAGAAGCACCACCCTAGATGTTGTGCTGCTTGAGAGCAGAACCGTTGTTTGGTTCTTTGTTTACCTCTAATAATTTACCTCTATAGAGGTAATAACCTAGAGAAAATAGCGATTAGGTTGTATAGGAAAAACCTCACTCTTCCCCCTGTGTCTCCTTTACTCCCACCCTACAGCTATACTCACAACACTTTTTCTTTTTTTAGATTGAAGGATAATTTCTTTACAGTATTTTGTGGTCTTCTGTCATACATCAACAAGAATCAGTCATGGGTAAACCCATGTCCCCTTCCTCCCACCTCCCTCCCCACCACACCCTTCTAGATTTTCACAGAGCCCCTGTTTGAGCTCCCTGAGACACACAGCAAATTCCCATTGGCTATCTATTTTACATATGGTAATGTAAATGTCCATGTTACTCTCTCCATACATCTCACCCTCTTCCTCCTGCCATCCCCCTGTGCCCATAGGTCTGTTTTCTATGTCTGTTTCTCCATTGCTGCCTTGTAAATAAATTCATCAGTACCATCTTTTTAGATTCCTTGTATATGTGTCAGTATACGATATTTATATTTTTCTTTCTGACTTACTTCACTCTGTATAATAGACTCTAGGTTCATCTATCTCATTAGAACTGACTCAGATGCATTTCTTTTTATGGCGGAGTAGTATTCCATTTTACATATGTACCACAAGTTCTTTATCCATTCATCTGTCAATGGACATCTAGGTTGTTTCCAGTTTCAGCTATTATAGATAGTGGTGTAATAAATATTGTGGAACATGTGTCTTTTTCAGTTTTTGTTTCCTCAGGGTATATGCCTAAAGGTGGGATTGCTGGGTCATATGGTGGTTTTATTCATGGTTTTTTAAGGAATTTCCATACCATCTTTCATAGCTGTAATTGTTCAAGGCTGTAACAATTTACATTCCCACCAGCAATGTAAGAGTGTTCCCTTTTCTCCACACCCTCTCCAGCTTTTATTGTTCTCATAGCACTTCTGATATCAAATGTGTGTGAGGTTTCCCATGCCAAGCAATTCTATGACACCAGCTGGGTGCTAACAATGTAACTCATTTCTGACACTATCTACCTGGAGATAGTTTCAGATCCCACAGGTTAAGGCCTCAGTCCCACAAACTGCTCCACCTCAAACTCAGATGCCAATTGCAATTTCCAGTTGTCAATTATGATTCTCACTTACAGGTGGGAGTTCCCATGACCGGCACCTTAGGTTCAGTTAATTTGTAAGAGCCATTCTCAGAACTCAGGTAAACAGTTTTCCTATTGTCTATGATTATTATAAAGGAATATAATAAAGGATATACAAATGAACATCCATATGGAACAGATGAGTGTGATAAGTTATGTGGGAAGGGCTTCACAGTTCCCCCTGAACACACCAGCTCCTCCGTAACATGGAAGCTCTCTGATCCCTATACTTTGGGGATTTTTATGGAGGTTTCATATATAAAAATGTTTGAACATTAACTCCATTTCTAGCCCCTCTCCTCTGACTGGATAATAGAAGGTAGGGCTGAAAGTTCTAAACTTCTGGTGACTTGGTTTTTCTGATGACTGGCCTCATTCAGGAGCCTGCCCAGAGTTGCCTCCTTAGAGCAAAAGACACACTCTATTACCCAGGAAATACAAGGGTTTTAGGAGGTCTGTGCCAGGACTTGGGAATATATATAATATATACATTGGTATGATAAACTCTCAATATGTCATCCCTGAATGATTAGGATTATAATACCATAAAAACAATGTCACATAACCCTTTTAGTGCTTTGCTAATAAAAGGTATTTAGCAGTAAACTAGGAATTTGTTTTTATGTATTCATTATAGCATTCATCAGTGATCTTCAGGTCTCTTTGTTGTTGTGAAGGCCTTTGAATTAAAGAGAATTAGAGAACCGATAGATGTTGATCCACTTGGCCAGAACTCTCTTCCTGTTATCCCACCATGGGGCCCCTGGGATACCTTGGAGGCTAAATGGGATATAACGCATAGATTCAGACATTGAGAACTCTTGAACAGTAAAGATTTCAGTGAATCATCAAGCTTATGTTTAGTTTACAGACGCATTTTATCTAACGAAAATGGAGTAAAAATAATGCAATATTTTTAGACCATGCATTTGAATATTTTTAAAATGTGTTTTTCAGGTTTGAGTGATTAAACAAATACAAACAACAGCCTCAGCTACTTCACTTCCTTCATCCCTTGCTCCTCCCAGTAGTTCCTTTGCTTCATTGCAGTCAGGCAACTTTCTAACACTAAGGGGAGCTGTTCCTCCTACTTTCTAAGCATAGTTTGACAAATAAGATGAACAAAGATATAAGGAAGGGCATGGCCAGTTTACTACTTGCCCATAGTTCATGATTTCCTGTACTTATTATTTACTTTGATTCTTAAGTTAAGGCCTTGCTCTGACTGCTAGATTTTAGCTCCAATATGGGAATACATACCATCTGCCAAGATATTGATTTCTTGTTGTAGCATGGCTTTGTAAATTCAAAAGTAAACAAGGTGTATTTTTCAAGATTCTTGTATTTGGATCCTAAACTCTTAATCATTCAATCTTGAGAACCATAAATAGGTAAGCATAAACTTTGAAACTATGTTATAGTTTTAAGTTAGAGTTTCAGGGAATAAAGTATTGAATCAGTAATTTCAAATATATGTATCCTTTTGTGTGAAGTGTTTAAAAATGATTTTTTTTTTTTTTTACACATTGGTTTATTCTAGGCATATGTAATTCTACTGATCCTGAACACCCTCACAGCAATTGTCTCAGGACACCTCTTTCTAGCTTCTTATTTTTTCCCCTAATTTTCCATTTTCCAAAATATGAAATGCAAGGCTGAAATTAGCCAAGGAAGTGTATGTGGAATTTGGATTTTGTATTGACTTTAAAAGATGTCTGAAGTGAATGACTAAGATTGGAAAAATAAGTAGGGTGGATGGGAGCTATTCCAAGCAAAATGTCAAAAACGAATCTTAGACTTTAATAAGTATGCTCAGAAGGAGGGGGCAGTGACCTTCTTTATTAATCAAAACAGGATATATGTTAAAGAATAGTGAGGCATAAGACATAGATATATGTGGTACAAGATCAGGTAGATTTGGGCACAGAACTTTATATATGGTATGAAAGTGAAAATATAGGCTCTAAAAGAGGTAGGGGTAATTGCTTGATATAGGTGTAAAATTGAAAGCTGAGACTACAAGTATTAAGTCACTTATCTAAAGGTCTGTGATCATCGTTTCTGTGCTGCACGCTCTCTCCCATGCTACATCATGGGGAAGAAGAGGGATGGAGTGAAGTACCTGCTTGGTTAAACGATCCAGATTTGAACATTCTAGTATTTTAATTTTGGAAGGTCAATATGTTGACTCATAGTTTCCTCAGTAAAAATGTTTTATGCTACCCATTCCTATGATTGTCTTGTGATTAGCATTCAAGAATTTCTTTCTCAGAGCTAGGTATATAAATAGAATCCTATGATGATAAGCTATTGTCCCTGAGAGGTAGGTATTCTGCTGTTTTGTCATATAATATCCTGAACTTTATCTTAGACCTTTGAGTTTCTCACAAAGTCATATATTTATTTATTTCAACCAAAATAGAGTAATTAGTTTTATAATATGTGGCATTTTACTTTAATAGTTCCAGCAATAGTAACTTGTATGATAGTAAAGAAGCAACCTAGTGTAGTATGAGTGTTAATTCTGATGATAAATTTTTATTCCTCAAATCTGATATTGAACTTGGAAAATGCAAAATTTCAAATATTTTTAAGATAGAAGACATAGTGTTTATATTTGAATCTTTTAAATTTACTATATTTTGTGCTCGGTAAAAAAATTGATGACTGAATGAATGATAGCATGAGTGAAATTATAGTTTGGTTTCCTGCTCTGAATGGTTAGACCTAATCAGAGTAAAAAACTTTGATTTGCTTTCACTATCTTTTTTTGTTTTTAAGTAAATGAACTTAATATCCTTTTTAAGTAAATGAACTTAATATTATAGCTTCATAATTATTATTATAGCTTCATAATTGCAAGTCTTACAAACATCTAAAATTTAATTTGCTCAACACTGAACTCTGGCTTCTAAAACCAACATTATATCTGTTCCTCTGTCCATTTTCCACTTGACAGCAAATGGCTTCTCTGTGTATACTGCTGTTTAAGTCACATCCCTGAATGTTTGACATGGCAAGGAAGGAGAATTAGAGATAAATACAAATCAACTTCTAAATTTTGTCAGTTTTATAAACAAGATATAACTGTCATTTGGTACTTTTCCATTTCCTTTGCTTTATCCTTTAAAAGTCACTCTGGTCCCTACCAGGCTTTCTTGCTGATATCTCTACTTTCTACATTGCCATCAGACGACCATCATCTTCAATCTGTTTTTCCACACTGATATTTTCAAGGGACAAATCTCATCATGCCACTTATATACTTAGGTTCTTTCAACTATTTCTCATTGCTTTTATAAAAGGATCCTTGACATATAAGAAATAAGGAAAGAAAGGAAGGGAGAGAGGGAAGAAGGGAGAGAAAAAGAAGGTAAGAATGGAGCAAGGCAGAGAGGATGGAGGGAGGGGAAAAGAAAGGAAGGAAAGAAGGGAGGGAGGTAGGAGATGGTTTACATGAACTTGACTTTAGTGAGGAAAACAATCCCATCTTCTTCTATACATCTCACTTCTTCTCATTATGTCTAAGTTACATTGTATTTATATCTAATTTCTTCTCAGCTTTTGATTGCATTATCTTCTAAATTTAAAGTGTTCTTTATTACTCTTCTCTTCAACTGGTTACTTTTACTTTCTCAGACCATTTAGCTTCCTTCTAAAGGTCTACTTACCCTTTCAAATCTTACCCCTTTATGCAACTTCAAGTATCATAAATACTTATCTTCCACAGTACTTATCACAATTATATTTTAAGTCAACTGCATGATTATCTGATTAAATGTGTTTCTGACAGAAGATTGCAAACTGATATATACACTCCCATGTGTCAAATAGATAGCCAGTGGGAAGCTGCTGTATAACAGACAGAACAGTGTTCAGTGATGACCTAGAGTGGTGAATGGGGGGAGGGTGGTTGGGAGGGAGGCTTATGTGGGAAGGGATGTATATGTATAATTATGGCTGATTCACACTGTTGCACAGCAGAAACCAACACAACATTGTAAAGCAATTGTCCTTCAATAAATAAAAAGTAAATGTAAAAAGATTGAAAACTGTATGAAGACAGATACACTATGTATTTGCCATTCTTTTCTCCAAATTTTTACTGATGCCTCACACATAAGAGCCTTTGAATAAATATAATTATTGTTTTCTTTAGAAAAGATGGTAGTGACTGCAGTCACAGTGGTTGGCAATAGTAAGGTTAAAGATATAGAACTAAACTGGAAAAAAGGTAGTAAAGTGGCAGAGATGTCCTGATCCAAGCTTATTTTTCTATCTATAAGTCAAGAGATAATATCAAATGCTGGTATCCTTTACTACACAGTAAAGTTCCCCAAAGTATTACCAGGGAATGATTTAACATGCTTTAGAAGTATACACTCTAAAGACAGACTAAGCAATGAGTATTCCTGAAAGAAAAATCTTAATATCAAAATATGATATATACAACATATAATGCCTTATAACAGTATTTCTTAGATTGTGGTTTCTACCACCTGAAGAAGGACAACCTACAGTTCTTGGTAAAATATAGATATGTGTCCTGCCACAAACATATTTGATGGGATGTTCAAGGAGGAGAGAGCAAGCACAGTTTTTGGAAGTATCACAGATGATTCTTACATTTGCAATACTTGAGAAAAAGCAGTTGCTTACAATAGTTGAAAACTGACTCATTAGGAAATCTAGCTAACACATTATAAATAACTATTAGTTAATGAAAACTTGAATGCTGAACTCCTCAGTAATTATCCCATAAAAGAATGGAAACAATACAGACTGATTAAAAAAGGAAATAGAGAATGCTATCATGTCATAAATGCAAGCACTGTGGTAGAAAAGTGACTATAAAATACTGATGAACTATTGACCAGTCATAAAGAGGAAGATAAAAGCAAAGTATCTAAACATGGAGAAGTGCCTGTCTGCATGTCAAGGAAAAGAGCTTCAATATTGACAACATTCGTGAGTTACCATCAACTAAAATGCCTTTTCCTTTTTTACCATATCAAAATTATAATCACTGCAATTTCAGAGAAAAGAAACAGGTTTATTTTTCTGCTTTCATAATTATATTTTCTAAAGAGCAAAAAAGTACACTTTAGCAAGGTGATTCTAAATACAGATTTTGTGATCATTAAAGGCTAGGGTACTGTGGCCACCTGCATGAGGCCACCAAAAGTTGAGTTGTTTGGGAACTCACTTGTTTGGGGTCTGAATTTCATGTCGTTGAAGGTTTCCCCACACAACCATTGTTCATGATGAAATAATTCTGGAAAAATGTGATATTTCCATTCTAGACTATTTTACTTGGTAGCTGAGTCTTGCTAGAGAAAATTACACTGGAATGAAAATTAGTGGCATGACAAATTTATGGTTTCCAACTTAAAGTAGAATCCAAGAGTATTCAGCAAACTATTATCATGGCATTTCACACCATAAAAAGGCAACAACAAGATACATCAAACAATGAACAAAAAAGATGTGTTTATATCCACAACACTTCTCTTTTTTTTTATTTTATTTTATTTTTAAACTTTACAATATTGTATTAGTTTTGCCAAATATCGAAATGAATACGCCACAGGTATACCCGTGTTCCCCATCCTGAACCCACCTCCCTCCTCCCTCCCCTACCCTCCCTCTGGGTCGTCCCAGTGCACCAGCCCCAAGCATCCAGTACCGTGCATCAAACCTGGACTGGCGACTCGTTTCATACATGATATTATACATGTTTCAATGCTATTCTCCCAAATCTCCCCACCCTCTCCCTCTCCCACAGAGTCCATAAGACTGATCTATACATCAGTGTCTCTTTTGCTGTCTCGTACACAGGGTTATTGTTACCATCTTTCTAAATTCCATATATATGTGTTAGTATACTGTATTGGTGTTTTTCTTTCTGGCTTACTTCACTCTGTATAATAGGTTCCAGTTTTATCCATCTCATTAGAACTGATTCAAATGTATTCTTTTTAATGGCTGAGTAATACTCCATTGTGTATATGTACCACAGCTTTCTTATCCATTCATCTGCTGATGGGCCTCTAGGTTGCTTCAAAGCTTGTTTATCTAATTTCTCTAACCCAAATATATAATTTTTTCTCCCAAGATAAAGCTCAAATAATGTGTTCAGTGAAATTTATTTTGATTTTACCACTCTGTCTCCAGGCCTTAAGTTACAAAGCCCAAAAAGTTCAGTGTCTGACTTAATATACTTATGGAAGAGAGATTAAGTAAATTTCAATTAAAAATATATTAAATATTCAATATAAGTATACCAAGGCAAGTTTAAGTCATGTTACAATTATAAAGAAAATAAAATTGGGTGAGATTAAACAATTATAGACAGCTGGGTACTTACTATGCTTATGCCTTATATTCACTTCTCTTGTAATTTCCTGATTTAATACATTCTTGTATCTATGCCGAAGAAGAAGAGTGAAGTCACTCAGTTGTGTCCAACTCTGCGACCCATGGACTGTACCCTACCAGCCATGAGGCTCCTCCATCTATCTAGGCTGAGGTTTTAATACAACTATATTGGGACTTTTTTCAGGAAAATTTCTGTCTATCTCTGAATTGAGTATTATCCTCATAGAAAATACATAATTTGATAGATAATTATATCTTAAAGTATATTTATAAAATGCATGCCTGGAAAAATTCTTCTTAATACTTCTTTATAATAGAATTTGAGAAAAATTATAAAGTGAATGGACATTTTCATCATAATTTCAACTGTGCTTTACATATGCTTTGTTTAGGGCTTAATTGTGAAAGTGATAAAACTATAACAATAACTTGAATCAAAATCTCCCCCTTAATGGATCACAGCCTTTTTATGGTAACGAGCCTTGTATAACCCAGTGACGCTATAAGCCATGCCATGGAGGGCCACCCAAGACATATGGGTCATAGTGAAGAGTTCTAACAAAACATGGTCCACTGGAGGAGAGAATGGCAAAACAACTCTTGAAGAGTCCCTTGGACAGCAAGGAGATCAAACCATTCAGTCCAAACAGAAATCAACCTGGAGTATTCATTGGAAGGACTGATATTGAAGCTGAAGCTCCTGTACCTTGGCCACCTGATGCAAACAGCTGACTCATTAGAAAAGAGCCTGATGCTGAGAAAGATTGAAGGAAAAAGGAGAAGAGGGTTGATGAAATGGTTAGATGGTATCACTGATTCAACGGACATGAATTTCAGCAAACTGAAATGGAAATGGTGAAGGACAGAGGAGATTTGTATTCTGCAGTCCATGGGCTTGCAGAGTCAGACATGACTTAGCAACTGAATAACAACACTAACAATGAAAATTTAATCAGGAGAAAGTATTGGTTAAACAGATTTGTGGCAGGATGTTAGTGTTTAAAAATAAAAATCAATATTTGTGATTTATTTACCAATATTGTAAGACTAATGTCCAGAATCATATAATTTACTTTTATTTTATTTTTTTTTTTTGGTTTTTCTTTTTTTTAAAATTTTATTTTATTTTTAAACTTTACAATGTTGTATTAATTTTGCCAAATATCGAAATGAATCTACCACAGGTATACCTGTGTTCCCCATCCTGAACCCTCCTCCCTCCTCCTTCCCCATACCCTCCCTCTGGGTCTTCCCAGGGCACCAGCCCCAAGCATCCAGTATCGTGCAACGAACCTGGACTGGCGACTCATTTCATACATGATATTATACATGTTTCAATGCCATTCTCCCAAATCTCTCCCTCTCCCTCTCCCACAGAGTCCATAAGACTGATCTATCTAAAATGAAATTTATTAAATCACTTGTGAGAAGAGCAAAATTAAAAAAAAAAGAGGGGGTCTGGACATACTGCTTTTGACTTCATTTAAATCAACTTAAACATTTTACAGACATATTTGCATAATTTTCCCTAAAATGTGATGACATTTATATGGTCTATTCTTTAAAATATATGTGTGTTCATAATACACACACACATACAAACAAAGATGCACATACATATATATTTGTAGAAAGAATCAGCAACACTTAACAGTATATTTCATTAAATTTTGTCATGTAAATTATCTAACTCTTTATAAAAATGATATATTTTGCTTCAGTTGCAGAAATGTTGGAGCTTTTATTAAGTTACAAATATGTGTTGGTTATATCCAAACTTTTGCATCATTATTTTTGAATAAAAAATGCTAACTCCTATCTCTTTGATAATTTTCTTTGCTCCTCTGGATTGTTTCAAGGCATAACTCACATTCACTTCTAGTATTAGTGCCTTTTTTCCCCCTATTAAAATCCAAATTTTACCTAAGTTGAATTTCCTGAGATAGATAATTCTCTTGGCTAGTACTTTAGTCAGTTTTAACACTGCAGATATAGTGGGGTATCTACAGGTGAATGTTACAGAGTGAAAGAATAATATCTTAGAAAAGTATAAATATCAGGGAAAAGGTATCTATGAGCAGGAATATCCCCAGCATAGTGGCAGCCGTCACTAAACAAAGAGAATGATTATTTTGATTTGATCCATAGATAAACAGATACTAACACAATCAAAATATTTGGCAAGAAATAACTTGGGAACTCCTCTTCAGCTGACTGATTTAGAGAGGGACCAAAGAAGGGGATTTATAAGCTTGAGGACAAATTGATCAAGGTCTGGATTATTTTGTACTATAGAAGGAAAATACCAGTCAGCTAGGCCTTAATTAGAGAAGACAGTACACAGTATTAGGGGTAGGTACATAATCTTCATAACTCATCTTCCTTGCCCTGGCCCTATGCTGGTCACCCTATGATTTCGAATCCATGCTGAATTGGATATACTGATATAGATATAAAACTTCCACACTATGCAAGGAAATTTTTAGGCTCTGTTTATTTTCTACATCCACAGTAGAGAGCAAAATGCATTGCTATTTTAGGAGACTTTTCCCAGTTTCCACTCTTCATGTCATCTTTGTTATTCCACTTCCCCCTCCCCCTGTATCTACTCCCATTATGGAGATAATTCATTTACTAATATAACTCTAACATATGAAAAGCTGTTTGCAATAGTTACTTTATAAATATTGCTGTTACTTTATAAAAGTAAAATAAAAGTTATTTTATTAATATTGCTGACTACATCAACAGTTTTTAGCAATAACTTTTACATTAGAATTACAGCTGCCAAAATATACAGTATTTGTTGTGTCTTGTCACCAAAGAAAATTCTTGCTGACACTTGCACCTACTATAAAAGGTATTCTGAAGTACATCATAGTCAGTGAAGCAAATAAGCAAAGGGGTCAATTACAAGAAATTTAATGATCTCTTAATATTATATATTTTATATTAATGACATATTTTTTTTTTAATTTTACCAGTAGTTAATATTTAAGCAAGGGACTCTCAAATCTATTATCTTCTTTACCTCCTAGATCCATACACATTCTGCTTCTTTTTTTTTTCTACATTCTGCTTCTTTAAATGAGTCACATAAGTGGCTAGATCTCCCAGGTAGTTGTCTGGAAAGTCAATGCAGCTAGTTTCCTAGATCACCTCAGCAAAGAAGGTGATGAGAAAGAGTCCAACACCCAGAATAGTGAAGGAAACCATCAAGAGCAACCAAGAAATTAGTGCACTTTGTGTTCATAAAATAGTAAGAGACCCTCAGAGATCATGGGGTATGCTAGAAAACAAAATGAGATAAATTAGCATCAGAAGAAAAAAAGATGATTCATAGAAAAAGGCTATAATTAAAGAAAATAAACTTTCTCTGTGACACTTAAATTTCCAGGGTATGTAACAAGGTAGATAAGAGTAATTTGACTTTCTTTTAAGTGCTATATTTTTGGTTCTTTTAATAGTTATGACTTTCTGGGCTGGTTCTATCTTCTAGGTCTCATTTTTTTTCCATACTTGCACATTTTTTCTTTTTCTTTTTTTTAACAATTGTGCTTTAATTTATAGATTATTTCTTAGGTTGTACTTTGTGGTTTTCAAATAGATTGCATCCTTCTTTATTCAAGCAATTAGGGTTTTTTAACTTCTAAGAACTCTTTCTGTTTTCTGGTTGCTCACATTTTTCATACAGTTTTGTTCTTGGTTTATGCATGAGATATTTATGTTGTTTACATTCTGAAAATTTCTTGGCCTTAATGAAATGTTTCTCTTATCCAAATTGTTTATATTTTTTCTAGCATTATTTAAAAAAATATCTTTCACTTAGCTTGCTTTTATTTAGTTCTCATGTTTCTGATGATCTTATAATGATTTTATATTAAGGAACTACACAGACTTTCCTTGTTGGTTCATCTACTATGAGTTTCCTCATCTATCAGTTCTATGGTTGTTGATATCTTTGTCAATCACCCTGTCCTCTGAAGAGGAAATCTGAAAGATTTGTGGCATCAGATCAGATTAGTCACTCAGTCGTGTCCGACTCTTTGTGACTCCATGAATCGCAGCACGCCAGGCCTGCCTGTCCATCACCAACTCCCGGAGTTCACTGAGACTCACGTCCATTGAGCCAGTGATGCCATCCAGGCATCTTATCCTCTGTTGTCCCCTTCTCCTTCTGCCCCCAATCCCTCCCAGCATCAGAGTCTTTTCCAATGAGTCAACTCTTTGCATGAGGTGGCCAAAGTACTGGAGTTTCAGCTTTAGCATCATTCCTTCCAAAGAAATCCCAGGACTGATCTCCTTCAGAATGGACTGGTTGGATCTCCTTGCAGTCCAAGGGACTCTCAAGAGTCTTCTCCAACACCACAGTTCAAAAGCATCAATTCTTCAGCACTCAGCCTTCTTCACAGTTCAACTCTCACATCCATATATAACCACAGGAAAAACAATAGCCTCGACTAGATGAACCTTTGTTGGCAACGTAATGTCTCTGCTTTTGAACATGCTATCTAGGTTGGTCATAAATTTCCTTCCAAGGTGTAAGCGTCTTTTAATTTCATGGCTGCAGTCACCATCTGCAGTGATTTTGGAGCTCCCCAAAATAAAGTCTGACACTGTTTCCACTGTTTCCCCATCTATTTCCCATGAAGTGATGGGACTGGATGCCATGATCTTCGTTTTCTGAATGTTGAGCTTTAAGCCAACTTTTTCACTCTCCACTTTCACTTTCATCAAGAGGCTTTTGAGTTCCTCTTCACTTTCTGCCATAAGGGTGGTGTCATCTGCATATCTGAGGTGATTGATATTTCTCCCAGCAATCTTGGTTCCAGTTTGTGTTTCTTCCAGTCCAGAGTTTCTCATGATGTACTCTGCATATAAGTTAAATAAACAGGGTGACAATATACAGCCTTGATGAACTTTTCCTATTTGGAACCAGTCTGTTGTTCCATGTCCAGTTCTAACTGTTGCTTCCTGACCTGCATACAAATTTTTCAAGAGGCAGATCAGGTGGTCTGGTATTCTCATCTCTTTCAGAATTTTCTGCAGTTTATTGTGATCCACACAGTCAGAGGCTTTGGCATAGTCAATAAAGCAGAAATAGATGTTTTTCTGGAACTCTCTTGCTTTTTCTATGATCCAGCATAGGACATGTGTATTAACTGGCAGGATTGGACATGTGTATTAACTGGCAGGATTTGGTTTAGTAGTATTAAGAGAGAAAGTGGCTGTAAGACCAAGGGACTCTTAACCTATGAAATTGATAAGTGATCTTTGTCAGTCTCACAATGCAGTAGAAATAAAAACAAAGAAACGGGACCTAATCAAACTTACAAACTTTTGCACAGCAAAGGAAGCAATGGAAAAAAATAAAAAGACAATATACAAAATGGGAGAAAGTATTTGCAAATGATGTGGTAGACTAGGGCTTAATCTCTAAATATACAAACAGCTCATACAACTCAACATCAACGATAAAACAACTCAATCAAAAAATGGGCAAATGACCTTAATACACATTTTTCAAAGAAGACAGGCAGATGGCCAATAGGCACATGAAAAGAAGCTCAACATTACTAATTATTAGAGAAATGAGAATCAAAACTACAATGAGGTACCAGCTCATACCAGTCAAAATGGCCATTATTAAAAAGTCCACAATAAATGTTAGAGAGGGTATAGAGATAAGGGAACCTTCTTACACTATTGATGGGAATATAAGTTGGTACAGCCACTATGGAAAATGGCATGGAGGTTCCTCAGAAAACTAAAAATAGAATTAACATGTGATCCAGGAATCCCATTCCTGGGCATATACTCAAACAAAACTGTAATTCAAAAAGATACATGCACCCCTATGTTCATAGCAGCATTGTTCACAATAGTCAAAACATAGAAACTACCTAAATGTCCATCAACAGATGAATGGATAAAATGTGGTACATATATACAGTGGAATACTACTCAGGCACTAAAAAGAAAAGAATAAAGACATTTGCAGCAACCTGGATGCAACTAGAGATTATCATACTAAGTAAGCCGAAAAGAGAAAGACAAATACCATATGATATTTATATTCCATATTTATATGTGGAATCTACAACATTGCACAAATAAACCTATCTACAAAAGAGAAACAAACTCATAGACGTAGAGAACAGACTTGTTGCCAAGGGAGAAGGGAAGGGGGAAGGAGAAGGATGAACTGGGAGCCTGGGGTTGGTAAGTGCAAACTATTACATTTAGAATGGATAAATATCTGTATAGCACAGGGAACTATACTTAATATACTGTGATAAACTCTAATAGAAAAGAATATTTAATAAGATGTATCTATGTGTATAACAGTCATTTTTCTGTACAACAGAGCTTGGTAAAACATTATAAACAAACTATACTTCAATTTTAAAAAAAGAAGAAAAGACGGGACCTTTGTGCTACTCCATTTTAAAATGGACTTGAGTATTCATGGACTGTGGTATCCACAGGTGTCCCGGAACAAATCTCTTATAGTTATGGAGGAAAGATTGTATTTCCTAGTGACAGAAATTTCTTTCCACTCAGCAATACCCATCAACTTCACTTCTACCCCCAATAAGTCAAATTCACTTTCTCTGGAATTTGGCCTATCTTTGTTCAATCAAGAATTTGATTTTTTCTTTATGATTAACTTCACACTGTATGACACTCTAGGTCCATCCACATGTCTAACACGACATTGTAAAGCAATTACACTCCAGTTATTAAAAAGAATATGATCGGTGCAGCTAACACACAGCAAAATTTTAAAGTAAACCCCATGTGATTCTTAATTTCCACTTCAGATCTTGACCCTTGATCCTCTATGAGGTCACACGTGTCACATCATCAGCTCTTTAGCTGTACACTCTGCAATAGCCAGTGAGAATTTTAACTAACCTCATAATATATTATATTATATTAATTATTCTTAATCTCATAATATATTTCCAGTGCTGCTCCATCTTCCAGAACGCAGCAGTAAATCTCCTGTGCTATGAAATCCTATTCTTGTTCTGGCCACAGTTTTATTCTAATGTTTTAAGATATCTGTGTGGCAGTTTCAGTAAGATAATAGTGAAGGACAGGGAAATCTGGTGTGCCACAGTTCACGGAGTCACAAATAGTCTGACACTACTTTGCAACTGAACAACAACAATAGTGAAAAGGAGAAGAGAACACATATTCTTGGTTCACCATCATTAGGGGAACTCAGTTATAAAGGGAACCATTTCTTTCACACTTAAAAAATGATTAAATATTTTTACATTAGAATATGAAGGCTAAAAATCTATTAAAATCTTGGCTTGATACAAAGAACATTGTCAAAGCAAGTGGAAAGGGGCAAGAACATTTTAAAATTGTACATGGAATTAAGACAATAAGAAATTAACAGTATTCAATAATTAACAATAATATTGTTAATACATTAATATTGTTAATTTTGGTATCATTAATATTGTTAACAATATTAACAATTAATAATAATAAGAAATTAACAAATGAAATTAACAATAATAAACATGTAAAACAGATATTATGGTCTACAGATTCCACCCTGCTCTTTTTTTCCCTTAGAAGATTTAAAAGTAAACATTAGACCTTTACTGGAAAACAGTTTAGTTTCTTGTATATCAATTTATGCTTAAGATTAAACAAATTTCAATTTCTCTCATTTTATATTTTTAGTATATTTTGTTTCTAACTTCAAATTCTTGATATCTTTGCCAAGTCTTGAGTTAAATAATTCCTTAGAAACTAGATTTAGATCAACCATATGGATTGAGTGGTTCTTTTCAGAGCATTAAAGATTTTTACTCCTAGTTTGGAAACATAGGTTAGAATATTCTTTATAGAAAATTGTATATACAGGGATTAGTCCAATCTTGGTATGTTGCATTTTATAGAAATATCTTGCAAAATTTCTTGCAAGGGTTTAGCATGTAGTAATCTATTATTAATTAATTATTCCATTTTTATTTTTAGTAAGAGGTTAATAGTTAAGAAAATAAAACTCTTCTATGTATATAACATAAACACTCATAATATCTGATTTTTATTAATTTTCACTATCAGTTCAGTTCAGTCATTCAGTTGTGTCCGACTCTTAGCAACCCCATGGACTACATACAGCACGCCAGGTTTCCCTGTCCATCACCAACTCCTGGAGCTTTCTCAAACTCATGTCCATTGCGTTGGTGATGACATCCAACCATCTCATCCTCTGACATCTCCTTCTCCTCCTATCTTCAATCTTTCCCAGCAAAACTGCCTCTTTTACAAATATTTTTGATATATGTAAATTACAAGCTATATTTCATGTTACTTTAAAAGATTTATCAGAGTTGAAGTATTTGATACTGAATCAAGTAGTCAGCATCAATGTATTAAGAAACAGACTTAATAATCAAATAGGTTTTATTAGGTAGCAAATCATAGCAATGAATATAAATTCTCTTTAAAAGAGTTATAAAATGATACTAGTGTAATAACACAAGCAAAATTAAGAAGCTCTGAATAGTATGTATTGCTTGGGATTGGCAAGTAATTTAGTATGGCAACTGTATAGAACACATTAAAATTTTAAATGCTTTGTAAGTCAGTCTTGAATTACAACAATTTGAAACTAATTCATCTTGAGACTACTTTTTGCCTAATAGGCAATGTTCATATTCATCTTTAAGCTTATTTCCCATGATTCAGTCAGCCAACAAATAATCACATATTTATCATCAACTATATGCAATAAAACCTTAAGAGCATGATGCTGAAAAATGTAGAGTCTAGTGTTTGACACTGAAATGAGTCATAACTGTTTTTGTACAACATCTAATGTTCAAAATAAGTAAGTTCAGGATGCTATTAGATGGCCCAGAAAGAGCCCTTCTCAGACTCAGAGAGTTTCTCTGAAGTACCTTCAGAGAACAGGTAAGACCTAAGATGATTTCTGAGTAGTAATTAGGTGCCATCAAATTTAGGATGTATTTGGCTGGGGCCAGAAGTACCTGATAGGAGGTAGAGAGATGAGTGAAAGATTATAAACTTTAAATAAGTTTCATGCTGAAATATAGTGTGTTCCTGAGATTGTGATGGCATGAGAGGGAGAGGGAAATATTAAAAGCTGAACCTAAAGAGGTAAGGAAAAAAAAAAAGAGAATTTTTGTATGCTATATCAATTATATAGCAGTTCAAGATAGAAGTTCTTCTGAGAGAAATTAAGAGCCCAGTAAAGAAAGGCAATGCCAAAGAATGCTCAAACTACCGCACAATTGCACTCATCTCACATGCTAATAAAGTAATGCTCAAAATTCTCCAAGCCAGGCTTCAGCAATACATGAACCGTGAACTTCCAGATGTTCAACCTGGTTTTAGAAAAGGCAGAGGAACCAGAGATCAAATTGCCAACATCTACTGGGTCATGGAAAAAGCAAGAGAGTTCCAGAAAAACATCTATTTCTGCTTTATTGACTATGCCAAAGCCTTTGACTGTGTGGACCACAATAAACTGGAAAATTCTGAAAGAGATGGGAATATCAGATCACCTGACTTGCTTCTTGAGAAACCTATATGCAGGTCAGGAAGCAACAGTTAGAACTGGACATGGAACAACAGACTGGTTCCAAATAGGAAAAGGAGTATGTGAAGGCTGTATATAATCACCCTGCTTATTTAACTTATATGCAGAGTACATCATGAGAAACGCTGGGCTGGAAGAAGCACAAGCTGGACTCAAGATTGCCTGGAGAAATATCAATAACCTCAGATATGCAGATGACACCACCCTTATGGCAGAAAGTGAAGAGGAACTAAAGAGCCTCTTGATGAAAATGAAAGAAGAGAGTGAAAAAGTTGGCTTAAAGCTCAACATTCAGAAAACGAAGATCATGGCATCTGGTCCCATCACTTCATGGGAAATAGATGGGGAAACAGTGGAAACAGTGTCAAACTTTATTTTTTTGGGCTCCCAACTCACTGCAGATGGTGACTGCAGCCATGAAATTAAAAGATGCTTACTCCTTGGAAGGAAAGTTATGACCAACCTAGATGGCATATTCAAAAGCAGAGACATTACTTTGCCAACAATGGTCCGTCTAGTCAAGGCTCTGGTTTTTCCAGTGGTCATGTATGGATGTGAGAGTTGGACTGTGAAGAAAGCTGAGTGCCCAAGAATTGATGCTTTTGAACTGTGGTGTTGGAGAAGACTCTTGAGAGTCCCTTGGACTGCAAGGAGATCCAACCAGTCCATTCTAAAAGAGATCAGTTCTGGGTATTCTTTGGAAGGAATGATGCTAAAGCTGAAACTCCATTACTTTGGCCACCTCATGTGAAGAGTTGACTCATTGGAAAAGACTCTGATGCTGGGAGGGATTGGGGGCAGGAGGAGAAGGGGACGACAGAGAATGAGATGGCTGGATGGCATCACCGACTCGATGGACTTGAGTTTGAGTGAACTCTGGGAATTGGTGATGGACAGGGAGGCCTGGCGTGCTGCAATTCATGGGGTCTCAAAGAGTCGGACATGACTGAACAACTAAACTGAACTGAACTGAAGTAAGTTTTAAATATACAGCAATCATATTTAAACAATCATTTTGTAAAAAGTGTAGGTGTATTTTCAATAAATTTGAACAAAAACTATACTTGAAGAGCTACCAGTTATGAGACTCTTACCATAAATCAAGTGAGAGAGAATGTCAAACAGAACAAAGATAATGGCAGTGAGATGGGGAAAACAAAAAAAGACAGACGAGCAGATGAGAAATATTAAAGAAGAAAAATCAGTAGGCCCTAATGGTTGATTCAGTATGGTGTAGAAATAGAAGTGATAGTGGTGACTGCATATGAAATGCGGAAAAGTCAAAAATATCTGCATTAGCAAAACTGTTCACCAAGGTAAATAGGAGGGTGAAAAGCTGAGTTTGAATAGGTTGAATTGGAAATGCCTCTAGGGCATCTAATTTGAGCGTTCCTCTAGGCAGTTAATTCGTGTGTCTGGAATTTGAGAGTGATCAGAGCTGTAAATATATATGTAGAGGACAGAAGCACATACATGATTTTTGAACATATGGGAATTGATGATATTACCTTGGGATAATGAGTAAACTATGTTTGTTAAAAAAATTCTGAAAAACACTTACCTTTGTGCGAGGCAGGAAGAAAGTGAATTGGAAAAGGAGGCTGAACAGAGGTAGCCAGGTAGGTAGGAGGAAACTCAGGAGGGTGCATGTCACAGAAGTCACAAATGAAAGTGATAAACATAATCAATGTTATTATTAGAGGTCACTTAAGTGATAATAAGGACATCCCTGGTGGCACAAATGATAAAGAATCTGAAATACAGGAGACCTGGGTTCATTCCCTGGGTGGGGAAAATCCCCAGGAAAGGGAAATGGCAACCCACTGTAATATTCTCGTCTAGAGAATTCCATGGACAGAGGAACCTGGTGGGCTACAGTCCATGGGGTCACAAAGAGTCAGACATAGCTGAGCAACTAACACTTTCACTTTCAAGTAATAATAAACTGAAAACTGCCCATGCAAGTCAAAGACTCCGGGTTATTATAAGAGTGGGATTAAATGCTTACAATAAGATATTAAGAGAACTCACAGTGAAATGTATGGCAGAGGGAATGGAGAAAGAGGGCCAGAGAGGACCAGCTTAATCACCTCTTTGAAGTCAGTGCTGTGGCGGTCTACTGTTCATTATGGAAATTACATTCTTCATGCCACCTGCCTTGCTTGGGATAGCTAGCCTTTATTTACTCTTTGGCATCTTGTAAGAGTCAGTTAAGTCCCATAGCCTCCTTAACTTTTCCCTGATTCCTATGCTTATGCTACTATTTCTTTTTTGAAATGATATATAATTTACCTCTTTGTTTAAAAGCTGAAAGTATAGGGCAAGAGTAGTAATCTTAAGCAACAGATATGACTCTAGCTTATTTGAGCAGGGAAAGAATTTATTGAGAGAATATAGATGAGAAGACTATATCAGAATGAGATAAAGGAATAAAAACAAATAGATTAAAGTCAGAAAGCAATGCAGCCAAAAGCCACCAAGAAAAATATTAATATCTGTCTAGCACTAGTGGTCTGGAGAAGGCAATGGCACCCCACACCAGTACTCTTGCCTGGAAAATCCCGTGGACGGAGGAGCCTGGTAGGCTGCAGTCCATGGGGTTGCTGAGGGTCGGACACGAATGAGCGACTTCACTTTCACTTTTCACTTTCATGCATTGGAGAAGGAAATGGCAACCCACTCCAGTGTTCTTGCCTGGAGAATCCCAGGGACGGGGGAGCCTGGTAGGCTGCCGTCTATGGGGTCACACAGAGTCGGACACGACTGAAGCGACTTAGCAGCAGCAGCAGCAGCACTAGTGATCACATTTCTACCAGCACCATTGTGTCTGGATGCTTTTGTTGATGACAGCAGTTCAGGTATCCCTGGAAGCACCGCCCTTTCTACCAGAGAACATTCTTTATTCTCCCTTCTTTTGTTCAAGCACTGCTTAAAATTCAAAATTCCTAACATCCTTTCCCATCCCTACCCACTACCATTGGTTGAGCCCAGATCTTATGACAAGGTCATAAATTCTAGGGAAATGAGAAAAAGTCTAGTATTTTCAGCTTCTATACTGGGAGGCATGTTCTGCCTCCCACTGAGTCTTAGTTTACATAAAAATCTGTGTAGACAGTCCTCAAAAGTAAAATGAATAACCAAAACAGAAATCACATTCACACAATGATTAATTTATCTTTTTTTCCCTGCAAGATATTTGTTATCCACCTAAAGAGACTATAAACACTTTTGGCATATTAACTTTGTCTTCAGTTTGTTACCTTCCCCTTGCTGCTGCTGCTGCTAAGTCGCTTCAGTCATGTCTGAGTCTGTGCGACCCCGTAGTTGGCAGCACACCAGGCTTCCCCGTCCCTGGGATTCTCTAGGCAAGAACGCTGGAGTCGGTTGCCATTTCCTTCTCCAATGCATGAAAGTGAAAAGTGAAAGTGAAGTCGCTCAGTCGTGCCCGACTCTTAGTGACCCCATGGACTGCAGCCTAGCAGGCCCCTCCAGTCCCTGGGATTTTCTAGGCAAGAGTACTGGAGTGGGGTGGCATCACCTTCTCCAATCTTCCCCTTAAGTTAGCACAATTCTTAGAACATGAGCATTTGATAACTACTCAATGGTGGTTGACCACATTATTAAGCTCACCTCTTCACTCCTTCATAATTTCATATTCCTTGTTAAGTGGTTTTTCAATTTCTCTCATTAAAGGACAGAGTCTATTTCCCTGGGCTTTGACTTTGGCTTTATCATGTAGTTTATTTAACAAATGAAGTCAAGTTGAAGAAACTGTGCACAAGCATTAAGCCTGGACTTTAACAAGAGGCTTTGTCCATTTCCCCTTGTGTCTTATGCTCCTGCCATTGCTGTGAGGTCAATGTACTGGGACTAAACATTGTTCCTAGGTTGGGCAAGAAAACTATAAAGAAAAACTTCAGCAGGCAAGCCCCATACATGTCATCAGATCCAAATGAATGTGAGCTAAGTATACACTAATTGTCACATGCTGATGAATTTTGGTGGAATTTGTTATGCAGAGGTAACTAACTGATACAAAAGTTTGGGAGATTTTTTTTTCCATATTAAAACAAAACCTGCATAAAAATGGCAGTTTCATTTTTTAGATTACTTCCACTGAATATGAGCGAATATATTCCCATATATATATACATATATATATATACAACCTTTCAAAGTCTGATTTTAAATGGCACTTTATCTGTATTCAGTGTCTGTTCTCAGTGCCCTTTTATGTAGAAAATTTAAAAAGGTTTCCTTTTTAAGTGTTCTTAATCCTAACAAGCTCAATATACCTGTTACATACTCACTTGTGAAGGTTACAGCTCAAGGTTATCATTGAGTGAATCACATGAAAGGAAAAAAATCTCAAAATCAGTACTATGTTTGAACTTGCAGTATCTATCCAACTGTGGAAGTGAAGAATATTGAACTAAATCACAACCATCTTTTGCTCAAAGTCATATGAGTAAGTCTATACACCTTATAGTCCCTTGGAGTAGGGTACCTTGAGAACTATTGTACCAAGTGACAGAGAAACAATTAAGAAAACAAAAGTTTAAATATTTAAATCAAGCTGTTACTTTCCTTTTTCCTTATTAAAAACTTGTATGACATACTGATATGGATTCAGGCACATAGTAATTGCCAACAAATAAGCACTGCATATTTCATAATTCAATACCAAAAAAGACAGAAGTCACATCAAGATAAAATGTCAAAAAATACTACATTAAACAAAAATTAGTAATAAAAAATAGATATGTCAGAGATAAAAGTGAGAAGTGCCATTGTTATATGTTCGGTTTATTGTAGGGAGATAATGTACTTTAAACGCTACATGATATATAATTGGAACTGGAATAGTTATGTAATTAAGATAGCTTGCTGCTTTCTATTATAATCTCCACCCACTAGAGAGATGACAGATGGATAATTTTAAGCTTTTAGCTGCAGAGAGGGAATGGGCTTATTGCTTCATCTGTCAGGTAAGCCACTTTGCAGTCATCTTCAACTTCATTAAAGCTTTCCCATCTTAGAAGAAACACATTTCAATATGGAAAATAGGTTGTTTGGGGATATTTATGCTTCACCTCTCTCATTGCTTCAGCTGTCCTTTGTCAGATTTGTACTCAGAACTCTTCTACAAAGTCAATGATAAATTTGGCAGTATTCCTGCAACCCACAGAAACAAGATAATTAAGGCTGGAACTTCAATTAGCTTGCCATATCTAAACATTTTCTTTTCTTTCACGCTGACCATAAACAAAATTCAAATTAATGTATTTACCCTCTTCCTCCTTTCATTAACTTACAATTAGCCTTCCCTTCTCTAATATTATATCATATATTGGTTGATTGTGCTACAAGGTTAAGACTAGCACTCTGGGCACTGAATACAATGTCACAGTCCTAGCTTTCAGAGGATGCCAATTTTACTCAAGTTTAAAGAGTAATCAACTATAAGGCACCATATCTTGTTTTTAATTTCCTTCACACTAGAAAGCACTGACAAAATAGGTAATTTCAATACTTTTAAAAAGTTGAGGCATACCATATGGATAAGACAATAATAAAAGTAGAACAATATTAGGGTGAAACTAGAGGAAAGATACTTCTGCAACCATCACATGCCAAAAAGCCAATTTATTCAGTTGGCAAATTGAATAAATCATATGAAAAGCCCCATAATAGTTTGTTTCTTTGTTTAAGAAGAATTAGCTATGGGCCATGCTTATAGTCACCAGTTGTAATTAAAGCAGTCTAGTTAGGTGAGAGTATCTCAATAAACACTTTTTATATATCGCTAAACATGGCAAGTAATTATGAAAATCTGTCAGCAAATAGTTTTATGAGAAGTTTCCTGATGTGCTTGCTATTTAATGTATCACAATTTAAAAATTTACCAAACATTATTAAAATGATCTAGGGTCTACCTCTTAAATTATTAGAATGCAATATCAAAGAAATCCTGTTTTTTTCAGATGTAAGACATAGTATGCTTGTTAAGATAACCATGAAAGCAGGAGGACACCCACTTAACTAAGAACTATGCCATAAAATTTCAAATCCTGACCACTAAAAATGATTTAAATTTTTTCAATTTTATAAAATGTGTCATTTCTAGTTCTACGTATGTTAGCTATTTAATTGATCAAAAGCAATTGCTTGCACATAAAACTGTGTAGGTATAGAATTTCACCCAATACACGTATTTCCAGCATTTAAACCTTGGGTTATGTAATAGCTGACTGCTTTCTTTTGCTCAGCTAAAATTACACATTTCCATTTAATTAAAATCTCAAACATTGCTTGATTTCACATTAGAATTGTGATGTTTGCTAAATGAATAAATGGACTTGTTGTCATGTAATGGTACAATATATTGTGGACTGCGTTCCCCTTTGGCAAAAATCCCTGGGATTTCAAGACCTTAATTCATATATTTACATGAAAAAGTGATAATTTAAATAAAAAGCGAAAATAAAGTGGACTAACAATGTTGTTCCATCTTTTATTTCATTTAGATAAGGTATAACAGGAAGTTGCTACTTTCAATTTCCATTAGAGTAACTGTAAAAACAACCTGCATGTGTGTGTGTCTGATTGTCCAACTCTTTGCAACCCTATGGAATATAGCCTGCCAGGCTCCTCTGTCCATGGGATTCTCCAGGCAAGAATACTGGACTGGGTAAAAACAACCTAGACCCACACAAAACCAAAGCTGCAGTTTTTACATTTTTATATATTTTACATTTTTATGTTTATTTTTACACTTTATATCAAATCCATATTCTGAGCTTTCAATATTTGTAATCTTAACAATGAAGTGACTATATTTGAATAGATGTGTACCAGAAATGGAATATCCTCACTAAAAATTATTTATGTGTTTATTTTGTATTCTATTCATATTTTTAGGCTAATTTAAATTTTATTATTATAATGTGACTCTGGCATGCCTAACATTCTTTAAAGAGAGCAGATTTTTGGCCTAATTATTAATAAAGTTAAAATAAAAAGCAGTGAGTAACAAATTAATCATTATACAAAGGAAATTGCTTTTTTTCTCTCAAATGAACTAGAAAGTAGAGATGAAACCAGAGACTTGAATTTCCCTGAATTTAATTTGGTAAAGTGTACTTTGAGTAATAATTGGAAGAACCTTGTTTGCTAATTCTCAATTTAAAGAGACATGATAGCAAAAAGGAGACCCTCCTAATTTTAATTTATCTTTGATCCATTATATTAAAGAAAACACTGAATTAAGATGTTTATTTGTTATAAAATGCAAATTGTGTGGATTGCAAAACAAAATTATTATATCTTATTTGTTATTCTCTTCAGAGAATATGGGCTTCCCAGGTGGTGCAGTAGTCTCAGAATTTGCCTGCCAGCAAAGGAGATGCAATAGATGCAGCTTCAATCCCTGGGCTGGGAAGATCCCTTGGAGAAGGAAATGGCAACCCACTCTGGTATTCTTGCCTGAAGAATTCCATGGATACAGGAGTATGGTGGGCTAGTGTCCATAGGGTCACAAAAAATTGGACACACCTGAGAGACTGAGCACACATACATGTACACACATTTGTAGCAAATAACCATAGCTCCTGACATGAATTAAGTTTAATTGTGTATAAGAGGTAAAAAAGTTATGGAAACATCAGTATTTTAAAATTCTTATGTAATCCTTCACACCAAAAGTAAAAAGAATAAAAAAATTTTTTTTTCATGTGCTTAAAATAGGAAGGGACTCATCAAATCCCATAGCATCAGAAGATAAGGATTAAATGCAGTGTAGTTTGGAACATATCAAGATAAGGGAGTTGAGGTCACTTACACTAGGCTTATGTGCTGTGTTTACAGTAAGCTATGATAAAGAATAAAGGCAATTAATTTCAAAAGCTCAAAGCATTTATTCATTTTGGAGGAGGAGTGCAAGAGGTGCAGTCAAAATGCAAAAAGAAGGCCAAAGAAAACTAAAAACCCATTTTATCTACCAACAATCCTAAGTTTTAGAAGTAGCAGTGACTCATGCAGAGTGAAAAAAAAAAGGAAAATCAAAAAATATATACACATATAGGCATGCACGCATGCTAAGTTGCTTCAGTCCTGTCCGACTCTTTGTGACCCTTTGGCATATAGCCTGCCAGGCTCCTCTGTCCATGGGATTCTCTAAGCAAGAATACTGAAGTGGTTAGCCATGCCCTCCTGCAGGGTATCTTCCCAGCCCAGTAATAGAACCTGCTTCTCTTATGTCTCCTGTTTTTGCAGGAGGGTTCTTTACCACTAGCAGCACCTGGGAAGCCCATATACATATATATTTATATATAAATGCAAATATAAGCACATTAATACTTTAGGGCATTTATTTGCAGTATATATTTTATGTTTAATATACAAATACAGAGTAGATATATATACCTAATATGTATATATTAGGTTACATATATGTTTATAATTATGTTATATATTCACACATACACACACACACACAGATGCACACACACACTTTGTTTCTTTAATTTGGCATACTATTAAGAAAAACAAACCTCTGGAGGGTACTGAGACTCAGAAATGAACAAAATAAAAATATTTACTGAACCATAAACAAAAAGCCCACATATCAGTCTAATAATCAGCAATGGAATAAGATCAAGAAAAATTGTATAGTCTCAAAAACAGCATCTTTTTCCAATAGAGAAGGCCATATCTTTACAATCTAGTCAACTATAGTAGAGCAGGTATTCAAAGAAGCAAAAGTTTGGAAAACACTTCCAAAATTAGAAGCACACTGTTAATCTGTATCTATTTTTCTCTGAGAACTAAGGAGATTAGTAGAAAAGGTTCTATCATAATTTTCTAAAGAGACTAACTACTTCCTAAGAAAACGGGGAAACAATTCTACTTACAGTTTATTTTTCATCTCATAGGCACAAATTGGCAATGTAAAGTAAGTAGTAATTTCCTCAGACCCAAGAAAAAATTCTAATGACCAACACTTACACACTCCTATTAGGAAGAAAAGATATAAGGACATAAAAGAAAAAGGACATACTTTTAAAAACACAAATTCATATAAAATCAGGAAAGAGTAAAACTCAATATATTTATAATTATAGAAGAAAATTAAGCAAAACAAATAATTTAATAAAATAGAAAAGTTAGAAGTTTAAAACTAGCTAAATTGAAGCAAGAAGAGTTAAACAAGAAAAAACAATATCACTGGAAAACCTGAAATCAAATAGGTGAAAAAAAATCAGATTTAGACTTTTCTCATTTCAAATAATTGCTATGGAACAAGGTATAAAAACTTATGGTTAATGTATGGACATTAAAGTTCAAATTTTATATATATATATATATAAAATATCCAGCTAGTTAGCACTAAGGATGCTACAAAAAGCACCTTACAGGACATCCTGTCCTGTCTAAAACATCTATAATATATTTGGCCCCATGCCAAGGGGACCTTAAAATTTTGTCTTATCCAAATATTCATGAACATATCAGATTCATGACCAGTGATAAGACCTGGATAAGACCTTTTGTCATGAACCAACTGTCTCCCTGGATGTTTTGAGTAATAAAAATATAACCAAATATTAAGGACTCTTTGGCATGGAGCAAATATCTTATGGACATTTTGAACAGGACTAAATATCAGGGACATGGGCCTGTGGATGTGGACCAAATGTCTTACGAATGTTTGCACGGGACCATGAGACGTCTGCTTCCACCAAGAAGTTCAACCCGCCCTGGACTGGGGATGTTATGTGGGATGAACCTATTCTACGGAAAAGAACAATAAAATCTGTGTAATATGTAGGAATGACCATTTAAAAGAATTTCAGAGACATCAATAGAGGGAACACTTGAGAGACTACTATTGAGAGAGAATGAAATCACAAGTGAATATCATCTTAACATAGAATTTTTCCTGAGATCATTTATCAACTCCTACTGTTGTAAAATAGGACTTGGCAGAATATACAGTCACACTGGACTAAGAAAACAGAAATTGGATGGAAATGGGAAGAAACATCTGAAGAAAAGAGAAAGTCATGGGAGTAACCACAGAAATCTATAAGTAATCTTTTCAAGCACTTATCTGCTACTAATTTCATCATATACTGGATAAGACTAATAAGTCTAGCATAAACCTGAAGTAGACAGACTAAAGAGCTAAGTTCAGATTTTAGCAGATAGAGTTTAATGCCAGTACAAAGTGGTTTTGTTAAATACCCTAGGCTTTTAGTTGAGACTGCAGAGGCCATGCAACTAGACATAAAGAAACACAAATAGTGACAAAGCACAAAAAGCAACCTTTTATAGAATTGAGATAATCTGCTTGTATCCTATATTCCTTACATAAGAAAACTTAAACCTCACAGGAGGAAGGAAACATAGATTTAAATTTCTACAATTTTAATATGTGATGTCTAATATCCAATTTAAAAAGACTTCATAAGGCATTTATCTATAAAGCAAAATCAACTGATTAAAACTAATTTATAAAAGCTCACTATGGAAAATGAGATATGACTTGAATTTTGGCAAATCAGATTGAATTCTTGGACTGAAATATTTTAAATAGCTATGTTAATTATGCTAGAACAAATTAAGCAAAATATGAGAAAAGAAAAAAAAATTGAATCTTTCAAAAGGAATCTAATGAAACCACTAAAAGAAGAAAGTGCTATAATTGAAATGAATAGAGATGGAATTAATAACAGATTAGACACAAAATAAAAGTTATTAGTGAAATACAAAGTAGGTAATAGGAAATATCCAGATTGGAGCCAAAACATAAAAGAAAAAAAAATGCCAATATACAGAAATGACCATCAAAGACATGTAAACATAATGCCAAAGTCTAGTATAATTGTGATTTGAATTCAGGAGGAAAGGAGAGAGAGTATAAGTTAGAAAAAAATACTAGAAGAAATTTTGGCAAAAATTATTCAAACTGACCAAAGATATTGAACCATATAAATGATTTTATTATATTAAAAGCTCAGCAAAACCTGCATAAAAATTGTACAGAAGCCCATACCTAGGTACACTACAGTAAAACTATATTAAAAAAAAAAAAAAAATTAAGGGCAACCAGAGAAAGAAAGTGAATTACTTTCCAAGAAGCAACAAAAGTTCAGAATTTTTCAAGAGCAGTCATGGAAGCCAAAGGCAAATGAAAGAAAATCTTTAAAATGCTGAAATAAGAAAAGAATGCCAACCCAGAATTCTATGAACAGATAAAATATTCTTCAAAATAGTGAAATAAATTTTAGACATTAGCTGAGAGAGTTCAGAATCAGCAGATCTGCATTAAAAGAACATACCACATGTGATTGGAAATAAAGAATGAAGAGTAGTAAAGTAAATAATCAAATTGCATATAAATATTCATCATTTAATTATAATGACAATATAAAAATACTGGGTTCAAAAACATGTAGAAATCACATATATGATGAGTGCAGTGAATGGCATTAAATATATATATAGTTTTCACATAGTTGTAGAAATGATAAAAGTAATAATTTAAAGACAATCATAAAATATTTGGTAATTAAACATACGCTTTTAAATAACCCAAAGATAAATATAAAAAAGACACAGTGGAAAATATTTCTGAGCTGAAAGTTAACAAAAATGTGACTTAAAATTAGTTCATTGCAACTAAAGCTTAAAGTAGAGGAATATTTACATGTTTAAATGCATGTATTAAAAAAGACAATCAATAATCTAAGGGTCCATGTCAAAATAAGAACAACAAAATAAAGCTAAAGACCAAAAAAGAAAATAAAATTGAGTGAGATAGCCACAACTGTTGATAAAAGTCAGTAAATTTCTCCAAAGTTGCTTCATGATGAAACTTCATGATGAAAATATATTTTCTGAGGAAAATAAGATTTTAAATGGAAAGTACATTAAACTTGGAAGATGTTCTAGTTGGTAATTATGTCAATTATTGCAAATAAGAGAAAATCAGATCATGGGCTTTTGAGGCAGCAGTATGCCATCCTGCTTCACCTGGGGGTTGGGTGGGAAAGGGGAGAATAAGTTCTTTTGACTCTGCCTACCTCCCTCCATAAAGCCAGAGGAGAAGGATGAGAAACATCATCATCAGCCTGCTTCAGCACGCCCACACCAACCCCACGGGAGCAGATCCTGACTGGGATCTGGGTATAGAGAACCAGCACCTGGCTGCAGCAGAGCTTTTTAATAGGAGCTGGCGGGATAGGTGGGGTATGGTAGCAAATCATGACTCAAATACCATAAACTTTAGCTGTTCTTACCAACATCAGTTAGATTTCCTTAAATGAAACATATCCTATTTGCTATATGCCCTTAAAAGAATTTCCAAAGAATTTAAACAACTGAAAAATAATAATATTCACCAATTAAACTGCTGTGATCAGGAGAGAACCCACTGAACTTCTTACCGACCTGGAGTCCACCTCTTGAAATTTATTATAAGACTTTATTTTGACACTTGAACAGTTCAGTTCAGTTCGGTTGCTCAGTCATGTCCAACTCTTTGTGACCCCATGGACTGCAGCACACCAGGCCTCCCTGTCCATTACCAACTCCCAGAGTTTATTCAAACTCATGTCCATTGAGTCAGTGATGCCATCCAACCATCTCATCCTCTGTTGTCCCCTTCTCTTCCTGCCTTCAATCTTTCCCAGCATAAGGGTCTATTCAAATGAATCAGCTCTTCACATCACTGGCCAAAGTACTGGAGTTTCAGCTTCATCATGGGTCCTTCCAATGAACATTCAGGACTGATTTCCTTTGGGATGGGCTGGTTGGATCTCCTTGCAGTCCAAGGGACTCTCAAGAGTCTTATGCAACAACACAGTTCAAAAGCATCAATTCTTTGGTGCTCAGCTTTCTTTATAGTCCAGCTCTCACATTCATACATGATTACTGGAAAAACCATAGCTTTGATTAGAGGACCACTGTTGGGAAAGTAATGTCTTTGCTTTTAATATGCTGTCTCGGTTGGTCATAACTTTTCTTTCAAGGAGTAAGCGTCTTTTTATTTCATGGCTGCAGTCTCCATCTGCAGTAATTTTGGAGCCCCAAAAATAAAGTCAGCCACTGTTTCTCCATCTATTTGCCATGAAGTGATAGGACCAGATGTCATGATCTTTGTTTTGTAAATGTTGAGCTTTAAGCCAACTTTTTCACTCTCCTCTTTCATTTTCATCAAGAGGCTGTTTAGCTCTTCTTCGCTTTCTGCCAGAAGGGTGGTGTCATCTGCATATCTGAGGTTATTGATATTTCTCCTGGCAATTTTGACTCCACCTTGTGCTTCCTCCAGCCCAGCATTTCTCATGATGTACTCTGCATATAAGTTAAATAAGCAGGGTGACAATATACAGCCTTGACGTACTCCTTTCCCTATTTGGAACCAGTCTGTTGTTCCATGTCCAGTTCTATCTGTTGCTTCCTGACCTGCATATAGGTTTCTCAAGAGGTAGGTCAGGTGGTCTGGTATTCCCATCTCTTTCAGAACTTTCCAGTTTATTGTGATCCACGCACTCAAAGGCTTTGGCATAGCAAATAAAACAGAAAGAGATGTTTTTCTGGAACTTTCTTGCTTTAGAACTCTATGCCCTTCTGCTTTTGCCCAAAATGACATTTGATACTTCCATTTAAACACTTGACATAGAAAGACCAATGAACCAAACAGAATCATCAAATTAGATGCAAAAATATATAAGAATTCTGTGTATGATCATGACATTTCAAGTCAGTGAAAATTTAATTATAAAAAAGTGATTTTGGTAATAAAATAAAAACAACTCAAGTTTTTATTTACTCATGAACATAAATTCCAGATTAGATATTGGCCCCCTGTGAATTAAGTGACAGTCAATAATGAATTAAAATGAAAACAAACAAAAATACCATATTGTGAGATATATGTTGCTTTACCTTCATCAGTTGATCCAGTGGAGGACTTTGAACTTCTAAGCCAAAGCAGATCCACTGATAGAAGGAATCTGTTTATGGATGTCTGCATGGACCAGAGTCCTCCAAATACTTCTCAAATAACTGTAATGTAAGAGATAAAGAAACTATTGTCGTACTGAGCAAATAACAGAGAAATACAACTTAGAATTCACTTCAAAAACAGTGATATCTAATATCCATAGGCAATACCTACGTATCCATGATCATGCAAGTTTGACTTTGGCTGTGATTCTGACTTTCAGGCATTGCTTTCTCCTGATATTTTTCTGTGAGATTTTTGAGATCATAAACTTCTCTAGGCGATTTATTCTAAGTTACACAGAGACTGTTGCTATGGTTTGTATTTAAGAACCTGAACAGCTACATCTTTTTTAATTTAAAAATATTCTTATAAATTAATGAGGAAGAATAAATGACTTGATAAAATTGTAAAGTATATGTATTAAGTTCCTTTGATGTTCAAATTCTTTCAAAGTAGAGTAGAAACAAAAAGAAATGTAAGAGAAACTAGGATAAAAATTAAAAAGTAAGAAAATTTTATGTCAAGATTCCCCCCAGAGAAGCGAATTTCAAGAAGAAAGTGATGCTCACACATGATAAAGTTGCTAACACAATAAAGGTGAAACTTTTAAAAATATTATTTGGATTTTGGCAAGAAAGCATCATTAGTAAACATTTTGAGATGATTTTATATGAAGTAGATACAGTATTCAGTAAAGAATTAGCTATATATTTGGTTATAATTTTTTAAACATTATCAATAAATATTAAGTGGCAGGAAGATTCATCAAACACAAATCTACTCTAATAGAGATGATTGAAATTTAATATCCATTTCCTATTGGGCTTCCCTGGTGTCTCAGATGGTAAAGAATCTGCCTGCAGTTTGGGAGACTCAGGTTTCATCTCTGGGTGGGGAAGATCCCTGGAGACGGAAATAGCAACCTACTCCAGTATTCTTGCCTAGAGAATTCCATGGACAGAGGAGCCTGGTGGGCTATAGTTCATAGGGTCATAAAGAGCTGGACATGCCTGAGCAACTTTCACTTTTTTTCATGCTTATATAAGATCTGGTAGCAGATGGACAGGCTCAACATATTTTTGAAGTGTTGAACATATATGTTGGGATGGAGGTTTTAAAAAATTTTATCATGCAAAGTACTTACTTTTGAGGACTAGTTCCCTGAGTGTTCTATGAAACCAAACACCTGGGGCATAATTGGAGTGCCTACTCTGGACTGTAATATTTATGGAATTGTCCCTTGATAGAAAAACACTTCCTTCCAGGCAAAACTAATATTAGGATTGGGATAAAAAATCAAAGTTAAACCATTCCTGTGGCTGAATGAACATTAAATACTGAAGATTTTGCTCTGTGAGGAGACATCTTCATTTATTCAGTAAATAGGCTCACTGCTTGGTTGGTTTTCTGTATTCAGAATCAGTTGAACTCTAGTAGTGAGAGATTTCAGAGAAAACTAATCTATATATGACAATTTAATGTTAGAGTTGTATATCAGGTAGTGCAAATAGTAAGCACCATAATTCAAGGAACAACTGCTCACAGAAAAACATTCCTTTGTTTAATAATCATCATAGACACTAGTTTTGTACAACTTCTGTGATTCAGAGAGAGGGTACTCACTTAGGTCCAAGGAGGGAAAATGATGTATGAATAATTAACACCATGGTAGGTATAGGATCTAGGTTCAAAATTAGGCAAAGCTAGATTTTTATTATTTAGAGTTTTGATTTAGATAACATTAAAAGTCAAGCTAACAATCATCTTTGGGAGTAGGAAGAGGGTTTATTTGGTTAAAAAGAGTCCAGGAGCTTCTGTATGTGTGGTGATTTCCTGATCTAGACCTAGAGAGTAATTAGGTGGTTGCTTGTTTTCTAATTATTAGATATTTATGGATGTGCCCCTTTTTCTCTGTGCATCCTCTTTGACAACATGAAGTAAAAAAATGATTTGGGATATGTTATTTTGTTGCTACTGCATGGTCACTAAAGGGTTTTATGCAGAGAATAATATTTGTTTTGTGAAAGATCACTCTGGCTGTAGCATGAGGAATAAATAGAAAGGGCCAAACAGAAAGAAAAATAGACACTATAACAATGACAGTGGAGATCCAATTTACAGGAAGATTAGAAAGATATTTTAGAAATGAAATCTGCAAAAGTAATGATTTAATTAAGTAGATGACAAAGTGAGAAGTGTCAAGAAAATGTTGAGAAACTAGGTTTAATGTAGGCTTAAACTAGGCACCTAGCTGTTCCTATAAGAGACAGAAGCATTGTGTCAGGGAAAGAGGATGATGAGTTCATTTTTTTTTTTTTTTTTTAAGAGTTCGTTTTGACGTGAACTTTATTTCAAATGTCTGTGATCTTTTCTGGATGCTCAGTGTAGGGTTCGGTGAATTGAATAAAAATTTCAGCTAAAAGGTATATTTGGGCAGTGCCCAATATGGCAATCGAAATCAAAGAGAATAGATGAGATTACCTAGGAAGATAACATACAAGGAGAATATAAGATAAAAGGCTATAATATAAATCACTTTGTATACAGACATTCAAAAAATCTAGATGAAAATGAGACTCCAAAGTTACCTGATGAAAAGTATTCAGAGTGATAAAGGGAATATTACAGAATAGTGGTGACATTCAGGATCACTTTGTGGCATTACCTCACCAAGATATAGTCATGTAAAGAGTAGATAACAGATAGATTGATAGACAGATGTACTTATAGTTACATAGTTATAAAAAGGGTTGTGTACAAACTGAGGAAAATCCTTGTTTATCTTCCAGCTTTTCTAGCTACATTGTCCACTACTCTTAACATGTCTTAATCTAAGGCTAGCACATTATTTACAGATTTTAAATATCAATCATTTTCTGGGCTTTATGCTATACCTTTTATCTAAAATATCTTCATTTATTTTATATCATTAAGTTTTTTTTTCCCATCATTAAAGTCATATTTATTTTTTTTTGCATTGATTGATTTTATTTTTAAAACTTTACATAATTGTGTTAGTTTTGCCAAGTTTTAATTATATTATAATTTTATCTTAATGGTAAATACTTTCAGAAATATTTTCTGACCCTGCAAAGTGATTTACTTTATTCTGTATTATGTTTCTTGGGATTTATCCATGTTTTTTTCTTTTTTTTGAGCACTCATGTTTTTTTCTTATCTTATTGTACTATATACAATGATAACCTTGTAAAGCCCTTCAACAAGGAGGTTTTCAGTGTAAAATTACAGGTCTTCCTTACCCTACTTGCCTTTACATCACTGGGACACACTAGGCATTCACAAAATATTTATTAATTACTAAATTTTTACATTTTTAAAAGAAAGATTGTATCCCATATTATTCCTGGAATTTAGAAATAATATACTTTCAACCAAAGGAAATTACATAGTTTTGGATTTATAATGCTGAATTGAGAATCAAGATGTATATATTCGAGTGTATTTTTTTTTAAATCTTTACTTGTACTAAAAATACAAATATCACCAAAACTTAACTACAGATAAAGTTCACAGAAATTTCCTGGAAAACTTTTACTCCACATTAATTCTAGAATTTATTTTAATTATCTGAATGGATTTCAAAGATTAGTAGATTATATCCATATTGAAAGGAAATTAATAGACAGTTGTTAAAATATGCATATGAATTAAAGAAAATCAATTTTAAAACATTTAATAATTTATAGCAAGATTAATACATACCATTTGATCCATTAGTATAATAAAGCTAAAATTAGTATTTGTCCCAATTTGTCTTAAAAAGGTAAAATTACAATAATGTAATAATATTTATGCTGCTGCTAAGTTGTTTCAGTCATGTCCGACTCTGTGCAACCCCATAGACGGCAGCCCACCAGGCTCCCCATCCCTGAGATTCTTCAGGCAAGAATACAAGAGTGGGTTATCATTTCCTTCTCCAATGCATGAAAGTGAAAAGTGAAAGTGAAGTCGCTCAGTCGTGTCCGACTCCTAGCGACCCCATTGACTGCAGCCCACCAGGATCCTCTGTCCATGGGATTTTCCAGGCAAGAGGACTGGAGTGGGGTGATATTGCCTTCTCCAAATAATATTTATGAGCTACGTACAAATGGTAATATGTTGTGGTTATTTAGCTATTTGTTCTTGTGGCTGCATATGAAACTAGACAAGAATGAGCCCCCTCTTTCCTGTTATCTGCTTTTCTGAATAGCCACAGGCAAGCATCATCAGTTTCAAGACAATGAAAGATTCCACTGAGTGCTAAAGTGATTTGAAATTCAGAAATGTGCAAGTTCTTATGCCCATCAGTCACTGCTTTACTCACTAAATTGATAGGATCAGCAATTTTAACATACCTATTCTTAACAATTAAAGATTCCAAAGTCTATACTTTGCCATTTAAAATTAATGATGGCCCCACCCTGGTGAAGACAGGATTATTTTCTAAGTTTTTTTTTTTTTTTTCCTTAAATTTTGGTATTGCTGTCATAGAAAATAAAAGCTTTCATTTTGCTTTACTCAATGTGTAGCATAAAGTTCTAATTTATTGTTATAGTATGATAAATGGAAACAAGTAACCATTATCAATATATTTACTAGTCATTCTCAACAAGTGAAAGAAAATATACAAAAAGATGTTTGGTGAATATGAAATCAGAAGAAGAAACTAGTCTGGTTATTTTAATTTTATAACTATAATGTCTTGATGAGAAGTCTTGAGTATGAATCATCTCTTACCTACTTTCCAAGAATTGGGGCAGAAAGCTGGACAAAACGATCTATGTTATTGCTGAGCAGTGATGGCATGCCAAAGTGAGCATGTTGCCTGAAGTGAGAACCATAGCTGATACACAAAACAAGAGAGAAAAGTATAAGATAAGAGCAGATGTAAACAGGCAAAAATGATGTTTGTCAGAGAATACGGATTTTAATGCATATTGAAAGGTCAGCCCTCATCCCAGTTCCCAAGAACGGTAGTACTAAAGACTGTGCTAACCATCAGACAATTGCACTCATCTTCATTGCTAGTGTGAAAGTGAAAGTCTCTCAGCCATGTCCAACTCTTTGTGACCCCATGGACTATATGGTCCGTGGAATTCTCCAGGTCAGAATACTGGAGTGGGTAGCCTTTCCCTTCTGCAGGGTATCTTCCCAATTCAGGGATTGAAGCCAGGTCTCCTGCATTGCAGGCAGATTATTTACCAGCTGAGCCAAAAGGGAAGCCCATTGCTAGTAAGGTCATGCTTAAAATTTTATTTGCTAGGCTTCAGCATTATGTGAACCATGAACTTCTAGATGTCTAAGCTAGGTTTAAAAAAGGAAGAGGTACCAAAGATCAAATTGCTGACATTTGCTGGATCACAGAGAAAACTAGGAAATTCCAGAAAAATATTTACTTCTATTTCATTGACTACACTAAAGGCTTTGACTATGTGGATCATGATAAACTGTGGAGCTCTTAAAGAGATGGGAATACGAGACCATTTTATCTGTCTCCTGAGAAACCTGTATGTGGGTCAAGAAGCAACAGTTAGAACCCAGTATGGAACAACTGATTAATTCAAGATTGAGAAACAAGTAGGACAGGATTGTCTTCTGTCACCCTGCTTGTTTAATCTGAGCACATCATGAGAAATGATGGGCTGGATGAGTTACAAGCTGGAATCAAGGTAGGCGGGAGAAACATCAACAATCTCAGATATGCAGAAGATATAGTCTAATGGCAGAAAGTGAAGAGAAACTAAAGAACCTCTTTACAAGGGTAAAGGAGGAGAGTGAAATAGCTGGCTTAAAACTATATATAAAAATAAACTAAGATCATGGTATCCAGCCACACTGTATTGTGCTGTGCTTATTCATTCAGTCATGTCCAGCTCTTTGCGACACCATGGACTATAGCCCATCAGGCTACACTGTCCATGGAGATTCTCCAGGTAAGAATACTGGAGTGGGTTGCCATGCCCTCCTCCAGGGGATCTTCCCAACCCAGGGATTCCACTGAGGTCTCCTGCATTGCAGGTGAATTCTTTACAGTCTGAGCCAGCAGGGAAGTCCAATTGCTTCATGGCAAATAGAGGGGGAAAAGGTGGAAGTAATGACAAATTTCCTCTACTTGGGCTCTAAAATTATTGTGGATGGTTACTGTAGCCATGAAATCAAAATATTTTTGCTCCTTGGTAGGAAAGCTAACTGTGTTGAAAAGCAGAGACATTACTCTGATGACAAAGGTCCGTATAGTCAAGGCCAGGGTCTTCCCAGTGATCATGTACAGTTGTGAAAGCTGGACCGTAAAGAAGGTAGAGTGCCAAAGAAATAATATCTCTGAACTGTGGTGTTAGACAACATTCCTGAGAGTCTCTTGGACAGCAAGATCATCAAACCAGTCAATCTTAAGGGAAATAAGTATTCCAATTGGATGCTGAACCTGGAAAGCCAGTATTTTTGGTCATCTGATGAGAACAACTGACTCATTGGAAAAATCTCTGACTCATTGGAAAAATCCCCAATGCTGGAAAGATTGAGGGCAGAAATAGAAGAGGGCTTCAGAAGATGAGATGGCTGCATGGCATCATTGATGCAATGGACATGAACTTGGGAAAACTTTGCAAGATTGTGAGGGACAGGGAGGCCTGGTGTGCAGCAATCCATTGAGTTACAAAGAGTTGTACATGACTGGGCAACAACAACTGAACAATAACAACAGTGAATCTTAATACAAATAGCACTAAAATGTGGAGAAGGGGATGCTGAAGAGTTGCAAACAGATGAAAGTGAAACATATTTGGAAAATATAAATTCAGATTCTATAACAGATAAAAGCATACCATTCCCTATATCTGATAGCCAAGTAAGGCCTAATACGATTTGTTTAAGTCTTGACCAGTTAATTTTTCTAATCCTTTAGTAAATGTACAAAGGATTATTTGAGGATGATCAACTTCATGTTAAGAAATGAGAATTATTAATCATGCCACCCTCCCCCCAAAACAAACAAACAAACTTCCCTTTCTGAGAAAAACTATGAAACTCTTTCCCCAGATAGGGAGTTTAGCATAAGCTTTTCACTTGAGTGATTCCTTTCTGCTTTGTGTAGCCCTCGACCTGCATATATGATTCTCCTGGTCCACTACTAGTCTGAGCTGGGCAGTTATTTAGTCTCCCAAACCCAGTCTTATTACTTTCTCTTTCAAAGACATTTGCAATTTTATCAAGTTATTTCATTGCAATGTGCTGTAGCTCAGGTACTGTTCTGGTTGAGCCTCAGAGTCATGTGGAGCTAATGAACAGACAGAATCAGTGTGCCTGGGCTTTAATCCTAGTTCCTTTCCTTACTTGCTTTGTGACTTGGGAAAATTATTTAATCTCTGTAACTCAGTGTCCTCATCTAAAACAGGAATAATTCCAGTATCTACCTTATGAATTTGTTTTAAGGAAAATGTGAATTAATACTTGTACTGTTTCAGAAACTTCCTGGCATAATAATAAGATATTGCTGGCCATTTCTTGTATATTTCCACATAGCACAATGGTCAACCTATGCAATTATTTACACTAAAAATATAATAATGTATACCTAAGTTGCCATTAAAGCTTAAATATTCTTTAATGTATAAGCTTTTAAAGAAATTTGAACCATTGTATTTAGATAACTATGTGTAAGCCTCACATTTGCTTAAATGTAATGGGAATAAACTTATACTTTGTAAATTTCATAAGGAAAAAAGATTATCACTTCATGAAATTTTATAAATAACAAATTTCAATCCTAATGTTACCAACTCTATATCAGTAAAACTCCAAGATCGACATATTTTTAAACGTTTGAAATACACATTGTATAAATCAACTCAGGACAGGCAAAGTGACAGTGCCTTTGGATTCACTGCCTGTCTTCCCTTGGTAATGAGACTGACTGATAATTCTTCTATGGTCTAAATAACTAAACTTCACTAATGTGAACCCAAGTCTGTAAATTATATTTTATATGTAGCTCACTGGTAAGCAAATTTGATTTCATGCAAATATTTTGAAGTGGATTAGTTGATGGAAAAGCCACATCTGAATGCTAATAACATCCCTCTATATATACACAGGATGAAAACTTCAATCCACAGGAAAGTGTCTACATTAATAAAGCAATGTCATGCTATACCTCCCCCTTAGCTGGCCTATATTGACATGAAAAATTATAATGGTAGAAATACAGAATGTTTCAGATATAAATAACCTTACTCTGTTATGAAATTTTTATCAGGAAGGGATAACTTAAGAGAAGAAAAAATCAGCTGCAAAGAATATTATTGCCATCTATTGACAATGTATTTTGTGATTAAAATGGAAAATATAATTTTGTTATCTAATTTGGATGTCCTATTTATTAACTAATGAAACATCACTGTGCAGAAAAATAATTCTGATTAAGAAGATATAGATTTAGGGATAATAAGTGGATATTTATACCATCTCTTCATTATTTTAAAAGCTCTAGAATGTATTTCTATAGTGACACATATCATACTTTGAACATTTTGCAGCATAAATGATTAAGACTTTTAGAAAGGGGCTGACTTTTCTTGTTGAAGTTAATGTTCACATCTTTAAACACTATCATAATTCCCTTTTTAGAGTAATTACTAAGTAGGTAGTATTTTATTAATGTTTACTCACTTTGTATGATACCTCTCTTTTATAAACTAAATGATTTGATTTTAACTAAATTTTGTAAATATAAAGTATATGTGTATATATATGTATGATTCTGTGTACAGGTGAAGTAATTCTACAAAAAGGATAACAAAAATGTCAACAAAATTCTACACCCATTTATGATAAAAACTCTCCAGAAAGCAGGAATAGAAGGAACATACCTCAACATAATAAAAGCTATATATGAAGAATCCACAGCAAACATCATCCTCAATGGTGAAAAATTGAAAGCATTTCCTCTAAAGTCAGGAACAAGACAAGGGTGCCCACTTTCACCATTACTGTTTAACATAGTTTTGGAAGTTTTGGCCACAGCAATCAGAGCAGAAAAAGAAATAACAGGAATCCAAATTGGAAAAGAAGAAGTAAAACTCTCACTGTTTGCAGATGACATGATCCTCTACATAGAAAACCCTAAAGACTCCACCAGAAAATTACTAGAACTAATCAATGATTATAGTAAAGTTGCAGGATATAAAATCAACACACAGAAATCCCTTGCATTCCTATACACTAATAATGAGAAAAACAGAAAGAGAAATTAAGGAAACAATTCCATTCACCATTGCAATGGAAAGAATAAAATACTTGGGAATGTATCTACCTAAAGAAACAAAAGACCTATATATAGAAAACTATAAAACACTGGTGAAAGAAATCAAAGAGGACACTAATAGATGGAGAAATATACCATGTTCATGGATTGGAAGAATCAATATAGTGAAAATGAGTATACTACCCAAAGCAATTTATAGATTCAATGCAATCCCTATCAAGCTGCCAACGGTATTCTTCACACAGCTAGAACAAATAATTTCACAATTTGTACGGAAATACAAAAAACCTCCAATAGCCAAAGCGATCTTGAGAAAGAAGAATGGAACTGGAGGAATCAACCTACCTGACTTCAGGCTCTACTACAAAGCCACAGTCATCAAGACAGTATGGTACTGGAACAAAGACAGAAATATAGATCAATGGAACAAAATAGAAAGCCCAGAGATAAATCCACGCACATATGGACACCTTATCTTTGACAAAGGAGGCAAGAATATACAATGGATTAAAGACAATCTCTTTAACAAGTGGTGCTGGGAAATCTGGTCAACCACTTGTAAAAGAATGAAACTAGAACACTTTCTAACACCATACACAAAAATAAACTCAAAATGGGTTAATGATCTAAACCTAAGACCAGAAACTACAAAACTCCTAGAGGAGAACATAGGCAAAACACTCTCTGACATACATCACAGCAGGATCCTCTATGACCCACCTCCCAGAATATTGGAAATAAAAGCAAAATAGACAAATGGGACCTAATTAAACTTAAAAGCTTCTGCACATCAAAGGAAACTATACACAAGGTGAAAAGGCAGGCTTCAGAATGGGAGAAAATAATAGCAAATGAAGCAACTGACAAACAACTACTCTCAAAAATACAAGCAATTCCTACAGCTCAACTCCAGGAAAATAAATGACCCAATCAAAAAATGGGCCTAAGAACTAAATAGACATTTCTCCAAAGAAGACATACAGATGGCTAACAAACACATGAAAAGATGCTCAACATCACTCATTATCAGAGAAATGCAAATCAAAACCACTATGAGGTACCATTTCACACCAGTCAGAATGGCTGTGATCCAAAAGTCTACAAGCAATAAATGCTGGAGAGGGTGTGGAGAAAAGGGAACCCTCTTACACTGTTGGCGGGAATGCAAACTAGTACATACACTATGGAGAACAGTGTGAAGATTCCTTAAAAAACTGGAAATAGAACTGCCTTATGATCCAGCAATCCCACTGCTGGGCATACACACAGGAAACCAGAAGGGAAAGAGACACGTGTACCCCAATGTTCATCGCAGCACTGTTTATAATAGCCAGGACATGGAAGCAACCTAGATGTCCATCAGCAGCTGAATGTATAATAAAGCTGTGGTACATATACACAATGGAGTATTACTCAGCCATTAAAAAGAATACATTTGAATCAGTTCTAATGAGGTGGATGAAACTGGAGCCTATTATACAGAGTGAAGTAAGCCAGAAAGAAAAACAACAATATAGTATACTAATGCATATATATGGAATTTATAAAGATGGTAACAATAACCTGGTGTACAAGACAGCAAAAGAGACACTGATGTATATAACAGTCTTATGGACTCTGTTGGAGAGGGAGAGGGTGGGAAGATTTGGGAGAATGGCATTGAAACATGTATAATATCATGTATGAAACGAGTTGCCAGTCCAGGTTTGATGCACAATACTGGATGCTTGGGGCTGGTGCACTGGGACGACCCAGAGGGATGGTATGGGGAGGCAGGAGGGAGGAGGGTTCAGGATGGGGAACACATGTATACCTGTGGCAGATTCATTTTGACATTTGGCAAAACTAATACAATATTGTAAAGTTTAAAAATAAAATAAAATTTAAAAATAAAAAATAAACATAAAAAATGTTAACCTTGTAAGGGGTCTTTCAGGGAATTCAGACTATTAAAATCTCATTGTCAATCCACTTAATCTAGCTAAAAATAATCTACTCTATGAGAAATGTTTTAAAAATGTGCTAAGTCACCTATCTTTGCTTTGGCACAGTCTTAGTTCATATTGCATCAGCTCCAGTGCTGTCTTCCATTCATCTTTTATTTTTATACCTACATCATTAATATAAATGTACACAAATATCCGCCTATAAGATACAGACATTCCCATAAAGAAAATTATCAGTTCAGTTCAGTTGCTCAGTCGTGACCAATTCAGCGACCCCATGAATTGCAGCATGCCAGGCCTCCCTGTCCATCACAAAATCCCGGAGTTCACTCAAAATCATGTCCATTGAGTCAGTTATGCCATCCAGCCATCTCATCCTCTGTCGTCCCCTTCTCCTCCAGCCCCCAATCCCTCCCAGCATCAGAGTCTTTTCCAGTGAGTCAACTCTTCTCATGAGGTGGCCAAAGTACTGGAGTTTCAGCTTTAGAAGCATTCCTTTCAAAGAACACCCAGAACCAATATCCTTTAGAATGGACTGGTTGGATCTTCTTGCAGTCCAAGAGACTCTCAAGAGTCTGCTCCAACACCAAAGTTCAAAAGCATCAATTCTTTGGCACTCAGCCTTCTTCACAGTCCAACTCTCACATCCATACATGACCACTGGAAAAACCATAGTCTTGACTAGATGGAACTTTGTTGGCAAAGTAATGTCTCTGCTTTTGAATATGCTATCTAGGTTGGTCATAACTTTCCTTCCAAGAAATAAACGTCTTTTAACTTCATAGCTCCAATCATCATCTACAGTGATTTTGGAGCCCCCTAAAATAAAGTCTGACACTGTTTCCACTGTTTCTCCATCTATTTCCCATGAAGTGATGGGACCAGATGCCATGATCTTTGTTTTCTGAATGTTGAGCTTTAGGCCAACTTTTTCACTCTCCTCTTTCACTTTCATCAAGAGGCTCTTTAGTTCTTCTTCACTTTCTGCCATAAGGGTGGTGTCATCTGCATATGTGAGGTTATTGATATTTCTTCTGTCAATCTTGATTCCAGCTTGTGCTTCTTCCAGCCCAGCGTTTCTCATGATGTACTCTGCATATAAGTTAAATAAGCAGGGTGACAATATACAGCCTTGATGTACTCCTTTTCCTATTTGGAACCAGTCTGTTGTTCCATGTCCAGTTCTAACTGTTGCTTCCTGACTTTCACATAGGCTTCTCAAGAAGCAGGTCAGGTGGTATTCCCATCTCTTTCAAATTTCCAAAGTTTATTGTGATCCACACAGTCAAAGGCTTTGGCATAGTCAATAAAGCAGAAATAGATGCTTTTCTGGAACTCTCTTGCTTTTTCAATGATCCAGCAGATGTTGGCAATTTGATCTCTGGTTCCTCTGCCTTTTCTAAAACCAGCTTGAACATCTGGAAGTTCATGGTTCATGTATTGCTGAAGCCTGGCTTGGAGAATTCTGAGCATTACTTTACTAGTGTGTGTGATGAATGCAAGTGTGTGGTAATTTGAGCATTCTTTAGCATTGCCTTTCTTTGGAATTGGAATGAAAACTGACCTTTTCCAGTCCTGTGGCCACTGCTGAGTTTTCCAAATTTGCTGGCATATTAAGTGCAGCACTTTCACAGCATCATCTTTCAGGATTTGAAATAGCTCAACTGGAATTCCATCATCTCCACTAGCTTTGTTTGTAGTGATGCTTTCTAAGGCCCACTTGACTTCACATTCCAGGATGTCTGGTTCTCGGGGAGTGATCATACCACCATGATTATGTGGGTTGTGAGGCTCTTTTTTGTACAGTTCTCATATGTATTCTTGCCATCTCTTCTTAATATCTTCTTCTTCTGTTAGGTCCTTACTATTTCTGTCCTTATTGTGCCCATGTTTGCATGAAATGTTCCCTTGGTATCTCTAATTTTCTTGAAGAGATCTCTAGTCTTACCCATTCTGTTCTTTTCCTCTGTTTCTTTGCATTGATTGCTAAGGAAGTCTTTCTTATCTCCTCTCGTATTCTTTGGAACTCTGCATTCAGATGATTATATTTTTCCTTTTCTCCTTTGCTTTTCACTTCTCTTCTTTTCACAGCTATTTGTAAGGCCTCCCCAGACAGTATTTTGCTTTTTTGTATTTCTTTTCCATGGGGATAGTCTTGATCCCTGTCTCTTGTACAATGTCACAAACCTCCGTCCATAGTTCATCAGGCACTCTTATCTATCAGATATAGTCTCTTAAATCTATTTCTCACTTCCACTGTATAATCATAAGGGATTTGATTTAGGTCATACCTGAATGGTCTAGTGGTTTTCTGTACTTTCTTCAATTTAAGTCTGAATTTGGCAATAAGGTGTTCATGATCTGAGCCACAGTCAGCTCCCAGTCTTCCTTTTGCTGACTGTATAGAGCTTCTCCACCTTTGGATGTAAAGAATATAATCAATCTGATTTCAGTGTTGACCATCTGGTGATGTACATGTGTAGAGTCTTCTCTTGTGTTGTTTGAAGAGAGTGTTTGCTATGACGAGTGTGTTCTCTTGGCAAAACTCTATTAGCCTTTGCCCTGCTTCATTCCTTATTTCAAGGCCAAATTTGCCTGTTACTCCAGGTGTTTCTTGACTTCCTACCTTTGCATTCCAGTCCCCTATAATGAAAAGGACATCTTTTTTGGGTGTTAGTTCTAAAAGGTCTTGTAGGTCTTCATAGAACCATTCAACTTCAGCTTCTTCAGTGTTACTGGTTGTGGCATAGACTTGGATTACTGTGATATTGAATGGTTTGCCTTTGAAACAAACAGAGATCCTTCTGTCATTTTTGAGATTGTATCCAAGTACTGCATTTTGGACTCTTTTGTTGAGCAAGGTGGCTACTCCATTTCTTCTAAGGGATTCCTGCCCACAGTAGTAGATATAATGGTCATCTGAGTTAAATTCACCCATTCCAGTCCAATTTAGTTCGCTGATTTCTAAAATGTCGACGTTCACTCTTGTCAACTCCTGTTTGACCACTTCCAATTTGCCTTGATTCATGAACATAACATTCTAACTTCCTATGCAATATTGCTCTTTACAGCATTGGACCTTGCTTCTATCACTAGTCACATCCACAACTGGGTATTGTTTTTGCTTTGGCTCCATCCCTTCATTCTTTCTGGAATTATTTCTCCACTGATCTCCAGTAGCATATTGGACCACTACTGATTTGGGGAGTTCCTCTTTCAGTGCGCTATCATTTTGCCTTTTCATACTGTTCATGGGGTTCTCAAGGCAAGAATACTGAAGTGGTTTGCCATTCCCTTCTCCAGGTGATCTTCCTGACCCAGGAATTGAACCCACATCTCCTGCATTGGCTGTCAAATTCTTTACCACTTAGCCACCAGGGAAGCCTACACACACACACTCACACACACACACAGAGGAATATAATTGTTTAATTTATTAAACAATTAATTTATTAAATAATTACATTCCAGTATATATATATATACACACACACATATATGTATTTTGTATATATATATATATGTGTGTGTATGAGTGTATATATATACACATATATGTGTGTGTGTGTGTGTGTGTGTGTGTGTGTGTGTGTGTATATATATATATAATCATTTTCAGTATTCTTTTGATTTGTTTTTAATCTCAGAAATAAATGTTCACCTCCCAAAATTTGATCAGGATTTCTTTTTTTCATTCTTAGTAAAATTGGGAGTATAGATGATTTACTATAGTGTTGTGTTAGTTTCAAGCATATAGCAAAGTGATTCTGTCATGTAGGTATCTATTATTTTTCAGATTCTTTCCACATATAGGTTATTGTAGATTATTGAATAGAGTTCCCTGTTCTACATAGTTCAGTTCAGTTGCTCAGTTGTGTCTGACTCTTTGCCACCCCATGGACTGCAGCACACCAGGCCTCCCTGTCCATCACCAACTCCCAGAGTTTACTCAAACTCATGTCCATTGAGTTGTTAATGCCATCCAACCATCTCATCCTCTCTTGTCCCCTTTTCCTCCTGCCTTCAAACTTTCCAAGCATCTGGGTCTTTTCAAATGAGTCAGTTCTTTGCATCAGGCGGCCAAATTATTGGAGTTTCAGCTTCAACATCGGTCCTTCCAATGAACACCCAGGTCTGATCTTTAGGATGGACTGGTTGGATCTCCTTGCAGTCCAATGGACTCTCAAGAGTCTTCTCCAACACCACAGTTCAAAGGCATAAATTCTTTGGTGCTCAGCTTTTTTAATAGTCCAACTCTTGTATCCATACATGACTACTGGAAAAACCATATCCTTGACTAGACAGACCTTTGTTGGCAAAGTAATGTCTCTGCTTTTAAATATGCCGTCTAGGTTGGTCATAACTTTTCTTGCAAGGAATAAGTGTCTTTTAGTTTCATGGCTGCAGTCAACATCTGCACAGTAGGTCTACATAGTAGGTCTGTGTTAATTATTTTATATATAGTGGTATATGTATGTTAATTCCAAACTCCTAATTTATCCCCCACTCCTCCACCCTACCTTTCATCTTTGGTAAACATAAAACTATCTTCTAAGCTTGTGATCAGGAATTTGAAGGTGAAGTATCTAAACAAAAAGAAACAAAAATATATATAAAGTTACATTTGTATTTCTCATAAGATACCTGTTATCTGCATAGCTTAAAAAAAGGTATTTGTTTCTGATCAACCTTAGACCTTTTAACCAAAGATAGATATGGCATTTCTCAGTTTATGGTAGGGGAAAAAAAAAAGCAGTATTCTCAGCCAATTGTCTTTAATTACTTTCAAATGAAATTGCATTAAATTTTATTTTACATATATATATAAAACAGATGGATCAACTACATCAAATATTGTTTTTGTTAAAATCGTGTGAATTCTTAGCTAAAACAATGATATTTTTAAGTGACTAAACCACCACACCACTGAGTTCACTGAGCATGAAAATTTATTTTTAAATACTTTCAGAGTTTATATTTCTAAACCAGGAATTTACATTCATAGTTGAAAGTTCTCAAAGTTTTTGCAACAAAGATTTAAGGCATTCTGACAAAGAACAGTCCCTAGAAAATATGGTTACATATTTTATTTTCGAACAACATAAAACTTTCAGATCACTGCACAACTACCAGTTCCTTCACAAGGAATGGTTTCTGCAGGAAGATTTCCTCTGCAATAGAATTTCTGAAAACCCTGTTTTGAAGTCTACAGAAGACTCTAAAGATAAAGCTTGGCTTTTTCAATACAGACAGGAAATTTTACTGCTTAGGTGCAAAGTTTTTAAGTGGAAAGTATATTATTTAGTGATCCTGATATAAAAACATATGAATGTAGTCACCAAGAGCAATAAAAAATATCAATAGTAAGTGAAGTAATGTTGTAAAAACTGAGGTAGAAACACTATTTCTGAAAGATATCATCAGCAACAGAGCTAATGTATTAAAGTCATGTGGCTATTCCTGGCATTTGGGAATTAGGGTGAAGATAATAAACTGTAGTTAGAGGAGGCACTTTGTTTTAAGAATAGCATTTTCCAAATTTCGTATTTTAATAAATGTCTTTTCTTCCTTGGGGGGAACAAAACTTCTTTGAAACTTAAGGTTTTGTACTATGCTCATAGGGAAATACATAATTGACTAGGACAAAGGCAAAATATGTTTCTAACAGAAATATAACATATATTTTTTGAGCTGTTTTTGTTTAACTGGGTGCTCCTACTATTAAAAATTATACAAGTTTCTTATATTACTATGAAAATTTGCAAGTGAGGTCTAAGATTAAACTGAAATAATCTGTAAAGATTTTGCAGGTTTTGTCTCCCAAAAAATAAAACATGATTTTAAAAAAGAGATATCAAAAATATACAGAAGAGTTAGGATATATAGGTTTTTAGGTACTTCCCTTTATTTTAAACTAATTTACTATTTGACCTTCTGCAAATGACTACATTTTTAGAGGAGAGTGTTTTTCATCTTAAATGTGTATACTTAAAAAAAAAAAAAAAAGAACTGTTTCAAGGGCTGCTGTTGTAGAAATTAATTTAAAAGTTAAAGTGGTCAACCTACCTGACTTCAGGCTCTACTACAAAGCCTCAGTCATCAAGACAGTATGGTACTGGCACAAAGACAGAAATATAGATCAATGGAACAAAATAGAAAGCCCAGAGATAAATCCACACACACATGGACACCTTATCTTTGACAAAGGAGGCAAGAATATACAATGGATTAAAGACAATCTCTTTAACAAGTGGTGCTGGGAAAACTGGTCAACCACTTGTAAAAGAATGAAACTAGAGCACTTTCTAACACCATACACAAAAATAAACTCAAAATGGATTAAAGATCTAAATGTAAGACCAGAAACTATAAAACTCCTAGAGGAGAACATAGGCAAAACACTCTGACATACATCGCAGCAGGATCCTCTATGATCCACCTCCCAGACTATTGGAAATAAAAGCAAAAATAAACAAATGGGACCTAATTAAACTTAAAAGCTTCTGCACGACAAAGGAAACTATTAGCAAGGTGAAAAGGCATACTTCAGAATGGGAGAAAATAATAGCAAATGAAGCAACTGACAAACAACTAATCTCAAAAATATACAAGCAACTCCTACAGCTCAACTCCAGGAAAATAAATGACCCAATCAAAAAATGGGCCAAAGAACTAAATAGACATTTCTCCAAAGAAGACATACAGATGGCTAACAAACACATGAAAAGATGCTCAACATCACTCATTATCAGAGAAATGCAAATCAAAACCACTATGAGGTACCATTTCACACCAGTCAGAATGGCTGCGATCCAAAAGTCTACAAGCAATAAATGCTGGAGAGGGTGTGGAGAAAAGGGAACCCTCTTACACTGTTGGTGGGAATGCACACTAGTACAGCCACTATGGAGAACAGTGTGGAGATTCCTTAAAAAACTGGAAATAGAACTGCCTGATGATCCAACAATCCCACTGCTGGGCATACACACTGAGGAAACTAAAAGGGAAAGAGACACATGTACCCCAATGTTCATCACAGCACTGTTTATAATAGCCAGGACATGGAAGCAACCTAGATGCCCATCAGCAGCTGAATGTATAATAAAGCTGTGGTACATATACACAATGGAGTATTACTCAGCCATTAAAAAGAATACATTTGAATCAGTTCTAATGAGGTGGATGAAACTGGAGCCTATTATACAGAGTGAATGAAGTAAGCCAGAAGGAAAAATACCAATACAGTATACTAATGCATATATATGGAATTTAGAAAGATGGTAACAATAACCCTGTGTATGAGACAGCAAAAGAGACACTGATGTATAGAACAGTCTTTTGGACTCTGTGGGAGAGGGAGAGGGTGGGATGATTTGGGAGAATGGCATTGAAATATGTATAATACCATGTATGAAATGAGTCGCCAGTCCAGGTTCGATGCATGATACTCGATGCTTGGGGCTGGAGCACTGAGGTGACCCAGAGGGATAGTATGGGGAGGAAGGAGGGAGCAGGGTTCAGGATGGGGAACACATGTGTACCTGTGGCGGATTCATTTCGATATTTGGCAAAACCAATACAATATTGTAAAGTTTAAAAATAAAATTTAAAAAAAAATAAAAGTTAAAGTGATTCTAAATGTTTATTTGTATTTTATTGCATATTTTTTACATATTTCCAGATATTATGTGCAATCCAGTTGTTTAAAAATAATATCTCTGGAATATCTTTTCCTATTATTCCATCAGATCAATACTTCCATCAAACTTTTGGCAATTCTGCTCCCCCAAAATTCTCTGGTAAACATATTTCCCCATTTTGGTTTGTCTCCCACATTACTTACAAATTAATCTGAAATTACCACTTAATCATATCAAACTTTTACTTAAAATGTCTGCATGATTCCTTCTTTCACAAGATAAATTGTGAACTGCTTATCCTAGCAGTCAGAAGTTCCAATATTTGATTCCAACTTCTACTTCAGTTAATGCATCTCATTTTTGTCAATGCCAAGGTGTGAAAAGAAACTGGTACTGAGGTTACTCACACTGGAGTAAGTAAGTAGGCTTCTCACCCACAAGTCGTGCTAACCAATCAAATCTTAAGGCTTTCTTGAAGCCTAATGGTATCAACATCTCTACGTGCTTGAAACACAGGAAGGACCTCCTCCTAAATTCAGTGGGACTATCTGTCAATCTTTTGGGGCTTTGTAATTTCCCTGCTCAGACCTTCCTTCCAAGCTGGGTTCTACTAGAATGCCCTTTGAATTCTCCCAGTATCAAGAAACATAAGGGAAGTAAATATGAAAAGTTACATCTCCATGAATCATTTCTAAAACCTCGCATTTGGAATTAAGCTTCTCTCTTAAACATTTTATTACCACTTTGTATTATAGAACTTACTACAGTATTGTTTCACTTTCTGAATATACAGTGACTTGTGTGTCTCTTTTATTGTGTGTGTGTGTGTTTGTCACTTATTTGTGTATGACTCTTTGTGACCCCATGGACTGTAGCCCGCCAGACTCCTCTGTCTGTGGGATTCTCCAGGCAAGAATACTGGAGTGGATTGCTATTTACTTCTCCAGGAGATCTTCCTGACCCAGGGATTGAACCCAGATCTCCTGCATTGCAGGCAGATTCTTTACCATTTGAGCTATAGTGAAGTCCACAATTTTCTCCTTTATTAAGAGAAATATAAAGCAGGGCTCATGTTTTATTCATCCTTTGATTTCACACAGTGCCTGGAACTATGCCACTTTATGACAGACAGAGTATACATTTTGTTCAGTTGTTTGGAAGGCAGGATAAACATGCATTCACACATAATTGCTATATAAAATTCTGAGGCCAAATTAAATTTTATACCTTTATAGAAATGACTAACTTGGTTTTTGAAAGTGAAGTCACTCAGTGTTGTCCGACTCTGCGACCCCATGGATTGTAGCCTACCCAGGTTTCTCTATCCATGGGATTTCCCAGGCAAGAGTACTGGAGTGTGTTGCCATTTCCTTCTCCAAACTTGGCTCTTATACTATTTACTTTCCAATTATGTTTAAAAGCTTTACAATAATGAGAATCATTGTATTTTTTATGAATTCTTACTGGAAACTAGAGAGAGTTATTTATTTACACATGTAAGTGTAAATTGAACATTTTCTTCTATTAAACTTTGAATTTATTTCTGCTACAGATACTCTGAACTTCTTGAATGCTAATTATTTATATATCTCTTGTGTCTTAAATTCATATTCTTCATGTCCAAATTTTCCAGTGCTACTGCTTATCAGAGTTTTTGGCACCTGGTCAATGCTATCAAATAGTGGAATAAATGGAGGATGACTTGTATACAATTAAGACATTTTAAATTTTTTAAAGAAAGAGAATAGTGGATTAAGGAGATAAAAGTTATCCCTAAAAATATTTAAATCTGTTTATGATTGCCCCATTGATGCAATTTGCTCAGAAAAAAAGCATGAAATCATTTTAAATGAGTCACCTGTCAAATTATTTAAAACAATAAAATATGCATATTTCTAAAATATCTAACAGTCAAGTGAAAACAATATTTGTAAAATTGTTCAATTTACATTACCACAGTTTGACATGGGCACTTATTGGAAAGTATAACAATGTATGGCTCTTAATACTATTAATAAGTTTCATTAATAGGGTATTCATTCCAATCAAAATTATTAAGGTATTCATAACTATTATCATCAATCAGCTAATGTAGCAGCTAACCTGAAATGAATTTGCTTGTCTCTACTTTGTTACTAGAAGCAAGAAGAATACAGTATCATAAATATTACTATTATTAAAACTCTTACTGGTAGTATCAGCAGGGAGAGAGTGAAGAGGCCAGAGGACTCAAATAACACACTTCAAGAGAAAGTGCTCCTTAGATCATGTAGACATGTAGACAGATACTAAGCCAAGGTGCTGCTATGATTCATAGCAAAATCTGGTTACTTATAATTGTTAGTTTGACATGATGCATTGATAATTCATTCTTAAAGATGATTGGAAACAGTATAGGTTATGCGATGTGTGTCACTCAGTCGTGTCCAACTCTGTGAACCCATGGACTATAACCTGCTAGGCTCCTCTGTCCGTGAATTCTCCAGACCAGAATACTAGAGTAGGTGGCTATTCCCTTCTCCAGGGGATCTTTGCAACCAAGGGATCAAACCCAGGTCTTCCTCACTGCAGGAGGATTCTTTACCTCTGAGCTACCAAGGAAGCCAATATAGGGTGTATCAATTACCTATTGCTGCATAGAAAACCACTGCAAAGCTCAGTGGATTAAAATAAAATTATTTAACTTGCTGTGATTTTATAGTTCAGAAATTTGGATTGAATTTAGCTGAGCAAGTCTTCTGCTGATAATCTCTGTCTGGGGTTACTCACAATACAGTCACTTAGTCTATTGGTCTCAGGGATCTTAGCAGGACTGCTTGTCTCTATGCTGCATCAGTCCCACCTTCCAGTAGTTGAGGCTTCCTCAAATGGAGTTGAGGGAACAACAAAGGCTTACTCCCAATGCATAGATGATAGTCTCAATGGCAAAGCAAGTTACCTGTTTAAGCCAGAGTCAGTGTTAGGGTTATATTGTTGCATGGACATAGGGAAATGTGATCCTTTAGCCATTATTATAACAAGTCATAAGTGAACTTTTTAGATAATGTTTTCTGAAAAAAATTATTTTATACTACATTACAGAATATTTTTCAGAAGTGAAATTTAATAAAAAGCATTTATATATAATTTGTAAAATTGTATTCTGCAGATATCTTTAGCAAAAGCATCTTTAAGTATACAAAGCAGTCATTGAATTACATCACAATTTAATCTCAATCTTTTGGCATTTATTGCAGAAGACAGTAAAGATAAGATACACATATTTATAAATAATTGTTTCAAAGATTAATGCATCAACTTCAGTTAAATTTTGTCAAACTTTAAAGAAAGATTATTTAAGAAATTATTTCAACAATAAGTTCCAATTAATTTTTCTTTGGGGGTATAGCAAGTTATCAAAATGTTAGGTTACAAATTAAATATCTGAAATCAGATATTTGAAATTTGATTAAAAACTGATGTTTTAACAGTTTCAAAGTATTCCTCAGGTAAGCTTGGCAGATAAAATACAGGATGTACAATTAAATTTGAATTTTAGATAGAAAATGAATATTTAATTACATTTCCCCAATATTATAATATTAATTAAGCATCCTGCTGCTAAGTCACTTCAGTCGTGTCCGACTCTGTGCGACCCCATAGACGGCAGCCCACCAGGGTCCCCTGTCCCTGGGATTCTCCAGGCAAGAACATAACATTGTATGGCAAGAAGACCTGTTTCTACAAGCCAATTCTTCATGGAGCTCAGAGGAGCAGGCGGAAATATCTTACCCACAGTCAACCACTCGTGCACATACATACGCACACTCAACCACACACACATACACACATGCATCCTCTTGAGAAAATTTTAAATCCTTACAACTTTTTGAGGCTTTATAGTATAATTGCTGCTACTGCTGCTAAGTCGCTTCAGTCGTGTCCAACTCTGTGCGACCCCATGATGGCAGCCCATCAGGCTCCACCGTCCCTGGGATTTTCCAGGCAAGAACACTGGAGTGGGTTGCCATTTCCTTCTCCAATGCATGAAAGTGAAAAGTGAAAGTGAAGTCGCTCAGTCGTGTCTGACTCTTAGCGACTTCATGGACTGCACCCTACCAGGCTCCTCCATCCATGGGATTTTCCAGGCAAGAGTACTGGAGTGGAGTGCCATTGTCTTCTCCGAATTAAGCATTCTATATTTTGTTAAATCTGGTAAGCCTTAGATCAAGGCATTAGTTTTATTAATAAAAGGATTTATTTCATCCTCCTTTAAAGAGATAATGTAAGAGTGAAAAGTCACTCAGTCGTGTCTGATTCTTTGTGACTCCAGAATACTGCAGTGGGTAGCCTTTTCCTTCTCCAGGGGATCTTCCCAACCCAAGGATTAAACTCAGGTCTCCCACATTGCAGGTGGATTCTTTCCAAGCTGAGCTACCAGAGAAGCCAAGAGATGATGTAATGAAAGTTATTATTTAGGTGTACTTGATAAAGGAGACTTGGCCATGAGAAAATCAGATATCCTTTTGTGTTCCAGAAGTCTATTAATAATACTTGACAGGGCATGAGACCACAAGGCAGACATGTATGTAAATGAGATTCTTTTTGGGTAGTATACTTTTCTAATCAGGGCTGGTTGTTCATACCACAAATGATTTTATTCATAACTGGGGTTAAATACCTCATATCCACTGATAATGTTTTACATATATGGTCATGAAAAATTATCCAGAAAATTTGTAGCATTGTCTCATTTTAAAATTCACATTTACTTGAGATATTTTAAAGTCTTTATTAATCAATTCACATAGCTAAGAAATAAGTAGAATGTTTGAAATTAAAGTAGCATCATTAAGTATGATTTTTTTTAGGAATATAGAAACTTCCTATAGTAGATGAATGACCAGGGGAGAGAAAGAAGGAAATAAAAAATTAAGTCTATTTCATCAATCAGATCATAGTTGGAAAGCAATAATTATTTAAAATACTAATTCCCTGGTGGCTCAGACAGTAGAGCGTCTGCCTACAATGAATGAGACCCTGTTTCGATCCCTGGGTTGGGAGATCTCTGGAGAAGGAAATGGCAACCCACTCCAGTACTCTTGCCTGGAAAATCCCATGGACGGAGGAGCCTGGTCAGTCTATGGAGTCGCAAAGAGTCGGACACGACTGGCGACTTCACTTTTTCACTTGCACTTTCACTCCCAAAATAGCTCTCCCTCTTTCTCTTTCCACCCCATATATACATATGCTAGAATATACAATATATTAAACATGTATCACCTGTATATTATTAAATACTAGGTTAGTATAATACAAAGTAAATAATTCCTTAAGATGAATAGCAACAAGGAACATTTTATCTAGGTATATTGATGATTATTTTTATAGTACAGGGAAGAGTTATATTTAAATAATAAGCTTATATTAACTTACATAATTTACCTAAAATACCCTCATGTATTAAAGCAAGATAAATTGCAGTGCCCTTTTCCCTAGGCCTATTTCACAGATTCAGGAAAATGCTTCTTAGTGAATTTGAAATATAGACTCCTTGACTAAAATAAAAGTTTTGAAATATATATTATTCAGACTACCATGACAAAATATCATAGACTGTGTGCCTTAAATAATGGAAATTTATTTTTTCATGATTCTTTCAACTGAAAATCTAAGATAAGAGTGTCAACATGGTCAAATTTTGGTACAAGCTCTCTTCCTGGTTTGCAGATGGCTAACTTGTTGTGCCCTCAAATGGCAGAGAGAACAGGTTCTCACAACAATCTCTACCCTCATTTCTCTACTTGTAAAGGCACTGATCCCATCAGACCAGGGTTTCTGACCTTCATGACCTCATCTAACCCTAATTACCTCCCCAAAGCCCCATCTCTAAATACTATCACACTGGGAATTAGGGCTTCAACCTAAGAATTTTGGAGAGATATAAACATTCAATCCATAATAAAATGCTACATCCTGTAGAATTCCATTTTATTTAAAAAATGAATACATCTTCATTTATTTCAGTCTTACTTTTAAAATCTCTTAAGCATTCCATGTATATAATACTTTGCACAATGAATGCTGGATTTACTTTGTTATATTAGGTTTTTGGCTTTGAATTTTATCCTCAAAAGAAAGGAAAAAATAAATGGTGGTAGCATCTATGATGGCTAGAATTGTAAGCTTGTTCCTAAAGTGAACCACCTCAGTGGAGAGAAAGCCATTCTTTTCACAAAACCTCAAAAAAACAGTTGAGATACTGTTTAAATTAGGCCATGTGTCTGAATTTGAACAAATTTGTTTGTTCATAGGAAAATTGTGCAGTGATTATTGAGGACTAAGTCATATATTTACTCTTAATACAAAAAGATGAAGTACCTAATTTCCACCTAAAACAAATGGGGGACAATTATTGTGTTACCAAAAGAAAGTGATAATTGAATGGTTAGAAGAGAGATCTCTCACATATGGGATAATACCGTTTGTTTATTTGATCATCTTAAATTTCCCCAATTTTATAAAATTATTGAATTCTTTATATTTTCTCTCAACAAAAAGAAAAAATCTCATATAATATTTCATGTTGATGTTTTAAACTTTTATTTCTAGCAATTCTTTTCTTTTTTATATATTTACTGTGAAAATGGGAAAGTCAATAGGCAAAATAAAAATGTGAGGTATTTAAAATTGTCAGAAAACAGGGGAAAAAAGAATCATTTCTATGTCATTTGATTCATAGCATTGCAGTAACATGTCAAAAAGCAAAACAAAGCTACTCATGTAGGTACTTTTTTTTTCAACAATATAAAGAGGGAATTTATTTATCTGGATGCCTTAAGACTCAATCTCTTTAATAAGTGGTGCTGGTAAAATTGGTCAACCACTTGTAAAAGAATGAAATTAGAACACTTTCTAACCCCATACACAAAAATAAACTCAAAATGGATTAAAGATCTAAATGTAAGACCAGAAACTATAAAACTCCTAGAGGAGAGCATAGGCAAAACACTCTCCAACATACATCACAGCAGGATCCTCTATAACCCATCTCCCAGAATATTGGAAATAAAAGCAAAAATAAACAAATGGGACCTAATTAAACTTAAAAGCTTCTGCACAACAAAGGAAACTATACACAAGGTGAAAAGGCAGGCTTCAGAATGGGAGAAAATAATAGCAAATGAAGCAACTGACAAAGGACTAATCTCAAAAATATACAAGCAACTCCCACAGCTGAATTCCAGAAAAATAAATGACCCAATCAAAAAATGGGCCAAAGAACTAAACAGACATTTCTCCAAAGAAGACATACAGATGGCTAACAAACACATGAAAAGATGCTCAACATCACTCATTATCAGAGAGATGCAAATCAAAACCACTATGAGGTACCATTTCATGCCAATCAGAATGGCTGTGATCCAAAAGTCTACAAGCAATAAGTGCTGGAGAGGGTGTGGAAAAAAGGGTACCCTCTTACACTGTTGGTAGGAATGCAAACTAGTACAGCCACTATGGAGAACAGTGTGAAGATTCCTTAAAAAACTGGAAATAGAACTGCCTTATGACCCAGCAATCCAACTACTGGGTATAGACACCAAGGAAACCAGAAGGGAAAGAGACACGTGTACCCCAATGTTCATCGCAGCACTGTTTATAATAGCCAGGGCATGGAAGCAACCTAGATGTCCATCAGCAGCTGAATGGATAAGAAAGCTGTGGTACATATACACAATGGAGTATTACTCAGCCATTAAAAAGAATACATTTGACTCAGTTCTAATGAGGTGGATGAAACTGGAGCCTGTTATACAGAGTAAAGTAAGCCAGAAAGAAAAACACCAATACAGTGTACTAATGCATATATATGGAATTTAGAAAGATGGTAATGATAACCCTGTATGTGAGACAGCAAAAGAGACACAGATGTATAGAACAGTCTTTTGGACTCCGTGGGAGAGTGAGAGGGTGGGATGATTTGGGGGAATGGCATTTAAACATGTATAATATCATATATGAAATGAAAAAATAATTATCTGAGCTAAAATAAAAAAAAAAGAAAATGCTTAGTATCTTGCAAAGTTCATATGATTATTTTTAGCATTTGGAACTGAAAATAAAAGTTTTTAAATCTTGTTTCTATTAGAAAGTGATATCAATTTAATAAAGACATACATCCTTTTATATATCAGATACTTACCTGGAAATGAAATACTTTTAATTTTGCAATCTGGGCTTTCCTTTCTATGGCTAATATTGTATAATTTCAATTCTGGTTCTACTTACTAATCCCAGTGGCAGGATTAGAAATTCTTTACAAACCTGACACTAGCAAGAACTGAGGTAGTAAAAGATTAAGTACTGTGGCTGGATGTTCACTTCACTGGTAAGGTTATATATTATATGCCCTGCTAAAGAATATGGTATTCCTGTATGAAATGAAATGACAGTAAAGATTTTACCATAGGAGTAATTTTGAGTATTAGGAAATAAATCACTTGACAGTTGTATTGAGAATTGAAAAGTTGAAAAGCATTAATAAATGGGCATAAAGAACAATTTGAATACAGTTGCAGTATCCAAGTATGAAATCTCAGGGAGGACATAATTTTAAACAGTATGGCAAGAAATGGAGCTAAGGGAGGCAGAGTTGATAGTTAATTAAGTTGTTGATGTGTGTTGATGATTGATTAGGAAAGAAATAAGCCATGATATTTTACAAGGATCCTATTTGAGTAACTCTACAAAATGATGGTGCCATTTATTGCAGCAGGCAATTAAAGAAAATGTTTAAGTCTGGGAGAGAGACTGATGGAACTGTTTTTGTTTTGTTTGGCATGTTAATTGTGAGATAGTTATGATCATTCTATTGGAATTGGTAAGTTTTAATAGGATATTTGAATTTGAAACCCAGGTATGAGATTTAGACAAATACAGATTTGTGTGTCATCAGCATATAGCTTATAGTCAACTGATTACACAGAATGAGAAGGGAAGACCAACATGGTCAGACTTTGAGAAATGCTAGTACTTATGGATTGGAATAGTAAAGAAAATAACTAAGAATATTGAGGAAAAAGTATCCAGAGGAAGATTTTTCATAGAAATCAAGGGAGGAAAGAGCTTCACAGTAAAGGAAATCATAATCACAAACTATTCCTACTACAAATGAATCAATCAAAATCCTTAAAATGATCTGCTGTAGCAAAAAATATATTTGTTGCTCTCATAGAGTGGGCATTTTTAACACAGGTGGAATGATTTGATCAACCTAATCAAAATTATTTTAGATTGTATGGAGAGAGTGCAAAACCACTTTTTCAAAAGTTTTTAAGGTCAACGAATGAGATCGGACAATAACTAAAAGGTAACAAAGGGTAAGAGAAGAAAGTTTTGAAGATGAATGAAATGTGTGTGATGCGGTGCTCAACTGAAATGCCAAACATTAGTTATGCTTGGAAAGACCTTAAAGAGCAACTGGATGAGGATATTGATTCAAAGTGAAGGGAACGGTCTTTCTCAAAGGAAAGCAGGTTGCCTCCTTTGATATCCAAACTGCATCAGTAACAGAAGTACAGGAAAAATGGCATGATTCATGGCACTGACAGCTTTCTGTGGCCATGGAACAACCAGAGCTAGAAGGACCTTGGGAAGTATATGGCAACTTTGGGGAACAGTGGGAAGGCAATCCAGGCTTCAAGGAACAGTGTAGCCAAGGTATCAGAAGACACAGCAAAGAATTAGAAGCTTCAGAGGACAGAGATCAAGAAGTGGCAACAAAAATAACAGATTCTAAGACAGAAGCAGAGTTTTAATAATGCATTTGGACTGTAATTTGAAGCAGAGGATTTATGTGGCAAAAAAAGAACTATGTTCAACAACATGGAACTGAACATTATTTTTTGTACAAAGTTAAAAGCACATTGTATTTCCTTCCTGACTTCTAGCCCACTCCCCCTCTCTTTGAGAGAGACAAGCTTCATCTAAATTATTTCACCTGATTGATGACGGTCATTTATAACTTTATTGCTACTTCTGTCTCAGGTGTTCCTTTGGAAAAGGTATATGGATTTATTACATATTCTAATATATTGTCTATTGATTATAAAATAAAGTCAAGCATGTATCCTCTGATACTGTTTAAGTTGATTTGTCTTTATACTTAAAAATGTCTCTTATTAGTAGGCTTCCAGTTGACTCGGATGGTAAATAATCAAATGGAGGCAGCAGCTGCACTATGGAACAAGGTACTAGACAAAGGCCACCCCAAGGAGAGAGAATAAGCTTGGGTAAGATACTTTCCTTTCAGAAGAAAATTTCTGGAGGGAGACTCAGTGGTAAGTCATTAGCAGGCAATGTTGCTGGTAGCCGAGGGAATGTGTTTCGTAGTGGAATGGAGTTCTATGTGGCATATAAACTCACTACAGGGATTTAAAATTATTCTAAAATTTCTGGGGCAAGATAGCCATTGACTACCTGAGTTCATTTTTCTCTAGGGCTCATTAAAATGAAGAGAAAAAAAATGTTATGAAGAACTGAAACCCATTCCCACTACTATCAAGAAAGAAATAGAAATATATTTGGTGACTCAGACATAAATGTTTGTGGATTCTGGATGGCTCAAAAGGCAATGTGTAGGCCTTTAAAAAATGAATTGCTATTTTTGGTATACATCATAGTATACATCAGCTTTTATCATAATCTTGCCAGAGTTTCCTTTTTTTTTTTTTTTTTTAAGAATAAGAACAAAGCTATCATATGTCTTCAAGAATCTCTTATACACCAGACTGTGCTACTTAAAGAAAAAAAAAATATTCCTTTTGGCAAACTGTATTTGTCCCCTAGCAACTTAGGAGAAAAACTCACTCTCTACAACAGGAAGACTCTGAGCTATACTTGAAGCATCATAATGTTTATACACACCTGAGGGGGAAACCTAAAATGAACATAGTATCACTGATAGGCGGCAACACCATGAAACAGATAAATTTTCAAGCCATAAGAAGAGAAAATAATATAGGGTGCCTCAATGGGCAAGGAAGAAAGCTGGAAATGCAAGATTTTAGTGAGCATATTATAAGACCTAAATTAGATTAAATAAAGAGACTGAGTAAAATAAATCAAAGAGGTGCAAGTTATTCTTCTAAAGGCTAGAAAGGTCAAATTTTTAATGCATTTGTTCAAAAAGCATGAAAGATATAAAATAATTTTTGAAAAGCTTTCAACTCAAGAAACTGAGGGAAAACTCAAAGTAAACATTTTGTGCTTCAACAAAGAACTAATAAAGATAAAACTTGAAATAAAACAGAGTAAAATTAAAAGGTACTTGACAATTTATTTAACAAAATATTTAACAACAAAAATACAGACACTTCTGGATAATGCAATTACACAATTAAAAATGTTAAAAAAAAAAACACTACAGTTTCAAAGATGATAAAGTATTTTAAAGAGATCTTTATGGGGAATTTTCTTTTTTTTAGACATGATTGAACTGAGACTGGATTTGTTTCCCACTTTAAACAAACAAAAATATCCAAAGTATATGAAACATATTTTTTCCTACCGGGTGACAGGCATCTCAGGATAGTAATCCTTGAAATAAGGAAAAATAATATGATTCCTAAGATTGTCCCAGCTCTATTCTTGGGGAAAATTTCCATGGGGAAATTCAGGGTCATGCCTTGCTAATTTCCCTGAATTGAGGAGACACAGTACAGAATTCAGGAAGATCAGGGTTGCTAAAATTCATCAGGCAGAATTCCAGAGAGGAGAGAGTTACACAGAGAGGGAGTACCTAAGACCTTCAGAGAATTTTCCTCATGACTTCATCTGAATCAATATTCAGGCACACTCATGAGGAATAATCTCATGAGTGGAAAGACTCCTGGAAATAAATAAGCAGAACAACCACTGATAATCACACAGAGCTGAAAATAGTTCATGTTCTGAACAACCAGAGTAGGAAGTTCTGCAAATACATGGGACATCAGGTAGATTTCTCATTAGTGGGTCCAAATTAACCATGGATTAAAGGCTGTTTTGGGCTCATCCAACATAGCATAAAGAAAATCAAAAGCATCAAATTGTTTCCAAGTACCTAAACTGAATCCTAGAACAAAATCCAAAGATATTTCAGAGAACACAAAAATTCTTAGACCATTACCTAAAATTTACAATGTCTGATATTCTATAAAAACAAAAAAATTACCTGGAATGTAAAGAAGCATGGGGATATGAATCTTAATGAGAAAAAAATAAATAGAAACAGATCCATAAATAACATGGCGAATAGAATTATTTAACAGTAGTACTAATAAAATAAGAATAATGATGTAGTCTGTTTTCAAATAGTCCTTGTAAAACACAATTATTTCCCCACATTAAATCCTGTGGAAAACCTGGCCAACAATGCATAATTATAGTATGGCTGAAATGAGTGTTACTTTCAAGTTCAGTTGACTGAAATGTCTATAATATTTTGTCATTTAAGGACAAATATTTTATTTTGTCTTTAAATAAAGAGCTTTTTATTGAGTACTTCCTAATGTAATCTAAGTGTGTGTAAGTAAATAATAGTATTTCATAAGGTCTCTTATCATTCTGATAATATTTAAAGACAGCTAATTTAAAACTTCACTTTTCACTAAGTTCAAAACAAGTACCTCAGATATCCAATTATTACTCTCTAATGCAAATTAATGAACATCACTGTACTTCAAAATATCCTAAAAAGTACAGTTAATCATATGTAATTGACTGGTACAGTTGCACAGCACATATTATATGTGAATAGGAATATCTATTCACCAGCCCTTTAAGGGAAGCCCCTGTTTTTCAATTTTGACTTTACCTTTCTAAAATATATCTTGCTTCCTGTGCTAGATTTTAGATCTTCCAATACTTTCTCTGGATTAACATCTGGAATTAGCCTCCTCAATTCCCATCCCAAAACCAGATTATCAAAATGTCAAAATTATCAAGATTAAATTTGGAATTTGGGCATTACTAATGATTTTGGCCAAAGGCCAAAATTTATGAATAATAACTTATGAATAATAAGTTTTTAAACTTTATTCTTCATTAGAAATGTTATGAATAGTAAGATACAATACTGAAAAGCTAAAAGTCAAACGATTCTCACATTAAAAGAATTTAGACTGGAGACAAAAACACAGGAATATAAGGATGCCAATGATTATATCAGTGGTTTCTAAATCATCTATGTGGTCAAAAAATGGGTACACACACAGAACACACATTGTATCATACATTCATAGAGTTCAAAAGATGGAATGAAACAGATTAGATGTTTAGGTTTAATTGATGTTAAAGTTATAACTTTTTTACAATTTGAATTTTGTATTACATTGTTTATACATGCTTATATAACAAAAGCTTTTAGATTATTATTTCCACTTAATTTTTTAAGTATCTGAAGAAGTACTAGAAATATGTAGTTATGAAAGAAAATGATATCTTGATATCTGACTTAACACCAATTTTAGTTTACTTAAAAATTCTAATACATGTAATTTGGTTCACTGAAAAATTGTCCAGTCACTCATCTCATTTGTGTATATTAAATGGTTCTATTGAAAAATGAATATACATAATGTGTGAGTTTCAACTGATATATAATCTAAAAGATAATAAAACCGAATTGTAGGTTAAGGGTAGATTATTATGATTAAAAGATAGCATAATATAATTTAGACCAGCCATGTATTTTTCAATTTTAGAAATTGCCTATATAATCTCAAGATTTGGCAAAAGTAATTTTTTTCTAATAAAACAATTGAAATTATTTCCCTTGTAGAAATCACCTATAATATCTTTAAGATATTATAACAATATAATATCTTTAAGGTATCTTTAAGATATTATAACAATATAATATCTTTAAGGTATCTTTAAGATATTATAACAACTTTCTAAGAAAACAACTTTCTAAGAGAAAGAATCACATATCAATGCTCTTTAATTTTTTCAAAGAAATAAGGCTGCATTTACATTATTGTATAGAATATTCTGTATTTGGAGATAGTTGCTATAAATTAGAAAAATTATTTTTATTGCATTTAATGTTTGTTAAGCATTTTTAGTACCAAAACTCAGTGTTGAGTCACCTTTTTTCCTCCAGTGCAGCCGTATCTTTCCTGAGGTCTAACAAACATCATTGGGCATTGGCAGGTTCTCCTTCCCTAGTCTTACTGACTGTAGGCAACTGATTCCCTATTGTGTGACATTAAAAGTGAAATAGAAAGACAAAGACTTTCAGCGATAAGATATTAAAATTTAGTAGCAAAGAGAGTGTGTTTGTCTCCACCTCACAAAACAAAACAAAACAAAACCCATATCAATAGCCACCACCAAATTTTCTTAACCTTTATTTTAATGTTTTCTTAAATTAAAATTTCTCAACCTATAGATGTTAACCTAAACACTAGTATATCTGTATGTGGCAACACCCAAAGAGGCCTTTATGAATAAACTTCATAAGCCTATTTGTACACAAATCTACCTAGCAACTCTGGAGAAGGAAGTGGCAACCCACTCCAGTATTCTTGCTTGGAAAATTCCATAGAGAGTTGAGCTTGGCGGGCTACAGTCTGTGGGGTTTCGAAGAGTCAGACACGACTGACTAAGCATGCTATGTAGCAATTCAGATATTGCAAGTGGAATTTCTACTACTTGATCAAAGGATAAAAGCTGAATATGCATGATTAAACACATCTCTATATTGAGCTGAACTGACATTTACATTTTAGACTGATTATTAGTATCAAATATACCTCATCAGACTAGTTTTGCAATTTTTAAGTTACTGGGGACTATAAACTTCCTAGAAGTTTTTGTTGCAGCCTTCTCAAATCACAATTTGCATTACTATTATTCCTATTACTTAAAGGTATTTTGCTGCTGCTGCTAAGTCGCTTCAGTCGTGTCCAACTCTGTGCGACCCCATAGACAGCAGCCCACCAGGCTCCCCCGTCCCTGGGATTCTCCAGGCAAGAACACTGGAGTGGGTTGCCATTTCCTTTTCCAACGCATGAAAGTGAAAAGTGAAAGCGATGTCGTTCAGTCGTGTCCGACTCTTCGCAACCCCATGGACTGCAGCCTACCAGGCTCCTCAGTCCATGGGATTTTCCAGGCAAGAGTACTGGAGTGAGGTGCCATTGCCTTCTCCGAAAGGTATTTTACTTACAGGTATTTTATTGAGATCATTTCGGAACTAGGCTTTGAACAGTTAAGGGAATTGTTTTGAAGAAGGGGAAGAGAACAAAAGTATTTCAGTCAGGGGCATGATACATGTAAAGTGCATGATGAAGTATAGGGCATGTACAAGATGATGGAGTATACCAGGCTAGTGCCTAAATAGCTCTGCTGAGGAGAAATACAGGAAAATTTTGGATGGCTTTCAAACTGTTACTTCTTTTCCCTCATGCAAAAGTCTTTGTTCAGTTCCTGTTCAAAAAATCAGCTTATTCTCATCCATTCTCTCTTTTGTCCTTTATCCTAAAGAATCCCAGTCCATTCCTTCTAATCTTCGTAGTTTATCTACTGGGTCAGAGTTAAGATGATCATGTGAGTTATATTCAAATTAGTAAAATTTGAGAGTGAAGAAGAATGTTACTGATAATTATGTCATTATATCAGGTAAATCAGGTAGTTCCAGGATACCTTATTCATCTTGGCTGTCACTGAAACCAGCCCATTAACTTCAACCATACTGTTTCCATATTAGAAGGTATAACAATAGACATACCATGGATCTTACCATCATTCAAAGTAGTCTCACACTTAAAATTTTCATCTCCAATAACTTACTACCACCTTCTATTTATTATATCTGCTCTCTTATTCCCAGCCCACTCATGTAAACACATTAAACCCAGCAATCCCTATGCCTACTTTCCGTTACTTTAATTTTTTCCTCAAAGAGTCATATGGTTCCCTGTTCAGCAACAGCAGGTTATCAGAACTTCAGAAGCTGTCTTATTTCATTTTTCACTTAGATTTCCATGTTTAAAATGCAAACCCTCTATTTTGGCTCATCCCTACCCCTTGATCTCACTGCTGTTACATTTCCACATGTGTTGGACACATTTTTTTAAGATGAGCCTTGGATGAATTGACCCCCTTTTCTGTCTTTATATCCTTTACATGTCCCCTGTCTTATGGATTTGATTTTGAGTTCCAAAGCAAGGATAAATACATGTGCTGTATATGTGTGTATATTTATTATATATATAAACTATTAACATTTATGAACACATGACTATGTGTGTGTATATATGTTTTTATAAACTTTCGGTTTAGTCCAATACACAGCAAGTGTATTTTAAAAAATAGATTTACAGGGTATTTTAAGCTCTAAAGCAAGCACTAGATATAATGAATAAAAATCAATTGGTAAAATAAGTATACCTACACTCATGTTAGAGAGAAATAAATATTCTTAATGATTTACATTTGATATCTGTGCATTTGCATTTTAAAATTTTGTTCGTGATTATTTTGTCGATTGAATTACCACTTGAAATGAATGCCTTAATTTAATCCTGATCCTAGGAAACAAGTCATTTCATGTTCAAATTAATCCACATTTCACCCATTATATTGATTATGTTAGAGTTATTAGAGAATTCAATTGTGTATAATAAAAATAGGTCTATTTAATTATAGCAGTTAATGTAGGTAGTATAAGCATCCTAGATGAAAACTTTTAATTGTTCAGTTTAATGTATAATCATCTGTATTGCTTTTGTGTGCATCCAGCTATGTGATTCCTATTGGATCTTTATGGAGAAAATCAGATGGTTCCACACATGATCAAGAGAATAATTTCTAAAGGTATTTAACAATACATTTCCTCCAATTCTATGAACATTGATTAAATGTCTACTCTAAAGCTAGCATATCATCAAATCCTGTGTCCTTTATATAAGTGTTATAAGAATTATAAAATAATCTAAAGAAAAAACATATAAAAAACAATCTGGGTAGGAACATACTTGTCTATCCATCCATCCATCTACATAAACACACACACACTTGTTTTTCTCTTATTCAATCCATTCACTATATACTAACCAGCTCATAACCTGAATTCCTTACATTATTTCCATATTGAAAATTATACAATATTTTATTACCAGTAAGTTAGTCTATATACAATAAAGTCCATTCAGATTTCAAATCTTAGCTCCAATTGCTCTCAGTTGCAAAACTTTTATTTCTATTAAATTGGTCCTTCTGTTGAATATTAAACACTGTGGTTTTATTTTTCTCTTTACATTGCACACACACATAAAATAATCTTGACTATATACTTAAATAAGTGTACTAGACAATAATTTTAGAGAATTTTTCTGGTAGGACATTCACTTGAACCCAAATAGCTATGAAGGAATTCATGAGCAGTTCAGACAGTGGTTGGACTACTAAGGATGAATAGAAACATATTAGTAATTGATGTATTGTAAACCAAAAGTCCTATGCTTTAGATGTTCAACAAATAGGATGTTATTTCTTGCCTACTATAAATTATTGAGTGTGTTCCTGATTGGCAGGAGACTTTTCTTCCCTGTGGTAATGTAAGAATTCTTCCCATCCTGTGCTACCCAGCCTAATAAGTCTTGAGTCTTCTGCATCCAAATGTAAAAGGAATTTAAAAAAATGATGGAGGAAGGCACATCTACTTCTACAAAAACACAGAACACACACTAGGAGCAACACAACAGCAAAAAATAAGCCCAGGAATGACAGAGACACATACTTCAACTCACATTGCAATATTCAAAAAACTAAGATTATGTCATCCAGTCCCATAATTTCATGGCAAATAGATGGGGAAAAAAATGGAAACAGAGACAGACTTTATCTTACTGGTTTCCAAAATCACTGTGGATTGTGACTACAGCCGTTAAATTAAAAGACACTTGCTCCTTGGTGGGGGGGAGGGGAACTATGAAAAACTTAGTGTATTGAAAAGTAGAGACATTACTTTGCCAATAAAGGACCAAATAGTCAAAGCTATGGTTTTTCCAATAATCAAGTACTGATGTCAGAGTTGTAACATAAAGAAGTCTGAATGCTGAAGAATTGATTCTTTTGAATTATGGTGCTGGAGAAGACTCTTGAGAGTCCCTTGGCTGAAAGGAATTCAAACTAGTCAATCCTAAATGAAATCAACCCTGAATAGCCATTGGAAGGACTGATGCTGAAGCTCCAATATTTTGGCCACCGGGTACAAAGAGCTGACTCATTGGGAAAAATCCTGATGCTGGGAAAGATTGAAGGCAGGAGGAGAAGTGGATGACAGAGGACGAGATGGTTGGATGGCATCACTGACTCAGTGTACATGAGTTTGAGCTGACTTCAGTAGGTAACGAAGGACAGGGAGGCCTGGCATGCTGCAGTCCATGGCATCACGAAGAGTTGGACACAAGTCAGTGGCTGAACAACACCACGTTCCACTGACAAAAAATAATCTGGTAGCCTCCTTCCATGAAAAGGATATCATGGATTCTTGGTAGGTAGCTATCAATCTGTGTCACTCCTTGATGTCATCAACTTGATGTCAACTTGTGGATATCACAGTTTAAATATTTGAATAATATTGAAATATTATTCAAACATTATTATTTCAATAATAATATTGAAAAATATTGCTTTTTTTTACATTCTGCTATTTTAATGGTTAGTTTTTAAGTCCAGCTATTCTTTGTGTCATTATTTTGGAGGTAGGAAGTTCAAAGAGAAAGAAATGCAGTTGTTTTGTTACATATTAACCACTGTATCTGCGTATAAAAAAATATTGAAATAGTATCTACCTTAACACCTGTCTGCTTTTGTTACTTTTTAGACAATTAAAACTCCTTGCTGCTGCTCCTCCTAGTTGCCTGCTTCCCAGGTGGCTCAGGGTGATAAAGAACCCACCTGCCAGTGCAGTAGACATAAGACACCTGGGTTTGATCCTTGCATTGGGAAGATCCCCTGGAAGAGGACATAACAACCCACTCCAGTATTCTTGCCTTGAGAATCCCATGGACAGAGGAACCTGGCAGGTTACAGTCCATAGGATCACAAAGAGTCAGACGCAACTGAATACCAGAGCACAGCACACACATAAACACACACATACACACACACACACACACACACACATATATATATATATATATATATATATATATATATATATATATAACAGGTAGGGTTTATTTCCTTTTCAACCTGCTCCTTTTCTCCAAAAATTCACAAGTATGATTGTGTTGTTGTTGTTTAGTCACTAAGTCTTTTTCAACTCTTTTGCTCTTTTGCTATCTCATGGGCCACAGCACACGAGGCTTCTCTGTCCTTTGCTATCTCCTGGAGTTTGCTCAAACACCTGTTCATTGAGTTGGTGATGCTATCCAACCATCTCATCCTCTTATGATTGTAGTGTGATGTATACTGCATCTTGATCTGTCTTCAAAAAAAAAGGATAAACTCTTTCTTTCTCCAGTAACACATGTTATCGTGGTTGTTTCAGTGCTCTGACTGTATGAGGGGTCTATTCTTCTTGTGTGGTTACTACTTTAAGCAAGGTAAAAATTGTGGAATATTGGCTGTGTGCTGTGTAGGCCAGAGGGAAACAGTGACCATTTATATTACAGCCATGTTCTAACACCTCCAAAGTATCTACAACTTCCTTCTTCTGGTAAAAACAAATAACAGAAAGTCAAAATTATATACACTTTAAGAGTTTACAAAATAGTTTACATGTATCACATCATGTGTCATGCAAAGTATTGTAATTCAGAAAAATGGAGCAAATACTCTACATTTTCAAACTATCAGATCAGAAGAGATCAGATCAGTGGCTCAGTCGTGTCCAACTCTTTGCGACCCCATGAATCGCAGCACGCCAGGCCTCCCTGTCCAACACCAACTCCTGGAGTTCACTGAGACTCACTTCCATCGAGTCAGTGATGCCATCCAGCCATCTCATCCTCTGTCGTCCCCTTCTCCTCCTGCCCCCAATCCCTCTCAGCATCAGAGTCTTTTCCAATGAGTCAACTCTTCGCGTGAGGTGGACAAAGTACTAGAGTTTCAGTTTTAGCATCATTCCTTCCAAAGAAATCCCAGGGCTGATCTCCTTCAGAATGGACTGGTTGGATCTCCTTTCAGTTCAAGGGACTCTCAAGAGTCTTCTCCAACACCACAGTTCAAAAGCATCAATTCTTCAGTGCTCAGCCTTCTTCACACTCCAACTCTCACATCCATACATGACCACAGGAAAAACCATAGCCTTGACTAGACAAACCTTTGTTGGCAAAGTAATGTCTCTGCTTTTGAATATGCTATCTAGGTTGGTCATAACTTTCCTTCCAAGGAGTAAGCATCTTTTAATTTCATGGCTGCACTCACCATCTGCAGTGATTTTGGAGCCCCAAAAAATAAAGTCTGACACTATTTCCACAGTTTCCCCATCTATTTCCCATGAAGTGATGGGACCAGATGCCATGATCTTCTTTTTCTGAATGTTGAGCTTAAAGCCAACTTTTTCACTTTCCACTTTCACTTTCATCAAGAGGCTTTTTAGTTCCTCTTCACTTTCTGCCATAAGGGTGGTGTCATCTGCATATCTGAGGTGATTGATATTTCTCCCGGCGATCTTGATTCCAGCTTGTGTTCTTTCCAGTCCAGCGTTTCTCATGATGTACTCTGCATATAAGTTAAATAAACAGGGTGACAATTTACAGCCTTGACGTACTCCTTTTCCTATTTGGAACCAGTCTGTTGTTCCACATCCAGTTCTAACTGTTGCTTCCTGACCTGCATACAAATTTCTCAAGAGGCACATCAGGTGGTCTGGTATTCCCATCTCTTTCAGAATTTCCCACAGTTTATTGTGATCCACACAGTCAAAGGCTTTGGCATAGTCAATAAAGTAGAAATAGATGCTTTTCTGGAACTCTCTTCTTGCTTTTCCATGATCCAGTGGATATTGGCAATTTGATCTCTGGTTCCTCTGCCTTTTCTAAAACCAGCTTGAACATCAGGAAGTTCACGGTTCACGTATTGCTGAAGCCTGGCTTGGAGAATTTTGAGCATTACTTTACTAGTGTGTGAGATGAGTGCAATTGTGCGGTAGTTTGAGCATTCTTTGGCATTGCCTTTCTTTGGGATTGGAATGAAAACTGACCTTTTCCAGTCCTGTGGCCACTGCTGAGTTTTCCAAATTTGCTGGCATATTGAGTGCAGCACTTTCACAGCATCATCTTTCAGGATTTGGAATAGCTCAACTGGAATTCCATCACCTCCACTAGCTTTGTTTGTAGCGATGCTTTCTAAGGCCCACTTGACTTCACATTCTAGGATGTCTGGCTCTAGGTCAGTGGTCACACCATCATGATTATCTGGGTCATGAAGATCTTTTTTGTACAGTTCTTCTGTGTATTCTTGCCATCTCTTCTTAATATCTTCTGCTTCTGTTAGGTCCATACTATTTCTGTCCTTTATTGAGCCCATCTTTGCATGAAATGTTCCTTTTGTTTCTCTAATTTTCTTGAAGAGATCTCTAGTCTTTCCCATTCTGTTGTTTTCCTCTATTTCTTTGCATTGATCGCTGAGGAATGCTTTCTTATCTCTTCTAGCTATTCTTTGGAACTCTGCATTCAGATGCTTATATCTTTCCTTTTCTCCTTTGCTTTTCACTTCTCTTCTTTTCACAGCTATTTGTAAGGCCTCCCCAGACAGTCATTTTGCTTTTTTGCATTTCTTTTCCATGGGGATGGTCTTGATATATTTAACTTGCACAAAACAACAAAATGAAAACATTCTATGGGTGACATCTTGTCTCACGACAAAAACCCATTTGATATAGTATGAAGCTTTCATGCTGGAGGGAAAAGTCAGTATATAACTGGGACAGTAAAATCATGGCCATCACGACCATAGCTCAGAGCTAATGAGAGGGAATTTCTGTAAGTTCATTCAATGTACCTTATTTCTACCAGTTTCTAATCTAGCTCTGCAATCAAGTGCCAGGCACTGCCCTCATTCATAATACTTGCATCCTAGTTGAGTCTGGTTTTTCTACTAAACGGAAGTTTACATCTTTGGTTATTTTAAATATTTTATTGTAATACTTCTGATGTTTCTAATCATATTCCTGATTTCATTTTAATTAAGTTTCAGGACAGATCTGGTAGATCTGGTCTGATATTTATAAAGGTTCAAATCTGAAATCTAACTTCTCGTAGTATTCTCAACCTAGGACTCTTCATTATGAGTTTTTCTGTTGGCCAAAGGCATACTTGCTAATGAAATATGTGTATTTGTGGGCATTTTTAACTTTCTGTTCCTATTATTTACCTGGAATACATATCTTTTATGAAAATATTATTTTTAAAATTTCCACATATTTTATAACTCCCCTACCACATCTGTACCACTTTGTACACTCATTATGCATTTGTTTTATTCTATTTTGCATAATTGTGAGTTTGCATATGCATTTCCCCTCTAGGTCTTGAATTCTAGGAAATGTGTTAATCTGAAAATTCCATTGGGCTTATATACTACGATTGACATAAAGTACTTAATAGGTATATTGAAAAAAGATTATCATAAAAGTTTATCTACCTAGTCTTTCTTTTTATGTTGTTTTTATAAGGATGATCAAATAACTATGTCAACTTACATTTATTGATTGAAAGACGAAGGTTTTGTGTGTGTGTGTGGTTGTTAAAAACAATTTAAATTTTGTAACAAGCACAGAAAGAAAAATAAAAGTTATCTCTGACAAAATAGTTTCCTAAAGAGATTTAGAGATTCTTAGTAAGAATTATTTTACATGTTGCAGGATAATTTCATTTCTATGGTATTTTTCTTACAGAAAGAACTGCGCAACTTTTTAATTTCCCTTGGCCTTTTGATTCTAAACATACCAGTATTTCAGGTATTCTGTGATGCTAGCACATACTAATTGAGTTAATAATTTAAGCAGAGACATGTTTATCAATTATTCTTCTAGAACTAATTTGATTCTCTTTAATGTTTTACAATATGAAATTTGAGCAGAAAATGTTTTGGTGGAAAATTAATGTTTCTTTTTTTCCTGGCTTTGAGACTCCTAACTCATTCAGAATTTTAAGTGAAAATTTCAAATATTTATAGAAATCAATTATTTTATCCTAGGAAAAATAATCTTTCAAAGTAAATCATAGCTTATATCTATGCATTGGGGATATCCAGGATGTGGATTTGAGAGAGGATGTTAAAGCCTTTTCTTAAAGAAGCCTTCACAATATAGTAAATTAGTTTCTGGAATCTCTGCGAAAAGTTAAATTAATTACCACTGGGATACACATTAGTGAATTAGTGTGAACTGCCATTCTGCTTTGTGTTTTAAATGACTTTCGAAAACAGAATGTATCTTTTATCAGGTTCAGTTCAGTTCAGTCGTGTTCAACTCTTTGCGACCACATGAATCGCAGCACACCAGGCCTCCCTGTCCATCACCAACTCCCGGAGTTCACTCAGACTCACATACATTGAGTCAGTGATGCCATCCAGCCATCTCATCCTCTGTCGTCCCCTTCTCCTCCTGCCCGCAATCCCTCCCAGCATCAGGGTCTTTTCCAATGAGTCAGCTCTCCGCATGAGGTGGCCAAAGTATTGGAGTTTCAGCCTCAGCATCTGTCCTTTATATGAACACCCAGGACTGGTCTCCTTTAGGATGGACTGGTTGGACCTCCTTGCAGTCCAAGGAACTCTCAAGAGTCTTCTCCAACACCAAAACTAAAAAGCATCAATTCTTCAGTGCTCAGCTTTCTTCACAGTCCAACTCTCACATGCATATATGACCACTGGAAAAACAATAGCCTTGACTGGACAGACCTTTGTTGGCAAAGTAATATCTCTGCTTCTTAATATGCTGTCTAGGTTGGTCATAACTTTCCTTCCAAGGAGTAAGTGTCTTTTAATTTTATGGCTGCAGTCACCATCTGCAGTGATTTTGGAGCCCAAAAAGATAAAGTCTGACACTGTTTCCACTGTTTCCCCATATTTCCCATGAACTGATAGGACCAGGTGCCATGATCTTAGTTTTCTGAAAGTTGAGCTTTAAGCCAACTTTTTCACTCTCCACTTTCACTTTCATCAAGAGGCTTTTTAGTTCCTATTCATTTTCTGCCATAAGGATGGTGTCATCTGCATATCCGAGGTTATTATTTCTCCTGGCAATCTTGATTCCAGCTTGTGCTTCTTCCAGCCGAGAGTTTCTCATGATGTACTCTGCATATAAGTTAAATAAGCAGGGTGACAATACACAGCCTTGACATACTCCTTTTCCTATTTGGAACCAGGCTGTCGTTCCATGTCCAGTTCTAACTGTTGCTTCTTGACCTGCATATAGGTTTCTCAAGAGGCTGGTCAGGTGGTCTGGTATTCCCATCTCTTTCAGAATTTTCCACAGGTTACATACAAATAAATCTATGTATTTTTCGAGAAGAATCTGAAAATAATTTCACATGCAAGTCTGTTAAATTTTTTTCCTATTACAAAGCATATTCACATTTATTTCAATCTAGAATAAACATAAATTACATTAATAAGGAGAAAGTTTGTATAAAATGTATCTATGTTAATATTAATATGTTGGCACTACATTATCTCTAACCCATTTTTTTTAATATATAATGAGTAAGAATATTGGGATACTTACAGAAAAACTTTAGAGACAGAATTAGAATACTGGAAAATGTGACACCTTTCTACATGTGTGACTTGCCAACATAATAGAGATTTTCTGGTATATAGATAAACAGAAGGACTGTAATTGTTACTCATTTTTAGGTTTAGATAAAACAGGCACTATTACATAGCATAGACCTGTATTTTGAAGACTCTTTGAATCCTTTTGTCAGTCATCTGCTCTCCCTGTATTATTTCAGATTGCAATTCTGATTATAGTTTGCCACACACATTTTAAATTTGTCATGTTTTTATGAACTTTGATTTGCATGGTGGGTATCATCAGATAAGAGAAAACATTTATAAAGCATAGTAAATCAATTCATATACTCAAAAAATAGGTAAAAAATCATGAAAAAACCTTTTAGACTTAAAATTCATTTTCAAAGTAATCATAAAATTGGATGATATATTTCAAAATATAAGGTTAAAAGCTGGAGAAGGAAGCTATGGAAAAATAAGTCACAGAGAGTAAATACAGGGTGATTAATGTCTAATTTTGGGTATCCCAAGAAAATATTTTAGACAAAGATTCCTAAAGAAGTAATAAATGTTTGAAGAACACATAGAGGAAAACTACTATGGGTATAGTAAAGGAAAAAAAAAAATCCAGCACATTTCAAGAGTGGATAGAAGATCCAAATTTTCATAAACAGTTCTCTAAAGCATAATATAAAAATGCCCCATATGTCTAGAAACATAATGGTGAATTTTCCTAACACTAAGAAGAAAGAGATGACTCTAGAATTCTTCAAGAGAAGAAAGAAACATCATCTACAAAACCTGGTTAACTGACATCTTTTAAAATATTTTCTATATACCCAAGCATAATGAAAAATAAAGAACAAAGAGACTGTATCCAAGTACTGGTCTAATTCTCAAGTAAAAGTTATTTGGCAGTGGGAGAAAGTAAACTGACTAAACTGCACATGAAGTCAGAGCCCTCTGTGGGATGGGTGTTGAGAGGCAGGTCATCTTCTAAGGAAACTGAGCTGTCCTAGGCAAAAAGAATACAAAAACAAAAGTAAAAGTCAGTAAAATGTGATGTTGAACTTTCATATCAGTAATTATGACTTGAAAGCCTATTTTAATGATAGATATGAAGACTGGAAGGAATTTTTTGTTGAACTCAATCATCCAAAAAATGTTGATAATTTTTAAGCAAATTAATTCAGAAATAGAGGTGATAGAAAACATTTGCAGCTGCTGAGATAAACAGAATAAGAAATAATTAGAAAAGTTATTAAACTGCTTACCTCTAAAAAATACAGAGTAAAGAATGGGGAAAAGGAAGGTCTCTTATTTTCCTTCATATTCTTGTTAACTGTGATTTTTTTTACCATGTACACACATGGCTTTTATAATTTATTTATTCAGAGATATCTAATACTAACTATTTGCAAAATAGCAATATGCATATAGGATATAATAGTAAAACTAAAATAGACAATATTCTTGTGCATGCATGTTTGTGTGTGCTTAAAATATCATGTTAAGATATGTGCCTAAAATAAAAAGACCTCAGAATTTTCTGACTTCAAATTAGTGTTTATTCCATTAAATAAAACAAACAATGGCCTCAAAGCAACAGAGCCTCTTGCCTTGAACAACCCCACTAGTCTTCATTATTATATATTATGTGTGTAGTGGTCATTTGAGCATAGGACACAAACTAACACAAGGAAGGAATGATGTAAAAAGCATCATGTACAGCAAAATTATATGCAAAATTGGCTAATGTCATTGTTCTTTCTTTAGAGCCTGAAATATTTCTGATCAGGGCTATAAGAGGGAAGGAGGGTGGGCTGAATTGGGAAAGTAACATTGACATATATATACTACCCTGTGTGAAATAGTTAGCTGGTGGGAAGTTGCTACACAGCACATGGAGCTCAGCTCTGTGCTCTCTACTGACCTAGAGGGGTGGGAGGCAATATGTGCTGTGCTTAGTGGCTCAGTCCTGTCTGACTCTTTGTGACCCCATGGACTGCAGCTGGCTAGGTTTCTCTGTCCATGGGGATTCTCCAGGCAAGAATACTGGAGTGGGTTGCCATGCCCTCCTCCAGGGGATCTTCCCAACCCAGGAATTGAACTCAGGTCTCCCGCATTGCAGGCAGATTCCTTACTGCCTGAGCCACTAGGGAAGCCCATTAATTACATATAATTGATTCACATTGTTGCACAGCAGAAATTAATACAACATTGTAAAGCACTTACATTCTAAAAAAAATAATTCGTCTGCATACCTATATGCTGTTGGTGTGTGCCTGGGAAGACATATATTAATCCTTTTTTCTGGTAGGCACTTCTCAGGTAAGAATGCTCTTAACCAAAAGAAATGAAATTATATAGAGTAATAATCCTCAGTTTATCAAGAGAATAGAGTGAGATGAATTATTCCAGGTTCTGCAGAAAATGTTTCAGTTAGCTTTTTTCTCCACTGAAAGTAGAATTTAACCTTTCTATATTTAACTTAAATTTAACAATAATATTTTATTTTATTTGGTAACATCAAGATCTAAAAATCATGCCTGGTGGGCTGCATCTCTGTCACAAGTGATAGGGAATCTGAGGCAGGTAATTCTCTCTGAGATAGTCATGTGTGCCACAAATCTTAATGTGGTAAATGGTATAAATTTTAAGTGGATGCATAGCATTTTTAGTTTGCTATAAAAGTAAAGATCAGCACATGTTTTCTTAGAGTTTGACTAACTAGTAGGGTAATGAAAATTGTGTTATTATACACAGTAACTCACATCACCTTGAGTTTTCTAATTAGTGAAAGATGAAGACCGACAGTTAGGTTTCTTTAAAAGCAGGCCTGAAAACAACCTTTGCAATTCATTTTAAATCTTAGTCTTGTATGTAAAAAGGTTTAAAATATTGTTTTTAATAGGAAAGGCATATCTTTATTTTAAGCGAACATAAGATAAGATTTGTGTACCCTTGATATCCAGATGATTTTCCAATGTGTTCTCTAGTCAACTGGAAACTCAAGTCTTCTGAACCACACTGAGTTAATGCAGAAATTATTTCCTGAAATACCACAGTTAATATGAGTCCAAATTTAATATATTCCTTCAGCAAAAAGTAAAAAAGTCCAAAAACAATGCTGAAACAGAAAGAACTATCTTGCATTTTTCTCAAACTTCAAGTGTTCTGAAAAAAAGTAGAGAATGAAGTAAACATGGACATTCCGTTCATGATGTATTTATTTTATTAGCATGTGACTAACATTGAGATAGCTATAACTTCATTTATTTACAAAACTGTAAAGTTTCATTTCTGTTCACTTCATTTGCAGAAAAGAATACAATCTGGAGTGTAGTTCTCTTTTTTATGTTTGCCCCATTCATTTAACACCTGTAACTTTTCTTTCTGGAGTGATCAGAAAAAGAAATAACGATGATTAACATGGCACAGGCAAAGAGAATGTGCTCCAGTTATGACTGTTTTATGCAGTTCCTGTACATTGAAGTAACAAATGACCCTCCTTTAGCACAATCTGAGCTAATCAGACAGCATCTGCCTTCTGTTCTCTAACTCCATTTGTAGAAAAGAAATGCTAATTTTAAAATTATTCATTTTTTGAAGTGCTAACTCCTTCTATTTCCTTCAAATCTCCCCTGATGGTTTCAGTGTTGGTTTTCTTTCTTTTTTTTTTTTTCTGAGGTATCTTGACTAATTGATACTATCAAATTTAACACCATTCTTTATTTGACATTTCTGAATGCAAATGCTTTTTAATATTTTTACCCTTTAAAAGCCTAAGCCAATATTTTTGCTTAGGGGAAAAAAAATGTTTTCAGCTGAGAAACTGACCAAAAAACAAGCAGTAATAACTGATATTTTCATCCATCTGTAAATTAATTAATTTCTATTTCAATCCAGACAACTCTTTGCTGCTCTGAAAGCATAGTTACTATAATTCGTTGTGGACTATTTTCTTTTTTTTTTTTAATTTTATTTTATTTTTAAACTTTACAATATTGTATTAGTTTTGCCAAATATCAAAATGAATCCACCACAGGTATATATGAGTTCCCCATCCTGAACCCTCCTCCCTTCTCCCTCCCCATACCATCCCTCTGGGTCGTCCCAGTGCACAAGCCCCAAGCATCCAGTATCATGCATCGAACCTGGACTGACAACTCGTTTCATACATGATATTATACATGCTTCAATACCATTCTCCCAAATCTTCCCATCCTCTCCCTCTCCAACAGAGTCCATAAGACTGATCTATACGTCAGTGTTTCTTTTGCTGTCTCGTATACAGGGTTATTGTTACCATCTTTCTAAATTCCATATATATGCGTTAGTATACTGTATTGGTGTTTTTCTTTCTGGCTTACTTCACTCTGTATAACAGGCTCCAGTTTCATCCACCTCATTAGAACTGATTCAAATGTATTCTTTTTAATGGCTGAGTAATACTCCATTGTGTATATGTACCACAGCTTTCTTATCCATTCATCTGCTGATGGACATCTAGGTTGCTTCCATGTCCTGGCTATTATAAACAGTGCTGCGATGAACATTGGGGTACATGTGTCTCTTTCCCTTCTGGTTTCCTCAGTGTGTAGGCCCAGCAGTGGGACTGCTGGATCATAAGGCAGTTCTATTTCCAGTTTTTTAAGGAATCTCCACACTATTCTCCATAGTGGCTGTACTAGTTTGCATTCCCACCAGGAGTGTAAGAGGGTTCCCTTTTCTCCACACCCTCTCCAGCATTTATTGCTTGTAGATTTTTGGATCGCAGCCATTCTGACTGGCGTGAAATGGTACCTCATAGTGGTTTTGATTTGCATTTCTCTGATAATGAGTGATGTTGAGCTTCATCATCTGCTATAATGAACCCATCCAGAAACCTGTGGTTCTCCTTTTGCCTGTTTAAGCCAACTGTCCTCATCACGTGTAGAAGGAGGTAGCAGAGATTGTTCTGTGTGGTAAATCATAAGTCTTCAATCTTTACCTATACTCTATAACTTACTTATTATCATGAGTATGGTTTTGATCACTTAGGAGGTATTATTGTGTTTCATTTACAAAGCTAATGAGTTGGGTGAAGTGATATTTGAAGTTTCATAAGGTTCCAACAATCTCTAAAGTCATTTTGAGAAGTTATAATCTGACCTACTCTAAGATCTCTAATATTTACTAATTGACAACTTAAGCCCTTAATTTGAATCTCTTCCCCAAGAAAGCCTCCCATATCTTTCAAGGGCTCACCTTATTAGGTAAAGTGTATCTGGAAGAATCTTTTGACTAACTCAGAGTCAACTGATTATATCTGGAAAATCCCTTTGTCATATAAGGGATTATAATCATAGGAGTGATACCCATTGTATTCAGTGGTCTAGTTTACAGACAAAAGAAAGGGGATTTATACAGATCATGTACATTGTCGGGGAGGCAGGGAGACCTTGAGGTCATCTAATTCTGCCTAAGTGCAAGTTGGAATAAAATAAGTATCTAAATAAGATAGATATTAGATTGATGGAAACTGAATTATGCATACTACATATATATATACACACTGAGGAAGAAATGTGAACGAGAAATGGTGAAGCAACTCTCAAATCATATATTTTCTTTCCAGGTGGTAGATAATGCCCCAGAAAGAAAAAAAAAATATATATATATATATATATATTTTTTTATATATATATAATATATGTATATATATATTTGTATATTATATATGTATATATATATTAATATATAATTATATATAATGCATAATTATGTATACTGCTGCTACCTGCTAAGTCACTTCAGTCGTGTCTGACTCTGTGTGACCCCATAGACGGCAGCCCACCAGGCTCCCCGTCCCTGGGATTCTCCAGGCAAGAACACGGGAGTGGGTTGCCATTTCCTTCTCCAACGCATGAAAGTGAAAAGTGAAAGTGAAGTCGCTCAGTCGTGTCCGACTCTTAGCGACCCCATGGACTGCAGCCTACCAGGCTCCTCTGTTCATGGGATTTTCCAGGCAAGAGTACTAGAGTGGGGTGCCATTGCCTCCTCCAATTATGCATACTATATATATATTTCAGTAGATAGTAAGGTATATACTGTAGTGAAATATGAAAATACAGGGACTATTCCTATAAGCTCAGTTTTAGCCAATAAAGCTAATGGGCACAATTTAGACCATTCAATGAAAGTCTATAAACTTTGTGCTTGTTTCAGTAGGCAGTGAGAAGCTACTGATGTTTAAGAAGGTTGAAAGTGAAGTCGCTCAGTCGTGTCTGACTCTTTACAATCCCATGAACTGTAGCCTACCAGGCTCCTCCATCCATAGGATTTTCCAAGCAAGAATGCTGGAGTGTATTGCCATTTCCTTCTCCAAGAAATCTTCCTGACCCAGGGATTGAACCTGGGTCTCCCACATTGTAGGCAAATGCTTTACTGTCTGAGCCACCAGGGAAGTCCATAAGAGGGTTGAACTATCATCAATTTGACTTTCAGAAAAACTTTCTGCTCATCACCCTGGAAGGCCCACCCATGTGAATCACATTCTTGAGATTCCTTGCTTTGGGTTTCCAGTTGGGATTACCCAACCAGAAGCAGGGGCTTTTCTCTTGGCTCAGAGTAAATAATCTTCTTACAATGCAGGAGATCCAGGTTTACTCCCTGAGTCAGGAAAATCCTCTGCATGAAGACATGGCAACCCACTCCAGTATTCTTGCCTGGAGAATTCCATGGACAGAGGAGCCTGGTGGCCTATCATCTATGGGGTTGCCAAGAGTCATACACAACTGAGAGACTGACATGAACATGAACTACAAGTGGTGGCAGGACATCTGTGGGGTGAAATAACCACTTCATTCTCTCTCCCGTTCAAGGACAGTAATGGGGAAAATATTGTTTTGTAAATCCCTGGGTATGGTATTATCCCTTGTGTTCTTTCTTCACTCATCTAACACCTTTCAAAAATCTCTTTATTAAACTCTTCAAATTACCAAATTTGAATGAGCCATCTGTTTACTGCTGTGACTTGACTGAAACTGGAACTGATGAAACAAATTTTGTGAGAATATTAATATGACAATGATGAATAGATCATGTAGAAAGGAAAGAGACTGACTATGTTAACACAGATAAGAATAGTAATAAAGGCACAAATCATATGGTAAGCGAGAAAATACAGATGATACAAGAAATAACGCAGAGATAAAATATGGAGTATAATACATAGCACTTGACTAAATGTAGGGGATGAAGAGAAAAGATATTAAAGATAGTTCAAGGATAAAACTTGGTAACTAAGTAAATTGTTATTCCATTAATGGAAATATCAATGTCAGAAGGAGAAATTACCCTTGTGGTTGTTAAGAATAACACTTTGTTTCTGAAATAGTAAAATAAACATGGTGGACATTCCTGTAGAGAAAACAAGTAAATGGCTGGAAAGATGGACTTGGCATCTTAGAGGGCAATTGAAGTTATAACAATGGACTCAACAACTATATAAAATACATTACAATTGAATTCATAAGAATTATTATGCCTTGAGAAAAATCAAAGGACAAAGAATATATATATATGTGTATATGTATATGTATATATGGACAAATACTTAAGACACTTATTCATGGAAAATAAAGAGGATAATTTTCAGAGAAGTATCTCTTCTCTTTCTCTTCAGAGACAGATAAAAATGTATCATAGACTAAAAATAAAATATGTTGCATATGAGGGAAAATAGAGAAGAGCTTTTTAAGAAGCAGAAGTGGTTAGATCAGTGCCAATCTCTGTACCTACCTGGGCAACAGCCCAAAATAATCAACATAGTCTCATCCATGACCATCAATTCATAGACATTTCTCTCTCTTACCAAATGCCATATCATTGGCCTGATTCAAGCTGTATGACCAGGAATAGACATCTCACCCAAAGGTAATAAATTGAGAGTCTAGTTGGTGGTCCATGCACACACTTGTGTAATACATTTGGCCAAAGAAAGTTTTGTTTCCAATAATTCATACTGGACAAACCAGGAAGACTGAGTTAGTAAGTTTAACTTGCAGCTGACAATGTCTGAGGTATAGTAATATTTCAGTAACTATAATGGATCATGTGCAGGACAAAATGAAGAGGCAGCAGTAGCAAATAACAACAGCAATAAAAGTCAGCCAACTGGCAGAGGAACAGACATAGGCAAAAATAGGAATCACATCAACACTGTTGGTTATAGATCAATGATTCACTGTTGAGGCCAAGAGAACTGCACTGACACAAGAATCACCTTTTATCATACCTCTTTGATGACTGACCTTATTAAAGTTTCTATTCTAAATTTCATTTTCTTTTCTAGAGATACCCAATAAAAAACTTTATTTGTGCTAGCCTGAGAGTCTAGATGTGTCTATTTCTAGCAACTAAATAGGCTTGAAAAAAGGAATCCTTAAACTCTTCCTCTGATATAGACAGATGATAGGAAGTTATAGTTATATAATTATATATGACAAATATATATGTGCATGTGTGTCTGTGTATGTACATACACATACACATACACATATATATATGAAACCACTAGGAGTGGAAATCAGGAAACCAATTATCAGAAGAACACAGATGTTGACAGGAATCGCTGGCATGCTGCTTATGTGAACTAGGTTTTTGCCTACTCTAGGACAGCAATTAGCAGTTCATCACTGGCAAACTGTTAATAAACCTCTTCCATGCAAAACAATAATGCTGACAGGTAAGGAATGGAATATACCAAAAACAATAACTACTGTAAACATCTAATAGCTCTTGAAAATAAAATTAAACCATCTTCCAACCCCTGCTTCCCAAATGCCAGGCTTTGTGCCATATGACTGGCACCTTTCCCTTTAACTAGTAAGGTTTATATAACTGACCCAAGAACCCATTTATTGATTAACAACCAGTAAGTACCTTCTGGGAAAAAGACGAACTGGCCAATCAGATGATCATACCAGAAATTAAAATTAGGAATCAGAGAATCTGATTCAATCAATGAGTAGAAGATGAGTTTAAAAGACATGAAGCATAATTGGAACCAGAAAGGTCATGACAGGCCTTGTTTACTATAAATTATATAATGAAGCTTGTCAGTGGCAAAAAGTACAACAGCATAACAAAACAGAGATAGACTATAGTTGTCATATCAGCAATGTAATGTTGAAGAAATACAAATTCATTCCTCTTATTGAGGTCCTTAAGAACATTTTGAAAATAGTATAATCTTTAAGCTCTAGGTTCAATGATCTTTATCATCATTATAAGGCCTCTTTGGGGTTTGCTGACAAAATATCAGACATCTAACCATATTCGTCCATTATAACTATATGAGACCCCCCCCCCAAAAAAAAAAGAGAGAGAAAGAAAGAAAAAAAAAATCAGTGGAAAACAATGAAAGAGTTTGAGGAAGATAAGGTGATGGAAGTATGTTGTACTTGGGACAAAGGAACTCAATGACCTTTGAAAGAGCAATTACAGTAGAGAGGTAGAGAAAAAGAAGCAACTGTAAGAGAAGAAGACTGAAGGCATAAATGGATAATAAGAGATGAAAGAAAATGGCTTTAGAGCAATATAAATGAAGATAGCTTTTGAAGAGAAGGAAAGAGGTTAGGTCAAAGAACAGCAGGGCACAGCTGGATTAAGAAAAAGGTCCTTTTGCTATATTGCTTTGCCTTCAAGTATTACAGAAACTAAAGAATATTTTTAAGCAGCCGAATAAGGTCTGCAGAGGAGATTACTAAACTGTAAATCTGGATAAGTGATATCTTTTATTGTTCAAATATTTTCTAACAGTTATAAAAGTAAATGATATATTTTCATTATCTGCCCAACTTTTTAAAAATTCTGTTAAAAGCCTCCAAAAAAGATAAATACTGAATGATCACCTGGATCAATTTCTCATTTGGATTAAAAAAATCATTCAGTGACCCATATCCTAAATCAAATGACTGAATGAAATAGGGTTTGGAGTCCTAATGATTCAACTAATAATTTGGCATTTTTGCTTTCCCATTAATCCTGTTTCCAAAATTAATAAGAAATCTTTTTGTAATTTCTTACTTTACCTCAAACATAAATGTGAGGATATATAGCAATATAAAGGTGTCAAAGATAGTTTCTGAGAGCATTGTATGTGCTTTGTCTAGATAGTATTATAGATCTGACCACATATACTAAAGAAATTATAATCTATGTTGTCTATATATTAATTAATTTTAATTTAAGTATCTATTGGGAAGATTGATATAAATTTGAGTGCAGTAATTTTTTAGTTTGATTTTACTTTTTCTTTTTTAAACTGAAAAAATACACTAGACTGGGTCCAATGACTGTGAAACATGTGCCCTGCCTAAAGGTGGGAAAGACTAAGAAAGGGTAGACAGGAAAAAGGTGTTCACAGTAACAGGAGTTACAGATTTTACACCTTTTTACAGATTTTAGGTTACTTGTTCAACTACATTCAGGCCTGGAAATGGTGATCATCAGTGGTGATAGTCTTAAAAAAGGCATGAAAATGTCTTTAATACAAATAAAGTGATAAAAATGTGAATCAGGGAAATAATTAGGCTCAGTATATAACATGTTAAAGTTTATATTAACTGAAAATATTCAAGTCTGATATTAAAGTGTACTGGTCAGTCTATCACAATGGCATTGAATGCCATATACATGTAACACATTGAATATGGTAGTAAGAAATGAAATTTTCAAATGAGAGTCTTATGGAATTCCCTGGTTGTCTAGTGGTTAGGACTCTCCATTCTCACTGCTGAGGGCCTAAGTTCAATCTCTGTTCAGAGAACTAAAAGCCCACAAACATTGCAGCCAAAAATAAAAAAATAAAAGAAATAAGAGTCTAGAGGCAACTGAAATATGAATATATATTTGGTCAAAAATAATTTTTGAAACAAGCATATTAATATATATTTAACTATTTTCCCAATAGATATTGTAGGTTAAATATTTTGCAAAGCACTGGAAATTAAAAAATGAACATTTATCTTTATTTGAAAAATATTCCTACATAACTGAAATCATAAAAATCACATCCCACTACATTATCAAAAAATAACTGGAAATTTAAATTTTAAAGTTCTTCAAAGCATCTTATAAGTACTAAATACATAGTTAATACATAGAAAAAACGTGAAATAATAATTCATTTCTAAAATTGTTTAGTCTATCATTTAATCTATCAATAAAAATATGCCTAAGTGATTTTTCACAGTAAATTGTAATTTTTATTTTGTTCAGCTTTACTGAGATACAGTCAGCATATAACTTTGTGTAACTCTAAGATGTACAAAGTATTGATTTGATACTTATATCTTGCAATATGATTACCTCTCCATGGGGTCACAATGAGTTGGACATGGCTTCATCACTAACCAACAGCAATAACAGTAGCCTTAGGTTAGCTTACACCTCCAGGACATCTCATTTTATATTTTAAATGGCTTTAACGTTATGCTCTTATCTTCCATTGCTATTTGCATAAAAATAATCTTGAATAATTTTCCAAATTACATTTATAAAGAGTTTAAGTGCACGTGTAATCCTTGCTATCTTCTGAAGTGTGGAAGGCTTCCAAGTTGCATACAGAATGATAGATGGATGAAATATAATAGGTTTATTACCTTAACAATTTATATGAAATTTCTTAGGAGATATTAATGATAATCTGGATGAAAAAAGTGACCAGTCCATCAAAAACTTGATTTTTTAATATAATATCATTCAGATTACAGGGAAGAAAAGTTTGAAAACAATCTATAATACTTTAATTCATCCTGTTGAATTTGCATATCAACTTGACACATTTATGTATCTGCATGTTTGTGTGATAAATATTAAACAATAAAACTGCAAAAGTGCTAATATTTTTAAAACACTCATATTCAAACTGATTGAATCTGAATATCTTAGAGCAAATCAGAATAATAAAGGAAGCTGTACTGGCTGATTTTAGCTTAGTTCTTCCCCTTTTTCTCTTGTCCTACCATTTAAATACTTCCTTCACCTGCATATAATGAGTTCCTAATATATAATTTGTTACATCACAGAAGAAAACCATCTGAAGAACACTTTCATAATAAGATAATAGAAGGTATTATGTAAGATCATGGCATCCAGTCCCATCACTTCATGGGAAATAGATGGGGAAATAGTGTCAGACTTTATTTTTGGGGGCTCCAAAATCACTGCAGATGGTGACTGTGGCCATGAAATTAAAAGACGCTTACTCCTTGGAAGGAAAGTTATGACCAACCTAGATAGCATATTCAAAAGCAGAGACATTATTTTGCCAACAAAGGTCCATCTAGTCAAGGGTATGGTTTTTCCTGTGGTCATGTATGGATATGAGAATTGGACTGTGAAGAAGGCTGAGCACTGACGAATCGATGCTTTTGAACTCTGGTGTTGGAGAAGACTCTTGAGAGTCCCTTGGACTGCAAGGAGATCCAACCAGTCCATTCTAAAGGAGATCAGTCCTGGGATTTCTTTGGAAGGAATGATGCTAAAGCTGAAACTCCAATACTTTGGCCACCTCATGCGAAGAGTTGACTCATTGGAAAAGACTCTGATGCTGGGAGGGATTGGGGGCAGGAGGAGAAGGGGACGACAGAGGATGAGATGGCTGGATGGCATCACTGACTCGATGTATGTGAGTCTGAGTGAACTCTGGGAGTTGGTGATGGACAGGGAGTCCTGGCGTGCTGCGATTCATGGGGTCGCAAAAAGTTGGACACGACTGAGCGACTGAACTGAACTGAATGAGCAGATAGTATTATCATCCTTGTTAAACATTTGTTTCTGGATTCATAAAGATATAGATTCAAATCCAGACCCCATTAGGCACTATGAGCAATTCAGGTAAGCCTATAAGACTTTTCAGTTAAATGGAAATAATAATATTCACTATATATAACTGATGTAATGAGAAAATATATGCAAAGTACTTAGCATAGTCTCTGGCAAATAATATGTGTTTTATGAATTTGAATTAAGGATATAGCTAAAATTGAATATATTTTCTGTAGAAACAATTTAATAAGCTACATAGAATAAATGCAGACATTTCTGTAGCTTAATCAACACTCAATACATTCCAGGCATTGTGCTCATGTGTAGAAATTAAGTATTAAATGGTTCATTTTATCTATAAATGTACTTATCTAAGTGTGGGTGACAGTCCCTCTCTGAAAGATAAGGCCAACAATGCCCCCTTTGGTCAGCACAGCCATTAGGTTTGCAGTTACTTGAGTGGTCCTTCTCGGTTGTATTAGTTTGTAATAACTGAGGTAATGCAAAGAAAAGGAGAGGGAAGGGCTCCAATTAGATTTATTTTGGAAGTCAGAAAGACTGCATGTTTTGATCTCTTGCCTTCTTAAAAATCCTACCATTTTTATGGCAATATGGATGGTTCTGCTTGAGTAGAAGTATGCATTTTCTTTGTCTAAGGGCCAGGGGAATGTGTGGGCAGGACTGACACCGGCACTGCACAGGGTAACCCAGAGGCTGTGCAAGGATACCAGAGGGACAGGCATCTCCTTAGCAATAGGAAAACTGCATTGTGACTGAAGATAGAGTCGTCATCACTGACACCAAGTGGCGATGCCCAAGGTTTAATACTGAGGGTGAATTGCACTTTGCGTCTCTCTCTGTATGTCTAATATTTGGAAGCAGATCTGATACTTTTTGCACTGTAAATTCCCAAATATTCTTGGTCAAATGTGAAAAAGGAAAGACTTGAAAGAAAGGAGCCAGATTTGATGCTAATACAGACAATGATAACTACACAGACTGTAACAGTAAAAGATGTATTCAGTTCAGTTCAGTTCAGTTCATTTGCTCAGTCGTGTCCGACTCTGTGACCCCATGAATTGCAGCATGCCAGGCCTCCCTGTCCATCACCAACTCCTGGAGTTCACCCAAACTCACGTCCATCGAGTCTGTGATGCCATCCAGCCATCTCATCCTCTGTCGTCCCCTTCTCCTCCTGCCTGCAATCCCTTCCAGCATCAGGGTCATTTCCAATGAGTCAACTCTTCACATGAGGTGGTCAAAGTGTTGGAGTTTCAGCTTCAGCATCAGTCCTTCCAATGAACACCCAGGACTGATTTCCTTTAAGATGGACTGGTTGAATCTCCTTGCAGTCCAAGGGACTCTCAAGAGTCTTCTCCAACACCACTGTTCAAAAGCATCGATTCTTTGATGCTCAGCTTTCTTCACAGTCCAACTCTCACATCCATACATGACCACTGAAAAAACTAGAGCCTTGACTAGACGGATCTTTGTTGGCAAAGTAATGTCTCAGCTTTTGAATATGCTATCTAGGTTGGTTATAACTTTCCTTCCAAGGAGTAAGCGTTTTTTTTTTTTTTTTAATTTCATGGCTGCAATCACCATCTGCAGTATCAGTTCAGTTCAGTTCAGTTCATTTGCTCAGTCGTGTCCGACTCTTTGCGACCCCATGAATTGCAGCACGCCAGGCCTCCCTGTCCATCACCAACTCCCAGAGTTCACCCAAACTCATGTCCATCGAGTCTGTGATGCCATCCAGCCATCTCATCCTCTGTTGCCCCCTTCTCCTCCTGCCCCCAATCCCTCCCAGCATCAGAGTCTTTTCCAATGAATCAACTCTTAGCATGAGGTGGCCAAAGTATTGGAGTTTCAGCTTTAGCATTAGTCCTTCCAAAGAACACGCAGGACTCCTTTAAAATGGACTGGTTGGATCTCCTTGCAGTCCAAGGGACTCTCAAGACTCTTTTCCAACACCAGAGAATTGCAGTTAAATTGTAAGCTCCTGAAGTGGCTCAATAGAACAGTACATACAAATGAATATACATATGTAATTTAAAGAGGGATAAGGTTGATAAATGGTAATTTTACAGAATGCATCTAACACACAATAATTAAATCGTCAAACAGTGGTTCTATGATTAATTTATTCTTTCCAAGCTTATCAGTGTGCTAATACTAGACTTTCTGCTTAGCAAACAATGATCCTTATGTAAGAAATGCCTTGAGCATGGAATATATGAGAAATATCATATAAGGAATGAATCTATTGAACTATAATATTGAGTTGTATCTTGACTTAACTGGCTATTCCTGTGTAATTGAGGTGACTACACACCTCACTTAGAAGCCTCAGATACTACCTGAGCCTAAGCATGTTTATTCAGAGAAGGCACTGGCACCCCACTCCAGTACTCTTGCCTGGAGAATCCCATGGATGGAGGAGCCTGGTGGGCTGCAGTCCATGGGGTTGTGAAGAGTCGGACACGACTGAGCGACTTCACTTTCACTTTCCTGCACTGGAGAAGGAAATGGCAACCCACTCCAGTGTTCTTGCCTGGAGAATCCCAGGGACGGGGAAGCCTGGTGGGTTGCTGTCTATGGGGTTGCACAGAGTAGGACACGACTGAAGCGACTTAGCAGCAGCAGCAGCAGCAAGCATGTTTAGTATAGGAAGAAAGAATCTTAGATGTGGGGCTGAAGATCTCAAACTTTCTCTTTGCCTTGAAATTATTTGTATCTTTGAAATTAGTAATAAATTAAATTTCAGGTACTATTATATATAAAAGCTGGCTTAAAACTCAACAATCCAACATTAAAAAAACAGATCATGCAATCCAGTCCCATCACTTCATGGCATATAGATGGGGAAACAATGGAAACAGTGACAGACTATTTTTGGGGGCTCCAAAATCACTGCAGATGGTGACTGCAAGATGCTTGCTCCTTGGAAGAAAAGCTATGACAAACACAGACAGTGTATTAAAAACCAGAGACATCACTTTGCCAACAAAGATCTGTATAGTCAAAGCTATGTTTTTTCCAATAGTCATATATGAATGTGAGAATTGGATCATAATGAAGACTGAATTCTGAAGAATTTATGCTTTTGAACTGGGGTGTAAGAGAAGGTTCTTGAGAGTCTCTTGGAGTGCAAAGAGACCAAACCAGTCAATCGTAAAGGAAATCTATCCTGAATATTCATTGAAGGACAGAAGCTGAAGCTCCAAAACTTTGGCCATCTGATATGAAGAGCCAACTCATTAAAAAAGACCCTGATGCTGGAAAAGATTGAAGGCAAGAGGAGAAGGGGACAACAGAAAACAAGATGGTTGGATGGCATCATCGACTCAATGCAAATGAGTTTGAGCAAGCTCTGCAGGGAAACCTGGCATGCTGCAGTCCATGGGGTTGCAAAGAATCTGACATGACTATGTGACTGAACAACAACAACAAATATATATAACCTCCAGTACATATAAAAAGTAAGTTATATACACTAATTATATAGCTCTTAGGATCAAAAGTGACCCTTTTTCTTGCATAACTCAAAGCTCAAAAAAATTAACATTAACCACCACCATTTATGTAGTCTCAAATATGTGCTGGATATTTTCCATATGTTATTTTATTTAATCTTCAGAAAAAATACAAGGGACACTATTCTAATTTTAATTAAGAAAACAGATTGTTACAACTTTTAAAACAAAAGATAACATTTTAAACAAATTAGAAAAAAAAAGTCACCCCCAAAGTTCCAATACTAATTGAAAACTCATGCTGGTATCTCAACTTCTCAGCAGCTGATTCAAAATACTGTCTAAATTATGGTGGGAGGCTATCAAAGACAACTAAGGATGGAAACAATGAACCCTACAATGGTGGGATGTGGGAGCACAGGCAAGGAAGTTTAAGCCTAGGAATGGTCACAAGGTGATCTGGAAGGCCTTTTAAGAGCAATGGCTCCCCTCATGGTTCAGGTGGAAGAGAAACTGCCTGCAATGCAGGAGACACAGAATTTCCCAGTTTGATCCTTGGGTCTGGAGGATCCCCTGCAGATCAGATCAGATCACATCAATCACTCAGTTGTGTCCAACTACTTGCAAACCCATGAATCGCAGCACACCAGGCCTCCCTGTCCATCACCAACTCCCGGAGTTCACTCAGACTCACGTCCATCGAGTCAGTGATGCCATCCAGCCATCTCATCCTCTGTCGTCCCCTTCTCCTTCTGCCCCCAATCCCTCCCAGCATCAGAGTCTTTTTCAATGAATCAACTCTTCGCATGAGGTGGCCAAAGTACTGGAGTTTCAGCTTTAGCATAATTCCTTCCAAAGAAATCCCAGGGCTGATCTCCTTCAGAATGGACTGGTTGGATCTCCTTGCAGTCCAAGGGACTCTCAAGAGTCTTCGCCGACACCACAGTTCAAAAGCATTTTTCTTCAGCGCTCAGCCTTCTTCACAGTGCAACTCTCACATCCATACATGACCACAGGAAAATCCATAGCCTTGATTATACAGACCATTGTTGGCAAAGTAATGTCTCTGCTTTTCAATATGCTATCTAGGTTGGTCATAACCTTCCTTCCAAGGAGTAAGCGTCTTTTAATTTCATGGCTGCAGTCACCATTTGCAGTGATTTTGGAGCCCAGAAAAATAAAGCCTGACACTGTTTCCAATGTTTCCCCATCTATTTCCCATGAAGTGATGGGACCAGATGCCATGATCTTCGTTTTCTGAATGTTGAGCTTTAAGCCAACTTTTTCACTCTCGTCTTTCACTTTCATCAAGAGGCTTTGTAGTTCCTCTTAACTTTCTGCCATAAGGGTGGTGTCATCTGCATATCTTAGGTGACTGATATGTCTACCAGCAATCTTGATTCCAGCTTGTGCTTCTTCCAGTCCAGAGTTTCTCATGATGTACTCTGCATATAAGTTAAATAAACAGGGTGACAATATACAGCCTTGATGTACTCCTTTTCCTATTTGGAACCAGTCTGCTGTTTCATGTCCAGTTCTAACTATTGTTTCCTGACCTGCATACAAATTTCTCAAGATGCAGATCAGGTGGTCTGGTATTTCCATCTCTTTCAGAATTTTCCACAGTTTATTGTGATCCACACAGTCAAAGGCTTTGGCATAGTCAATAAAGTAGAAATAGATGCTTTTCTGGAACTCTCTTGCTTTTTCCATGATCCAGAGGATGTTGGCAATTTGATCTCTGGTTCCTCTGCCTTTTCTAAAACCAGCTTGAACATCAGGAAGTTCACGGTTCATGTATTGCTGAAGCCTGGCTTGGAGAATTTTAAGCATTACTTTATTAGCATGTGAGATGAGTGCAATTGTGCGGTAGTTTGAGCATCCTTTGGCATTGCCTTTCTTTGGGATTGGAATGAAAACTGACCTTTTCCAGTCCTGTGGCCACTGCTGAGTGTTCCAAATTTGCTGGCATATTGAGTGCAGCACTTTCACAGCATCATCTTTCAGGATTTGGAATAGCTCAACTGGAATTCCATCACCTCCACTAGCTTTGTTCGTAGTGATGCTTTCTAAGGCCCACTTGACTTCACATTCCAGGATGTCTGGCTCTAGATCAGTGATCACACCATCGTGATTATCTGGGTCGTGAAGATCTTTTTGTACAGTTTTTCTGTGTATTCTTGCCACCTCTTCTTAATATCTTCTGCTTCTGTTAGGTCCATACCATTTCTGTCCTTTATCGAGCCCATCTTTGCAAGAATTGTTCCTTTGGTATCTCAGATTTTCTTGAAGAGATCCCTAGTCTTTCCCATTCTGTTGTTTTCCTCTATTTCTTTGCATTGATCGCTGAAGAAGGGTTTCTTATCTCTTCTTGCTATTCTTTGGAACTCTGCATTCATGTTTACATCTTTCCTTTTCTCCTTTGCTTTTGGCTTCTGTTTTTTTCACAGCTATTTGTAAGGTCTCCCTAGACAGCCATTTTGCTTTTTTGCATTTCTTTTCCATGGGGACGGTCTTGATCCCTTCTCCTGTACAATGTCATGAACCTCATTACATAGTTCATCAGACACTCTATCTATCAGATCTAAGCCCTTAAATCTAATTCTCACTTCCACTGTATAATCATAAGGGATTTGATTTAAGTCATACCTGAATGGTATAGGGAAGGCAACCCATTCCAGTGTTCTTGCCTAGAGAATTCCATGGGCAGAGGAGTCTGGTGGGCTACAGTCCATGGGGTTGCAAAGAGTTGGACATGACTGGCAATTAACACTACTATTACTTAAAAGACTTAGGAGTTCACTAGGATTGAAATAGAAGTTTATTAGGGTAGAAAACAGAGAATGGACTACCAGATTGAAAAAATTTGCAAAAATCTATATTGATTTATGTATCAATGAGGAAGGAATAATAATTAGTATGGGGAAGGTGCTTTCCCCAAATACCCTTTAAATTATACTGTGAGCTTCTGCTTATAAACAAGATTAGAGCCGAGCCTCAGTCTGCTTGAGAAATTGAGATGATTCTGTGAGTATGCTGGAGGCCCAGTCTATTATTTTGGATCTAGGAGGGGAAAGAGTGCTGGAATAAATAATATCACAATGAAAGAGGTTTTTGTGAACTCTACAGAAAAACATCTATTTCGGCTTTATTGACTACGTCAAAGCCTTTGTGTGGATCACAATAAACTGTGGAAAATTCTGAAAGAGATGGGAATATCAGACCACCTGACCTGCCTCTTGAGAAACCTATATGCAGGTCAGGAGGCAACAGCTAGAACTGGACATGGAGCAACAGACTGGTTGCAAATAAGAAAAGGAGTACGTCAAGGCTGTATATTGTCACTGTGCTTATTTAACTTCTATGCAGAGTACGTCATGAGAAACGCTGGACTGGAAGAAGCACAAGCTGGAATCAAGACTGCCGGGAGAAATATCAATCACCTCAGATATGCAGATGACATCAACCTTATGGCAGAAAGTTAAGAGGAACTACAAAGCCTCTTGATGAAAGTGAAAGACGAGAGTGAAAAAGTTGCCTAAATCTCAACATTCAGAAAACGAAGATCATGGCATCTGGTCCCATCACTTCATGGTAAATAGATAGGGAAACTGTGGAAACAGCGTCAGACTTTATTTTTGTGGGCTCCAAAATCACTGCAGATGGTGATTGCAGCCATGATATTAAAAGATGCTTACTATGGAAGGAAAGTTATGGCCAACCTAGATAGCACGTTGAAAAGCAAAGACATTACTTTGCCAACAAAGGGCTGTCTAGCCAAGGCTATGGTTTTTCCAGTGGTCATGTATGGATGTGAGAGTTGGACTGTACAGAAAGCTGAGCACCGAAGAATCGATGCTTTTGAACTGTGGTGTTGGAGAAGACTCTTGAGAGTCCCTTGGACTGCAAGGAGATCCAACCAGTCCATTCTGAAGGAGATCAGCCCTGGGTATTCTTTGGAAGGAATGATGCTGAAGCTGAAACTCCAGTACTTTGGCCACCTCATGAGAAGAGTTGACTCCTTGGAAAATACTCTGATGCTGGGAGAGATTTGAGGCAGGAGGAAAAGGGGACGACAGAGGATGAAATGGCTATATGGCATCACTGACTCGATGAATGTGAGTTTTAGTGAACTCCAGGACTTTGGGAGTTTGTGATGGACAGGGAGGCCTGGAGTGCTACACTTCATTGGGTCGCAAAGAGTTGGACACGACTGAGTGACTGAACTGAACTGAACTGATTGGAATTGTAACTCTGGAAGGTTTTTAATTTTTTGAAGTTCTTATATTGTGAAATATCTTTTCTTGCATTTAATGTCTATTTTCTTTCTTCAGTCTCCTATTTTCCTTGTGATGTACTTTGGACTCTGTCCAGGGCATGATCTGTGTGTGTGTGTGTGTGTGTGTGTTTCTCTCTTTGTGTGTGTATATATGAGAATGCCTGAGACTTTTACAAAAAAATAGAAATCTTACTGGAGGAATCATGATTGTCTTCAGGAAACTACAGATTCATTAAAGGACTCAATTAAAGAAAATTAGTGTGAAATATATAATTGAGGACAAATTTTATTTTCAAAACTTGAATATTTAAAATACTTGTTCTGCTCTTCAGGTTTGCTGAATTTCTGGACAATATTGAAGTTTGTATTTACCTGTTAGTCTGATGAAACCTATCATATTTTCAGGACTGTCAAAGCTAAATATATTTGTTGATCATCAGTTCATTTGCTCAGTCATGTCCAACTCTTTGTGACCCCATGTGTCACAGCACGCCAGGCCTCCCTGTCCATCACCAACTCCCAGAGTTTAGCCATCTCATCCTCTGTCGTCCCCTTTTCCTCCTGCCCCCAATCCCTCCCAGAGTCAGGGTCTTTTCAAATGAGTCAACTCTTCACATGAGGTGGCCAAAGCAGTTTATCATACTTAAATCCTAACTAGATAAAAATACAACTAATAATTATTCTTAATTAGGAAATATGTCAAAGGATGCTGGTATTTTTCACTGGGTTCTCTAGATGAGTAATACCTTGTGAGGCCTACTTGGTGGTTTAGATGGTATAGAATCTGCCTGAAATGCAGGAGATAAGGGTTTTATCCCTGGTTGGAAAGACCTCGGGAAAAGGGAATGGCAACCCACTCCAGTGTTCTTGCCTGGAGAATCCCATGGACAGAGGAACCTGTTGGGCTACAGTCCATGGAGTCACAAAGAGCTAGACACATTTGAATGACTAAAACTTTCACTTTCAAACTTGTGTACAGTGATACTAAAGATGCAGGGGAGATGCAGGTAGCTATGAAATCTGTATTCTAGAATTAAGAAGCTTTTCCCCAGGCTGTGTGCTCAGTCTCTTTAGTCATGTTTGACTCTTTGCAACCCTATGGACTGTAGTCTGCCAGACTCCTCTGTCCATGGGACTCTCCAGGCAAGAACACTGGAGTGGGTTGTCATGCCCCGCTCTAGGAGATCTTCCCAACAGAGGGATCAAACCTGCATCTCCTGGGTCTCCTGTATTGACAGGTTGATTTTTACCAACTGAGCCACCTGGGTAGCATTTCCAAATATGTGGGACAGTTGCTACTATTGATATGGAGATGACTTTAGGTGTAAAGATATAACTTTAAATTACATTGGATTGCATAGGGGAGAAAATGATTCCCTTTACAATTTGGTTTCAATCCTTCTGATTAGATCATGAGGGATGTCTCATTTTGGCATGAAGATATACTTAACAATCCCTGACTTTTGCTAATCCCTTTTATAAAAGAGAAGTAGGTCTTAGTCTCAGAGCCTTGGCCAAATGTTAGACTTGGCTGGAAATTAGCAATATTATGGCAGTTTCATTGTATTTATTTTAAACAATTTCTTACTGTCAAAATGTTCCTTTCCATTTATCATAGTGATAAAAAGTTTAACTCCATTTGATACATTTTGAGTAAGTTTACTTGCTAAAAATTGTAAAGAAAAGATTACAACTATTCTTTTATGATATTAAACTCTGTCAGGCTGGGTCTCTCAAAAAAAAAAAAAAAGTTTTCAAAATTAAAATGCATCAGGAGGCTCTAGACTAGGACTACTTCTGACTAATATAGAATAAACATGGCTCATGCAGGATGCATAACAATGGCAGATATAAAAGGTCAAAAACTCCTACATTTCTTATGAGCTAGTCCAACAGTAAACATTGATGGTGTGCCCAAGAGGCCAAAATATTGGCAACAAAGTCATGTTTTTTTTTGTAAAAAAAAAAAAAAATCTGTCTTTCTTCCTGCATTTTTCATTGAACTGGCAAAAATCCTCCCTGAAAGATTACAGAGTTGTTCCCAATGATGAGGTGCTACAAGTTCCCCTTGAAGCAGTGCATGGCTCTGTTTCCCTCTGACAACTAAACTGCCAGTCACAAATGCAGCATTATTATTTGTAATATATACCTAAGTAAAATACAAGATAAGCAAACCCTTGCTTACCTCACTAATCAGTTCCCTCTTTGTAAATGAGAGTAAGCAAATGTTCAAAGTCACTCCAGAGGACACTAAAGGTCTCTAAGATAATATGCTTATAGGATTATCAAATGAAAAGAGAAGTAAAAGGATTTGTTTGAAAGGATTACAGGGAAGGAGAATAAAGGAAAGGAAGGCACCAAAAACAAAGATATGTAAGCTTCAAAGTTTTGAAAAAAAATATGAATATAGATTATGCTTTTTACAGTATTAAAATTACTCTAAGGAATTATACAAAATTTCTGAGTGTTTGGTTGAGAAAGCAATCTGCAGAGGGACATTAATACTGCGTAGAACAAGGTAGATTTTGAATGGATGTGAAACCAAAGGAAAATGTAGCTGGAAGAATGTCTTGCTTTTAAAAGACTAATGAATACAAAACATTGAAAGAGAGGTCAATTAGAAGATGAAAAATGGGATAATATAGCTTTATATATAATGCTGTTCTGAAAACAATCTCAGAGGCATATGCTCATGGTTATGAGAAAATACTCAGCACATTTAACTTATAGTAATAATTATTTGAGATGGAATTAAAGGAAAATAATAAACTTAGGGGAAAATAGAACCAATTGGGTAATCAGATCAGATCAGATCAGTCGCTCAGTCGTGTCCGACTCTTTGCAACCCCATGAATCACAGCACGCCAGGTCTCCCTGTCCATCACCAACTCCCGGAGTTCACTGAGACTCACATCCATCGAGTCAGTGATGCCATCCAGCCATCTCATCCTCGGTGGTCCCCTTCTCCTCCTGCCTCCAATCCCTCCCAGCATCAGTCTTCTCCAATGAGTCAACTCTTCGCATGAGGTGGCCAAAGTACTGGAGTTTCAGCTTTAGCATCATTCCTTCCAAAGAAGTCCCAGGGCTGATCTCCTTCAGAATGGACTGGTTGGATCTCCTTGCAGTCCAAGGGACTCTCAAGAGTCTTCTCCAACACCACAGTTCAAAAGCATCAATTCTTCGGTGCTCAGCCTTCTTCACAGTCCAACTCTGACATTCATACATGACCACTGGAAAAACTATAGCCTTGACTAGACGGACCTTTGTTGACAAAGTAATGTCTCTGCTTTTGAATATGCTATCTAGGTTGGTCATAACTTTCCTTCCAAGGAGTAAGCATCTTTTAATTTCATGGCTGCAGTCACCATCTGCAGTGATTTTGGAGCCCGGAAAAATAAAGCCTGACACTGTTTCCACTGTTTTCCCATCTATTTCCCATGAAGTGGTGGGACCGGATGCCATGATCTTCGTTTTCTGAATGTTGAGCCTTAAGCCAACCTTTTCACTCTCCACTTTCACTTTCATCAAGAGGCTTTTGAGTTCCTCTTCACTTTCTGCCATAAGGGTGGTGTCATCTGCATATCTGAGGTGATAGATATTTCTCCCGGCAATCTTGATTCCAGCTTGTGTTTCTTCCAGTCCAGCATTTCTTATGATGTACTCTGCATATAAGTTAAATAAACAGGGTGACAATATACAGTCTTGGTAATATAATAATAATTGGGTAATATATTTTCAATATTTATAAAAATGTATATACATTTTTTATTAGAGGGGAAATACTAAAATCTGTGTACTTTCAATGTGACAGACGCCCTATATTCGTGCTCATGCTTAGTACTGTCTGACTCTTTGCGACTTCATGGACTGTAGCCCACCAGGCTCCTCTGTATATGGGATTTTCTAGGTTAGAATACTCGAGTGAGTTGTCATTCCCTCCTCCAGGGGATCTTCCCAAGCCAGGGATTGAATTCCTGTTTCCTGTATTGACAGGAAGATTCTTTACCACCAACAGCATCATCTGCCTGCAATAGTTACACCATTTTATATGTAAATCTGTTAGCAACTCTGAATCATTGGTATTGTGATCTCTACAGATCAGGGGAATAGCATTCATTCAGTTCAGTTCAGTTCAGTCGCTCAGTCATGTGTGGCTCTGCAACCCCATGAACTGCAGCATGCCAGGGCACCCTGTCCATCACAAACTCCTGGAGACCACCCAAACCCATGTCCATTGAGTCGGTGATGCCATCCAACCATCTCATCCTCTGTCGTCCCCTTCTCCTCCCCTCAATCTTCCCCAGCATCAGGGTCTTTTCAAGTAAGTCAGCTCTTAGCATCAGGTGGCCAAAGTATTGGAGTTTCAGCTTCAGCATCAATCCTTCCAATGGATATTCAGGACTGATTTCCTTTAGGATTGACTGGTTGGATCTCCTTGCAGTCCAAGGGACTCTCAAGAGTCTTCTCCAACACCACAGTTCAAAAGCATCAATTCTTTATCACTCAGCTTTCTTTATAGTCCAACTCCACATCCATATATGATTACTGGAAAAACCATAGCCTTGCCTATTTATGTAAGTAAATATCAACCTTAAATTTACAAGAATTTAAATTGATAAAAATATTAAAAGTGAAATTTTTAAGTATTTTTTTAAATTTTTTCTTTTATTTGCATCTTCCTAAAAAATTTAAATAATTTTTGAGATGTGAATGCAGGAAATGAATTATATTATGTTTCCAAAGCCCCTGAAAAACAAGAAAAAAATATTTTATCCTGTTGCTATTTGTATAGTAAATATATAGTCCAGTATTAAGTATTTAAGTTGCATAATACATTCTGAAAATGCTATGTAAAAGCAAATATATATTCACAACTATATGCATATATGATATATACTATATCATATATGCACATATATTTTGATGTCTTTACTGTAGTTTACAAACATTACTAAAATTTACTACTATGAATAGTAGTATTTAAGAATAAAAGATTTCTTTAAAAACTAAAAATAGAACTACCATATAACCCAGAAATCTCATTCCTGGCATATACCCAGAAAAAACTATAATTCTAAGAGATACATGCACCCCAATACTCATTGCAACACTATTTACAATAGCCAGGACATGGAGGCAGCCTAAATGTCCATCAACAGAGGGATGAATAAATACGATGTGGTACATATACACAATAGAATATTACTCAGAAATAAAAAAGTACAAAAATAATGCCATTCACAGCAACATGAATGGACCTAGAAATTGTCATATTGAGTAGAGTAAGTCAGACACAGAAGAAAAATATCATATGATATCACTTATATGTGGAATCTAAAAAAAGAGTACAAATGAACTTATTTACAAAACAGAAATTTAGTCGCAGATGTAGAAAACAAGCTTATGATTACCAGAAAATAGGAGGCGAGGGATAAATTGGAAGACTGGGATTGACATATACACACTGCTATATGTAAAATAGATAACTAATAAGTACCTACTATATTTAACACAGAGAACACTACTAAATTCTCTGTAATGGACTATATGGGAAAACGATCTAAAAAAAAAAGTGGTATATGTACGTGTATAACTGATTCACTTTGCTGTACACCTGAAACTAACACAATATTGTAAATCAACTATATATAATAATTTGTTTAATTATTAACATTTAAATAACATACCCTCTATATGTGACCTTTTCCTTACATGTTAGGATATTTCAAGAAAAAAGAAATGCTTTAATAAACTCTGAAATCAACTTAAAATTAATAAACTATATGATTGGTAAAATTAATGAAGTTTCAGCCAAACGTTATGAAATGTAGTCAGGTACTATAAAATGATTACACAATTTAAATAATTCTTGAGATGAAAAAGTGTAGAAACAAGATTGATGACAAAGCTAAAGTAAAAAATTAAATAATTTACATATAATACATATAAGTAAAGTTCATATGTAGTTCATATATGTAATTTACAATATACACATAAACTATATATGATGAAATACATACATATGTATAGAAATAAATCATTAATGTAAAAATTAACTATATAACCAAATGTTAGTACTAGTTAAATCTGAGTTATGGGTTTTACAGTTTTGTTTTGCCTTTTTTACAGTTATTGTATTTTTTGTTTTGTTTCATTTTGTTTTTAGCAGTCATTCATCTTGAGGGTGTTGCTGCTGCTGCTAAGTCGCTTCAGTCGTGTCCAACTCTGTGCGACCCCATAGATGGCAGCCCACCAGGCTCCCCCGTCCCTGGGATTCTCCAGGCAAGAACACCGGAGTGGGTTGCCATTTCATTCTCCAATGCATGAAAGTGAAAAGTGAAAGTGAAGTCGCTCAGTTGTGTCCGACTCTTCACGACCCCATGGACTGCAGCCTACGAGGCTCCTCCGTCCATGGGATTCTCCAGGCAAGAGTACTGGAGTGGGGTGCCATTGAGGGTGTTGGTGAACTACAATAAAGAATAAATCTTAGGACCCTAATCTCATTGTGAGGACACAGGAAGGTTCTGTGTGCCTCACTCCAAAGTCTATCAACCCAGAAAAACTCTTCCCAAAGGTTGTAGAGAGAAAAAGCATTACTGAGTAAGCATGACACCAGAATACGATGGCTATCCTGGCAATACACTAAGAAACTGTCAAAATAGAAATAATTCTATTTTATGCAGTCAAGTAAACACAAACCATTACATGCATGTTCTCAAGATAACAATAACTAGTCTTTGCCTCATGTGAAGACCTGACTCATTTGAAAAGACCCTGATGCTGGGAAAGATTGGGGGCAGGAGGAGAAGGGGACCACAGAGAATGAGATGGTTGGATGGCATCACGTACTCAATGGACATGGGTTTGGGTAAACTCTGGCAGTTGGTGATGGACAGGGAGGCCTGGCATGCTGTGGTTCATGGGGTCGCAAAGAGTCAGACACAATTGAGCAACTGAACTGACTGATTGAGTAACAGAACTTGGCTGTAGTTTGTCACACAAAGTTCATATTAGATTTGCAGGGTAATTTGATTAATCATCTGTGTAAGCTCATTGGCTTTAACCAGAGGAAAACACACTTCTATCTTTAGAACTAAAGCTAGTTTAGGAACCTGGAGAAAGGTGCCCCCTAAAGTTAGTTTCCCATTCTTATACAGAAACTGGGAAAAATAGATGTTACCTTCCTTGGATGTTAGCCTTTCTTGATATTTACATATTAAAGAGAGAGCTCCTGTGACCTTCAGAAAGTGATTCCTGAGTCATCTAACTGATTAAAAAACAACAACAACAACAACTTATATGTATTTCAAAGAGAAAAGTACTTGGAAGTTTTCTGCAGAAAACGCTTTAAGAAAAAGGGACGGGAACAAGTCTTCCCCCTTATTTTCAATACGGAGAATTAAACTTCTTATTTTAAATTTTTTAAATTTTATTTTATTTTATTTTTTAACTTTACAATATTGTATTGGTTTTGCCATATATCAAAATGAATCCACCACAGGTATACATGTGTTCCCCATCCTGAACCCTCCTCCCACCTCCCTCCCCATACCATCCCTCTGGGTCATCCCAGTGCACCAACCCCAAGCATCCAGTATTGTGCATCGAACCTGGACTGGAGACTCGTTTCATATATGATATTATACATGTTTCAATGTCATTCTCCCAAATCATCCCACCCTCTCCCTCTCCCACAGAGTCCAAGAGACTGTTCTATACATCTGTGTCTCTTGCTGTCTCGTATACAAGGTTATCATTACCATCTTTCTAAATTCCATACATATGCGTTAGTATACTGTATTGGTGTTTTTCTTTCTGGCTTACTTCACTCTGTATAATAGGCTCCAGTTTCATCCACCTCATTAGAACTGACTCAAATGCATTCTTTTTAATGGCTGAGTAATACTCCATTGTGGAGAAGGAAATGGCAACCCACTCCAGTGTTCTTGCCTGGAGAATCCCAGGGACGGCGGAGCCTGGTGGGCTGCTGTCTATGGGGTCGCACAGAGTCAGACATGACTGAAGTGACTCAGCAGAATACTCCACTGTGTATATGTACCACTGCTTTCTTATCCATTCATCTGATGATGGACATCTAAGTTGCTTCCATGTCCTGGCTATTATAAACAATGCTGCGATGAACATTGGGGTACACGTGTCTCTTTCAATTCTGGTTTCCTCAGTGTGTATGCCCAGCAGTGGGATTGCTGGATCATAAGGCAGTTCTATGGAATAAAATAGAAAGTCCAGAGATAAATCCACATATGGACACCTTATCTTTGACAAAGGAGGCAGGAATATACAATGGATTAAAGACAATCTCTTTAACAAGTGGTGCTGGGAAAACTGGTCAACCACTTGCAAAAGAGTGAAACTAGAACACTTTCTAACACCATACACAAAAATAAACTCAAAATGGATTGAAGATCTCAACGTAAGACCAGAAACTATAAAACTCCTAGAGGAGAACATAGGCAAAACACTCTCCGACGTACATCACAGCAGGATCCTCTATAACCCATCTCCCAGAATATTGGAAATAAAAGCAAAAATAAACAAATGGGACCTAATTAAACTTAAAAGCTTTTGCACAACAAAGGAAACTATAAGCAAGGTGAAAAGACAGCCTTCAGAATGGGAGAAAAAAATAGCAAATGAAGCAACTGACAAACAACTAATCTCAAAAATATACAAGCAACTCCTACAGCTCAATTCCAGAAAAATAAATGACCGAATCAAAAAATGGGCCAAATAACTAAACAGACATTTCTCCAAAGAAGACATACAGATGGCTAACAAACACATGAAAAGATGCTCAACATCACTCATTATCAGAGAAATGCAAATCAAAACCACTATGAGGTACCATTTCACGCCAGTCGGAATGGCTGTGATCCAAAAGTCTACAAGCAATAAATGCTGGACAGGGTGTGGAGAAAAGGGAACCCTCTTACACTGTTGGTGGGAATGCAAACTAGTACAGCCATTATTTTAAAATTTTTATTTGTCCTTCCAAAAGGCAAAATGGAACCCCTTTTAAGTTCTAATAAAATATGTCACTTATTAAATACCGAGTATATGCAAACAAAATAACCAAGACAGTAGGCCCCAAAGGGAACTGCTTATGCTAAGCCTCACATCACCAAAACAAGACTTAATATTCTGGTTCTCCTAGAAATGGAATCTTAAACCAGTCAATCAGGAATTGGCTGATCATCAGGCAAGTAGGTAATCTATCATCCCCTGCCATCCCCTAAAGGAAAGCAACCTTGCAATAATGACCCACTTTTTGGCATAGTTTAATATCCATTTTCCTGCTCCTTCTTGCCTATAAAACTCCTTTACTTTGCATAGCTCCTCAGAGCTCCTTTCTATCTGCTACATTAAATGCTGTCCAATTCTAATCAATTTTTGTCCAGATAAACTAAAAATTTTAATATGCTTCAGTCCGTTTTAACATAGTTTAAAAAAGAGCTTACAGTCTCATAGTGGTGAATGGTATGTAAAAAAATAAATAAATAATGCATCCCCAAATGCACTACCTCTAGGAATGTGATTCAGTCAGCATATCAATGATAGATTATCTCTACTTGATGAGATTTAGGAGGGTAAAGTCAAGGAGGGGTTATTAAGTCTTTTCAGGGGAGATATTTAAATCGAGCCTTAAAATATCCAGGAATTTATTATTTGGACATGGAAGAAAATAATTTTTTTCAGGTAAATGAAAGACCAAGCACAAAGTCACAAAAGCATCATGTGGCTTGATAAGCTACAGCTTTAGCAAAGACAACCTGTGAGCGATAGGATGGGAATTAGGTTGGTAAAAGCCAAGTTAGGAAGTACTTCACAAAACATGCTAAGATTTGGGGACAGTTTTTTAGAAAAATGGCAATCTACTGACTCTATTAAAGCAGGATAGTAACATGATTAGATTTGGATTTCTGGATAACTAGTGATTGTGAGGGATCTCCTGTCAGAAGTGGCTCCCACAGACTGCATTTTGTCTCAAATCCTCAGGCAAACAACCAGTGTGCAGTACTTACAGGCTCTCCATTTGCTTTTAAAAAGCATAAATTCATACATTTAAATAAGTTGACTGGCAGTACTCAACATTTGTGTTTTGAATCATTGTATAGAAGGCATTTACTTTGCACTACAATTTGACAATGAAATATTTAATTAGAAGTTTTTTGAGGAGGAAATTAATAAAGCATTCCATTCTGACTATAATTTTGTACATTTCTAGCTTCCTTAGTCCTGCCAAATGTACTCTTTGACTTTCTCAAGGGCTTCTTATGTAATTTATTTCCTTTTTTTTTAACCCCTTAGTATCTTTTATATCTCAACTACTTTTCTAATTTAGATGAAGTTACAAAGTCCATTTTTTTTCACCACTATCAAGTCAGAAGCTTCTTTTTTATTTCATTTCCTTCCCATCTGAACATCTTTGTGGGAAACCTCAGTTCTGTATTAAGCTAACTGTACATTGGTATGGCTATAAATTAATGGGGCTTCCTTGGTGGCTCAGATGGTAAAGCATCTGCCTGGAATGCAGGGAGACCCAGGTTGAATCGCTGGGTTGGGAAGACCCCCTGGAGAACCTGGAACATTGATGTTGAGTAGCAATATTTTTATAACTAAAATTTATCACATTTCCACAGGGACTATTTTAAAAACACTATCCTTTTCTGAAACCTTGAACTTTGTAACTACTCTCTTCCTTTTCAATAGAGCAAAGATCCCAATTCACAAAGACAAGACCAACTATAAATTCTGAACTAACTTCTCTTGATTAAACTTTTGTAGCAATTGGCTTTCTTTCTTCCCCTTTTGACACAATAAAAAGGACTTTTGCAAAAGCCCATCCCTCACTTGAATGCTGGATCCAGTATCCTACCTTTCTTAGGCACCAGTGATTATCCTGTCTTCTTTATCTTCAACACTCCCTTTTCTCTGCTTGTTCCTGCTCTCTAGGATTTCAAGTTGCCTACATCTTTTTCATCTTTAGAAACCAGAAAGTAAATTATAGCATAAAACGAATATACTCCATTTCAACCCCTGATCTATTCCAGTTCCTCCTGCGTTTTTTCCTCTTCAGCACTCAATCTGACCAAACTTACCTGCCTTTATAGCTTTCTTGATTGCTGATAGAATTCACCTGAGCTCCTTACTCTGTTTGTAGGCAGGCTGTTTTTCTACTGCTATTCTCCCACCCACTGAAGCTCATCTCATTAAGGCCAAATCCCAAAATATTTTTTATCCTTCACTGTTCTCAATGTCTCAACAGTAATGGCCTCTTTACTTCACACATCTCTTTGGGATATGTTTTACCATTGATATTTATAACAAACAATATGTTCCAACATTTTTAGTTTCTAGTTTTCATTCTTAATTGTGGACTTTTGTCCTTGCCTTTTCATAAAATACAGTATTACTCAGTGTTGGTTCTGTTGTTTGTTTTTTGCTTTTCTTTTTCATCTTATATCTTCTATCCTGATAAGATCCTGTATTTCAGTGGTCAAAAATACCATCTATATACTGTGGATTCTCAAACTGCTATCCTGAGATTTTTTTCTTAATGGTTTTTCTTTAAGCATCTAAAGCTGCACTCATCAGTACCTCTCTCAGATAATTCTTTACTCCTGTATTTCCTATCTCAGTGAACTGTACACTGATTACTCTAAAGATAAGGCTAGAAACCTGAAAATGTTTTTCTGTGTGTTTTCAGACCTTTCCCTCCATAGTTGATTCCAATATAATCTAGGCAAATTGGAAGTGGTCAAACAGGAGATGGCAAGAGTGAACGTTGACATTCTAGGAATCAGCAAACTAAAATGGACTGGAATGGGTGAATTTAACTCAGATGACCATTATATCTACTACTGTGGGCAGGAATCCCTTAGGAGAAATGGAGTAGCCATCATGGTCAACAAAAGAGTCCAAAACGCAGTACTTGGATGCAATCTCAAAAATGACAGAATGATCTCTGTTCATTTCCAAGGCAAACCATTCAGTATCACGGTAATCCAAGTCTATGCCACAATCAGTAACACTGAAGAAGCTGAAGTTGAATGGTTCTATGAATATCTACAAGACCTTTTAGAACTAACACCCAAAAAAAGATGTCCTTTTCATTATAGGGGACTGGAATGCAAAAGTATGAAGTCAAGAAACACCTGGAGTAACAGGCAAATTTGGTCTTGGAATACGGAATGAAGCTGGGCAAAGGCTAATAGAGTTCTGCAAAGAAAATGCACTGGTCATAGCAAACACTCTCTTCCAACAACACAAGAGAAGACGCTATACATGTACATCACCAGATGGTCAACACTGAAATCAGACTGATTATATTCTTTGCAGCCAAAGATGGAGAAGCTCTATACAGTCAGCAAAAACAAGACTGGGAGCTGACTGTGGCTCAGATCATGAACTCCCTATTGCCAAATTCAGACTTCAATTGAAGAAAGTACAGAAAACCACTAGACCATTCAGTTATGACCTAAATCAAATCCCTTATGATTATACAGTAGAAGTGAAAATAGATTTAAGGGACCAGATCTGATAGATAGAGTGCCTGATGAACTATGGATGGAGGTTTGTGACATTGTACAGGAGATGGATCAAGACCACCCCCATGGAAAAGAAATGCAAAAAAGAAAAATGGCTGTCTGGGGAGGCCTTACAAATAGCTGTGAAAAGAAGAGAAGTGAAAAGCAAAGGAGAAAAGGAAAGATATAAATATTCTGAATGCAGAGTTCCAAAGAATAGCAAGAAGAGATAAGAAACCCTTCTTCAGCGATCAATGCAAAGAAATAGAGGAAAACAACAGAAAGACTAGAGATCTCTTCAAGAAAATCAGAGATACCAAAGAAACATTTCATGCAAAGATGGGCTCGATAAAGGACAGACATGGTATGGACCTAACAGAAGCAGAAGATATTAAGAAGAGATGGCAAGAATACACCGAAGAACTGTACAAAAAAAATCTTCATGACCCAGATAATCACAATGCTGTGTTCACTGATCTAGAGCCAGACATCCTGGAATGTGAAGTCAAGTGGGCTTTAGGAAACATCACTACGAACAAAGCTAGAGGTGGTGGAATTCCAGTTGAGCTGTTTCAAATCCTGAAAGATGATGCTGTGAAAGTGCTGCACTCAATATGCCAGCAAATTTGGAAAACTCAGCAGTGGCCACAGGACTGGAAAAGGTCAGTTTTCATTCCAATCCCAAAGAAAGGCAATGCCAAAGAATGCTCAAACTACCACACAATTGCACTCATCTCACATGCTATTAAAGTAATGCTCAAAATTCTTCAAGCTAGGCTTCAACAGTACATGAACTGAGAATTTCCAGATGTCCAAGCTGGATTTAGAAGAGGCAGAGGAACCAGAGATCAAATTGCCAACATCCGCTGGATCATGGAAAAAGCCAGAGAGTTCCATAAAAACATCTATTTCTGCTTTAGTGACTATGCCAAAGCCTTTGACTGTGTGGATCACAATAAACTGTGGAAAATTCTGAAAGAGATGTGAATACCAGAGCACCTGAACTGTCTCTTGAGAAACCTATATGCCAGTCAGGAAGCAACAGTTAGAACTGGACATGGAACAACAGACTGGTTCCAAATAGGAAAAGAAGTACGTCAAAGCTGTATATTGTCACCCTGCTTATTTAACTTCTATGCAGAGTACATCATGAGAAACGCTGGGCTGGAAGAAGCACAAGCTGGAATCAAGATTGCCAGGAGAAATATCAATTACCTCAGATACGTAGATGACACCACCCTTATGGCAGAAAGTGAAGAGGAACTAAGAAGCCTCTTGATGAAAGTGAAAGAGGAGAGTGAAAAAGTTGGCGTAAAGCTCAATATTCAGAAAACTAAGATCATGACATCTGTTCCCATCATTTCATGGGAAATAGATGGGGAACAGTGGAAATAGTGTCAGACTTTATTTTTCTGGGCTCCAAAATCACTGCAGATGGTGACTGCAGCCATGAAATTAAAAGACGCTTACTCCTTGGAAGGAAAGTTATGACCAACGTAGATAACATATTGAAAAGCAGAGACATTACTTTGCCAACAAAAGTTCATCTAGTCAAGGCTATGATTTTTCCTGTGGTCATGTATGGATGTAAGTGTTGGACTGTGAAGAAGGCTGAGCACGGAAGGGTTGATGCTTTTGAACTGTGGTGTTGGAGAAGACTCTTGAGAGTCCCTTGGACTGCAAGGAGATCCAACCAGTCCATTCTGAAGGAGATCAGCCCTGGGATTTCTTTGGAGGGAATGATTCTAAAGCTGAAACTCCATTACTTTGGCCACCTCATGCGAAGAGTTGACTCTGGAAAAGACTCTGATGCTGGGAGGGATTAGGGGCAGGAGGAGAAGGGGATGCCAGAGGATGAGATGGCTGGATGGCATCACTGACTCTATGGACATGAGTCTGAGTGAACTCTGGGAGTTGGTGATGGACAGGGAGGCCTGGAGTGCTGCAATTCATGAGGTCACAGAGAGTTGGACATGACTGAGCAACTGAACTGAACTGAACTGAACTGATATAATTTAACTTTGTGAGATCTTATACAGCTCTTTCCTCTTTATCCCTTCTGCCACAACCTAAGTTCAATAGGTCATCATTTTTGCTTTTAAAGAGAGTCTCAACAATTATCTTCCTACCTACTAGGCCTCTTTTACATATACTCATTTTCCAAACAAACCAAAATTATCCTTCTAAATAAAAATTAGTGGTTCTTAAGTCTCTATTCCTTAGTGTGATTTTAAGACATTCTAAAGTTTTCTTCAATTTTTATAGCATTTCCTCTGCATACTTTTTCTCCTCTCTTTCCACCAACTTTTCTATTACTTTCATTGGCAATTCTGACTAGTCTTTTACTGTGAGAATAGACAGGGATTCTAAACCAAGTTCCTCTCTAATCTTTCAGGATTTTCCATAAGCCTGTAACACCCTGCCTTCACCATCATTACACTTGCACTGCCTTTTAACTAACTGATCTTTGTGTTATTCACCAAAAGCCCAATGAATTCAGGAAATCCATTTATACTTCATATTCTCAGCCACATATTATATCCCTAGTGATGATGACTGTCTGCCTGGAAGAACATAATAAATATTTGTTAATTTATATTAAATATTTAATATATTAAATGGTTAAAATAAGGTAATTAGGTTTTGATTCTTCAGCTATTATTATATATCTATTAAAAAAATTGAACCCTGGTACATGATAGTTCACTAGCCTATTAGTGGGAGGTTAATAAGGGAAAAACTGGCTTTGAAGCATGAGCTCAGAAGAACAGTCTTTGATGGACAGAAAAAAAGTGGCCAAAGGAAAAATAAAATCACTTAACGAGAAGTGAGTTAGTCACATGTTAAAGATCACAACATTAAATGAATAATTTTGGAACATAATATGTTTTCTAGTGGCCCATTTTTAACCCCCACATGTGGCATGCTGTTTATCTTGAACTCTCTCAGGTTAATGTAACATCTTCAAAAACAAAGCATGATGGGAAAAACTGGTTAAAAGATTTGGATACTAAACAGTGACCTTTTGAAATAGAGTGATTTTTTTTTTTAATCTCTATTTTGTGGATGAGCAGAGTAAGCTTCAAACAGGGTGAAACACAGGCCCAAGATCACATATTTAGTAGCAACAAAACTTCTCATTCAAATCCAAGTCTTCATTTTATTGTCAGCATCCTTGAATCTCTTCTGAAAAGTAAGCATTATAATACTGCCTTTTATACTCTACAGGCTTCCTGGGTAGCTCAAATGGTGGGAAAGAATCTGCCTCCAATGAGGAAGCCTAGGTTTGATCCCTGTGTTGGGAAGATTCCCTGGAGAAGGGCATGGCAACCCACTCTCAGTATTATTGTCTGGAGAATTCCAGGGGCAGAATTCCTGGCAGGCTACAGTCCATGGAGTCACAAAAAGTTGGACATGACTGAGCAACTAACACTATATACTCTACAATGAAAATTTCTTGAAGCAGAGACTTTTAAACAAGAAGGACTTACTGTGTAGACTGTGCTAAACTACATTCAATATTTTGTAATAATCTATAATGGAAAAGAGTCTGAAATAGACTACATATATATAAATATACATATATTTATATACACAAAATATATATGACCATATGTGTATAACTGAATCACTTTGCTATACACCTGCAACATTGTAAACCATTTGTACTTCAATAAAAATAATAAAATAATAGCAAAGACATTTATGTTAAATCTAGAACATGATCAAATAAGCAAAACTCAAAAGGTGTAAATGCAATGTAATTTTTTGTCCCTTTTTCATGTATGTTTTTTTGCCAAATGATGTGACTACTCCACATAATTCTCAACAACTTAGCCATAACGATTTCAATGTTATGTTAAGTCGCTTCAGTTTTGTCCTACTCTTTGTGGCCCTAGGGACTATAGTTTGCCAGGGTCCTCTGTCCATTCTCCAGGCATTCTCCAGGCAAGAATATTGGAGTGGGTTGCTGTTTCCTCCTCCAGGAGATCTTCCTAACCCAGGAATCAAACTCGTGTCTCTAGTCTCTTATGTTTCTTGCATTGGCAAGCAGGCTTTTTACCACTTGTGTCACCTGGGTACTTAGTCATTGATGAGAGTATTATTTCTAAATCATTTTAATTTCTTATTTTGTAAGACTTCTAAACAAAGGAACATTCAGTTGCTTTTCCCTTGTATCTTTAATATTTTCACAGCAAATTATCATCTGAAAAAAATCCTTTTTTGTTTCTTCTTTAGTATATCTTTTTCTAATTTTTAATTTTTTCTTTACATTTAAGCATGCATGCATGCTCAGTTGCTCAGTCACATCCAACTCTTTGAGACCCCATGGACTCTAGCCCGCCAGGCTCCTCTGTCCATGGGACTTCCCAGGCAAGAAAACTGGAGTGGGTTGCTATTTCTTCCTCTAGGAGATCTTCCCCACCCAGGGATTGAACCTGTGTCTCTTGTGTCTCCTTCATTGGCAGATGGATTCTTTACCACTGAGCCACCAGGGAAGTCACATTTAGGTGTATTTCCCAACCATTCTTAATTGAGCAACGATTTTTGCCCCTTTGTACTTAATTTGGCAGTGACTTGGCAAAGTAATTTTGTTGTCTTTTTAAGAAGCAAAATATATTGGATTTATTTTTTTTTAATTTTATTTTATTTTTAAAACTTTACAATATTGTATTAGTTTTGCCAAATATCAAAATGAATCCACCACAGATATACCCACGTTCCCCATCCTGAACCCTCCTCCCTCCTCCCTCCTCTACCCTCCCTCTGGGTCGTCCCGTGCACCAGCCCCAAGCATCCAGTACCGTGCATCGAACCTGGACTGGTGACTTGTTTCATACATGATATTATACATGTTTCAATGCTATTCTCCCAAATCTCCCCACCCTCTCCCTCTCCCACAGAGTCCATAAAACTGATCTATACATCGGTGTCTCTTTTGCTGTCTCGTACACAGGGTTATTGTTACCATCTTTCTAAATTCCATATATATGTGTTAGTATACTGTATTGGTGTTTTTCTTTCTGGCTTACTTCACTCTGTATAATAGGTTCCAGTTTCATCCATCTCATTAGAACTGATTCAAATGTATTCTTTTTATGGCTGAGTAATACTCCATTGTGTATATGTAAATAATGCTGTCCCATCATATGTTATAAGCAGAACAGTAGGTAGATTTATTCACAAGTGTAAAATATACATTTTGAGTAATTTTTTTCAACCTGACAAAGAAGAGTATAGTAACCAAAGCTATTTCTATTATGACAGAATTTATTAGTAAAAGGAACTGTACAGATCAATTAAGTAAATATAAATTGTCCAAATAATATTTTTCAGTTTAAAAATAGATCACCATTAGTATTAAATTGTCCTTAGTATTTTTCATTAATTTCCAGGATTTCATAATAATTTTTTTTTCTGAAGAAAGAAATGATTTTTAATTTTGGAGAGATGATTCGTTATATAAATTTTTCAGTAATCACAAAGAAGTCAATATGGCAGCTAGTTAACTGTACAAAATGACTCCTTGGTGTAAATTTATTTTTGTCCCAGCTAGGGAGCAGTTACACTGTTTTTTTGAGTATTGATATTTTTATTGGTGCTATAATTCAGCAATATTTTAATCTTCTTTGAAGAGATCTAGGAATGGTAAAGCCTGAAGTCTTGTTAATTGAGATCAATGTTCTGGAAAGAGTGAGAACTGATAGTCACATTCAGTATCACTTTCCTCATATCAAGACTAAAATCATGTCAAAGTACAATGTCAAACAATTAAATCATAGAGGAAAACATCAAAAAGCAAATTCAATTTCTAGAAAAAATATCAAAACTAGAATTTATAGAAACTATCCATAGATATTTGTTTGAAATAAGATAAGCATAATTCTTAAAACATTTACTGGCTCAAATATAATAATAGTCAAATGTGTCTTGACCATTTATAATGGTGGAGGAAAAGCAATGGTGAAGATTAAAATGTCTACTTTCATGTAGTCTGAGCCTTTGCAATGCTGAGAACATGCTCAGCAATTCCCTCACTCTAAATTTTGGACTTTTCAGACAGCAGATCCGTTACAATAGATGGCAGCTATCTAATAAAATTTATATGCTTTTAGTAACTTGAAAATTACCTTGCTCACTAGCTGCACTGAAATCCAGTTATTACCTCTCCCTACACTGTTCCCTACTCCCACATTCTTAATCCCCTTCCTACACTGAAATAGGCACCAAACTGCTTCTCTAAGATCCTTTCACTTTTTCCTTTCCTCATACCTAAAACTCAGAATCAGGCCACTATAACCTGTCAGACATTAAAGTGAATTTCTGTATTAAGTGCTTAATCCCAGTCCTGTAGTCCAATCCAGTTCAATAATTGCCAATTCATTCTCCACACTAAAGTTAGGATATGCTTTGTAAATGCCACGACTGCTTAAAACACTTAAGTATTTGGGTTCAGTTTTAAAGCATGTTCAGTTCAGTTCAGTTCAGTTCAGTTCAGTCACTCAGTAGTGTCTGACTCTTTGTGACCCCATGAATTGCAGCATGCCAGGCCTCCCTGTCCATCACTAATTTCTGGAGTTCACTCAAACTCATATCCATCGAGTTGGTGATGCCATCCAGCCATCTTATCCTCTGTCATCTCCTTCTCCTCCTGCCCCGAGTCCCTCCGAGCATTAGAGTCTTTTCCAATGAGTCAACTCTTCACATGAGGTGGGCCAAAGTATTGGAGTTTCAGCTTCAGCATCAGTCCTTCCAATGAACGCCCAGAACTGATCTTCTTTAGGATGGACTGGTTGGATCTCCTTGCAGTTCAAGGGACTCTTCCCCCATCCCTGGGATTCTCCAGGCAAGAACACTGGAATGGGTTGCCATTTCTTTCTCCAATGCATGAAAGTGAAAAGTGAAAGTGAAGTCGCTCAGTTGTGTCCGACTCTTCGAGACCCCATGGACTGCAGCCTACCAGGCCCCTCTGTCCATGGGATCTTCCAGGCAAGAGTACTGGAGTGGGGTGCCATCGCCTTTTCCATAGCCTTGACTAGATGGACCTTTGTTGGCAAGGTAATATGTCTGCTTTTCAATATGCTGTCTAGGTTGGTCATAACTTTGCTTCCAGAGAGTAAGTGTCTTTTAATTTCATGGCTGCAATCACCATCTACAGTAATTTTGGAGCCCAAAAAAATAAAGTCTGACACTGTTTCCAGTTTCCCCATCTATTTTCCATGAAGTGATGGGACCAGATGCCATGATCTTCGTTTTCTTAATGTTGAGTTTTAAGTCAACTTTTTCACTCTCCTCTTTCACTTCATCAACAGGCTTTTTAGCTCCTCTTCACTTTTTGCCATAAGCGTGATGTCATCTACATATCTTAGGTTACTGATATTTCTCCCGGCAATCTTGATTCCAGCTTGTGCTTCAAAATGGCCCCAAATTTTTTAACAATCCAGTCGCAACGGATGCATATAGATCTGCTTCCCCTCCCACATACACCTTTAGGCTCCAGTCATACCAAAATTCTCCTAATTTTTTCAAATAAACAGAGTTTGGGGACCATACTCTTTCTGTCACAAAGTAATTACACTTCTTCCTCTGACATTTCATATTCTCCTCTTCCCAAGTCTTTATTAAGCAAATCATGATTCATTCAGTTCTCACTTTTCCTAACCAGCCTGTTCTGACCCTGTGAGAACTTTAGAGCACTTCTCTTTAATGCTTCTGACTGATCTCAGTTTTACTCTGTTCCCAGCACCTATTCCAAAGAATTGTATGCCAAGATTTGATTAAAGACCCTGATTGTTTTCTTGATTGTTTGTTTTTATTTGCTTGTTAATATTTGTTTTTGATGTATTCCTGGACCAAACTCAGAACACTGAATTAAGTTAGAACTCAATAAATATTTATTGAAATAACACTAAGAAAACTTAACCATAAAGCACATACAAAGAAGGAAAGAAGGAGGGTGACAAAAACTGTTACTTTACCCTGCACTGTTGTCTGAGTGAATCCGTACATTTTTCTCCTGTAAAAAATTTAAAAGACATATTTCTTTAACATGCATAGAAGGACATATTAAAATAAACAGTTCTGCCCCTCAATGATTTTTTCCAGGAAAGGCTAGAGTCAGCAGAGGATTAACTGACCCCATTTCTATTTTGTCTAGTTCACATAGTACTGATGGTATTTAGGGAGGAATTAGTTTCTACATTTGAGATTGCTCTAATTTTTGTAGCACTTTTCAAAGAAAAAGTGATTTCAAAAGGCAATTTCAATAAACATTCTTTCATCAAATCAGATTTTTAGGGAAAATATTTTAAATTTTTATTTTGCTTTATTTTAAGTAGCTCTTTTGTGGCTAAATGTGTTGACAGCCAATCCATACATAATGAGATTTTAACTTTCTTCACAGTAAAAAATATTTATTAAATTTCTGGTCTACAATCTTAGTTTTATTTTTGAGACTACTTGACAGCTTATTTATTATTGTTGATAAATTCTTCAGTCATATTTCCAAAAATTAATCACTCTGGTTAAGGTTCTATCCATTCTTACAGCCCTCGTTCTCAATGCAAAGAGAAAAAAATGCCTTCTACTTCAAGTAAAAACAAAGCCTATCAAGTAAGAATGATTCAGCATTCTAATTACCTCTTAAACACAATTTTATATAAATCAATCTTTGTTTTAATCATTTGGTCCCAAGGAGGGAGAGGTTACTTGTTCTAAGCAAATGCAATCTTCCTAGATAGACCTCAACTCCTTCTTCACTGCATTTCCTATAGGACCTTACCCTCTCTATCAACATGTATTTGGTCTATGCTATCACCTTCTGTTCCCTAGTGGTATTCCCTCCACTTACCAGAAACCTTGGTGGCCCGTGATAAAGAATCCTACTGTCAATACAAGAGATACAAGAGACATGGGTTCCATCCCTGAGTTGAGAAGATTCCCTGGAGGAGAAAATGGCAACCCACTCCAGTATTCTTGCCTGGAGAATCCCATGGACAGAGGAGCCTGGTAGGCTGCAATCCATGGGGTCACAGAGTCAGACATGCTTAGCAACTAAACAACAAGACTTTATCTGGTTCTTTATTCTTATCTGGAGATTGGGTTTCTCTTCCAAGCTCATTCAGGCTGTTAACAGAATTCACTTCCTATTACCTGTTGATCAGACCACTCTCAGCAACCAGAGGCTGCTTTCACTTCTTGTCATTAAGTCCCTGTACCTTCAAAGCCACAAATAAATAATTTATTTTATGTGGAGATAACTTATTATAACTTTTATTGCCTCTTTAGAAAGAGCCCAGCTTCTTTAAGGCCTCATCTAATTAGGTTAGTTCCACGGAGGATACTCTCCCTATCTTAAAATTAACTGAGTTGGGACTTTAATTCCTTAATTACATCTGCAAACTCTCTTTACAGAAGCACAGTAGTGTTGGATTAACTGGGAGAAGGTGTGTATATACTGGGCATGGGAAATCTTAGGGGGTATTTTAGGATTCTGCCTACCATATACATTTTGATATTCATGCTTCCTCCATTTTGTTCTTAATCTATTTGTTTACATGCTTTGTTATACAGTCTATGGATTATTGCTTGTTCTTCTTGAGTTTGTCTTTTTTCCTTCTTTCAGCAATAGGAATACTATATTTGCTTCTTAACAAAAATGAGGGAAAGCTGAAAAGTGTTTACCTAGATCTATATCCATTGGGGCTTATTCTGTCTACATTTTGTCAGGTTTGTGTACATAGGCTGATTAAAAAATGTTGACATTTTTAGTTTTTATTATGTCTCTGAAAGAATTTTATAATACAATATAATTTATTAGTTCTTTTAAAACAGTTAATTTTAAGCAGTTGTTCAGATTTAAAATATTACTTTATCATTTAACTGTTTTGTGAAATGGCATGGTTATATTTGTAATTGAACACCCAAAAAAAGGTATAAATGAATCTTACAATTGTAGGAATTTGATTTATCATACTTAATGTGAAAGTTGTTCAGTCCTATCCAACTCTTTCCAATCCCATGAACTGTTTGGAATTCTCCAGGCCAGAATACTGGAGTTGGTAGCTGTTGCTTTCTCCAGGGATCTTCCCAACTCAGGGATTGAACCCAGGTCTCCCACATTGCAGGCAGATTCTTTATCTGCTGAGCCACAAGGGAAGCCCAAGAATATTAGAGTGGGTAGCCTATCCCTTCTCTTCTAGCAGATCTTCCCAATCCAGGAATTGAACCAGGGTCTCCTGTATTGCAGGCAAATTCTTTACCACCTTGCTTCCCTTAACTTAAGCTGCTATAAATATTAACTAAGAACATTTTGAACTATGGATAAATAAGTATTTTTGCTAAAGAATTAAGACTTCATACCACTGTAGAGACTTCATTTCTGAATCTGTAGGGCTAAAACCAACTATTCTCAAAGTTACTGTAATATTCAAGGAACATCACAAACCAAGTAAATGGAAATGCATTTTTTTAATGGTTCCTGTCTCTAGTTAGACTCGTCATCTTGATGTAAGACTGGCCTTAACCTGCTGTGAGAGACACAGAAGATCGTTCTGTAGGTTCAGTGGTGGTTCACCGCCCTGCTGTGATTTCCCCCAAGTCAATAGTTGTCAGCCAGTCTGTTGACTATCATTTGAGATAATAAATCTTGATCTTCACCATAGTAAAAGTCAATATCCACTTAAGTTAAGAAAATCACAGTGTTTTCTTTTATTGTAAAACAGGAATTGCCTAGACCTGGTTTGACCTAATCAACTAATCTATTTCCTGTGGTGAAACCCATTCTGACAGGTCTTGATTGGGTGAAAAGAATACTGTGGACAGTCACTAAAATGTCAAGATGCTGTGATTTACCTCTCAAAAACCTGTTTCCAATTTGGATGTGGACATTTTTACAATGAAAGTAACTCAGATTTACTGGCTTTACTATTATCTGCCACCTGTGTGAAGTATTCATTTGCTAGTATTTTATCTTAAAATATAATTTTACTTAGATATAACTTTGAATAATTGCTTTACCACTTATTAGCTATTTTTAGCTAATAAGCGTGATATTTAAAATCTAACCTTTCTAAGGAAAAATTTCATCATTTGCAAATAGAAATAATAATCATAATGCTACTGTGAAAATTAAATATTTTGGAATGGTGAAATAATTTTTGGCATAGAATTCTATAGGAGGCATATCAGAAAAATAGTATTTGTGCATTTGCTTCTTTTAGAAGCTACCTATGGATGGTTGGAGGACTACAAAAGGGAAGGGTATCTTAGAAGTTCAGAAAGTTGTTTATTTTGTTTTTGGGGGGCTGGATTCTGTGATGTTTAAGATCTTAGTTCTCCAACTAGGAATTGAACCCATGCCTCCTGAAGTGGCAGCATAGATTCTTAACCACAGGACCAACAGGGAAGTCCCCCTTATTTTTTTAATGTAGTTTAAATTCTTCATTCAGTTATGGTTGCACAGGTAGAGTTGTGACATGTGATATCTTTTACCTGACATTCCAGGTAGACTTATAACAAGGCTCTCATATCTTCCCTTCTGCTGTTGCTGCTGCTGCTGTTGCTGCTGCTGCTGCTAAGTCGCTTCAGTTGTGTCCGACTCTGTGCGACCCGATAGATGGCAGCCTACCAGGCTCCTCAGTCCCTGGGATTCTCCAGGCAAGAATACTGGAGTGGGTTGCCATTTCCTTCTCCAATGCATGAAAGTGAAAAGTGAAAGTGAAGTCGCTCAGTCCTGTCCTACTCCTAGTGACCCCATGAACTGCAGCCTACCAGGCTCCTCCATCCATGGGATTTTCCAGGCAAGAGTACTGGAGTGGATTGCCGTTGCCTTCTCCGCATATCTTCCCTGGTTCCTCAGCTGGTAAGAAATCTGCCTACAATGCAAGCGATCCTGGTTTGACCCCTGGGCTGGGAAGATTTTCTGGAGAAGGGAACAGCTACACACTCCAGTATTCTTGCCTGGAGAATTCCATGGACAGAGGAGATTGGCAGGCTACAGTCCACACATGAGCAGAGTTGAACACAACTGAGGAACTTTCACTAATTTATATCAAAATACTTTATGGTACTCTATCATCTTGCTGCTGTTGCTGCTGCTGCTAAGTCCCTTCAGCTGTGTCCAACTCTTTGCGACTCCTTGGACTGCAGCCTACCAGGCTCCTCCATCCATGGGATTTTCCAGGCAAGAGTACTAGAGTTGGGTGCCATTGCCTTCTTGGACTCTATCATATTATTAATCCCTAATTCCAAACCAGGCCATTAGTGATTGATCATTTTTTTATTTTACTTAAATTATCTCCTTTATGCATCTTCATATATTCTGGGCACAATTATTTTGTTTCTCTATTGTAATAGATTCAGAAGCTTACTCTGCTCTAAGGATTCCCTCTCTCCCCATCTTCCATTTCATACGTTAAGGTTCAGCCAGAGCAATAATATAAAAATGAAAATCTAGGTTTTCATAGAATAATGTTGACAGCTGATATCCATATCTCTGCCCTCTCAAAAGATATACATATCAAGCAAAGATGTTACATTAAACTACTCATAACTTACACCTATTGATAGTAGGAAAATATCTTAAAATAGCACACCATACTTCAGAGACCATTCCAGAGATTGGCTAGGTGGAAATTACATAAAAAATAGGATTGACTGAGCATCATATTATGAATGTTGGGCTTCATATTAAACTATCTACAGAAAAAGAGACTCACATAGTTATAGAAAAATGTTTGGAACAGGGATAATATTTAAAGATTCAGATATTGGTAACTGTGGAATCAAAAGAAAGGGATTGAGTGTGAAGTGGAGGAAAAGCACTCATTCCAACAAACTGGGTTTACCTGAAGAGAGAAGGTTTTCTTGAAGTTTTGATGTAAAAGAAAAGAAGGAAGCAAATTGCAGAAATAAATCAGGCAGAGAAAAAATAGGATTACAGAAATCAGAAGGTAAATTCAACGATTTATAATGGCACAATTGACTAAAGAAACTGAACTACACTTTGCCAACCTGAGAAAGCACTCAGACTAAGAAATATAGTTAGCAATCTTACTAACAATCCTATACGTGCTGGTTCAGAAAATACTGCAAGTCTCCAGCATTTGTTAATTCTTCTTTACTTTTTGCTGGAAAAAGATGTTTCAGACTAATATTGCATTTTTTTTTCTGCCCAAATCTAGGAGTTAACCATTTCTCCCATGATGAAAATCATCTCTAAAGAGCAAAAAAAAGTGTGGAAAAACTAAAACAGCATACTGCAACCTAAATTATACCCATTGTATCTTTAAACAACTACTTATAGACATGCAAAATATCTCAAATTGGAGATATTTATTTATATATAACATATTTATATATTATAAATTCTCGTTTAAATTCACCTTGATTAGGGAAATAGTACCAACAATTTGTGGTATTTCTAAAAATAAAGATAATAGAAGTGTGATATAGCAGTATTTTATGACATAATTAAGGCAATAATCAGACTGAAATACATAATCATCTTTTAGACTTAATTATTGGTAGCAGCTATTCACATGTCCTACCAGACCACCTGACCTGCCTCTTGAGAAACCTGTATGCAGGTCAGGAAGCAACAGTTAGAACTGGACATGGAACAACAGACTGGTTCCAAATAGGAAAAGGAGTACGTCAAGGCTGTATATTGTCACCCTCCTTATTTAACTTCTATGCAGAGTACATCATGAGAAATGCTGGGCTGGAGGAAGCACAGGCTGGAATCAAGACTGCTGGGAGAAATATCAATCACCTCAGATATGCAGATGACACCACCCTTATGGCAGAAAGTGAAGAAGAACTAAAGAGCCTCTTGATGAAACTGAAAGAGGAGAGTGAAAAAGTTGGCTTAAAGCTCAACATTCAGAAAATGAATCATGGCATCTGGCCCCATCAATTCATGGGAAATAGATGGGGAAATAGTAGAAACAGTGTCAGACTTTATTTTTGGGGGCTCCAAAATCACTGCAGATGGTGACTGCAGCCATGAAATTAAAAGACACTTACTCCTTGGAAAGTTATGACCAAACTAGAGAGCATATTAAAAAGCAAAGACATTACGTTGCCAACAAAGATCTGTCTAGTCAAGGCTAATGTTTTTCCAGTAGTCATGTATGGATGTGAGAGTTGGATTATAAAGAAAGCTGAGCACTGAAGAATTGATGATTTTTAACTGTGGTGTTGGAGAAGACTCTTGAGAGTTCCTTGGACTTCAAGGAGATCCAACCAGTCAATCCTAAAGGAGATCAGTCCTGGGTGTTCATTGGAAGGACTGATGTTGAAGCTGAAACTCCAATATTTTGGCCACCTCATGTGAAGTACTGACTCATTTGAAAAGACCTTGATGCTGGGAAAGATTGAAGGCAGGAGGAGAAGGGGACAACAGAGGATGAGATTGTTAGATGACATCATTGACTCAATGGACATGGGTTTGGGTAAACTCTGGGAGTTGGTGATGGACAGGGAGGCCTGGCACGCTGGGGTTCATGGGGTTGCAGGGAGTCGGACATGACTGAACAACTGAACTGAACTGTATCCACACTGTTTGCCATGTAACTTTATATGGCAAGTCTTCCCACTTTGCAGAAACATTCTACTCTATCCTTTACATCTGGGTTTGATCTTACCACTTGTTTTAGATACTGAGATCACACTTGACATAATGTAAAAAGCAGCTTGAGAAGCACTTTAACTGTGAGCTTGCTCTCCTTCTTGCCCTTTGCCATTGTAATATTTCACACTTATGCTAGGCTGGGTAAGGATGAGGAATATGTGGCAAAGAGTCAGGCTAGTTGGACCAGTTACCCCAAGCCTCCTGGAAGAAATGACTGGCTCCTGAGCTTGGAAAGGGAAAACCCGAGATAAATCTTGAATATCTTATTTCATCAGAAATTAAAGAACTTATTAAAACATGATGAAGACATGCAGCATTCTGGACTTGGCTTATACTAACTTGAAATTAATGGAGGAAGGAATTTCCTGGAAAAGGTAGAAAGAAATGGGACAGATCTTATATTCAAGGTTAAATGATAATAAAACACTTTATAGCAAGTGACTAAAAGTATCTTAGAGTTTGAGTTAAAAAGGAGAATTAAAATAAGTCACAGGAAAGAAAGTGTGGGAAAGGTGTACTGTTATGTGAGTTAAAAGGGTATGAATATGAGTAAGCAGAGACAAGCATTTTTTGCTTCTGAATATTCAGTCAGAAAACATAAATGATGAACTCTTTGTTTCAAAGGTCAGGGAACTGATTAAAAATACAGTCCAATAAACGTAAAAGAGTTTGTACCTGACAGTGGATGATAACTACAGATGTCAGTACCACAGAACTATATTCTGACTCATGAGAACTCATCAACAGCAGGTTTTTTGTCTTCTCTAAATATGTGTGTATTTTATACTTTAAATTGCATTTATATATATTATCTTATATCAAAACCAGCGATGTGAGGTGGGTGAGCCAGATAAAGATATCATTCTTATTTTTCACAGAAGAAATGTGATATATACATATATCACATTGAAAAAATACACACACACACACATCACATTTGAAAAGAGTTCTTAGTAGAGAAACAATAAAATAAACTTATATCAAATATTGGCCAGAAAGCCAAGGGAAGGTTAAGTCAAGGCCAAGATCACTGTCTAAACATTTAAAACATCAGGGCAAGAGTAGAACTTCCCTCAGTGCTATGGACTCACATTTTTGTAAGAAAAGTCATAAAGGACTTAATGTAGTATAAGATTTCACATAGAATAGATTGGAAAACTGAGTCTGGAGACAGAAATCCAGATAAGAATAAATGAAGGCCAGAAATTGAAATAAACATATTTCAGAGTAGCTATCAGTTCAGTCGCTCAGTTGTGTCCGACTCTTTGCAACCCCATGAATCGCAGCACACCAGGCCTCCCTGTCACACATCACCAACTCCCGGAGTTCATTCAGACTCACGTCCGTCGAGGCAGTGATGCCATCCAGCCATCTCATCCTCCGTCGTCCCCTTCTCCTCCTGCCCCCAATCCCTCCCAGCATCAGAGTCTTTTCCAATGAGTCAACTCTTTGCATGGGGTGGCCAAAGTACTGGAGTTTCAGCTTTAGCATCATTCCTTCCAAAGAAATCCCAGGACTGATCTCAGAATGGACTGGTTGGATCTCCTTGCAGTCCAAGGGACTCTCAAGAGTCTTCTCCAACATCACAGTTCAAAAACATCAATTCTTCAGTGCTCAGCCTTCTTCACACTCCAACTCTCACATCCATACATGACCACAGGAAAAATCACAGCCTTGACTAGATGGACCTTTGTTGGCAAAGTAATGTCTCTGCTTTTGAATATGCTATCTAGGTTGGACATAACTTTCCTTCCAAGGAGTAAGCATCTTTTAATTTCATGGCTGCAGAGTCACTGTCTTCAGTGATTTTGGAGCCCCCAAAAATAAAGTCTGACACTGTTTCCACTATTTCCCTGTCTATTTCCCATGAAGTGATGGGACCGGATGCCAGGATCTTTGTTTTCTGAATGTTGAGCTTTAAGCCAACTTTTTCACTCTCTTCTTTCACTTTCATCAAGAGGCTTCTTAGTTCCTCTTCACTTTCTGCCATAAGGGTGGTGTCATCTGCATATGTGAGGTTATTGATATTTCTTCCGGTAATCTTGATTCCAGCTTGTGTTTCTTCCAGTCCAGCATTTCTCATGATGTACTCTGCATATAAGTTAAATAAGCAGGGTGACAATATACAGCCTTAACGAACTCCTTTTCCTATTTGGAACCAGTCTGTTGTTCTGTGTCCAGTTCGAACTGTTGCTTCCTGACCTGCATACAGATTTCTCAAGAGGCAGATCAGGTGGTCTGGTATTCCCATCTCTTTCAGAATTTTCCACAGTTTATTGTGATCCACACAGTCAAAGCTATAGGAATACCATTTTTGGATTTTCCCGAGTGAATGAACATATACAGACAAAAGAGACACTATGAAGACTTGATCATATAGGAGAGAAAGTTTATTATTATTACTTCTGCATTTGATATGCTGAACTTGAGTTTCTTCTGCACTAGATATTAATGATTTTGAAGAAAGGAAGAAAGAGTCTTAGGAGAGTCTTCAATTTTTACACACAGTTTTGAGGTTAACAGTACAGTTTAAGAGTTGGAATTCCAGAGCCAACCTGCCAGGCTCAAATACTAGCACTGTGACTTCCATGTTTTGGGCAAGTCTCAATTTTTTTGTGTGCATGTTTCCCTGCATGTATAATGGGAAAATGAAAGTATTTTTTGTTGAATAGTATCTGATACTCAGTAAGTGCTAAATAATGACAGATATTATTTTCTGTTTGATGTTTTTTTTTTGTTTGCTCATATATATATTTAAGCAAATGAAAAGCAAGACTTTGAAAAATAAGGATTAATAAGCACAGAATGTAGAACAAATGTGTAATGATAGGAAAGAAACATTAAATTCAGGCCATTCTTTATAGTCTTGTTAAAAAGAAAATGAATACTTATTCAGCTTTAAAGCTATTAGACATAACACTGTTAGGGATAACTATAGTTTCAAGCTTGACAGAAAGGAAAGAATGTTGGCATGAAAATGAACCATGTCTGTTGAGCAGCCTACTAACAATTAGAGAGTGTTGCATAGGATAAAATCAAAAGAATATGTCTATGGGTAAAGAAATATGAGAAAAGAAAGGAGCAAGTTATATGATCATTGATGTAGTAGAAATTACAAGAGACAAGTACAATGCTTTAGCAATCATTACTTAAAGGAGCCTAACCCTCTGAACATTCCTTTGACCCCTGGAGGTAAAGGAGGCAGACAGTAAGGTCCTATGGAGGAAGGCAGAATCAAGTGTTTCCTGAAAGGCACATTAATAAACCAAAAAGAAGAGAGACATAGGCTCCATAATAAGCAGTAATTGGTTTTTCTTTCAGTTAAATATGGTCAATATATTTGAAAATAATGCCTAAATTAGTCAAAAAACTAATTTTCCCAGCCTAGTAAATTTCAATATAGTATAACATAACTCTGTTTAGTCTTGCTAGAATACCTTCATTAAATGAAAGAAACAACAATGGCAAAGTGAAAAGGAAAACTCCAATTTATGTCTGATATTTGAACCATGAACTTTTTAAGTTTTTACAGCATCAATAGTAATTGTTAAAACATTTTGAAAATTGTATGACCGTTAGATTACGTTTGTTAAGATCTCTATTTCTTTCTGGTAACCATGTGTGCAATAGGGTTCATATTTGGACAATACACACTGTAATTATTTTCTATATAACTGCTAAATAAAAATTTATGATCAAAACAATATTAAAAACTCCAAGACATCTTGATTGTAGGATACAGATGGTGGAAACAGTTCTGGGAAATATGATACAGTTCTGTAACAAGGTAAAAGTAAACACAAAATTTGAGAGCTTGTTTGGAGGGGTTATAAAATGGACATATCTACTCTTACTCTCTGACTGAATGAGAGTATTTCACTGGCATATTACCTCCAGGATGAGAATATCCATCTACCAGACAAAACTGTCCTAGAAATCAATGAGATACAAATTGTAGCCAAAACACCCACAGATCACAAGGTAACAAGTATAAAGGGTTTCAGGGATTTGCAACTTGATGTGACTACATGGATAAGGGTTCAGTTGAAGTTATACAATAGTTGGAAGGATTATTATGTTGTCCCGTAAAATATTTGGTACAACATTTAGTGAGATTCCACTGTGGCAGATATAAATGAAAACTGGACTGATGTTGGCCACCCTAAAGCTTGCAATCAAGTTGGAAATTTACTATGGGAGAAGAAGACCAAAGCCCATTTATATACAACAATAATGGACGTTTTAACTAGCATTAAATACAAATAAGATAGATAATAAATATTGAATACTATTATTAGGAAAGTTCTTTGAATAAATTGAAAGAATGGATATAAGGGAAAGAAAAAAGTACTGCAGGAAGAAAAATTACTTTAACCAAAACTTGGAGACAATAAACACATTGAATTAACAAGAGAATGGGAAATGTGGAACCCACATAGTAGAGAAATGAAAAAAGTCATTGAAATGGTAAGAAGTAAAGCTGTTTTAGAGAAATCAGCGTCCATCTGTTAAGTTTAAAATGAATATACTTGACCTGTGGGAGTTTTTTTATAAAATCAAACAGGAAAAGGTCAATAATGTTTGCTCAATTTATTGCAAACATTATATTTTAGAAGTGGTTCACAAATTTGGTTGGGTTGGTGAATAAAAGTCCAAATAAGAGGAGTATTGGCTAGAATTACAAGGCTTTAAGAAATAAGCTTCATAGTGGCTATAATTGGAGCATTTTACAGTTGTCTAAAGTTTTAGAGCATTGTTTTAATTTTTTTAAATTAATTAATTTATTGGCCACACCATGAGGTGAGCAGGATCTTAGTTTCCCATCCAGTTATCAAATCCATGTCCCCTGAGGAGCATGTAGCATTAACCACTGGACCACCAGGAAGTCCTTCAGATTATGTTATTTAATTATATGAAGTGAATTTCAAAAACTATAATTTTATATATAAATTACTATTTTACATACATTATTAATTTTATGCAAATTATTTTATAAAAAAATTTTATATTTTGAAAATGTAAATGCTATTTTAATATCACTTATTCATATGCCTATTTTATTTTTTCTTATTTTTCTGTTGCTCATACATATCCATCTTATAAATAGGACTAATCATAGAGTAGATCTCTCCCTTTGTAATCTTTCATGTGTGTATGCATGTAGGTTTATCAATATTAAAGTCCATGGTGTTAAAAGGTATTCAAGATTAATGGTTATGCATATTTAATAGCCTTAAATATATCTTGTCATTTATGTGATAAATTATCCTTTGGTAGTGTCTTTGATCTTTCATATATTAAACTTTATAATTTTTAAGTGTATGTATTTTAAAATACTTTGAGTTATTTTATTTTGTTAAGTTCCTATAAGTAAGTTCAACAGGGCCAAGAGTAAGGATGTCTCAAAATATCTCAATGTACCTCCATGCAGTTTCCTAAAGAATTTCTATCAATTTAAACAATCTCTAGCCATTTTTATTCTTCTGAGCTGCCATTTTATTAAAGAAAAGAAAGGTGGAATTTGAGAATTTAAACAAGACATTTCTATAAGTCTTATTCTTTAACATGAGATAGAAAAGATGGAAAAGTGGATACTGATGGATATCAGTGGAGACTGATGGATAAAAATAGTATTATCACAATTTTTAAATAATAAGAAGGAAAAAATTAGAGAACTAGAAATGATTCGTAGTTATAAAGGAACAAAAAAATTATGGTTATTTTTAAAACAGAGGCTTATTATTATTCCAGTGCTATATATTCACCATTGTGTTACAAGTTACTCTTAATATGCTACATTCTTACTACTTACCTTTTTATAAGTGTCACATTACTATGCAAATGAGGAATACAATAGAATTTAATATTTGGATCTACATCAGAAAAGCAATGTTATTGAAGAATCTTTAATTCTCAATAGATGCTGGTGGTGGTCATAACAAAATGTTACCCATGCTTTTATTTTTGAATACAAAATTTAAAAATTTACCAAGAATATTAACATGAGACACACCTCTCGTTGGAGTAAGAAGTACACATTCTTTCATAAATCAAAGTGTTTATCTTCATAGTATTTATCTTATGAGTAGAATAGAATGGGAACATTAATTCTGGGAATGTTTAACCATGAATTAAAATTTGCCACTTACAATAGAAGGTTTGGATCTCAAATCTGAATGTTTGATTTGTCTCTAAGTAGCAACTGAACTGAACTGACTGAACTTGGAAAAAGTTTTATTATTCATCCTAGAGATAGAAATAGATTGTATATTATAATGATCTCCCCTACACTGTAACATTAGAAGTCTTTTTGTCTTTTGTTCTTTTCTGAAGTCCCTTGTTATGATATTTCAATGAAACTTCAAACTGTTTCAATTCATATTTATCTTTGAAAAGGATACTTTTAAAATCTGAATTACACTTTTAAATTGTGTAATTCAATTTTATTATCAGGAATTATTATCCTGTTTTGTAAAAGAGTCACACTCAGAATAGCAACACGCTTTTATAAAATATTATAGATGTTTATATTTTTCCTGGTTTTAAAAGCAAAGTAAAATATTTAAAAATAAATACAAGAAAAAGGTTTCCCTAATTGCCCAGTGTTTTAATTGTGTTTCTTTAAGCTGCTTGTTTTTCGCTCAATAGCCATTAAAAGTTATCAAACAGGCAATACAAGGTGAACATATTCTGTTCAAATGCAGTTTAAGTGCACTGATTCTAGAAGATAACTTCCTTACACAGATAATGAAATAGGGATTTTGCTTCTTAGGTATCACCTGAACTGAGTACCACTTAAAATCAATTGATTGGCTAATGATAATCAGGATTAAATTATACATACAATTGCCAAATGTAAAATATAAAAACTTCAAAGTTGAACTATTTTTTAATGAATGTATAAACATATCAAGCCCCAATATTGTTTCATAATAAAAATGTACAAGACATTAACTGAGTTTATTTTTTTTTCTAATTTTATTTTATTTTTAAACTTTACATAATTGTATTAGTTTTGCCAAATATCAAAATGAATCTTTCACAGGTATACATTAACTGAGTTTAAAGCTTTGTTTAAGCAGAGGGAAAGTTCAAGGCATTTTTAAATTGCTCATTAAAGTACTTTTCCTCTGTAAGCCAGAGGCTTGATGATTCATTTATTACTCCAGCCTTCCATTTTCAGGGCTCCCAAAAGAGAAGAATCTCTTTTCACATAAATGTAGGGCTACTTTTGTGTGGGAACTGTCCATTAAATAGAAGATTTCAAACTAGATTGAAAAATGATAACTACCACTGTAGAAACATTTAAGCAAAATAACTTATGTGTTATTATTTTAAATGTATTAGTTTCTGATCTAAAGTTGAAGATGATATCATCTGTATAACAAAATGTTCAATATAATCAATATAATGCTTTAAGATCCCAAGTCCCCAACTTGTTTATGTTTTTGTGAATCTTAATGATTCACAAAATCGTTTTAACGATAACCTCCTTTTAAAGATAACCTATGACTCCAACAAAGCCTATATTGAAGACAATTTAATTATGTTTACATTTTTCAGGACTATCAGCATTAAAAAGTGTTATTTTACCAGAGTAAATCTCTTTATTTCCACTAACGAGTAGAATGATGTGCTACTTATTAAATGACCCAAGAAAATGTGCTACCATCTTTTTGATATTGTTTAAAGTTTAAAAAAAAATTCACATAAGATAAAATTGAATTGTGTGTCTGTTTGCATGTGTATAGTTCTACAAATTTTAACACTACTATGATCAATACAAAAAGGTCTTCAAAACAATTCCCTTTGCTATGTCTTTTCAGTCCCACTCTCCCCTCAACCCAGCATCTGGCAAAGAATAATCTATTCTCCATCACTACAGTTTTGTCTTTTCAAAAATGCCATGCAAATGAAATGATTTATAAATATGTGCCTTTTCAGACAAGCTTGTTTCACTCAGCAAAACACCCATAAGATTCACTCCAATTTTTCTATGTGTACCAATAGTTTAGTCATTTTTTGGCAGAGTAGAATTTTATTATATGGTGGTTTCACCATTTGGTTTTCAATTTGGGTTTGCTTTGATTCCTGTCCTGGGTGATCATGATAGAGTTACTGTATAAACGTGTATATGAGTTTTCTGAAAAATTAAGTTTTAATTATTCTATGGTAAATACTGAAATATGAAATTTCTGGGGCTTATGATAATTGTCAAAACTCAATTCACTATATTTGTGAGACTCTTCTATTTGACCAATCTTTGTGTCTATCCCTTTTCTAATAGATAACTTAAAACTTTCTTTTTCTTTTCTCAAAATTCTTTTGGCTATTCTAATTCCTTTACCTTTTTATATAATTTATAATCACCTTGTCTTGTCTATGAAAGTCTCTACTGGAATTATGATTCAGACAGAACTAAATTTGTAGGTCAATTTAGCCAGAATTGTGACCTTTACCATTTGAGTCTTATAATTTAAGAACACGATAATTTGATAGCTTTTAAACTAATTTGTATTTTAGTAAACATGCACACATATAAGAAATCTACAGAACATGTAAATAATATTATATTATATACACATATTTACAATTTGAAAACAAATTTTATAGTGGCTTAAAAACACATGTTTGTAAAATATCAGTGTAACCTACATTCTGTATATAATTGGAATTACTCAATAGTTGCTTAGTTTGTATTAAAAAAAATACTGACCAAAGCACTTAAAAGTAAAAATTAGTTTTTAAAAAATAAAAAGAAAGAGAAAGTTAAAAAAAAAAAAAGTAGCTGGATCACATGTAATCATGGCTCCCTCTGTGTGTGTGTGTGTGTGTGTGTGTGTTAGAAAACTTTAAGGTAGTAAGATTCAGAAGGAATCTTCATGCAAATTTCCTCCTTTTAACGATAACCTAAAAATCAGATAAATTAAACTGTTTAACAAAAATCAATAACAGTGCATTGTAAGAGCTAGAACAAACTCACTACTCTCTTATTCTATTTAACCTTACACACACTACTTTGTATGGAAAGAAGAACTATACATCTAAGAAATATTCTAAATATTCTAAACAAGGTGGATATTATGAAAGTTCATCAAAAAGAGAGCAAGTTCTTTTTAAAGGTGACTTTAAAGATGTTTGGTGACAACTTGAGAATAGTAGAATAGTTCTGAAATAATTTGTTGTACAACAAATGGCTGCTCTTTTAAAGTGTTTGGTCTTTATGAAGATAAATGAGACATACCTCTTTAGACTGCCATGGGGCAAGGCAAATTTAAATTTACTTTATAAGAACCAACAGAACTTTCTATTGTAGAAAAAGTGACTCTGTTTTCATTAGAGTAGTTTTAATCTGTAGTTTATTCATTTTCATAGCTTTTCATAGAAACCCGAAAGAAAAAAAAAAAAATGAAAGGGCTAGAAAGCAGTACGGAGAAGGCAATGGCACCCCACTCCAATACTCTTGGCTGGAAAATCCCATGGATGGAGGAGCCTGGTAGGCTGCAGTCCATGGGGTCACAAAGAGTCGGACGCGACTGAACGACTTCACTTTCACTTTTCCTTTCATGCACTGGAGAAGGAAATGGCAACCCACTCCAGTGTTCTTGCCTGGAGAATCCCAGGGATGGGGAAGCCTGGTTGGCTGCTGTCTGTGGGATCGCACAGAGTCGGACACAACTGAAGAGACTTAGCAGCAGCAGAAAGCAGCAACTATTCCAAGCCTTGGTTTATATTCCTAAACACTTTCCATATTTTGTGAAAGGTTGGCCAAAATCCATATGCTGTTGAATTAAGGCAAAGTTGCAATACAAATTACATTCCAAAGAGGCAAGATTGGTTTTGAAGGGGAAGTTCTGCTGTAACCTTTGGCTGTATCATATTGCCACACACCATGTTGGAATCCTTCCACTTGCTCACTCTCTCCAGATGCAGGCTCTTTTTCTCCCCACCTTGGTCTGTTTTCTGAGAAGCTGTGTATCCTGTATGTGAAAGATCCTTTGTCCCTGTCTTTTCCTATGATCCAGGCAACATGGAGTACCAGAAGGCAGAAGTGCAGGAGTAAGGTCAGTAGTTTAGTCCTCTGGATTACTTTTGAGAAATTACTGAAGGCTGGCTATGCCTTCCCACCTCCTTTAAGGTCAATAGTCTCCATACAGACCTCTCTGTCTCTTGCTTGTGGTAACCACTCCTGTTCATGACACCTTCCTGTCTGGAAATGGTACCACAATATTACTAATTTGGGAATTGCATTAAAACTTATGGTTTTCTTATAGCCCAAACCTTGTAGATATTGCCTTTATTAAACTGTCTCCAAATTATACAAATTTAAATGTGTGATCTCTTTCTGTTGCAACCTTGACTAATAAAATGTCATTTTCAAATATCATGTATAATTGGATACAAACAAAAATGCAACATATGTAAAAATTATGAAGCATGATAATAAAGACATGAATAAGGTGAACTCAATACTCAGCAAAACACTAGAAAATTGTCACTGTCATCACACTAATCTATTTATGCCTGTACCTTCTTTCCTGTCTCCACTCAGAGAACAGTTTTATCACAGCATACATGCTATGTATTTATAAAGAATGAATTGTCTTCCTTTGCTTGATTATGAGGTTCCTAAAATCAGTAATATATTTACATTATAGAACATAGCTAGTGGAGGTGATGCAATTCCAGCTAAGCTACTTTAAGTTATAAAAGATGATGCTGCTAAAATGGAGAATCCAATGTACCAGCATTTGGAAAACTCAGTAGTGGCCACAGGACTGGAAAAGGTCAGTTTTCATTCCAATTCCAGAGAAAGGCAATGCCAAAGAATGTTCAAACTGCCACACAATTGCACTCATTTCACATACTAGCAAAATAATGCTCAAAATTCTTCAAGCTAGGCTTCAACAGTACATGAACTGAGAATTTCCAGATGTCCAAGCTGGATTTAGAAGAGGCAGAGGAACCAGAGATCAAATTGCCAACATCTGTTGGATCATAGAAAAGCAAGATAATTCCAGAACAACATCTGCTTTCTTGACTATGCTAAAGCCTCTGACTTTTTGGATACCACAAACTGCAGAAAGTTCTTAAAGAAATGGGAATACCAGACCACCTGACCTGCCTCCTGAGAAACATGTATGCAGGTCAGGAAGCAACAGATAGAACTGGACATGGAACAACAGACTGGTTCCAAATCAGGAAAAGGAGTACATCAAAGCTGTAAATTGTCACCCTGCTTATTTAACTCATATGCAGAGTACATCGTGCAAAATGCTGGGCTGGTTGAAGCACAAGCTGGAATCAAGATTGCGGGAGAAATATCAATAACCTCAGTTATGCAGATGACACCAATCTTATGGTAGAAAGTGAAGAGGAACTAAAGAGCCTTTTGATGAAGGTGAAAGAGGAGAGTGAAAAACCTGGCTTAAAACTCAACATTCAAAAAACAAAGATTTAGTCACATCTGCTGCTGCTAAGTTGCTGCTAAGTTGCCTCAGTCGTGTCCGACACTGTGCGACCCATAGACGGCAGCCCACCAGGCTTCCCGTCCCTGGGATTCTCCAGGAAAGAACACTGGAGTGGGTTGCCATTTCCTTCTCCAATGCATGAAAGTGAAAAGTGAAAGTGAAGTCACTCAGTCGTGTCCAACTCCTAGCGACCCCATGGACTGCAGCCTACCAGGCTCCTCTGTCCATGGGATTTTCTAGGCAAAAGTACTGGAGTGGGGTGCCATTGCCTTCTCCATTAGTCACATCATTTCATGGCAAATAGATGGGGAAATAATGGAAACAGTGACATACTTTATTTTCTTGGGCTCCAAAATCACAGTATACAGAGACTGTAGTCATGAAATTAAAAGATGCTTGCTCCTTGGAAGAAAAGCTATGACAAACCTAGAGAGCATAGTAAAGTGCAGAGACATTGCTTTGAGATTGAGGGCAGAAGAAGAGGGTGTCAGAGGATGAGATGGCTGGATGGCATCATCGAAGCAATGGACATGAACTTGGGCAAACTTCAAGAGATGACAAGGGAGAGGGAAGCTGCAGGCCATGTGGTTGCAAAGAGTTGGACACGACTGGGTGGCTGAACATCAACAATGTTGATTAAACATATGTGTATATATACATATATAATTAGTAAATATATAACATAGAGCATATAATTGTTTCATTGATATTGTACATGACAGTAAGGTTAGCTTTATCTGTCACATGTTCAATTATTCCAATTACATTTACTATGATTACTGATATATATGAATTTTCTCAGTTGCTCACTTTTTCTTGGGTATTTTCCTATTTTTCTGTGATATTTTTTCTCTCCTTTTTACCCTTTAAAATAATTCAGTGGGAGACCTAATTAAATGGGATCTAATAGACATAAAGGTTTTTTCATAGCAAAAAAAAAAAAAAACTTCATAAAACAAAACAAAAAGACAACCTATGGGATGGGAGAAAATAATTGAAAATGATATAACAGATAAGGAAGTGCATGCTAAGTCACTTCAGTCATGTCCAACTCCTTGAGACCCCATGGACTGTAGCCCACCAGGCTCCTCTGTCCATGGGATTCTCCAGGCAAGAATACTGGAGTGGGTAGTCATTCCCTTCTCTAGGGGATCTTCCCAACCCAAGAGTTGAACCCATGTCTCCTGCATTACAGGTGGATTCTCTACCATTGCTCCACTGGGGAAGCCCCAGTAGATATGGGGCCAGTATCCAAAATATATAAATAATTTTAACATCAAAAAAATTTAGAATGAGAACTAAATAGACTTTTTTTATTTTATTTTTTTAAATATTAGGGGTTCTCAGACCCTAGACGCCGTGCAATGCGTCTTCTAGGAAGGGACTGCCTCGCTCGGCCAGCCCGCGCCTCCGCTCCGACCCCACTGGTGGTCGGACCCTAAATAGACTTTTTTTTAAAAGAGGATATGAAGATGGCTACCAGGCACATGTAAAGATGCTCAACATCACTAATTGATGATGTTTTATTTTATAATCATCAGGGAAATGAAAATTTAAAACCAAACTAAGCTATTGTGTCATATTTGTCATAATGGTTATCACTAAAAATAGCACAAATAACAAATAATGGGGAGGATGTGAATAAAAGGGAACCCTTGTAACCTGTTTGTGGTAATGTAAACTAGTGCAACCATTATGAAAAACAGTATGGAGGTTTCTTAAAAAAAAAAAAAAAAATAGAACTACCATGCTGCTGCTGCTAAGTCGCTTCAGTCGTGTCCAACTCTGTGTGACCCCATAGAAGGCAGCCCACCAGGCTCCCCCGTCCCTGGGATTCTCGAGGCAAGAACACTGGAGTGGGTTGCCATTTCCTTCTCCAATGACTGAAAGCGAAAAGTGAAAGTAAAATTGCTCAGTCGTGTCCGACTCTTAGCAGCCCCGTGGACTGCAGCGTACTAGGCTCCTCCATCCATGGGATTTTCCAGGCAAGAGTGCTGGAGTGGAGTGCCATTGCCTTCTCTGAGAACTAACATATGACCTAGCAATTCTACTCCTGGGTATATATCTAAAAAAAAAAAAACACACACACACACTAACTTGAAAAGATATGTGCACCTCAATGTTCATATTATTTACAATTGGTGAGATAAGGAAGCAACCTAAGTGTCTCTATCAACAGATGAATGGATAAAGAAGGCAGATATGTGTGTGTGTGTGTGTGTGTGTTTGTATGTGTATGTGTGTGTGTGTGTGTGTGTACAGGCTTCCCAGATGGCGCTTGTGGTAAAGAACCTACCTGCCAATTCAGGAGATGTAAGGGACACAGACAGGTTCAATCCCTGGGTAGGGAAAATACCCTGGAAGAGGGCAGGGCCACCCACTCCAGTGTTCTTACCTGGAGAATCCCATGAACAGAGAAGCCTGGAGGGCTCTAGTCCATAGGGTTGCACACAGACACAACTAAAGTGACTAAGCTTGCCTACATACATATCTGTATATATATACATACACACATACACACACATATATATGTGTATGTGTATAACATGATATTACTAAGCCATGAAAAAGAATTCCACTTACAACAACATGGATGGACTTGGTATAATATCACTTGTATGTAGAATCTAACCAATACAACAACCTACTAGATGTTACAAAAAAGAAGAAAATGCTCAGAAACAGAGAAAAAAATCTAGTGGTTACTGGTGGGAAAAGGAAGGAGGGAGGGGCAATATAAGGGTAGAGATTGAGAGGTACAAACTATTACATATAAAACAAGCTACAAGGATATATAGTACAACACAGAGAACATCATTTCAGTTCAGTTCAGTTCAGTCGCTCAGTCATGTCGGACTCTTTGCGACCCCATGAATCGCAGCACACCAGGCCTCACGGTCCATCACCAACTCCCGGAGTTCACTCAGACTCACGTCCATCGAGGCAGTGATGTCATCCAGCTATCTCATCCTCTGTCGTCCCCTTCTCCTCCTGCCCCCAATACCTCCCAGCATCAGAGACTTTTCCAATGAGTCAAATCTTTGCATGACGTGGCCAAAATACTGGAGTTTCAGCTATAGCATCATTCCTTCCAAAGAAATCCCAGGGCTGATCTCCTTCAGAATGGACTCGTTGCAGTTGGATCTCGTTGCAGTCCAAGGCACTCTCAAGAGCCATCTCCAACACCACAGTTCAGCGCTCTTCAACACCAATTATTCAGTGCTCAGCTTTGTTCACAGTCCAACTCTCACATCCATACATGACCACTGGAAAAACCATAGCCTTGACTAGATGGACCTTTGTTGGCAAAGTAATGTCTCTGCTTTTCAATATGCTATCTAGGTCGGTCATAACTTTTCTTCCAAGGAGTAAGCATCTTTTAATTTCATGGCTGCAGTCACCATCTGCAGTGATTTTTGACCCCAGAAAAAATAGTCTGACACCGTTTCCACTGTTTCCCCATCTATTGCCCATGAAGTGATGGGACCAGATGACATGAACTTCATTTTCTGAATGTTGAGTTTTAAGTCAACTTTTTCACTCTCCTCTTTCCCCTTCATCAAAAGGCTTTTTAGTTCTTCTTCACTTTCTGCCATAAGGGTGGTGTCATCTGCATATTTGAAGTTCTTGATATTTCTCTGGCAATCTTGATTCCAGCTTGTGCTTCTTCCAGCCCAGGGTTTCTCATGATGTACTCTGCATATAAGTTAAATAAGCAGGGTGACAATATACAGCCTTGACGTACCCTTTTTCCTATTTGGAACCACTCTGTTGTTCCATGTCCAGTTCTAACTGTTGCTTCCTGACCTGCATACAGGCTTCTCAAGAGGCACGTAAGGTGGTCTGGTATTCCCATCTCTTGAAGAATTTTCCACAGTTTATTGTGATCCACACAGTCAAAGGCTTTTTGGCATAGTCAATAAAGTAGAAATAGATGTTTTTATGGAACTCTCTGGCTTTTTCCATGATCCAGCGGATGTTGGCAATTTGATCTCTGGTTCCTCTGCCTTTTCCAAAACCAGCTTGAACATCTGGAAGTTCACAGTTCACGTATTGCTGAGGCCTGGCTTAGAGAATTTTGAGCATTACTTTACTAGCGTGTGAGATGAGTGCAATTGTGCAGTAGTTTGAGCATTCTTTGTCATTGCCTTTCTTTGGGATTGGAATGAAAACTGACCTTTTCCAGTCCTGTGGCCACTGCTGAGTTTTCCAAATTTGCTGGCATATTGAGTGCAGCACTTTCACAGCATCATCTTTCAGGATTTGAAATAGCTCAACTGGAATTCCATCACCTCCACTAGTTTTGTTCATAGTGATGCTTCCTAAGGCCCACTTGACTTCACATTCCAGGATGTCTGGCTCTAAGTGAGTGATCACATCATCGTGATATTCTGGGTCATGAAGATCTTTTTTGTACAGTTCTTCTGTGTATTCTTGCCATCTCTTCTTAATATCTTCTGCTTCTGTTAGGTCCATACCATTTCTGTCCTTTATCGAGCCCATCTTTGCATAAATATTCCCTTGGTATCTCTAATTTTCTTGAAGAGATCTCTAGTCTCTCACATTTTGTTGTTTCCTCTATTTCTTTGCATTGATCGCTGAAGAAGGGTTTCTTATCTCTTCTTGCTATTCTTTGGAACTCTGCATTCAGATGCTTATATCTTTCCTTTTCTCCTTTGCTTTTCACTTCTCTTCTTTTCACAGCTATTTGTAAGGTCTCCCCAGACAGCCATTTTGCTTTTTGCATTTCTTTTCCATGGAGATGGTCTTGATCCCTGTCTCCTATACAATATCAGGAACCTGCGTCCATAGTTCATCAGGCACTCTATCTATCAGATCTAGTCCCTTGATTATATTTCTCACTTTCACTGTATAATCATAAGGGATTTGATTTAGGTGATAACTGAATGGTCTAGTGGTTTTCCCTCCTTTCTTCAATTTAAGTCTGAATTTAGCAATAAGAAGTTCATGATCTTAGCCACGGTCAGCTCCTGGTCTTGTTTTTGCTGACTGTATAAAGCTTCTCCATCTTTGGCTGCAAAGAATATAATCAATCTGATTTCGGTGTTGACCATCTTGTGATGTCCATGTGTAGAGTCTTCTCTTGTGTTGTTGGAAGAGGGTGTTTGTTATGACCAGTGCATTTTCTTGGCAAAACTCTAATAGTCTTTGCCCTGCTTCGTTCTGTATTCCAAGGCCATATTTGCCTGTTACTCCAGGTGTTTCTTGACTTCCTACTTTTGCATTCCAGTCCCCTATAATGAAAAGGACATCTTTTTTGGGTGTTAGTTCTAGAAGGTCTCATAGGTCTTCATAGAACCATTCAACTTCAGCTTCTTCAGCATTACTGGTTGGTGCATAGATTTGGATTACTGTAATATTGAATCATTTGCCTTGAAAATGAACAGAGATCATTCTGTTGTTTTTGAGATTGCATTGAAGTACTGCATTTCAGACTCTTTTGTTGACCATGATGGCTACTCCACCCCACGTCCAAGATCAGGGCCAGCGGCCGAGAGTGCCAGGCTGTGATGGCGCAGGAATGGCCTAGAGGAGCTACCCCACGTCCTAATTCAGAAGGGGCGGCAGTGAGGAGATACCCTTCTTCCAATGTAAGGAGCAGCAGCTGCACTTTGCTGGAGCAGTCGTGAAGAGATACCCCACGTCCAAGGTAAGAGAAACCCAAGTAAGACGGTAGGTGTTGCAAGAGGGCATCAGAGGGCAGACACACTGAAACCATACTCACAGAAAACTAGTCAGTTTAATCACACTAGGAGCACAGCCTTGTCTAACTCAATGAAAGTAAGCCATGCCCGTGGGGCCGCCCAAGACGGGAGGGTCATGGTGGAGAGGTTTGACAAAATGTGGTCCACTGGAGAAGGGAATGGCAAACCACTTAAGTACTTTTGCCTTGAGAACCCCATGAACAGTATGAACAGAGAACATAGGCACTATTTTATAATGACTTTAAATGAAGTATAACTTTTAATAACTGTTAGTCACTATACTGTACACCTGTAACTTCAATAAAGCATTCTAATAAATCAAAAAATAAAATAAAAATAATTCAATGATAGTTGTTCATTTGTTCGTTTTTATTCTATCTTTATTTCTCTACTTCTTTTGCTATTATACAAGCTTGTATTGACAATTATTTTTAAACTTATAATAAATACCTAGTAAAATCTATAGTTAACAATTTCATCCTCCCCAAAGTAAAATGGCCTTAAAATATTTTATTTCAAATTATTTTTCCCAGTTTTTCACAGTTGTATGTGATTCTTGTCTAATATTTAAGCTCTTTTAAAAACATTACACATAATATTATAATTTCTATAAAGTAGTAGTTACAGTAATATCAGTATCTAATACACATTGAATTTTCTATACATCAATCATATGCTGTAGTCCATTCACTGATTTAATCTTCACAAAACTCTAGAATAAGCTATTATTAACCTTCATTATTGGAGAAAGCAATGGCACCCCACTCCAGTGTTCTTGCCTGGAGAATCCCAGGGACGGGAAGCCTGGTGGGCTGCTGTCTATGGGGTCACACAGAGTCGGACACGACTGAAGCGACTTAGCAGCAGCAGCAGCAGCAACATTCATTATACTAGTGAATACGCTGAGACACAGAGTAGGTAAATCACTTTACTCATGTTAATCATTTAATGAGTACCAGAGGTGAATTGAAAATCATACTGTTTAGGCACATAACATGCTTTTAACTGTAGCACGAAACAGTAGAAAACAGTGTTTAGATTTATCTCAGTATTTAATTTATTTACATTTATTATTGCAATTTGCAACTTGCTTCTAGAATCATTTATGTCTCTCCAAAGACATTTTTCAGAATTTATCCTAGCTTAGGGCTGTTACTGTTAAAATTGCTCAGGTTTTGTTTCCCAGCATGTAGTGTTCTTTTCTTCCAATTTTTAAAGATAGTTTTGCAGTTTATCTCAGTGCTTTGAAGATGTTACTCTTCTTTTTTCTGACTTCATATTTGCCAGTGAAAATAATGTTGTCAGTTTAATTGCTGTTCTCTTTTCTCTGGCGAGGTATAAGATCTTTTCTTTGTTTTTGATGCTATTGAGATCATTGATGTTTCAGTACAATATACCTGAAGGTAGCTATCTTATTTGTATTCTTGGCAATTTATTGGTCTTACGTTCATCTGAAGTTTTATTTTTCAAATACTTTGTAAAGTTCTGGTTTACTATTGTCTCAAATGGTAGCTTTCTTTACTTTCTCTGTTCTTTCCTGAAAATCTACTATGATCTATGTTACACTAGCTTAATCACACCTTTTAATTGTTAATTTCTCTTTTATCCTTTTCCATATTCTTTTGCCTTTGAGCTGCAGCATCAGCCATTTTTTTTTTTTTCAGCGTATCTTCCAATTTACTATTTCTATTTCAGCTGGCTTGAAACTGCTATTTAAATAATCTGTTTTTAATTTAAATCATTACCTTTAAAATATTCCATTCAATTCTTTTACAAGTCTGGCTTCCCTGGTGGCTCAGTCGGTAAGGAGTCTGCCTGCAATGCAGGAGACCTGGATTCCATTCTTGGGTCAGAAAGATCCTCTAGAGAAGGAGATGGCAAACCACTTCAGTATTCTTGCTGCGAAATTCCATAGACAGAGAAGCCTGGTGGCCTACAGTCCAAAAGTGTCTCAAGTGTCAGATACGACAGAGCAACTAAACTTACCTAGCTATTATTATGTTTTACTCTTTGCTCCTTGCTCATTTTGAATGTCTAGTTTTGATTTTTTTTAACCATTTAGCATTTGGTGATCTTATATATTGCATTTGATAGTGCATTGATTCTAATTTATGAAATCTTTGGGGGTAAGCTTTGCTGTTTATTTATAAGTATTTGTAACTTTTGTCATTCTATGCCAAAATCACTGCAGATGGTAACTGCAGCCATGAAATTAAAAGACGCTTACTCCTTGGAAGGAAAGTTATGACCAACCTAGATAGCATATTGAAAAGCAGAGACATTACTTTGCCAACAAAGGTCCATCTAGTCAAGGCTATGGTTTTTCCAGTGGTCATGTATGGATGTGAGAGTTGGACTGTGAAGAAAGCTGAGCGCGGAAGAATGGATGCTTTGGTACTGTGGAGAAGACTCTTGAGAGTCCCTTGGATTGCAGGGAGATCCAACCAGTCCATTCTAAAAGAAATCAGACCTGGGTTTTCTTTAGAAGGAATGATGCTAAAGCTGAAACTCCAGTAATTTGGCCACCTCATGAGAAGAGTTGACATATTAGAAAAGACTCTGGGAGGGATTGGGGGCAGGAGGAAAAGGGGGCAACAGAGGATGAGTTGGCTGGATGGCATCACCGACTTGATGGATGTGAGTTTGAGTGAACTCCGGGAGATGGTGATGGATAGGGAGGCCTGGCATGCTGCAATATATGGGGTCGCAAGGAGTCGGATTTTTCATTATAGGGGACTGGAATGCAAAAGTAGGAAGTCAAGAAACACCTGGAGTAACAGGCAAATTTGGCCTTGAAATACCAAATGAAGCAGGGCAAAGACTATTAGAGTTTTCGCAAGAAAATATACTGGTCATAACAAACACCCTCTTCCAACAACACAAGAGAAGAATCTATACATGGACATCACCAGATGGTCAACACCGAAATCAGATTGATTATATTCTTTGCAGCCAAAGATGGAGAAGCTTTATACAGTCAGCAAAAACAAGACCAGGAGTTGACTGTGGCTCAGATCATGAACACCTTATTGCCAAATTCAGACTTAAATTGAAGAAAGGAGGGAAAACCACTAGACCATTCAGTTATCACCTAAATCAAATCCCTTATGATTATACAGTGGAAGTGAGAAATATATTTAAGGACCTAGATCTGATAGATAGAGTGCCTTATGAACTATGGATGGAGGTTCATGACATTGTACAGGAGACAGGAATCAAGACCATCCCCATGGAAAAGAAATGCAAAAGAGCAAAATGGCTGTCTGGGGAGCCCTTACAAATAGCTGCAAAAAAAAGAGAAGTGAAAAGCAAAGGAGAAAAGGAAAGATATAAGCATCTGAATGCAGAGTTTCAAAGAATAGCAAGAAGATATAAGAAAGCCTTCTTCAGCGATCAATGCAAAGAAATAGAGGAAAACAACAGAACGGGAAAGACTAGAGATCTCTTCAAGAAAATTAGAGATAACAAGGGAATATTTCATGCAAAGATGGGCTCGATAAAGGACAGAAATGGTATGGACCTAACAGAAGCAGAAGTTATTAAGAAGAGATGGCAAGAATACACAGAAGAACTGTACAAAAAAGATCTTCACAACCCAGATAATCACGATGGTGTGATTACTCACCTAGAGCCAGACATCCTGGAATGTGAAGTCAAGTGGGCCTTAGAAAGCATCACTATGAACAAAACTAGTGGAGGTGATGGAATTCCAGTTGAGCTATTTCAAATGCTGAAAGGCGATACTGTGAAAGTGCTGCACTTAATATGCCAGCAAATTTGGAAAACTCAGCAGTGGCCACAGGACTGGAAATGGTCAGTTTTCATTCCAGTCCCAAAGAAACGCAATGCCAAAGAATGCTCAAGCTACCACGCAATTGCACTCATCTCACACGCTAGTAAAGTAATGCTCAAAATTCTCCAAGCCAGGCTTCAGCAATATGTGAACCGTGAACTTCCTGATGTTCAAGCTGGTTTTAGAAAAGGTAGAGGAACCAGAGATCAAATTTCCAACATCCGCTGGATCATGGAAAAAGCAAGAGTTGGAGAAAAACACCTATTTCTGCTTTATTGACAATGTCAAAGCCTTTGACTGTGTGGATCAAAATAAACTGTGGAAAATTCTGAGAGATGGGAATACCAGACCACCTGATCTGGCTCTTGAGAAGTTTGTATGCAGGTCAGGAAGAAACAGTTAGAACTGGACATGGAACAGACTGATTCCAAATAGGAAAAGGAGTACGTGAAGGGTGTATATTGTCACCCTGCTTATTTAACTTCTATGCAGAGTACATCATGAGAAACGCTGGACTGGAAGAAACACAAGCTGGAATCAAGATTGCCGGGAGAAATATCAATAACCTCAGATATGCAGATGACACCACCCTTATGGCAGAAAGTGAAGAGGACCTCAAAAGCCTCTTGATGAAAGTGAAAGTGGAGAGTGAAAAAGTTGGCTTAAAGCTCAACATTCAGAAAACGAAGATCATGGCATCCGGCCCCATCACTTCATGGGAAATAGATGGGGAAACAGTGGTAACAGTGTCAGACTTTATTTTTGGGGGCTCCAAAATCACTGCAGATGGTGACTGCAGCCATGAAATTAAAAGATGCTTACTCCTTGGAATAAAAGTTATGACCAACTTAGATAGCATATTGAAAAGCAGAGACATTACTTTGCCAACAATGGTCCGTCTAGTCAAGGCTATGATTTTTCCAGTGGTCGTGTATGGATGGGAACGTTGGACTGTGAAGAAGGCTGAGCACCAAAGAATTGATGCTTTTGAACTGTGGTGTTGGAGAAGACTCTTGAGAGTCCCTTGAACTGCAAGGAGATCCAACCAGTCCATTCTGAAGGAGATCAGCCCTGGGATTTCTTTGGAAGGAATGATGCTAAAACTGAAACTCCAGTACTTTGGCTACCTCACGCAAAGAGCTGACTCATTTGAAAAGACTCTGATACTGGGAGGGACTGGGGGCAGGAGGAGAAGGGAACGACAGAAGATGAGATGGCTGGATGGCATCACTGACTCAATAGACTTGAGTCTGAGTGAACTCCAGGAGTTGGTGATGGACAGGGAGGCCTGGCGTACTGGGATTCCTGTGGTCCAAAGAGTCGGACACGACTGAGCGACGGAACTGAACTGGTGCTTAGTTATTCTGGATTTTGAACTACTGAAAGTCTAAATTGAGTACCTACATTGAGCATGCTTTCACTGGAAGTTTTCCTCTTAATTTTGCTTTCATGAGTACCTGTTATTATGAAGATGCTGGTGTAGCCCAGGTGTTCCAGGGTCAGTTCCAAAACTCTGCGTGGTGCCAGAGTTTACTCTTTCAATTGCAATGCTGTAAATATGTGCACTCAAGGAAATTCACTATATTTCTAGTTCCGTATATTTACTGAAAGATCTGCTTTGTTCCCTCTGAATCAAGCTACACAAATATTAGAATGTTATACAAGTGTGGCTGTATTTTAGCATGCAATTTCTTTGGAGTATTTAGTTTGGATGCCACCCAACATATACCATTTTGAAGGTATTTAATTTCTTACTACAAATAAATAATCATATTACTTAAAATCCTTCTCTGACATGTTTATGATCATTTGTTCATCTAACATCAGATAGACATTAGGATGTGGAGTAATTATAAAAATGTAAATAAAACAAATAGCCCAAGGTAATAAGGAGTTCCTCCTTAATGCTAAGTTTCACCTATTATTTCAGGGAAGATTGCAATTTTATGAAATATAGGTAAGTAGAAACACAACAGAAGATATTACCAGCTAATAGGTATAATTGGAGTGTATAAATAATTTTAGATAATCTAGTGGTTATAAATTAGTTGTAATTTTGAGGAAGTGGTATTTTTCAAGTTCCCCAGCAAGTGGTGACAGGTTAGGATTAAAAGATAGAATGCAGGACTCCCAGTAAACAACACGTAACTTTTTCCTAATGAATATTTCCTAGATCCTAAAACAAGCATTTTTTTTGCTCTTGTTAAATTCCCTTTTAGTTGCTGTTCATGTATTTTTATCTTCTTCATATGACAACATTATTTCTGGAATATGTCATCTTATCATTGTCCGTGTTAAAATACCTAGTACCTATCAAATACTTTATCAATGTTTGTAAACACATGCTGTATAGGAAGGAAATATATATAATATATTTAAGTAGCTGTTCAGGGCCTTAGTGGGTACTAGAAAGGTAACAGGAGGTCAGGGAGGTTGGAAAATGAAAAGAGGGCCCAGAGTTTTGGACGACATAAAATTCATCTCTGCCTAAATTAAATGCTGTAGAATGCTGATCCTAGGAATCAATGAATTCAGAAAACAATATATCTTAATATCTTTATTATATTTATGGATCATCTCAATATTTTTAAAATATGATTTACATTGAAGAGAAGACAGAGTTGCTTCAGATCTTTATTCTTGAATATATTTTCCATATACCATAGACATTTCTATATCTAAGTCACAACATAGGTCTATACAATATGCTGGCTCAAAGTAATTTCTGTATGGATGAGACCTAGAAAAAAAACCCATAAGTTAAGAATTCATCTACTTTATGCCTTTTTTGCCAAGTTATACATACTTAAATGACCATCTTTCTAGTAAATTATTTTCAGAGTGTAGAAAAGCTCATGTGTGAGAAGAGAACCAAAGAAATGTGTATGACAATTCACTTAATATGTCACAAAACAAAACAGATGTCTTTAATGTGCGCTGTTGCACTTGATAAAATGAAAATTGGAAATTGTCACTATTGATTGATGGTAGTGCTATCAAGCCCCTGGCAGGCTACATCAATGTTAAATATTTTGAACTTTTTCATAGAGTTCTGGAGGTGAACAGCCAAAAAATGTGTTGCTTTAACCACGTGCCTTTATAGTCCATGGAATTCTCCAGGCCAGAGTACTGGAGTGGGTAGTCTTTCCCTTCTCCAGGGGGTCTTCCCAACCTAGGGATCACACCCAGGTCTCCTGCATTGCAGGTGAATTCTTTACCAGTTGAGCCACTAGGGAAGCCCAAGAATACTGGAATGGGTAGCCTATCCCTTTGCCAGCGGATCTCCTCGACCCAGGAATCGAACCAGGGTCTCCTACATTGCAGGCGGATTCTTTACCAATTGAGCTACTAAGGAGGCCTCTAGGATAGATAAGCCTCCTACAAATTTTAAACCTGATGCTTATGGTCATGATAAGAGCTGCAGCAAAATATAAGCCCTTTTATATTTCTTTAGAAATATATTCTAAAGAATATATTTCTTTAGAACAATGTTTCTCACACTGTATACAAGAGATCCTTTTATTTTAACTGGGCCTTACAGAAGTGTGAGCCTAGTGTTTGCTGGAAGGTAACTCTCAATCCCATCACCTTCCCAAAAGCATATTAGTATTTAGTATAATTCTAGTCTGATATTAATGAATTTAATAACTACTGATTTAGTTTGTAGTTTTTAAGCTACACAATTTCAGGGCTGATTTGTATGCTCAGATATTTTTTCATGTGAAAGACATCATATAATTTGTCTTAAAATTATGGCACTCATAGTTTAGACTGGGAATTGCAAAACTGCTCTCCAGAGTGACAAGGGAACCATAGGAAGGGCATGTCCTCAAAACATGTTTTCAACTTTTTTCTAGTGCAAAGGATTCAACACACATATTTTTATGATGTTGAATAAAAACTTAAAAAGCTGTGATGGCCTTGATATGTGAAGATAGTAGTGAAATTGATAAGCTTTATTAATGAATCATAATTAATTGGGAAATACTTTCTCATATTATTTCTTGAGAACTGTTTTTAAGTTGAAATGGAAATCAGAACTACTGCAACAAAAAGGTAATTGTGGGGGACAGAGGATTAGTAAAAGGTAAGAGACTTCAGACACAAAAAGGACTCTGGCCAAATTAACAATTCTTATGTAAAATGGCATATCATGTTTTACTTCTTTCCTCATCTCTGCATTATTCCTTCTTATATCTAAACATCAAAATTGTTTGTGCACCCAAATAAAGGATGACAGAATTCAATCCCTACAGTTCTCATCTAATTTATAAGGCCAATAACTGCAAAACATATGTCAGCTCCAATTCAAACTTTCCAGGAAAAGATTACCAATCTTGATTAAATGCCCACATTGGAATAATGCTGAAGAGCACACTCCTGTAACTAAGTTGAAGGTATTGAAATGGTCTGCAGTGAACAAACAGCTTAGACAAACATGATTTTCTCAACTACATTTGGCCTCTTACCTATGCAAATACACACCTGTGCACAAACACACACACACACACACACACACTACACACACACACACTACACACACACACACACAAACATACCCATACTCTTCTTCTCTTACATTCAATTCCTGCTGCTATTGCTGTTAAGTCACTTCAGTCGTGTCCGACTCTGTGTGACCCCATAGACGGCAGCCACCAGGCTCCCCCATCCCTGGGATTCTCCAGGCAAGAACACTGGAGTGGGTTGCCATTTCCTTCTCCAATGCATGAAAGTGAAAAGTGAAAGTGAAGTCACTCAGTCATGTCCGACTCTCAGAGACCCCATGGACTGCAGCCCACCAGGCTCCTCCATCCATGGGATTTTCCAGGCAAAGTACTGGAGTGGGGTGCCATTGCCTTCTCCCATTCAATTCCTACAAAGTCCAATTATTCATCTAAAAGCCAGAAAGACACCCACCTCTTTTACAAAGGGAAATATCCTACAGTGATATCCTAAAGTGATGTATGCGTTGGGATGTCCTAGCCAGTTTTCTGAGTCCTCTAACAGTGTGAATTTTACACTTATTGTAGAGAACTGTTTGACAGGATTTACCAAATCTGGTTGCTCAGTGGTTAAGATTCCACCCACAATGCAGGAGACACAGGTTAGACCCCTGATCCCCTGGAGAAGGAAATGGCAACCCAGTCCAGTATTCTTGCCTGGGAAATCCCATGGACAGAGGAGCTTGGCAGGCTACAATCCATGGGGTCACAAAAGAGTTGAACATGATTTAGTAACTAAATACAAAACAAACTAAAGCTGAACATACGTGCATCCAAATATAAGCAATTATACTTCTCGATATATGTACAACATAAATTAAAACCAAAAGACATGTACAAAATGTTTAGAGCAGTATTATTCATAAATACTCAAATATTGAAAAGCATCAATTATTCACCAACAATAGAATGAATAAATATATCTAGCTATATTAATATAATGAAATACTATTTCAAAATGTAAATTGACAAACTTCTGCTACACACAACAACAATTATAAATTTCATAAGCATAATATAGGTAAAGTAAATGAGACATGAGGGTCGATATGGTATTTACAAATGTGTACATAGTTCAAAAGAGGAAAAACTAATGTAAAATGATAGAAATAGGATATTAGTTTCAATCTGGAGAAGGGGAAAGAACAACAGCCCCAAGAAGTACCCTGCACTTAATTATGGTCAAGGACATGTAACAAAGGGAAAAGCAGCCTTTGACTTACAGGCCAGCCTAGATACTATTAACTTTTACTGTTTAGGTCAAAACAACAACAACAACAACTTGCTATTTCCTCAGCAAAGTTATGCAAAAATAACCAATTTTGAGGGTATATGTGAAATTCAAATAAAAAACCAATTATGTGAATGTTAAGGTAAAATGCATTAGGATATGTCAAGAAACTTGCCAAAATGACATCTTTCTTAATAATCCTTTAATCTATTATTACATTCTAGTGTTATCTTCATATTAATGTGAATTACAGGCAAAATCTTCAGTGAGATAGGCTTGCCTTCATGACAATTATGTTCAAAAAGGAGATAAACATTTACTAAGTTATTTAGAGACCTTGGGCTTCCCTAGTGACTCAGATGGCAAAGAATCTGCCTGCCAGTACCGGAGATACCGGAAACTTGTGTTTGATTCCAGGGTCAGGAAGATCTCCTGGAGAAGGAAATGGCAACCTTCTCTGGTATTCTTGCCTGGAGAATCCCACTGACAGAGGAGTCTGGCGGGCTACAGTCCATAGTGTAGGAAAGTCGTCGACACAACTGAGTGACTAAGACAAACAGTGAGAGCCTTAGCTCTCAAACACCATTAGCCAAGAATTAGCTCTGCCTTCAACTCCAATTCAAATTCTTTGTCACGTAAACCTCCCTTTTTTGCTTTAAAAATCTCCTTGTTTTACTCCCTAGAAGGGTGCTCTTTGGATTCCTATCTGAATCTATGTGCACCCCACAACTATGATCTGACCCAAATAAATACCATTTGCTTGACTATTGCCTCCTAGGATTGTTTAGGTTGATAGTCCATAAAAGCACCACATTTTTGTTTTTTCCACAGACACAAAGACTTAGGTCATAATAAGTAAATAAATACATTATTCATTTGCTTGGCCAAATAATATCAGTAATTTTGAAAAATATTGAGGTAAGTATAGAAAGTTCTTGGACAAGACATCAGACAGGAAGGAAATCAAGACATGAGTGAGTTGCCAGAGGAAGTATTTGCAGCAAAACTAGCAAAAACTCTCCACTCAGAAAGACGATGAGTAGAAATTCTTTAAGCCATATTCAGTGGTGCAGATGAAATAAAATGAAGTTTTTTGAAAACAAACCTAATGGAAAATCTATTGCCTTATCATACCGTTGAAGGAAGTAATTCATACTAGAATATTAGGATATCATACAGAGGCAAGGCATTTAGTGGAAAGGGGCAGAATAAGCCCTAAGAGATAATATAGTATCATGTCAAAGATTTACCTGATATTTTTAGCATTCATTCACCAGAAATTATTAAAATTAGCATTAAAGATGCCACAGTCAGAATCCCTCTCTCTCTCTGTTTGAGTGATCTAGGAGAGGAAGAAGAATAAAAGTAGAATATTTCAAATTATTTTTGGTCTTTACATATTCTAAGAAGCATATACTACTCAAATATTGAAATTAAATTAACTCTGTGAATATTTAGGTACTAGTCACAGGATGAAAACAAAGATTTCTTGACCTAACATATTGGATTAAAATTCATAAAACTCAGCTGATTTACAATGGGGTTATCTTTTTCTGTTAAGAAAAATATTAAATATTTAATCTCGATTAAATATCAATTAATCTTAATTACATATATAAATACTAGAATGCACATTTTAATATTTAGTGCAAGCTTAATTCTAATAGCACAACTTGAAACTAACATTAATGTTTAACAATAAATATTCACTGAAAGATTAATGGTACAGTTTGCTTGTGGAAGCTTAAGTCATTAAGAACCATTTTGAGAACTACATTTACAGACTCAAAATATTCACAAGTATTTTAAGTACATAAATGAGGCTATAGAACAAGGTACATTGTAACTCAAAATATATTAATATATATATTCATATACAGTGGGAAATACTTCAAACTATTTTAAAAATGTCATATATTATGATAATAATGTTCTGAAATTTTCTAATTTTCTTTTTTTTTAATTTTCATCTTATGCTTTATTCATTTTAAAAAGAATTACATTGAAAAACAGAGAAACTTTCAGTGACAGTACACCAAAATGAATAATTGCACCAGCAAGCTTAGTGTTGTTTTCAAAATTCAAATCACTTTTCAAAGACCACTTATCATGAGAAAGAACTCCATTTCAACTACTTGTGCTCTTTCTCCCAGTAGCTGCTGGGTAGAAGAAGTTATGTAAAATAGATAATAGATGTTTTAATCTAATCACTCTGATCAAGTTATCAATACCTAAGAATTTCCATGTGTACATATTCATGCATGCATTATCTTTTAAGCCCCCAAACTTCCCAGTGGTATAATTATATATTCCTTGCTCAATTCTTATGAAATACTTCTTAAGGACCAATAGACAACCTACTGATCATACTGAAAATGGAAGCAATTTAAGTGTCCATAATAGATGAATGGATAAAGAAGATGTGACATATATATCCATTTATGTGTGTGTGTGTGTGTGTGTGTATATATATATATGCATGTATATATAATATATGTACACATATATACATTATAATGTAATATTGCTCTGCCACAAAAAAGAATGAAATCTTACCATTTCCCACAACATGGATGTGTCAGGAGAGTGTGTAATTTCCTCAGTTCTGTCTCATCACAACAAACATATGAAGTGATGGACGTTAAAGCCCTTGGTGAGTCACAACTCTCAGACAGTGTTACAGCTCTGTGTTATAGCCCAGTTGTATTTAGATAATAAAGGAAAATACATCCTTGAGGAGTGAGGGCATGTCAACCCAAAAGATGCGAAGAGAAGAGAGAGAGAGCATGGGAGAGAGATTCCCGGCCCTTTGGGTCTCCTTTTTGTATGTTTTGTTTCCTTCCCCTGGGCCTGCCCTATGTAAATTGGGCTAGCCAGGAGTGCTGTTTATTCTACCTGAGGTCCTCACTCTGGTCTTCGGACCTTTTTTCTATTTTCATGGGCTTTTCCCTTTCTTGTCTTTCAGTGCAGGAGTCCAGCTCCAGCAGTCAGGGAATCAGCCTGAAGGGATGAGCGGTATATGCAGATAATGATGTAGCTTCTGACTCAAGGTGCGGGACTACATGTTTATTTCAAGCTTCAGATTTTCTTTTATACTTTGACAAAAGCATTAGGTCAGAGGTTTGACATTTTCAGTTCCCCTCCCACCCAGATTTATTGTCTTCAGAAATCGTTGCCCTTCAAACAGAGTTCCTGCTTCAGCGATTCTCTCAGAATTGGCTTTACTATCTATTATCTACTTCCTCTTATGTGTCCTATACTTAACTTGTGATTACATTGTAACTCATGCTTATGTCTGGGCTGCATACCACATTCCTCAGTTTGTTTCTTATCTTTCTAAATCCTGTTTGCCCCTAGAATCCTAAGTTCAATATCTCCTAAAAAGGCTTCTAGATATTCTTAATTATTCCTAAACCCTAAGCTCAGCAAACTTCTTTTGCCATAAACAGTCCCCTCACAAACAGGTCTCAGATAACAATCCTTCCCATGGCCTCAAGCTGTGGCCTATATGTTCATCCTGGAACATTCTTTGTAAAGATCCTTGAACAAACGTCAATGGTTAGTTTATAGATTAATTTCTGGGCACAACTGCAGAAGGCTTTGCACTTTCTCATGTTTCTTTCAAGAACAATAAGCACCTTAACATTCTTTCCAGCCAACCCTACCAAAGAAAGGAAGAAACAAGTCAGAATCACAAGACCTAACTCCTTCATTCTGGGACAGTTCCTGTGGGATGAGGAGAGGGGGTTGGGGCTGTGCCTTCATTTTCTCAGTAATGCCTAACGCGACTCCCAATATCTCCCCCTTAATTTTTGGAGCATAAGTATGAAACTCAGTACATAAAGCAGAAACACTTCAGTTGAGTATTCTGAAAAGGCACGGGGCTAATACACAAATTAGAACCAACAGGCATAAGCACATGGCTGCATTAATCATTATTGTAAAAAAGGATCCATGGGAAAGATACCCCTCCAGATTTTTAAAAAGGGAATTAGAAAGCCATTGAGAGGAAAAGTCAGACTCCACCTGCTTCATACTCTGAATATCCTGATGTAACTTAGAAATATCAATACTAAAATCTGAATGATTCCAAACACCTAAAATATGATTCCTAATGCATTCCCAAGAATGTACAGAATCATTCACTTGTAGAGGGGTAATGCACATCCGTTTAAATTCAGCATGGCACCTTAAAGACAACTTAATTTTTAAATTTGTAATTTCTTGCCCTATAAGCAGGACTACTTCTTCTAAAGCATTTACCTTATTTTCTATTTTCCTATCTATAATTTCCTGTGTAGTAAGAGCTATGAAGGCATTTTTGGACAGCTGATCTACAAACGAGGCAGTATGCATTTCTTTTGACAGGGAAATAGCAGAAACCGTAACTGAAGCAATTATAGCAATCAAGGCAGTTATTCCCACAATCAGAGCTGCAATGAATCTCTTAGGTCAAGAAATTAAGCCATTAAATTCATACAAAATTTTCAATGCATAATCATCAAACCATTGTCCCTCTAATTTTACAGGAACGATAAAATATGGTGGTTGCTTTACAATCATCACAGCCTTATAATTACTATAATCATTCCCATCAACACAATTTGATATAAAACAATTCACACATTCGACATTATAAACAGTTTCTCCTTCAAAAACTTCCAAATCATTCCTATTTCTGGCCAACAAAAAGGCATAGGGAGAATGTACGCAGGCCCATACAATATATCTTTGTTCATTTAAAGGTCTATGTGAAGTCACAGGTGCCATAGCAGCCAATGCTCTCCATAATTCAGGCTGTATGGGACCTGTTCCATTGAAATTCACTAAAGGAGGAACCCATCCGTTAACATGCCACCTAGTAATTGCTAAAGAATAAGGGATGAATGAATCATTCCATATGGATCTATAAGGTTCTTCAAAAATCAAGTTCAATCGTTGATCTGAAAGATAGGGGCACCCCCATTCGGTCAGAAAATGTCTGGTGGCAACAATGGGAATAGATAAGTTTAGGGCATACATGCATTCTTTTCAATGAGTAAAGCCAGAAATTCTGCTTATGCTTTCCCAGGCCTTGTTCATCAGAATCTGGAGGGGGGAGTGCACAGCTCAGAAAGCCCTTTAAATGAGGGGTTGCCTGTTTTATGGCATCATATAGTTTTTATTGCACCCCCGGCATCAGCAGCTGTAAGGACCAAAAGTCTCTCTTGCCATTGCTTCTTGGAGAATCAGTAAACATACCTTTCAAGGAAGTGCTAACACATCCATTCAAAACCGGATCTAATCCTTGTAAGGAGGAAGGTATGGCAAAGCAAATAGGTGGATAAATGGACACACCTGAAAAATTGAAGGGAGTGCTGACCACTGCTTTAGCATTATTAGGATAGATGGAAGCCCGTCCCAAAAGATGAGTATCATTGACAAAAACGCAAATAGGCTCATCATTCAATCAACAGGCTGAAATGAAGGTGGATTAGGCAAATAGGCCCAATGAACTTTTTCTGCACTGGAGGGCCTTGGATGACAAGCCAGCACAGCAAGCATAGCCACAAACGTTACCATGGGAGTGGCCTCATGTCTCCCCCTTTTTATTAATTCTTCAGCCTGTTGAGCTGACCGCATGTTGGCACCGTGCTGGAGGTAGTTGCTTGAGTATGATGACAGTGACAAGGTGGAGCGGAATACGGTTGGACTCGATCAGCATGTCTATCCTGAAGCGCCAAGTGCCTGAGGAGATGTACTAGTGGTGAAGCCTCAGGTGAAGGGTCATTCGCCCTTCGGCTTCTCCTTGGCTCCCTCAGGTCCGGACTCAACAAGCGTCTGATCTCCCCATCTTCCCTTGGTCCTGGACTCCAGGACTCCAGGGATCTCAGTGACCTCAGGGGTCTTCATGATCTTGGAGAGCTCATGGGACTGGACATGTAGAATCAGTCTGTCAGGAATCCAAACAGGAGAAGTGGAATCCTGTGGAAACACACAAGCATACCCTCTCCTGCAAGTTAACAGCACATCTGGCCCTTTCCACTCTCTGATAAGGAAGTCTTTCCACTTGACCAGGGGCTGAGCCGCAGCCCCTTCAGGAATCCAGTGTCTCATCATTGCAGTCTGCCCCTGTGTGTCCACGTTTAAATGATTAATTACAAACAAAGCATGGTGTAGAACATGATGTGGAGAGGAATACTTAAATTCTTCCTGTCTTAATTTAGCTATATGATTTTTTTAAGTCTGGAACGCCCTTTCTACTATGGCTTGGCCTTTGGGATTATAAGGTATTCCTGTTGAATGCACTATAGAAAATTGTTGACAAAATCTATCTCTCCCTTTTTTTTTTTTTTTGATATTATACATGTTTCAATGCCATTCTCCCAAATCATCCCAACAAAATCTCTTAAAAGCAGCAGAAGTATAAGCTGGGGCATTATCTGTTTTTATCTGTTCAGGGAGTACTATTTGAGAAAATCATTGAAACAAGTGCTGAATTACATTTTTTGCTGCTTCACCTGATCTAGCAGAGGCTGTAATAACATGAGAAAAGGTATCCATGGTAACATGCACAAAGGACAGTTTTCCAAAGGCCAGGGTATGAGTTACGTCCATATGCCAGAAAGCATTAGGCCTATGGCCTTGGGGATTTACTCCTAATGGTAGAGATGAATAAGATGTTGGGCAATTTGGACATAACTTAACTATTTGTCTAGCTGCTTCCCTAGGGATATGAAATTCATACCTTAAACCAGCTGCGTTTTGGTGGTGAATTTTGTGAGAATTTTTGGCCTTGTCAATCTTTTCATGTAAGTTTAAAGCAATTACTTTATTTAATGCATCTGCCAAAGCATTTCCTTCATGTAAAGGGCTGGGAAAGCCAGAATGGACTCTAATATGTCCCACAAAATATTTCTTATCTCTATGCTTAATCTCCTTCTGTAAATCAGATAACAAGGAGAAAATGGTAGTCTTATTTTCCGGAATATTAGCAGTCTCAATATGAGGAAACAACCCTACAATATATCGGGAGTCAGTCAAAAGATTGAAGGTACGGTCTCTCAAATGTTGAAAAGCCCAAATAACCACTCTTAACTCAGCTCTCTGGGCAGATGTCTCTTCGGTTACCTGAACATGGGATTTTCCATTAATAATTGTGACTGCTTTACCATTAGAGGAACCATCTGTGAAAACTAAAATTGCCCCTTCCAAAAGTTGAATTTCTATTCAGAATTTCCTCAGAAAAATCACAGAATGTGTTTTCAAAAAATGCAAAAGGGGACTTGAGGGCAAATGAAACAAAATTTGACCCCTGAAATCTATCAGGGCAACTTGCTAAACATCCCTATTTTGTAAAAGAAGTTGCAGTTGATCATTATTAAATGGAATCACTATATTTGCTACTTCCTTTCCAAAAAGTTCCACACTTCTTTTTCTACCTTTTATAATTAATTGTACCACCAAGCTGGGATAAGACAAAACTATTTTTCTTGGGGTCACTGGTAGATGGAACCATTCCAATGGGCCTTCTTGCCACAAGCATCCTGTAGGTGTATGTTCTGTGGTGAGAATAATTAAATCTCATCCTCTGGTAATATTCGGAGAAGGCAATGGCACCCCACTCCAGTACTCTTGCCTGGAAAATCCCATGGACAGAGGAGGCTGGTAGGCGGCAGTCCATGGGGTCGCACAGAGTTGGACACAACTGAGTGACTTCACTTTCACTTTTCACTTTCATGCATTGGAAAAGGAAATGGCAACCCACTCCAGTGTTCTTGCCTGGAGAATCCCAGGGATGGGGAAGCCTGGTGGGCTGCTGTCTGTGGGGTCGCACAGAGTCGGACACAACTGAAGTGACTTAGCAGCAGCTGGTAATATTAATCTTAATTAACTGATCATTTAAAGCCTCATCCACTTTAACAAGAGCTGACTTTGCCTCACTAGTCAATTTTCTCTTAGAACTGGGATCAGGATCACCCTTTAAGCAATCAAACAGAGGTTTTAAATCTGCAGTAGTTAGTCTTAAGTGTGGGCGTATCCAATTAATATCCCCTAATAATTTCTGGAAATCATTTAAAGTTAGTAAATGATCTCTCCACAGCTGCAAAGGGACATGACTCACAGTATGGGTATTTAACACCCTCCCTAAATAAGAAAAAGGAGGATTTACTTGTATCTTATCTGGAGCTATCTTTAAACCCCAGTTTTCAAGGCCTCAATCAATTCAGATAAGATTTGTTGCAACAAGGCTCTATCCTTAAGGGCAGTCAAAATATCATCCATATAATGTACCAAATATAGATCTTTATACCTTCCTCTAACATTCTGCACAGCTTGATCCACAAATTTCTGACACAAGGTGGGGCTATTTTTCATTCCCTGAGGCAAAACCTTCCATTGAAACCTTCTATGCTGCCAAGTTGCTTCAGTCGTGTCAGACTCTGTGCGACCCCATAGACCGCTCCCCCATCCCTGGGATTCTCCAGGCAAGAACACTGGAGTGGGTTACCATTTCCTTCTCCAATGCATGGAAGTGAAAAGTGAAAGTGAAGTCGCTCAGTCGTGACAGACTCTTAGTGACCCTATGGACTGCAGCCTACCAGGCTCCTCCGCCCATGGGATTTTCCAGGCAAGAATACTGGAGTGGGGTGCCATTGCCTTCTATAGGGTTGTTTAAAATTAGCTGAAGGGAGACTGAAAGCAAACCTTTTACAATCCTGAACAGCCAGGGGGATGGTAAAGAAACAATTCTGTAGATCTATAACAATCACATTATATTGAAAGGGCACAGCTACTGGGGAAGGGAAACCCGGCTGAAGGGCCCCCATGTCTTCCATAGTTGCATTCATAGCTCTCAAATCTTGTAACAATCTCCATTTTCCTGATTTCTTCTTAATGTCAAAAATAGGAGTATTCCAGGGGCTATTAGAAGGCTCTATATGGCTGGCTACCAGTTGTTCCATAACTAAATCCTCAGCTGCCTGCAGCTTTTCAGCTGTTAAGGGCCATTGCTCCACCCATACCGGATCATCAGATTTCCAGGTAATAGGGTCGGCAGCAAGAGCAACAACCTCTAGGATAAATTTGAATATCCTAAACCTTCTCTATTCTTGTTAGGAACAGTTTCTAATGGAGAAACAATTCCCTGCTGATCTTTACCAAGCCCCTTGTCAGGATTATACGTCATTTGCAGCATTTGGTTAGTAACATTTTCATCTGGGCTGTATAAAAGCATTCCCATCTGAGATAATATATCTCTCCCCCATAAAGAAAAAGGTAGTGAAGGAGTCACATATGGACAAAAGGTGCTTTGTGCCCCCTTCTCTTCTGACCATGTCAAAATTTGTGAGCTCTTAGCAACAGAGGGCATTGACTCTATTCCTACCAAGCCAGCATTGGTTAGACGTGTTGGCCAGGATGAGGGCCAATCTTTTCCAGCAATGCAAGAGACATCTGCTCCAGTATCCTACAGCCCTGACATTCTATTTCCTTGAATTAAAAGATCTTTCAAAAGCCTTGAAGCTGTAATTTCCTGCACTCAAAAGGCTAGATCACTAGATCCAAATCCTCTGAGGCCCCTAGCTTGAGACGTCAAGGTTCTTTTTGTCTGATAATAAGGTAAAAGCAAAAGTTGTGCTATTCTTTGACCTTTACTAATTTGCACAGTTCTGGCAGGCGGCGAGATAAAAACTTTAATTTCCCCAGTATAATCAGAATCTACTGCACCAGGCACTACTGAAATTCGTTCAAGGGAAAGCGAGCTACACCCCAGTATAAGTCCTACAATGCCCTCAGGTAGGGGGCCAGCCACTCCCATTGGAATCAGAGTGACCGGTATGTCAGGGGTTAATATTGTTGCAGTGGAAGAACTGAGGTCCAGTCCTGTACTACCTGGGGTTGCTCTGAGGAGTTCTGAGATGGAACAAAGGGAATAAAGGGATTCAATGCAACTGCCCCTATTGTTGTCTGGGGCCGGGTCTGCCCCTGCTGCTCATTTCCCTGAAACTGGGAAAAATTACTTCCTTGTACTCAGGGGGTGAGCATAGTCCCATCCTTATGGAATTTAGATCTACAGTCTTTTGTCCAATGATACCCCTTCTGGCCTTGGTGGCAAGGTGTCTTTGGAGGGTTAGTTTTAATCTGTATTGGCATGGCTTGTTGTCCCTGCTTGGCAGGACATTGCTAGCAAAAATGCCCCATTTGGCCACAAGAGAAACACTCTATTTGTAGAATCATTTCCATTAGGGTTAATCTTTTTTCTCATTCCCTGAATAACTTGGGCAGCAGTTTCTCCCTTCAAGGCTGCGGCTAAGGCAACCCCCTGCATAAAGGAAGTTTCTACTTCCTGGCAGGTCTGTATGTAAGTCCAAAGACTTCCTTTACTTCTAACAGGTCTAAGCAATGCTTGACAGGTAGAATTGACATTCTCATAAGCCAGTTGTTTAAGAACTATCTCTGCTGGCTCAGTACTCTTAATAGTTCTTTCTACAGCAGTTTTCAATCTGGCCACAAAGTCTTCATATCTCTCATCAGGTCCCTGTTTGATATTACTCAAAGTGAATAACTTTCCATCTGAAGGGGGCAAAGATTTCCATGCCAAGATACCAATGGCTATAATCTGATTAAGTGCTTCTTTAGACAACCTTGCTTGGACTATATTAGATTTGTATTCTTCATCTCCTTTTAATGCCACAAATCGCACTGTCCTGAGCTGTGGACCATTCAGTTCAGTTCAGTTCAGTCATTCAGTCGTGTCCGACTCTTTGTGACCCCATGAATCGCAGCACGCCAGGACTCCCTGTCCATCACCAACTCCCTGAGTTCACTCAGACTCACGTCCATCGAGTCAGTGATGCCATCCAGCCAATTCATCCTCTGTCATCCCCTTCTCCTCCTGCCCCCAATCCCTCCCAGCATCAGAGTCTTTTCCAATGAGTCAGCTCTTCACATGAGCTAGCCAAAGTACTGGAGTTTCAGCTATAGCATCATTCCTTCCAAAGAAATCCCAGGGCTAATCTCTTTCAGAATGGACTAGTTGGATCTCCTTGCAGTCCAAGGGACTCTCAAGAGTCTTCTCCAACACCACAGCTCAAAAGCATCAATTCTTCAGCACTCAGCCTTCTTCACAGTCCAACTCTCACATCCATACATGACCACAGGAGAAAACATAGCCTTGACTAGACAGACCTTTGTTGGCAAAGTAATGTCTCTGCTTTTGAATATGCTATCTAGGTTGGTCATAACTTTCCTTCCAAGGAGTAAGCGTCTTTTAATTTCATGGCTGCAGTCACCATCTGCAGTGATTTTGGAGCCCCCAAAAATAGAGTCTGACACCGTTTCCACTGTGGACCATTAGAGGTTTTGTTTTCTGCTGACTGTAGTATAGCCAACTTATCATACTCTGCCAACCACAGGAGGAACTCTCCTCCAGGAAGGCAAGCCTTTGCAACCGTTCTCCAGTCATATGGTGTCATCCACCTTCCAGCCAAGGCATCTAGCAGGGTGAGTGTATAGGGGGAGGTAAACCCATAATCATGACAAGCTTGTTTAAGCTCTTTCAGCAGCTTATATGGGACCGGTTCCCATTTTCCCTCTTCCTTGCTTCCTACTTCTGTTTTGGTAAAGACTAGTGGAAAGGCCATAGAGAATTCCAAGTCCCCCTGTTGTTCCAGTTCTCTTCTAGCCTGGGTGAGGCCCCCTGAGGAGGTTTTCTCTAAGGAGCACGCTCTGTATATTGTGCATGCATCTGCTTCAAAAGCTCCTTTGTTTCAGAAAACTCTTTATCTTCCTCAGCCTCAGGCAATGCTCTGGGAGGCTTTGGGGGCAAAGTGGGGAACTCCTGGGCCCTGGGAGGTGAAAACGGAGGTGGCGGTGATTGCCTTAAATCAGAAAGTGACGGATAAATTTTTAAAGGTTTGCGTAGAGGAGGAGAGGCCCCTCTAGGGTGCCTGGCCACAGCGTCCTGCAAGTCCTCCCCGTTCTCCAGAGGTAGAGCACAGTCTCCCTCCTTTTCTTCATCAATGGCAGAAAACATGATCTGCACAGAAGGCAGAGACCCACCATCCACGGCTGTAGCTTCTCCCAAAGGCTGTCTAACAGCCTCATGCCGAGGGTCCAGGACGTCCCTAACCATATTCTACAGAGCAAAAGCATCCATAGGAACATTTTCTGGCCCATGCAAAGTATAAAACAAATGTAACTGATCTCCAACCTTAGTCCAGGTTTCTAGATTTATGGTGCCCTCCTCAAGAAACCATGGGCATTGCTCTTGGACAAAAATTAGAAATTTAGACAGTCTTCCTGTGCGTACCTTAACGCCTCTATGGGCTAACATGTGAAGTAATATTTCAATAAACATTTGTCTACTCTTGGATTCAGAGAAACCCATTTTCCTAGAGAATATTCTTATTCCTTCTGTACCCTCCTCACCCTGCCTAAACTGTAGAGGGGTGCTGGCCTCCCACAGGTACAATCCTAACCACTCTGCATTGCAGTCACGAAGTTACTTACCCTCCAGATGCCCCACGTTGGGTGCCACTTGCCGGAGTCCAGCTCCAGCAGCCAGGGAATCAGTCTGAAGGGATGAGTGGTGTCAGCAGATAATGATGTAGCCTCTGAATCAAGGTGCGGGACTACATGTTTATTTCAAGCTTCAGGTTTTCTTTTATACTTTGACAAAAGCATTAGGTCAGAGGTTTGACATTTTCAGTTCCCTCCCACCCAGATTTATTGTCTCCAGAAATCATTGTTGCCCTTCAAACAGAGTTCCTGCTTCAGTGATTCTCTCAGAATCAGCTTTACTATCTATTATCTACTTCCTCTTATGTGTCCTATACTTAACTTGTGATTACATTGTAACTCATGCTTATGACTGGGCTGCATACCACTTTCCTCAGTTTATTTCTTATCTTTCTAAATCCTGTTTGCCCCTAGAATCCTAAGTTCACTATCTTCTAAAAAGGCTTCTGCTGCTGCTGCTGCTGCTGCTAAGTCACTTCAGTTGTGTCCAACTCTGTGCAACCCCATAGACGGCAGCCCACCAGGCTCCCCCGTCCCTGGGATTCTCCAGGCAAGAACAGTGGATCGGGTTGCCATTTCCTTCCCCAATGCATGAAGTGAAAAGTGAAAGTGAAGTTGCTCAGTCGTGTCCGACTCTCAGCGACCCCATGGACTGCAGCCTACCAGGCTCCTCCATCCATGGGATTTTCCAGGCAAGAGTACTGGAGTGGGGTGCCATTGCCTTCTCCCAAAAAGTCTTCTAGCTATTCTTAATTATTCCTAATCCCTAAGCTCAGCAAACTTCTTTTGCCATAAACAGTCCCCTCACAAACAGGTCTCAGACAACAATCCTTCCCATGGCCTCAAGCTGCAGCCTAAGTGTTCATCCTGGAACATTCTTTGTAAAGATCCTTGAACAAATGTCAATGGTTACTTTATAGATTAATTTCTGGGCACAACTGCAGAAGGCTTTGTGCTTTCTCATGCTTCTTTCAAGAACAATAAGCACCTTAACATTCTTTCCAGCCAACTCAACTGAAGAAAGGAAAGAACAAGTCAGAATCACAAGACCTAACTCCTTCATCCTGGGACCATGCCTGTGGGACGAGGACAGGGGGTTGGGGTCATGCCTCCATTTTCTCAGTAATGCCTAACGTGGGTCCTGACATTTTAGGCACCATTCTAGACTCCTTTTTCCTATTCTAACTACCAAACAGTCCCCCCTTAAGAGATGGGAAGCCCAATTCTTTGGAAATAGGGATGTCGAGGTCTTTCTGGCTACTTCCTGCTGAACTGGGATGGGGAGGGGAATTGGGCCTACCCCTCTTGCTAGTCTCAGGTCTCAGAGTCCTTATAGCAGTGTCCATCTAAGGGTGAATGATATCTTCCATGGTCAGCTGTAGTTTTATATATCCTTGTTGAACTGGCACTGCATGTTGTAGCTTGTTGACCTAGGAAGAGACAAAATGTGTTCAGTTCAGTTCAGTTGCTCAGTCGTGTCCAACTCTTTGCAATCCCATGAATCACAGCATGCCAGGACTCCCTATCCATCACCAGTTCCTGGAGTTCACTCAAACTCATGTCCATTGAGTCGGTGATGCCATCTAGCCATCTCATCCTCTGACAATTGATAATACATGAAGCAATCATAAGCAGCATAAATATGACACAATAAGGACTAGTAGGGGCATTAGCCAACTCCAAATTCCCATTGCCATGATGGCTCTAGTCCATCTGTGTTCAGGGATCAGAAGATCTATCTCCTGTCTGTTTTGGAGTACAACCTCTGCCAATCTGTTTTGGCTCTTTAGAGCTATCCTGAGAAATCTTATCCTCAGAAACTAGATTTTGGAGTGTTCATTAGAATGGCACTCATTTGTAGTTCTGGATAGGTATCTGAGATCTCCCAGGGGCTCATAGATGTATTGAGTGTCTTCTTCTGTTTTCTTCCATGACTTGACTTGTGAGTAGTGAATCCAGGAGTCATGTCCTGGTACCTTGACTGCTGTGGGGGTAGAAAGTATTACAGGGTAGGGGCCCTTCCAAGTGGGCTGGAGTTGAGCCTTTGGGGACCCATTTTTCCAGACTTTAATTAAGACTTGAGTCCCTGGAGCATATAGTGGTGACTCCTTAAAATCTTCTGAGTCCTGGTTCACACCCCACAAGCGTATATCTTGTTGGAAATGACCAATGGCTATGGTATAAGACTGGAGGGTCTGAACCTCTGGATCTAGGAAGAGGTTATTGACATAAACAAAAGGTCTCCCAAATAGCATCTCTTAAGGACTAAGACCATCCTGTTCCTTAGGGGTAATATGGGTGTGAAGGAGAAAGAAAGTGAAAGTGAAGTCGCTCAGTCATGTCTGACTCCTTGTGACCCCATGAACTGTAGCCTAACAAGCTCCTCTGTCCATGGGATATTCCAGGCAAGAATACCGGAGTGGGTTGCATTTCCTTCTCCAGGGGATCTTCCTGACCCAGGGATCGAACCCAGGTCTCCCCATTGTAGGCAGACACTTTTACCATCTGAGTCACCAGGGAAGTAATATGGGTGTGGAGGAGAGCTATTGGTAAAGCCTCCTTCCATCCCAGGGAGGTCTCCTGGGTTATCTTTTTTATTGTTAATTTTAAGAATTGGTTGGTTCTTTCTACCTTTCCTGAAGACTGAGGCCTCCAGGCACAATGGAGATAATAAGTAATACCCAATGCTTTAGAGACCCCTTGGGTGGCCTTAGAAGTAAATGATATTCCATTGTCACTTTGTAATGACCTGAGCAGACCAAATCTTGGAATGATTTCATGGAGCAGTTTTTTGCCACCTTTTTAGCCCTCTCAGTCCGAGTGGGAAAGCCTCCAATCTATCCTGTGAATGTATCTATCATGCCTAATAGGTATTTATACCCTGGAGAAACTGGCATCTGGGTGGAGTCCATCTGCCAGTCCTCTCCTGGGTAGGTTCCACTTTGTTGGATGGGCTGGGCCAGCTGGGGTCTTCGAGCTCCTTGGGGGTTGTTTAACTGGCAAGTGGGACAAGAGGAGACCACTTGCTTTATAGTCATTTGGAGGCCTACTCCTGTGAAGGACCTTTCTAGTAATCTTTGGAGGGCCTTTTCCCCTAAATCAATAGTGGCATGTAAGGAGTTAACCAACTTCCATTGGAGGTCCCCAGGCAGAAAAAGGAGTCCCTACTTTTGGAACCACCCCATATGATCTTCTTGAAAGCCCTCACTCTTAGCTTTAAGAGTGTCACCTTCTGTATATGAAGGAATTTCTGGCAAATTAGTCTGTGGAACTAAGGTGGCAAGCCCTATTAGGTCATTGTTCTGTAATGCTGCTCTCTTAGCTGCCTGATCAGCTGCTTGGTTCCCTCGTGCCACTTCCATGCTCCCTTGTTGGTGTCCTTTACAGTGGGAGATTAAAACCTCAGCAGACAAATGGACTGCCTCCAAGAGTCTAAGGATTTGATCACCATATTTGATTGGGGACCCTCAGGTGGTCAAGTAGCCTTTCTTTCCAAATAGCAGCATGTGCATGTAGCACCAGAAAGGCATACCTGGAGTCAGTGTAAATGGCTACTATTTTTCCTTTTCCCAGCTCTAAAGCTAAAGTCAGGGCTACGAGCTCAGCTAATTGGGCTGAAGTACCTGGTGGCAAACGTTTAGCCTCTACGGTCTCAAAATTGGAGATTACTGCATATTCGGCTCTTCTTTTTCCATCCAAGACAAAGCTGCTTTCATCAGTGTACCAGATTTCCTCAAGATTGGTCAGAGGATCTTCCGACAATCCCTCTTGGGGTTTTGTCCTGTGGTCCAAGGTTTCTAGGAAAGAATGAAAGGAGAGAGAGCCCTCGGGGGTAGGCAGGAGGGTGGAAGGGTTAAGAACCTTACAAGGGGATATAGTGAGGCCTGGATTTTCCATCAGCACTATTTGATATCTGAGGATTCTTTGATCAGACATCCATAAATGGCCTCTGCCATTTAGGAGCTGTTTCACTTGGTGGCTTGTAAAAATAGTTAGTTTGCCCCCAAAAGAAAGTTTTAAAGCATCTTCTATCAGGACTACAATAGCTGCAAGTTTTCGAAGGGAGGGCGAGATTTCTTCCCAATAAGGGAGGAGAACTGTGAGGAACCATTGGAAACTGGTTGGAAAATATTTGTCCATCCTAGCAACAAAGTGCTCAGGTGAATCTTTTTGTAGCTGTTTTTCCTGTAGCACCCAAAATGGTACAGGTTTGGGAGGAGAAGGCTCTGGAGGAGATCAGTACAGAGTAGTTAGTCCCTGTGTCAACCAATAAATTCTTGGACTACCTGCCACATCCAGTTGCACCCTTGGCTCCAGCCCTGTGACAGTTATCTGTGACAGGTGGGCTGACTAGAGCAGGCTGCTTTAGTCCTGTTGAACCATCCAGAGGGAGGACTTGGCATTTGACCTTGAGGCTCTTGCATCCTGAGGGCAGAGTGCTGCCCAATGTCCCAGTTGATGGCATTTATAGCCAGCTGTTTTAGAAGAATTGTTGTAGTTTGGACACTTTTTGGCCTAATGCCCCGCCTGTCTACAGATTAGGGATTTGCTTCATGCCTTGTCCTTCAAGGACTTGGGGTTTGCCATAGGGCTTCCCTGGAAGGTGGCCAGCATCTGGGCACGCCTAGTCTCTTTCCTTTTCTCCCTCTCCTGGGCCTTGGCCTTCTTCTCCTATTCTCTGTTATAAAAGGTATTTGTGGCTATCTGGACCATCTCAGCTAAAGAGGGTGCGGGGTCCTGCTGCTGTAGCTCTTGTAACTTTATTCTGATATCTATGCACATTGGGACAGGAATTTGTCTTTTAAAATCACCTGTCCCTAGTAAGAGTTTAAGTCCAGGTTGGCAAACTTTTGGAGGGCCTCTTTTAGCCTTTCCAGAAAGGCAACAGGGTCTCGTTGGGCTCCTGAGTTATTTCTGAGACTGGGCACAGTCCCACAAGTAATAGGCTTCTTTCTGTTTTCACCAGTGGACTTCCTTAGGGGTGAGTCTTTCTGAAGCTGATCCTACCCAGTACTATTGCAACCTGAGAGACAGGCGTCCCTGGGTCAGGGTGCAGATCCCCAGGCAAACTGAGGCATGACAGCCTCCTGGAGATCGAATCTCCAGGCAGGTTGAGGCAGGTCGGCCTCCCAGGAATTGGATCCCTGGACAGGTTGAGGCGTGATGACCTACTGGGACCCCTGGACTGGTGAATCTCCATGCAGGCTGAGGCATGACAACGTTTCAAGGACCAGATCCCTATGCAGGTCAAGGCAGGTTAATCTCCTGGGACCCCCAGACTGGAGCTGGATGTTTCCAAGGAATCCAGCATAACCAGTGCTGGGTAAGATTAAGGGGTGATAATTTTAACTCATTGCCAGTTTATTCGCCGCAGATGGGAATAGACACCATGATGTAAAGCAATCCAAGCCTGTGCCTTGAGACTGGGAACCTAGTGAAGGAGTCATAAGCCTTATCCTCTTACTGCTTTAAGGGACTGTAAGTCACTGATTTCCTCCTCTAGTCCTCCATAAGAGCAGGTTAAGGTGGCTCCAATGGTAAACATTTCATTAACATAGACCTACTTTAGGTAATAACAGAAGTAATGACAAAGGAGTAGGTTATCTGGCCCTGTTAGGGGCATTACAGTACTTTAATAATAGGCTGGGTAGAGCAATGTTGCCTACAAGAAGGTAGGGTCCTGCCTGTAGGAGTCAGTAATTGGCTTAAGAACAAATTGGTAAGAGGTAACAGACCAGATGTTCCATAAAAGTGAAAAGGAGATTTGATCCTGGGGTATGTTTGTAACCTTAGGAGAAGGGTGGTAAGGGTTTGGGCCCAAAGAGCCTGCAGGGCCAGTTCCCAAAGTGAAAAGCATTATCCCTGGAAGCCCAATTGCCTTTGAAGAGATGCCAACTGATGCACTTCTAGCAGGAATTGTGTGCCTGTCTCCCACCCTAGGAGGTTCACTTTGACATGTTGACGTTGCACATGTTGTAGGAAACATGGAAGATGCAGACCTGAATATCTAGAGGGGCTGGATATTACACAGTATTTCCCTTCCAAGGGCCAGCTATTTTCTGGTTGTACCTCCAGAAGACTGTAGAGGCAAAATTGTGGGCACAGATGGGGCTCAGGAAGTTCAGTTCAATTCAGTTCAGTCGCTCAGTTGTGTCCGATTCTTTGCGACCCCATGAATTGCAGCACGCCAGGCCTTCCTGTCCATCACCAGCTCCCGGAGTTCACTCAAACTCATATCTGTCGAGTTGGTGATGAGATCCAGCCATCTCATCCTCTGTCATCCCCTTTTCCGCTTGGCCCAAATCCCTCCCAGCATCAGGTTCTTTTCCAAAGAGTCAACTCTTTGCATGAGGTGACCAAAGTACCGGAGTTTGAGCTTTAGCATCAGTCTTTCCAAAGAACAGCCAGGACTGATCTCCTTTAGAATGGACTGGTTGGATCTCTTTGCAGTCCAAGGGACTCTCAAGAGTCTTCTCCAACACCACAGTTCAAAACCATTGTTCTTAGGTTCTCAGCTTTCTTCACAGTCCAACTCTCACATCCATACATGATCACTGGAAAAACCATAGCCTTGACTAGATGGACCTTTGTTGGGAAAGTGATATTTCTGCTTCTGAATATGCTACTTGGTTGGTCATAACTTTCCTTCTAAGGAGTAAGCATCTTTTAATTTCATGGCTGCAATCACCATCTACAGTGATTTTGGAGCCCCCCAAAATAAAGTCTGACACTGTTTCCACTGTTTCCCTTTCTATTTCCCATGAAGTAATGGGACCAGATGCCATAATCTTCGTTTTCTGAATGTTGAGCTTTAAGCCAACTTTTTCACTCTCCTCTTTCACTTTCACCAAGAGTCTTTTCAGTTCCTCTTCACTTTCTGCCACAAGGGTGGTGTCATCTGCATATCTGAGGTTATTGATAATTCTTCTGGCAATCATGATTCCAGCTTGTGCTTCTTCCAGCTCAACGTTTCTCATGATGTACTCTGCATAGAAGTTAAATAAGCAGGGTGACAATATACAGCCTTGATGTACTCATTTTACTATTTGGAATCAGTCTGTTATTCCATGTCCAGTTCTAACTGTTGCTTCCTGACCTGCATACAGGTTTCTCAAGAGGCAGATCAGGTGGTCTGGTATTCCCATCTCTTTCAGAATTTTCCAGTTTATTGTGATCCACACAGTCAAAGGCTTTGGCATAGTCAATAAAGCAGAAATAGATGTTTTTCTGGAACTCTCTTGCTTTTTCCATGATCCAGCGGATGTTGGCAATTTGATCTCTGGTTCCTCTGCCTTTTATAAAACCAGCTTGAACATCTGGAAGTTCAAGGTTCACGTATTGCTGAATCCTGGCTTGGAGAATTTTGAGCATTATTTTACCAGCGTATGAGATGAGTGCAACTGTGGGGTAGTTTGGGCATTCTTTGACATTGCGTTTCTTTGGGAATGGAATGAAAACTGACCTTTTCCAGTCCTGTGGCCACTGCTGAGTTTTTCAAATTTGCTGGCATATTGAGTGCGGCACTTTCACAGCATCATCTTTCAGGATTTGGAACAGCTCAACTGGAATGCCATAACCTCCACTAGCTTTGTTCATAGTGATGCTTCCTAAAGCTCACTTGACTTCACTTTCCAGGATGTCTGGCTCTAGGTGAGTGATCACACCATCGTGATTATCTTGGTCCTGATGCTCTTTTCTGTACAGTTCTTCTGTGTATTCTTGTCATCTCTTCTTAATATCTTCTGCTTTTGTTAGGTCCATACCATGTCTGTCCTTTATCGAGCCCATCTTTGCATGAAATGTTCCCTTGGTATCTCTAATTTTCTTGAAGAGATCTCTAGTCTTTCCCATTCTGTTGTTTTCCTCTATTTCTTTTCATTGATCGCTGAGGGAAGCTTTCTTCTCCCTTCTTGCTATTCTTTGGAACTCTGCATTCAGATGCTTATGTCTTTCCTTTTTTCCTTTGCTTTTCGCTTCTCTTCTTTTCACAGCTGTTTGTAATGCCTCCCCAGACAGCCATTTTGCTTTTTGCATTTCTTTTCCATGGGGATGGGCTTGATCCCTGTCTCTTGTACAATGTCATGAACCTCATTCCATAGTTCATCAGGCACTCTATCTATCAGATCTCATCCCTTAAATTTATTTCCCACTTTCAGTGTATAATCATAAAAGATTTTATTTAGGTCATACCTGAATGGTCTAGTGGTTTTCCCTACTTTCTTCAATTTAAGTCTGAATTTGGCAATAACGAGCTCATGATCTGAGCCACAGTCAGCTCTTCATCTTGTTTTTGCTGACTGTATAGAGCTTCTCCATCTTTGGCTGCAAAGAATATAATCAATTTGATATCAATGTTGACTATCTGGTGATGTCCATGTGTAGAGTCTTCTCTTGTGTAGTTGGAATAGGGTGTTCATTATGACCAGTGCGTTCTCTTGGCAAAACTTTGCCCTGCTTCATTTGGTATTCCAAGGCCAAATTTGCCTGTTACTCCAGGTGTTTCTTGACTTCCTACTTTTGCATTCCAGTCCCCTATAATGAAAAAGACATCTTTTTTGGGTGTTAGTTCTAAAAGGTCTTGCAGATCTTCATAGAACCATTCAACTTCAAGTTCTTCAGCATTACTGGTTGGGGCATAGACTTGGATTACCGTGATATTGAATGGTTTGCCTTGGAAACGAACAGAGATCATTCTGTCGTTTTTGAGATTGCATCCAAGTACTGCATTTCGGACTCTTTTGTTGACCATGATGGCTACTCCATTTCTTCTAAGGGATTCCTGCCCACAGTAGTAGATATAATGGTCATCTGAGTTAAATTCACCCATTCCAGTCCATTTTAGTTTGCTGATTCCTAGAATGTTGATGTTCACTCTTGCCATCTTCTGTTTGACCACTTCCAGTTTGCCTTGATTCATGGACCTAACATTCCAGGTTCCTATGCAATATTGCTCTTTACAGCATCGGACCTTGCTTCTATCACCAGTCACATCCACAACTGGGTATTGTTTTTGCTTTGGCTCCATCTCTTCATTCTTTCTGGGGTTATTTCTCCACTGATCTCCAGTAGCATATTGGGCACCTACTGACCTGGAGAGTTCCTCTTTCAGTATCCTATCATTTTGCCTTTTCATACTATTCATGGGGTTCTCAAGGCAAGAATACTGAAGTGGTTTGCCATTCCCTCTCCAGTGGACCACATTCTGTCAGACCTCTCCACCATGACCTGCCCATCTTGGCTGGCCCCACAGGGGATGGCTTAGTTTCATTGAGTTTAACAAGGCTGTAGTCCTAGTGTGATTATATTGACTAGTTTTCTGTGAGTATGGTTTCAGTGTATCTGCCCTCTGATGCCCTCTTGCAACACCTACCATCTTACTTGGGTTTCTCTTACCTTGGACGTGGGGTATCTCTCAGGGCTGCTCCAGCAAAGTGCAGCTGCTGCTCCTTACTTTGGATGAGGGGTATCTCCTAACCGCTGCCCCTCCTGAGCTTGAATGTGAAGTAGCTCCTCTAGGCCCTCCTGTTCCCCCGTGGCCACCGCTCCTTGGACGTGGGATTGCTCCTCCTGGCCGTTGCCCCTGGCCTTGGGTGTGGGGTAGCTCCTCCCGGCCGCTGCCACTGACCTCAGATGTAGGGTAGCTCCTCTCGGCCGCTGTCCCTGACCTTGGACGTGGAGTGTCTGCTCCTGCACTGTCACAGCCTGGCACTCTCGGCCGCCGCCCCTGACCTTGGATGTGGGGTAGCTCCTACTGGCCGCTGCCCCTGTTGGGCATGGAGTCCTCCCGGCTTCTACCCCTGACCTAGGACGTGGGGTACCTCCTCTCGGCTGCGCTTGTGCGTCATCACAGCTGCCCACGCTTGTGCGCCATCGCAGCCCCATGCAAGGTACTATCAAAGATGGAGGAGTGGGTGGTTTCCCATGGTTGGGATGATCCTCCCACTCATTCACATATAAATTCACCCAGCTCACAAAACCTAGCCAGACAGCATTCCATAGCCTAAGTCCATGGCTTAAGTCCATGGCCTAAGCCTTGCCCTCTGCAATGGCCCACATCCTTCAGTACTCTTGCCTGGAAAATCCCATGGATGGAGGAGCTTGGTAGGCTGCAGTCCATGGGGTCGCTAAGAGTCGGACATGATTGAGCAACTTCACTTTCACGCATTGGAGAAAGAAATGGCAACCCGTTCCAGTGTTCTTGCCTGGAGAATCCCAGGGACGGTGGAGCCTGATGGGCTGCCGTCTACGGGGTGGCACAGAGTCGGACACGACTGAAGCCACTTAGCAGCAGCAGCAGCAGCTGCAGAGTGTGCTTCTGTTTGAATCTTAACAAATTCACCTCTTTTCTATTGCTGTGTCTTTCACTGAATTTTTGCAATGAGACATTAGAGCCTGAGCTTCATTAGGTTCTGAAGCCAGGCATCATTGGTTTTGGCAGGGCTCAAGTCCCAGGAGAGAGGAACTGAAGGATGGGAGGAAAAAGCTGTGGGAAAAACATGCCAAGGAATTCCCTTCATAGCCTGCTGGAAAATCTACTAAAAACCTGACATGTGCTCACAGTTTTCATTGCCTGAACCTTGGCACAAAGAAGATTAATGACAGAAGAACCCCCACAGGCTTGGGTAACAGCTACTGGGGCTCAGCAGAGAGTGGAGCCTTTGGAACATACCAAGGAGTAGCCTCTCCAGAGTCCTTCGATTGCACCCACTGACACTCGCCTGTTCATGGGGGTTTGTGGAAAACAAGAAACAAGAGACTGTAAAGGAATTAAAGTTTTGTTAGGCATATGTCCCTCCAGCCATAGGAGCGAGGACCTCCTACCTTAACCAGAGGTCTTCTCAAATCTTAAGACTGAGCCACATGAGCTTTCTTCTGAATTCGTCTTTTGCTGTCCCAGTGTCCAGCATGCTGGGATTTTTGTTACTTCCCCTGTGCTGGATTTTCTTTGCATTCTGCTTCCACTGTAGGAGCTTTCGCTGAGTTGGGCTCCTGCTGTGCTTGGTCTCTTCCTTACAGGGGCTGCACCAAGGTTGTTTCAGCCAGGTTAAATCAGAGTCACGGCACAATAGATATCAGGGGAATCTGTAATTTCCTCAGTTTTGTCTCATCACAACAAACATTTGAAGCAATGGATGTTAAAGCCCTTGGCGAGTCACAGCTCTTGGACAGTGTTACAGCTCCATGTTACAGCTCAGTTTTATTTAGAAAATAAAGGAAAATACATCCTTGAGGAGTGAGGGCATGCCAACCCAAAAGACATGAAGAGAGAGAGAGAGCATGGGAGAGAGACCCCTGGCCCTTTGGCTCCTTTATATATATATATATATATATATTTTTTTTTTTTTTTCCCCTTCCCCTGGGCCTGCTCTAAAAAATTGGGCTAGCCAGGAGTTTTGTTATTCTACCTGAGGTCCTCACTCTGGCCCTTGGACTTTCCTTTGTTCTATTTTCAGGGGCTTTTCCCTTTCTGGTCTTTTAGCCACTGCCATTCTGGACTCCTTTTTCCTATTCTAAATACCTAACAGGTGGACCTAGAGTGTCATATGCTTAGTGAAATATGTCAGAAAAAGAAACATATACTGTATGATTTCACTTACATGTGGAATTCAAAAATAAAAACATATGAACAAACATAATCAAAGAGAAAACAAAGTCACAGATACAGAAAACAGGTGAGCGGCAGAGTGGAAGAGGGTAGAGGAGAAGATAAATAGATCAGGGAAATTAAGAGGTACAAAAATAAATGAGTCATTGGTATGAAACATAAACAAACAAGCAAATAAACAAGCCCTGGGAGCTGTGTACTGCTCCATTCTCTGAATCTGTGTCTATAGCTATAGTTGTAAACTGATCTACACTATATATATAAATTTGTATGCTACATATATAAATTTTTCATACTAAGTTTATCAATTCCATTCAGTCGCTCAGTCGTGTCCAACTCTTGACGACCCCATGAATCGCAGCATGCCAGGCCTCCCTGTCCATCACTAACTCCCAGAGTTCACTCAGACTCACGTCCATCCTGTCAGTGATGCCATCCAGCCATCTCATCCTCTGTCGTCCCCTTCTCCTCTTGCCCCCAATCCCTCCCAGCATCAGAGTCTTTTCCAATGAGTCAACTCTTTGCATGAGGTGGCCAAAGTACTGGAGTTTCAGCTTTAGCATCATTCCTTCCAAAGAAATCCCAGGGCTGATCTCCTTCAGAATGGACTGGTTGGATCTCCTTGCAGTCCAAGGGACTCTCAAGAGTCTTCTCCAACACCACAGTTCAAAAGCACCAATTCTTCGGCACTCAGCTTTCTTCACAGTCCAATTCTCATATCCATACATTACAACTGGAAAAACCATAGCCTTGACTAGACAGACCTTTGTTGGCAAAGCAATGTCTCTGCTTTTGAATATGCTATCTAGGTTGGTCATAATTTTTCTTCCAAGGAGTGAGCGTCTTTTAATTTCATGGCTGCAGTCACCATCTGCAGTGATTTTGGAGCCCCAAAAATAAAGTCTGACACTGTTTCCTCTGTTTCCCCATCGATTTCCCATGAAGTGATGGGACCAGATGCCATGATCTTCATTTTCTAAATGTTGAGTTTTAAGCCAACTTTTCATTCTCCTCTTTCACCTTCATCAAGAGGCTTTTGAGTTCCTCTTCACTTTCTGCCATAAGGGTGGTGTCATCTGTATATCTGAGGTTATTGATATTTCTCCCAGCAATCTTGATTCCAGCTTGTGCTTCTTCCAGCCCAGCATTTCTCATGATGTACTCTGCATAGAAGTTAAATAAGCAGGGTGATAATATACAGCCTTGACATACTCCTCTTCCTATTTGGAACCAGTCTCTTGTTCCATGTCCAGTTCTAACTGTTGCTTCCTGACCTGCATACAAATTTCTCAAGAGGCAGGTCAAGTGGTCTGGTATTCCCATCTCTTTCAGAATTTTCCAGTTTATTGTGATCCACACAGTCAAAGGCTTTGGCATAGTCAATAAATCAGAAATAGATATTTTTCTGGAGCTCTCTTGCTTTTTCCATGATCCAGCGGATGTTGGCAATTTGGTCTCTCATTCCTCTGCCTTTTCTAAAACCAGCTTGAACATCTGGAAGTTCATGGTTCATGTATTGCTGAAGCCTGGCTTGGAGAATTTTGAGCATTACTTTACTAGTATGTGAGATGAGTGCAATTTAGATATGCAAAAACATTTATTCAACTGTTTATTATTATACTGTTTCACAGAACCCTAGTTAAGAACACAGACTTTGTAGTAAATTTGTCTGGTTTAGATTTTGACATCATAACTTATTAGTACATTGGGTCATCTTGGGCATGATATTAATTTTTTTGTTAATTGTATGAATTATTAATGCCTTTTCTAAGTTTGAAACTCATACTTTAAATTTGCATGTTACTCTTTCACAAACAATGAATCTTAATTTATTGTAATAGAATCAAACTTCTTAACAATTTTATTTAGTGTAAATGTTTTTTTAACTTGATTAAAACTCTCTGCATACTCCACAATCTAAGGGATATTACCCTATATTTTTCACCAAAGATTTCAAATATTTCATTTTGATACTTAAGTATTTAATCTATCTGACAGTGGTTTCTATATACTATGATAAAAAAACAATATTTTTTTATATGTAGTAAATCATTTTTTCCTGCTCTCTATATGAAAATGTCTTTCCTTTATCTACGTTCATCAAAATTCTATCTAATTATAGGTCTAACCTGGCGCTGTCTTCTTTCCATTGTCATTTTGTGTATCTCTTCAAGAAATACTCAGCTCAGTTCAGTTCATTTCAGTCTCTCAGTCATGTCCGACTCATTGCGACCCCATGAATTGCAGCATGCCAGGCCTCCCTGTTCATCACCAGGTCCCGGAGTGCACTCAAACTCATGTGAATCGAGTCAGTGATGCTATCTAGCCATCTCATTCTCTGTCGTTCCCTTTTCCTCCTGCCCCCAATCCCTCCCAGCATCAGAGTCTTTTCCAATGAGTCAACTCTTTGCATGAGGTGGCCAAAGTACTGGAGTTTCAGCTTTAGCATCAGTCCTTCCAAAGAGCACACAGGACTGATCTCCTTTAGAATGGACTGGTTGGATCTCCTTGCAGTCCAAGGGACTCTCAAGTGTCTTCTCCAACACCACAGTTCAAAAGCATCACTTCTTCGGTACTCAGCTTTCTTCACAGTGCAACTCTCATATCCATACATGACCACTGGGAAAACCATAGTCTTGACTAGACGGACCTTTGTGGGCCAAGTAATTTCTCTGCTTTTCAATATGCTATCTAGGTTGGTCATAACTTTTCTTCCAAGGAGTAAGGATCTTTTAATTTCATGGCTGCAGTCACCATCTGCAGTGATTTTGGAGCCCCCCAAAATAAAGTCTGAGACTGTTTCCCCATCTATTTCCCATGAAGTGATGGGACCACATGCCATGATCTTCATTTTTCTGAATGTTGAACTTTAAGCCAACTTTTTCACTCTCCTCTTTCCCTTTCATCAAGAGGCTCTTTAGTTCTTCACTTTATACTCAACTACCTTTTATTATTGCTTCAAAATATATCCTAATGTCATTTATGGCAAATCCTTCTTCTTCTTAGGTGTTTGGTGATTATTTTTTGGACACTTTATCTAAGAACTTTGTTTTTAATTGAGAGGCCCAATGCACAATACAATCATCACCCTAACTAGTCTCCTTCTATTGCAGTGGGTCCATGCAAAAGAGTTCTTGATAAAAAAAGTTTGACTGGAAGGACATTGTGGAAGCTGCTCATTTTTGAGCACATTACTATGGATGAAAATCTTATGAAGGCTAGCATTTTCATTTTGCCACTAACATAACATGGAACTATTCAAGATTAATATGTTAGTGAAGACTTCACATTCTATGAATGCCTTCCTCTCTCTTCACATGTCCCTCCTCTCACAGAGTAGCTCAGTTCCCCTCTTTTATCTGTCCATAGTGTCCAAGCACTTTCCTTCAGAGACTTTTCACATTTATATTGATTAGTAACTGAGTTTTCTTCAATATCCATCTTTCACTACATAATATAATCAACTTAATGATAGCCCCACGTTTGTCTGGTATATTATTATACTCACAGCAATAGTATTGTGATTGGGACATAATAGATAATATATACATACTGAATATATGAACTGACAATAATTTCTTCTATATTAAATCCGATCATTGAATACATATTTATCAACTGCCTATTATGCCAAACACTATCTAGGCACTTATATCAATTATCAAAAAGAGAAAAAAAAAAAATAGTTTGCCTCATGGAGGCTAAGGTCTAGTTGTGTTAAACAAAAAATAAGCAATAATTGTTACCAATTTGAGTTTTGTATTTCATATTGGAAGGTGAGAAATACTTTGGGAAAATAAATTCAGATCAGAGAAAAAGGAATTAAGAGTAATGGGTGTTGATGAGGGCTCTAACTATAAATAGAGAGACTAAACTAACTGTAGATATAAATACAGTGTGACATTTGATCAAAGTCTTGAGAGTTAACCATGGAGATTTTTGGAGACATTTCAGGCACTAGTATAGCCATTTGACAAATTCCAAAAAGGGGGAAAAAAGCCTCAAGTGCTTGAGGAAAAACAAGTAGACCAGAGTCGCGAGACCTGAGTGAGCCAGTGGTAAAGTAAGAAATGATTACAGAATGATTATACTAAGCATATAGTTGAAGTGGTAAAGTTTGAGAAATCTTTACTTTGAAGTTTGTCAGCTTAGATGAATTTCCCAGAGAACAAGAAATAACTAACATTAGGCTGCTTTTACTGAATTCAGCAATTCTGGAAAACACTTGAACTGAAAAAGTGTAAAAGGCTGAGATTACTAATTCTACCAAGCTCAAATGTTTCCTGGATCCTGTAAATTTAAATTAGAAGAAAATTAAAATGTAATTGATTTCATATTATTATGTATATTTCAATATCTACTAATAATTTATATGCGATATGTGTTTTGGTGAGGAAATATGTTTTGCTAAATAAAAATTGCATTTACAAAATAAAAATTATGATTAATTTATTGAGTGAATAATCCAAGTTTTAAAGTATGAAGTCATCATCAACAATAAAATGAAATAAAATCTTAAAATTAGTGGTAAAACTAAGCAGAAGGTTATATAGTCCACAGTCCACAAGGGAAATAAAGCCAAAAGGTCAATATGATACAGCTGAAGCAGAGATAATTTTTAATACACTCTATAATATGGAACTCTTAAATAATGCAGAGAAAACATGTTAGAAGCATTTAATATTTCTTTTTACCACAATTTTTTTTAGGGTCAAGCAAATGTGGACTCTAGTTAGACACAGGAAAAGAAAAAGTAAAAGGAAAACTAATCAATTTAAAGAATATTTATACATTATGGGGATACTTAAATAAATGACATGCTCTTGGTGAGCATTTTATAAAATGCAATTACAGAGGGTCCATAGCGTTGCAAAATGTCGGAGATGACTGAAGCAATTTAGCAAGCAATTACAGAATAAAAGGGAAAATACATTTTTAACTTGATCTATCTCCTGAATATTGCATGACAATAGATATTACTATACCGGTTGATACATATTTTTGAGACGTAATTGACATACTATGTTAGTTTTAATATTATATAACTATATATAACCATAACAAAACTGTCACATTATAATTCTTCTAAATGGTGTGTTTTTTCTTTCATATTTCATTACTTTAAACAAGACTAGGATTATTTATACAGAATTCCTGGCTAGAAAATTTAAGAGAGAGACCTATGAAAATACATTCTGGTTCTGATTTAAGGTCAAATTTTTTCCAGCTATTTTGTTGTATATTCAGATCAGAAAATATATATTTATAATAGCTTTAGAAAATAATTTAATTATTATTTCTTTATAAGTAAATTGTCATTTTTTTATCTGTTACATTTTTCATAGATAAATATTTAATCATATTCCAGGTTGTAGATTTTCTCTTTCACACTGTGGCTACAGTGTTATAGAATTGCATTTCCAATGAAAGCAAAAATACTTGCAAATATACATCATGTTTAAACTAACTTACTTCACAGTCCTTAATTATTCCGCGTGTGTGTGTATGTGTGTTCTCAGTCATATCTGACTCTTTGCGACCCTTTGGACTGTAGCCTGCTAGGCTCCTCTGTCCGTGGAATTTTCCAGGCAAGAATACTGTATTCGGTTGATATTTCCTGCTCCTGAGGATCTTCTCAACCAGGAGATTGAACTTGCATCTCTTGCATCTCCTGCATTGGAAGGCAGATTTTTACTACAGCTCAACCTGGGAGTCCCTCTACATGACACAAATCAACGTAAGTCTCAAGTGTAAGTAATTCTATATTGAGACACAATTTACTGTGTGAAAATAAGAATTGTTTAAACAGATGATTTATAAAACTAGCACCAAGAGAGAGAATAATGAGAAAATCTATGGCAGAAAGGTATACATTAATCTGAAAAAAGTATCTGCATAAGAATGTAGCTGCAGACTTTTATCCTGCAACCATAAAATGTGATTTACTTTTTTAATTTAGTTTTCATGAAATTGAAAGGCTTAGATTTATCAAAAATTTTTTGTGGTTATACATATATATGCTGTATTATTAATTTATACAAAGATGTCAGTTTTAATATCTTCAGTTCAGTTCAGTTCAGTCACTCAGCCACGTCTGACTCTGTGATTCCACAGACTGTGGCACGCCAGGCTTCCCTGTGCATCATGAAATCCTGGAGCTTGCTCAAATGCATGTCCATTAGTCAGTGATGCCATCTAACCATCTCATCCTTAGTCATCCCCTTTTCCTTCTGCCTTCAATCCTTCCCAGTATCAGGATCTTTTCTAAGGAGCCAGTTCTTCACATCAGGTGGCCAAAGTACTGGAGTTTCAGCTTCAGCATCAGTCCTTCCAATGAATATTCAGGACTGATTTCCTTTAGGATTGACTTGTTTGATCTCCTTGTAGTCCAAGGGACTCTCAAGAGTCTTCTACAACATCATAGTTCAAAAGCATCAATTCTTTGGCTCTCAGCTTCCTTTATGGTCTAACTCTCACAACCATACATGAATACTGGGAAAACCATAGCTTTGACTAGACGGACTTTTTTGTTGGCAAAGTAATGTCTGTTTTTTAATATGATGTCTAGGATTCTCAAGGCTTTCTTGATAGTACAGTTAATAAAGAATCCACCTACAACACAGGAGACCCTGGTTCAATTCCTGGGTTGGGAAGATCCCTGGCGAAGGGAAAGGTTACACACTCCAGTGTTCAGTCAGTCAGTTCAGTCACTCAGTCATGTCCGACTCTTTGCAACTCCGTGGACTGAAGCACACCAGGCTTCCTTGTCCATGGCCAACTCTTGGAGGCTACTCAAACTCATGTCCATCGTGTCAGTGTGCCATCCATTGATTTCATCCTCTGTCATTCCCCTTCTCCTCCAGCCTTCAAACTTTCCCAGCATAAGGATCTTTTCCAGCGAGTCGGTTCTTTGCATCAGGTGGCCAAAGTATTGGAGTTTCATCTCCAGCATGAGTCCTGCCAATGAGTATTCAGGACTGATTTCCTTTAAGATGGCTGGTTGGAACACCTTGCAGTCCAAGGGATTCTCAAGAGTCTTCTCCAACACCAGAGTTCAAAAGCATCAATTCTTTGACATTCAGCTTTGTTTATAGTCCAACTCTCACATCAATTCATGACTACTGGAAAAACCATAGCCTTGACTAGATGGACTTCTGTTGAAAAAATAATGTCTCTGCTTTTTAATATGCTGTCTAGGTTGGTCATAGCTTTTCTTTCAAGGAGTAAGCATTTTTTAATTTCATGGCTGCAGTCACCATCCACAGTGATTTTGGAGCCCAAGAAAATAAAGTCTGTCATTGTTTCCATTGTTTCCCCATCTGTTTCCCGTGAAGTGATGGGATGGATGCCATGATCTTAGTTTTCTGAAGTTGAGTTTTAAGCCAACTTTTTCACTCTCCTCTTTCACTTTCATCAAGAGGCTCTTTAGTTCTTCTTCACTGTCTGTCATAAAGGTGGTGTCACCTATGTATCTGAGGTTATTGATATTTCTCCCAGAAATCTTGATTCCAGCTTGTGCTTCATCCAGCCTGGCATTTTTGCATGATGTACTCTGCATATAAGTTAAATAAGCAAGGTGACAATATATAGCCTAGACATACTTCTTTCCTGATTTGGAACCAGCCTGCTCTTCCAGGTCCAGTTTTAATTGTTGCTTCTTGACCTGCATACAGATTTCTCAAGAGGCAGGTCAGGTGATCTGGTATTCCCTTCTCTTTAAGAAATTCCCACAGTTTGTTGTGATGCACACAGTCAAAGACTTTGGCATAGTCAATAAAGCAGAAGTTGATATTTTTCAGGAGCTCTCTGGCTTTTTCAATGATCTAGCAGATGTTGGCAATTTGATCTCTGGTTCCTCTGGCTTCTCTAAATCCACGTTGAACATCTGGAAGTTCAAGGCTCATGTACTCTTGAAGCCTGACTTGGAGAATTCTAAGCATTAACTTGCCTCCATGTGACATGAGTGCAATTGTGCGGTAGTTTGAACATTCTTTGGCATTGCCTTTCTTTGGAATTGGAATGAAAACTGACCTTTTCCAGTCCTATGGCCACTGCTGAGTTTTCCTGATTTGCTGGTGTATTGAGTGCACCACTTTCACATCATCATCTTTTAGGATTTGAAATAGCTCAACTGGAATTCCATCACCTCCACTAGCTTTGTTCATAGTGATGCTTCCTAAGCCCCACTTGACTTCACATTCCTGGGTGTCTGGCTCTAGACGAGTGATCACAACATCGTGGTTATTCTGCCTGGAGTATTCCATGGACTGTATAGTCCATGGAGTACCAAAGTATCGGACACAACTGAGCAATTTTCACTTTCACCTTCTAGGTCTGTCATAGCTTTTCTTCAAAGGAATGAGCATCTTTTAATTTCAAGGCTGCAGTCACAATCTGCAGTGATATCGGAGCCCAAGAAAATAAAATCTCTCACTGTTTCTGTTGTTTCCCCATTTGTTTGCCATGAAGTGATGGGACTGGATGCCATGATTTTCGTTTTTCAAATGTTGAGTTTTAAGCCAGCTTTTTCACTCTCCTCTTTTACTTTCCTCAAGAGGCTTTTTAGTTTCTCCCCACTTTATGCCATAAGGATGGTGTCATCTGCATACTGAGGTTGTTTCTCTAGGCAATCTTGCTTCCAGGTTGTGCTTCATCCAGCTTGGCATTTTATGTGATGTATTCTGCATATTAGTTAAATAAGCAGGTGACAATATAAAGTGTTGATGTACTCCTTTCCCAATTTGGAACCATTCCATTGTTCTGTGTCTGGCATACTGAGTGCAGCACTTTAACAGAAACATGTTTTAGGATTTGAAATAGCTCAATTGCAATACCATCACCTCAACTATCTTCGTGTATAGTGATGCTTCCTAAGGACCACTTGACTTTGCATTCCAGGATGTCTGACTCTAAATGAATAATCACACCATCATGGTTTTCTGGGTTTAATGTTTTTTTTTTTATATTGTTCTTCTGTGTATTCTTTCTACTTCTTAATCTCTTCTGCTTCCATTAGGTTCATACCATTTTTGTCCTTTAATGTGCCCATCTTTGCATGAAATGTTCCCTTGGCATATCAAATTTTCTTGAAGAGATCTCTAGTTTGTCCCATTCTATTGTTTTCCTCTATTTCTTTGCATTGATCACTTAAGAATGGTTTCTTATCTCTCCTTGTTATTTTTTGGAAATTTGCTTTCAGATGGGTATATCTTTCCTTTTTGCCTTTGCCTTTAGCTTCTTTTCTCAGTGATTATTAAGGCCTCCTCAGACAACCATTTTGCCTTTTTGCATTTCTTTATTTTCAGGATGGTTTTCACCACCGCCTCCTGTACAATGTTATGAACCTCTGTCCATAGTTCTCCAGGCACTCTGTTCATCAGATCTAATCCCTTGAATCAATTTGTCACTTCCACTGTATATTCATAAGGAATTTGATTTAGGTCATACCTGAATGCCTATTTGTATTCCCTACGTTCTTCAATTTAAATCTGAATTGTGCAATAAGGAGTTCATAATGTGAGCCACAGTCAGCTCTTGGTCTTGTTTTTGCTGACTGTATAGAACTTCTTCATCTTTGATGGCAAAGAATATAATCAATTTGATTTCAGTATTAACCATCTGGTGATGTCCAATTGTAGAGTTATCTGTTGTGTTGTTGGAAAAGGTTATTTGTTATGATCAGTGTGCTCTCTTCCAGCCATTAGCCTTTGCCCTGCTTCATTTTGTACTCCAATGCCAAACGTGTCTGTTATTTCAGGTATCTCTTAACTTTCTATTTTGCATTCCAGTCCCTTATAATGAAAAGGACATCTTTATTTGGTGCTAGTCCTAGAAGATCTTGTCGGTCATCATAGAATCATTCAACTTAATCTTCTTTGGCATTAGTGGTTGGGGTATAGACTTACATTACTGTGATGTTGAATGGTTTGCCTTGGAAATTAACAGAGATCATTCTGTACAATTAACAGAGATTGTACCCAAGTACTGCATTTCAGACTCTTCTGTTGACTATGATGGCCACTCCATTTCTTCTAAGGGATTCTTGCCCACAGTAGTAGATGTAATGGTCATCTGAATTAAATTCACCCATTGCTGTCCATTTAAGTTCACTGATTCCTAAAACATCAATGTTCACTCTTGCCATCCCCTGTTTGATCACTTCCAATTTACGTTGATTCATGGACCTAACACTCCATGTTCCTATACAATATTGTTATTTACAGCCTCAGACTTTACTTCCATCACCTGTCACATACACAACTGGATGTTGTTTTTGTCTTGGTTCTGTCTCTTCATTCTTTCTGGAGTTATTTCTTCACTGATCTCCAGTAGCATATTGGGCACCTACCGACCTGGGGAGTTCATCTTTCAGTGTCTTATCTTTTTGCCTTTTCATACTGTCCATGGGGTTCTCAAGGCAAGAATACCGAAGTGGTTTGCTGTTCCCTTCTCCAGTGCACCACATTTTGTCAGAACTCTCCACCGTGGCCAGTCCATCTTGGGTGGCCCTACAGGGCACTGCTCATAGTTTCATTGAGTTAGACGAGGCTGTGATCCATGTGATCAGTTTGGTTGGTTTTCTGTGACTGTAGATTTCATTCTGTGTTCTCTTTGATGGATAAGGATAAGAGGCTTGTGGAAGCTTCATGATGAGAGGGACTGGCTTGGGACACTATCACTTCACACTATCACTTGTATAAACAATATAACAAAACAAAAACAGACTTACATATATACAGAACAAACTTGTGGTTAGCAGTGGCAGAGGGAAGGGGGAAGGACAATATAGAAGTAGGGGATTAAGAGATGCACAATACTATATATATAAAATAAATAAGCAATCAGAATATATTATACAAAACAAGGGTATAAAACCATTATTTGATAACAACTTTAAATTCTATGTAATCTAGAAAAAAATACTGAATCACTAAGATTTACTTAAGTACAATTACTAAGTTGCACACCTGAAACTAACTAATACCATAGCAATGTCAACTATATTTAAATTAAAAACAAAAAAATGAGAGAGAGTGAGAGAGAGAGAGGATTTGAGATAATGCCTGTTAAGGAGCTTGCATAGTATCTCTTATCTTAATAAATTATGTATCTTTGTTATTATTATTTAGGTACAGATTGCTTTCAACTAGAAAATGGATTTCTAATTTTAAAAGGTGGTTAAAATGAGGCTTTTTAATATTATATATTTATGGATAGAGAACTACCTCATGGTTACTAAATTTATCCTCTTCTTTAAATAAGAATATATTTTATATTCTAATCCATTTGTCATGTAAAAATCCAGAAGGATAAATTAGTAGCACTTGACATTAATGTGTTTTATTGTTGCTACATCTTACTCTTCCTAATCCAAAGATCAAAAACACATCTCCTGCATCTCCTGAGTCTACTGCACTGCAGGTGGATTCTTTACTGCTGAACCACCACGGGATCCCTAACAGCAAAATTATAGCTTACAACAATTAAATGAACACTTAAAAATATATATGCAGGTTAAAAAAAATATCTGTTAAATAAAATACTAATAAATAATTTACCATCTTAAACTTGGACATAATCTGGGAAACTAGCAGAAAATACAATGTGTAGATAGTAATGAGGGATGTGAAAGCCACCTAGTAACAAATCAGCAATAACTGTTGTCTTTACTGTTACTACTAATTTCATTGAAAATGTTTCCCTTCTTTTCTCAATTGACCACTTTCCTTGTTGAACCAAACTTTAAATAGAAAGATTTTTTTTTTAATAGAAAGATTTTTGAATTGCAAAGTGAAATGCCAAACTCTATGTTGCTTTACTCTTTGCACCTGAACGTCCCATGTTATTTCTCCAAATAACTTTCTCTAGAGAGAGTGGTCAAACAGGAGATGGCAAGAGTAAACTTCGACATTCTAGGAATCAGCAAACTAAAATGGACTGGAAAGGGAGAATTTAACTCAGATGACCATTATACCTACTACGGTGGGCAGGAATCCCTTAGAAGAAGTGGAGTAGCCATCATGGTCAACAAAATAGTCTGAAATGCAGTATTTGGATGCAATCTCAAAAACGACAGAATGATCTCTATTCGTTTCCAAGGCAAACCATTCAATATCACGGTATCCAATTCTATGCCTCAACCAGTAAAGCTGAAGAACTTGAAGTTGAATGCTTCTATGAAGACCTACAAGACCTTTTAGAACTAAGACCCAAAAAAGATGTCCTTTTCATTATAGGGGACTGGAATGCAAAAGTAGGAAGTCAAGAAACACCTGGAGTAACTGCCAAATTTGGCCTTGCGGGCAAAGGCTAATAGAGTTTTGCCAAGAGAATGCACTGGTCATAACAAACACCCAATTCAATCAACACAAAAGAAGACTCTACACATGGACATCACCAGATGGTCAACATCAAAATCAGATTGAATATATTCTTTGCAGCGAAAGATGGAGAATCTCTATACAATTATGAGCTCCTTCTTGTCTAGTCTAATTCAGACGTAAATTGAAGAAAGTAGGGAAAACCACTAGACCACTCAGGTATGACCTAAATAAAATCTTTTATGATTATACAATGAAAGTGAGAAATAGATTTAAGGGACTAGATCTGATAGAGTGCCTGATGAACTATCAACTGAGGTTCATGACATTGTACAGGAGACAGGGACTAAGATCATCCCCACTGAAAAGAAAAGCAAAAAAGCAAAATGGCTGTCTGGGGAGGCATTACAGATAGCTGTGAAAAGAAGAGAAGCAAAAAGCAAAGGAGAAAAGGAAAGACATAAGCATCTGAATGCAGAGTTCCAGAGAATAGCAAGAAGAGATAAGGAAGACTTCCTCAGTGATAAATGCAAAGAAATAGAAGAAAACAACAGAATGGGAAAGACTAGAGATTTCTTCAAGAAAATTAGAGATGCCAAGGGAACATTTTAGGCAAAGATGGGCACGATAATGGACAGAAATGGTATGGACCTAACAGAAGCAGAAGATATTAAGAAGAAATGGCAAGAATACACAGAAGAACTGTATGAAAAAGATCTTCACAACCAAGATAATCATGATGGTGTGATCACTCACCTAGAGCCAGACATCCTGGAATGTGAAGTCAAATGGACCTAAGAAAGCATCACTAAGAACAAAGCTAGTGTATGTGATATAATTCCAGTTGAGCTATTTCAAATCCTGAAAGATGATGCTTTGAAAGTGCTATACTCAATATGCCAGCAAATTTGGAAAACTCAGCAGTGGCCACAGGACTGGAAAAGGTCAGTATTCATTACAATCTCAAAGAAAAGCAATGCCAAAGAATGCTCAAACTACCGGACAATTGCACTCATCTCAGGTCAGTTCAGTTCAGTTCAGTTGCTCAGTCGTGTCTGACTCTATGCGACCCCATGAATTGCAGCACACCATGCCTCCCTGTCCATCACCACTCCCAGAGTTCACTCAAACTCACATGAATCGAGTGTGATGCCATCCAGCCATCTCATTCTCTGTCATCCCCTTCTCTTCCTGCTCCCAATCCTCCCAGCATCAGAGTCTTTTCCAGTGAGCCAACTCTTCACATGAGGTGGCTAAAGTACTGGAGTTTCAGCTTTACATTCATTCCTTCCAAAGAACACCCAGGACTGATCTTTACAATGGACTGGTTTGATCTCCTTGCAGTCCAAGGGACTCTCAAGAGTCTTCTCCAACACCACAGTTCAAAAGCATCAATTACTCCACACTCAGCTTTCTTCACAGTCCAACTCTCACATCCATACATGACCACTGGAAAAACCATAGCCTTGAATAGACGGACCTTTGTTGGCAAAGTAATGTCTCTGCTTTTGAATATGCTATCTAGTTTGGTCATAACTTTCCTTCCAAGGAGTAAGCGTCTTTTAATTTCATGGCTGCAATCACCATCTACAGTGATTTTGGAGCCCCCAAAAATAGAGTCTGACACTGTTTCTACTGTTTCCCTTTCTATTTCCCATGAAGTGATGGGACCAGATGCCGTGATCTTCATTTTCTGAATGTTGAGCTGTAAGCCAACTTTTTCACTCTCCTCTTTCACTTTCATCAAGAGGCTTTTTTATTTCCTCCTCACTTTCTGCCATAAGGGTGGTGTCATCTGCATATCTGAGACATATTGATATGTCTCCCAGCAATCTTGATTCCAGCTTGTGCTTCTTCCAGCCCACCGTTTCTCATGATGTACTCCGCATATAAGTTAAATAAGCAGGGTGAGAATATATAGCCTTGACCTACTCTTTTTCCTATTTGGAACCAGTCTGTTGTTCCATGTCCAGCTCTATCTGTTGCTTCCTGACCTGCATATAGGTTTCTCAAGAGGCAGATCAGGTTGTCTAGTATTCCCATCTCTTTCAGAATTTTCCACAGTTTATTGTGATCCACACATTCAAAGGCTTTGGCATAGTCAATAAAGCGGAAATAGATGTTTTTCTGAAACTCTCTTGCTTTTTCCACGATCCAGCAGATGTTCGCAATTTGATCTCTGGTTCCTCTGTCTCTAAACCAGCTTGAACATCTGGAAGTTCATGGTTCAAGTATGGCTGAAGCTTGGCTTGGAGATTTTGAGCATTAATTTACTAGAGTGTTAGATGAGTGCAATTTTATGGCAGTTTGAGCACTCTTTGGCTTTAACTTTCTTTGGGATTGGAATTAAAAGTGACCTTTTCCAGTCCTGTGGCCACTGCTGAGTTTTCCAAATTTGCTGGCATATTGAGTGCAGCACTTTCACAGCATCATCTTTCAGGATTTGAAATGACTCAACTGGGATTCCATCGCCTCCACTAGCTTTGTTTGTAGTGATGCTTTCTAAGGCCCACTTGACTTCACATTCCAGGATGTCTTGCTCTAGGTGAATGATCACACCATCCTGATTATCTTGGTTGTTAAGATCTTTTTTTGTACAGTTCTTCTGTGTATTCTTGCCATCTCTTCTTAATATCTTCTGCTTCTGTTAGGTCCATAACGTTTCTGTCCTTTTTGAGCCTCTGCATGAAATATTCCCTTGGTATCTCTAATCTTATTGAAGAGATCTCTAGTCTTTCCCATTCTGTTGTTTTCCTCTATTTTTTTGCATTGATTGCTGAGGAAGGCTTTCTTATCTCTCCTTGCTATTCTCTGGAACTCTGCATTCAGATGCTTATGTCTTTCCTTTTCTCCTTTGCTTTTCACTTATCTTCTTTTCATAGCTATTTGTAGGCCTCCTCAGACAGCTATTTTGCTTTTTGCATTTCTTTTCCATGGGTATGATCTTGATCCCTGTCTCCTGTACAATGTCACGAACCTCCATCCATAGTTCTTCAGGCATTCTATCAGATCTAGTCCCTTAAATATTTTTCTCGCTTCCACTGTATAATCATAAGGGATCTGATTTAGGTCAAACCTGAATGATCTAGTGTTTTTCCCACCTTTTTCAAATTAAGTCTGAATTTGGCAATAAGGAGATCATGATCTGAGCCACAGTCAGCTCCTGGTCTTGGTTTTGCTGACTGTTTAGAGCTTCTCCATCTTTGGCTGCAAAGAATATAATCAGTCTGATTTTGTTGTTGACCATCTGGTTTTGTCCATGTGTAGAGTCTTCACTTGTGTTGTTGGAAGAGGGTGTTTGCTATCACCAGTGCATTCTTTTGTCAAAATTCTATTAACCTTTGCTCTGCTTCATTCCGTATTCCAAGGCCAAATTTGCCTGTTACTCCAGGTGTTTCTTGACTTCCTATTTTTGCATTCCAGTTCCCTATAATGAAAAGAACATCTTTCTTCAGTGTTAGTTCTAGAAGGTCTTGTAGGTTTTCTTAGAATTATTCAATTTCAGCTTCTTCAGTGTTACTGGTTGGGGCGTAGACTTGGATTACCGTGATATTGAATGGTTTGCCTTGGAAACGAACAGAGATCATTCTGTCGTTTTTGAGATTGCATCCAAGTACTGCATTTCGGACTCTTTTGTTGACCGTGATGGCTACTCCATTTCTTCTAAGGGATTCCTGCCTGCTGTGGTAGATATGATGGTCATCTGAGTTAAATTCACCCATTCCAGTCCATTTTAGTTCTCTGATTCGTAGAATATCGCCGTTCACTCTTGCCATCTCCTGTTTGACCACTTCCAGTTTGCCTTGATTCATGGACCTAACATTCCAGGTTCCTATGCAATATTGCTCTTTACAGCATCGGACCTTGTTTCTATCACCAGTCACATCAACAACTGGGTATTGTTTTTGCTTTGGTTCCATCTCTTCATTCTTTCTGGAGTTATTTCTCCACTGATCTCCAGTAGCATATTGGACACCTACCGACCTGGAGAGTTCCTCTTTCAGTATCCTATCATTTTGCTTTTTCATACTGTTCATGGGGTTCTCAAGGCAGGAATACTGAAGTGCTTTGCCATTCTCTTCTCCCTTGGAACACATTCTGTCAGAATCTCACATGCACTCATCTCACACGCTAACAAAGTAATGCTCAAAATTCTCCAAGCCGGGCGTAAGCAGTATGTCAACCGTGAACTTCAAGATGTTCAAGCTGGTTTTAGAAAAGGCAGAGGAACCTGAGATCAAATTGTCAACATCTGCTGGATCATGGAAAAAGCAAGAGAGTTCCAGAAAATCATCTATTTCTGCTTTATTGACTATGCCAAAGCCTTTGACTGTGTGGATTACAATAAACTGTGGAAAATTCTGAAAGAGGTGGGATACCAGACCACCTGACCTGCCTCTTGAGAAACCTATATACAGGTCAGGAAGCAACAGTTAGAAATGGACACGGAACAACAGACTGGTTCTAAATAGGAAAAAGAGTACATCAAGGCTGTATATTGTCACCCTGCTTATTTAACTCATATGCAGAGTACATCATGAGAAACCGTGAGCTGGAATAAGCACAAGCTGGAATCAAGATTGCTGGGAGAAATATCAATAACCTCAGATGTGCAGATGACACCACCCTTATGGCAGAAAGTAAAGAGGAACTAAAAAGCCTCTTGATGGAAGTGAAAGAGGAGAGTGAAAAAGTTGGCTTAAAGCTCAACATTCAGAAAACGAAGATTATGGCATCTGGTCCCATCACTTCATGGCAAATAGATGGGGAAATAGTGGAAACAGTGTCATACTTTATTTTGGGGGGCTCCAAAATCACAGTAGATGATGATTGCAGCCATGAAATTAAAAGATGCTTACTCCTTAGAAGGAAAGTTATGACCAACCTAGATAGCATATTGAAAAGCAGAAATGATACTTTCCCAACAAAGGTCCACCTATTCAAGGCTCTGGTTTTTCCAGTGGTCATGTATGGCTGTGAGAATTGGATTTTGAAGAAAGCTGAGAGCTGAAGAATTGATGCTTTTGAACTGTGGTGTTGGAGCAGACTCTGGAGAGTCCCTTGGACTGCAAGGAAATCCAACTAGTCCATCCTAAAGGAAATGAGTCCTGGGTGTTCATTGGAAGAACTGATGCTGAAGCTGAATCTCCAATACTTTGACCACCTCATGCGAAGAGTTGACTCAGTGGAAAAGTCCCCGATGCTGGGAGGGATTGGGGACAGGAGAAGAAGGGGACAACAGTGGATGAGATGGCTGGATGGCATCACCTACTTGATGGATATGAGTTTGAGTGAACTCCAGAAGTTGTTGATGGACAGGGAGGCCTGGCGTGCTGTGTTTCATGGGGTCTCAAAGAATCGGACACTACTGATTGATTGAACTGAACTGAGAGAGATTTTTATTTGTTTGTTTGTTTTGTCATTCTTCAATTTGACTATGTTGGAACCTCCTCTTGCCCTGGAGACTAGTATAGTTTTAAAAGTTCAAAAACTAGCCATGTAAGAACTGCAACTAAATTTTGCATATATTTCAAAGTCACAGATAGGAAAATGAAGGAAATGTGCCGTACAGGTCAAGGTTTAAAGGAAACAGTGCATCTCAATTTCCCTGTGAAAGAAAAATGTCCCATAATTGATATAACTTTTAACAAATGGGTATTTCAGAATTAATATGATGCAATGCAGAATATAGATGATTATTATTCTGGATTTATACCTGTGGTTCAGAATATCTTTACCCAAAGCAGATGATGTATGAATAATCAGAAATGAAGGCAGAGAAATAGCTATAAATTTTTAACAGAAATATGATCCCTAATTTTGGCAACCAAGAATTCAGTTGAGATCTGGATTAATTTATTAATTAAATGCTTGAGGCTATGTTAAGTAATTGACAATTTGGATAGTCATGCCACTGATAAGCCCACCCAGCACATAGGAAATGATTTCACAAGATGATTTAGAATGATCACAGAATTCTAGTTCATATGGACATCAGATTTTTTAGCTGCATGAAATAGACTCAACATTTTTTTTACATAAAGAAATTTATAGAGTAGTGGTGCATCCAAACATCAACAACATTTAACCCACAAAGACTAAATAGTCCACAGTGACTACAAATGTATGAATATAAGTCAATGTGATGGGCACAGATAACTTATGAAAACTTAGTGAGATGTGACTAAAAACATAGGACTGATTCTTATTAAACATATCCAAACTTATAGAACCAAAAGGATGCTTTTCCTTGCTTGCAAACACTTACATTAGGGGAAATACAAATTTAACAGATGCAGATTCTATCCCTCTGTCAGGAAGATCCCCTGGAGAAGACAATGACAACCCACCCTGGTATTCTTGCCTGGGAAATAACATGGACAGAAGAGCCTGGTGGGCAACAGACCATGTGGTTGCAAAAGAGTCAGACAACTTAACAACTAAACAACAACAAATGATGGGAGACAGTTGCAACTTTTCCCAAATACATAAAACTAGGTTTGTTTTCTTAACATATTTAAAGTTCTGTTGAGGTATAGATGCAAAAAGATTAAGTGGAGTTTTCTCCAGATCTAGGAGAAGAGGGCAGCATGCACTTGTTCTAGGAGAATATAAAATCTACAGGGCTATCAATGATTTATTGGTTTTGAGGATAATTCTAATACATAGGACTAAGCGGTTATTGACAAACCCTGTAAACTAAATCTTAGTTTCCCATCTCTAATATGGAAATAATCTCTTTCTAGTACTTATTTCATTATATTACTTAGACTGTCAAGTATACACGTGAAGTTATTTTGAAAAAATACTGTTTTGTATATATGCTATCTTTGTACAATTTAAAATATCTACAAATTTTTTAAATGTTCACAAATTAATTTTGTCTTACAACACTTTAGACTACCAATATTTGTGTGGCATCATGGGAAAGTCTTGATTACTTATTCTGACACTCAAACGGAGAGAGTTTTATAACTTGAAAGAATAGAAAAATTGTGTTTACTAACTCCCAGTTGAATCATTATGATTTTAATATGCTCTAAATTATGTAGCTGAATATTGTGCAAAAGAGACTCACACTCTTTGGAAAGAGACTATCCGAAATGTTCTTCTCATTTTCCAGATGGTGCTGTTTGTATGAGTTAAGTTACATACTAGGAAAAGTAACCTGTCATGGAACTGCAACATTTCGTATTCTAATGAGTCTGCTTTCATTTATCCAATTTTGTTCATATGCTTAAGGAAAAAATGTACTTTTCTGAATTAGACTTATATCTGTGAAACTATAAAATATATACTACAATAACTGCTATAGGGTGTTAAAATAATATATTTTTTCAATGCTAATGGGACAAAGTGCTTATTTGGAAGTGTTATGCTTAAAAAGAATGATTTTAAGTATTTTTAAGATATGTAGCTTGAGGATCTATTATAATATGTCATCTTGTGAAGTCAGTTATTTCCATAACATTTGTACTTAAAAATTCTGAATAATTACTGTGTGAAAAGATTACATTATTATTATAGAATTTTACTTGCAGTACATGGTTATGAAACACAATGAATGCTACTGCAAATGTGCTATGCTCTTAAACATTCAGTGAAAATATCTATTCAACAGTTTAAATTACAAGTATAAATTGTATTCAAATATTTATATATTTATATATTGTATAGTCAGTACATATGTTTAAAGCAACTGAGTTGCTGTTGCTAAGCATTTCTCCCTATTTCTGAAAATGATTTTCTTTGCAAAGGAGAAATGTGAAGCTCAATCTGAGAAAATCTATGCCTTGGGGCATTTCATAATGAATGATTTGACTTTGTGAAAGTACTTATACTATTTTGAGAAATGGATATACAGTAGGATGGTTACCAGCAGTTTTCTTTGTTGTAATTTCTGAAAAGCAGCTTCCTGTGTTTCAGAGAATAATTGATTTTTTGTAACAGTACTTTCTTAGCTATAAAACTTTTTTCATATCATTTTTTATTACTTTTTCAAAACAGATGCTTGATTACATATTGCTGCAGTATGCACAGTTGTATTACACAGTTGTATTTTTCACTTTTTAATATTTTTAAAACATAAAGAGAAAATGAAGTATTAATGATGAACATTTTTAGCATAGATTAAGGAAATATTAAGCCAAGTATTTTCAATTGCAATGTTCTATAAAAAAGGTAAATAAACCATACAAAAAGTTGTGTAATAATTACATAAGTTTGGCATCATTACGACATAAAAGGATTTGGATATTTAGCAAATTTAAAACAATAAAGAATATGATATGGAATTTTGAAGAATATTTTTAAGGAAAAATGTTAAATAATAATACTTGAAAACAGTTGAAATAAAAGCTCAAATTATTTTTGCATTGTGTTTAATATTATTTAAAATGTCTTTTATTATATATAGATAATAACACATTCTGTGGCATTTCCAAGCGAGAAATTATGCTGTCTGTGTGTATACATTAGTCATTATTAAAACTACAGAAAGCTACACAAAATTAAAGGAAAAGTCAGGACGAAAATCCAGATGGATTCCATATTAGCCAAAAATACTGTTCATAAATTTATGGCAAGAGATTATAATCTACAGAGTTAATAGATACCATGTTTCTATTTCTTAGTTATATCTTTCTACAAATATGTATGAATATTTCCCTGGCTTCCACATTAGTTACTGCAAAACAAAGATTTGATTGATAATTTTTCTTGCCATTGCTCCTTCCTTACCTCCTTTTATTCTTTTGTTGTTGTTGTTGTTCCTATCACTCTTATTTATTTGTTTGTATGTATTTCCCATTTCCATTTATTTTTCAGTCTTTCACTATTTGTTTAAAAGGTAAGTCTTCAAATTCTGGGGAGATATTTAGAGATGGATAGTATATGACCAGTATACTCTTTAGATCACTGAATATTGCATGTTAAGGTGCCATATATTTCTGCAATGAAGTTAAAATATACACACACACACACATATATATAAATACATGCTAAAAATTTAAATACAAATAAATAATAGCTCTCACATAATATTTCAATTATTAATGTTTTCTATATTGTCCATAAATTACCCTAAAGACACAAATATTAGACATAATTTTATACACTGATAAATGTATAAACACTAATGAATCTCAATATATATGTGTTTCTTGAGTAAAAGATAATAATATATCTTTACTCAGCTAATAAAATGAACATAGTATATAATTTACTCTGATAATTATAAACACAATTTATGTATAAAAATGTTTATATAAATATTAATCATGATATAGAAAGCAGATTTCCCTGATGTCCTTCCATAAACTATACAAGTAAAAGAAAAATGTATAGTCCTAAAATATGTTTGATATAAGCATGTTACAAACACTCTATTGATGTCAGGAAACCACAAACCAATCACTTGTTGCTATAATTTTAATTCTGAGAAAGCATTAATAGCAGCTGTAAGTCAGGTATAATTTTATTAGGTTTAGATTTGGTATGATGATATGAAATGGACTACCCTCACTGGAGGAAGGTGTAGTTTTAGCCCCTGTGTCCAACTAGGTATGTGCTTTTTAAGTAATTTATACTTCAGTAGCTTCAATTTCTTCTTTTTTTTTTTACATGAAATTTATTTTTTCAAGAAAGATTTATTCAGGTATTGTGGCAGGTAGAATTCTATGATGGCCCCCAGAAATTTCTTCAAATAGGGATCTTAAATAGGGATATTATTCAGGTGAGACTGCCCTTTTCACACAAGCCTTTTAAAGTGGAGAGTTTTCTCTGGCTGGTGGTAGGAGGGGAAGTCATAGGTTTGCCATGCCTCTGCTGGCATGAAGATGTAAAACCACATGGCAAGAACAGGTGGCCTCTAGTACCTGAGAGGTGGCCCACCTGACAGCTAGCAAGGAAATACAGACCTCTCAATTTCTTATTTCTTAAAGTGAATGGGATAAGGCAGATGCTGGCTGAAACCTCCTTCAGCTATGAAACTTTGTTAGTGTAAGAGTGTACAATAGTATATTGTGCTATCTGTGGCACTCAGGATTCATTTATTAAAGAAGATGTCCAGAACCCAAAATGATAGTCCATACAAATCTACAAATTACTACAGGAAAAGGATTTAATATAGCAGAAACATTTAAAGTAAAACTTTACTTATGGACTTATGCTTATGTCCAAGTCTGCCACACAGAAGGGATCAAGAGAGGTGCCACTAGGTTAAATTTTCTTTCCTCTAAGAGTTTTACAAGGCTCAGGTTTTTTTTATTTCTCTCAAGCCAGGCACCCACCAACCTATACACAGAACAAGGAGGAACCAGGGAATCTAAAATGCAGACTTGGCCAGGGTCCCTTACACCCCACTGTTCAAATAAGTATATATATTGGCTAAATAACAAATCCTGCCAGTGGTCTCATCAAAGGCATGTGCCATCACCAACCTCATTGTCATTCACAACACACAGTCCTAAAATTCCTTGGACACATTAAGTTTCATGCCATGACCAGTGGACAGTCCTCAGAGGGTGTGTTTCCTATTTCAGTAAAAGAGTTTAGACCAATTCCAAACCTGCTGCAATGAACTCTCATAGGACACATAGAACCATTGTACACAATGACACTTAAAAGAGTGGGGCATCAAAGACATTAATCAAAATAGACACAGTCGTGTGTAACAGCAAATACAACAAGAGGAAAATAAAGTCATATCTTACTAGCATAAAGTTATGATACTACTACACATAATTTAAAATTTATTATAATAGTTTACTAAATATTAAAGAAAATTAAAACTACCTTGGCAGAAAAATAAAAGTTTTCTGGATCTACATCGTCTATACATAGTACTGTAACCAACTTAGAAAACCTGTATGACAGAGCAAAATGTCTCTTTTTTATTAAATTTGTCATGGCAAAACGTCAACAATAATACTAGTACTTGAACCCTGAGAAACAGTACAAGCTAGTATTTACTTTGACCTAAGTTTGGGGCTACAAAGTTATGCACTTTGCCTAGCAAGATATTATATCTACCTATGGAGATACTTGAATTAAAGGTGATTGAGAATCAAGATAATGTTTTATAGTGATTTGAATTAATTTAAAAAATTTTACATAGGTACCATATGTGCATGGTAACTTGGTTCAGTCATGTGTAATTCTTTTCAATCCTAGGAACTGTAGCCTGCCAGGCTCCACTGTCCACGGGATTCTCCAGGCAGGAATGCTGGAGTGGGTTGCTCTTCCCTTTTTCAGGAGATCTGACTCAGCCATGAAACCCGGTCTCTTATGTCTCCTGGACTGGCAGGTGGGTTCTTTACCATTAACGCCACCTGGGATATGTCAACCTATTAAATATATTTAATTGCATTCAGATAGACTATACTGAATATAACTTTAATTAGATCTTTAGGCAACACAGGTTTTTACAAAGCTTGATTTAGAAGTTTCTCTCTCTAATAAATGCTATATATGTTCAGAAGACATATAAAATACTTTGCAACACTTACCATTTGTCTTTTTTAAATTTAATTTTATTTTTAAACTTTACATAATTGTATTAGTTTTGCCAAATATCAAAATGAATCCACCACAGGTATACATGTGTTCCCCATCCTGAACCCTCCTCCCTCCTCCCTCCCCATACCATCCCTCTGGGTCATCCCAGTGCACTAGCCCCAAGCATCCAGTATCGTGCACCGAACCTGGACTGGCATCTCGTTTCATACATGATATTTTACATGTTTCAATGCTATTCTCCCAGATCTTCCCACCCTCTCCCTCTCCCACAGAGTCCATAAGACTGTTCTATACATCAGTGTCTCTTTTGCTGTCTCGTACACAGGGTTATTGTTACCCTCTTTCTAAATTCCATATATATGCGTTAGTATACTGTATTGGTGTTTTTCCTTCTGGCTTACTTCACTCTGTATAATAACATTTCAGATTAAGTATATTGCAAATTATACTTGAGGTAAATAAAGCCTCAAGATCACAAAACACTGTGAGCCAGTTAATTACCCTAATAGAGAGTGTCAGTTTGAATTTCTATTACTATTAAATTCTGAGAATATAAAAGCTTAGTTTTAGAAAAAGATGCTGAAAGCTTAAAATTTTGGTACAAAGGAATAGAAAAGTTATAGTCTTTTTCAAATAAAATTAATTAGGAAATTAAGGCATACTTTATACATATAAGCAGAGATACCTAGATTTTTTTAGGGATAATTAGATTTTTTTAAGAGAGAAATAAAGTATTTTGACAAAAGAGACTCACATAAGCTATGCATAAAATCATAATAGATATTGTGATCATGGTAGAGAACTCAGTTATCTAAAAACATATATGCTGTATCACAGGAATAATCACAATGAAATTTGGTATATATTTCCTCATTAAATTATGTCCACATTCTTTAATTTTGTTGTTTGAATCCTTTAACCCTCCAAATCATGCCTAAAGCAGCATCATATATTAGTTCATTTTGTCATGTCCATCGATACATTTCCTGACAGTAAATATTTAGGATTTCTGAAAAAAAAATCATTATTTAAGTGCACTTACTTTTTAAAATGTTTCTATCATATTTAGCATCTTGAGTAACTTTCAGGAACATATTGACAAGGATCTGTGAATCAAATCCTCAAACAATATGATGTAACCTGGAGAATGGTTTACAATTTGCTTTAGTTTCAAACTGGAGATACTCAGATTGGTTAGACATTTTCTTACTTACAACTTACCTTAGTGTTGTGACAATAATGATAAATTGACTGTATACTTGCATGTGTGTGTTTAAATATACAGCTTAATTTCTGTTCTCATCACTGATTGCCTGGATAATTACAATAAAACTCCTTTTTTAGTTCACTCATCCAATCACTACTGCCACTCTAAAGCTTGGATAAAGTCAGTAAAAAAAATATGGGCATTTGAAATAGGTTGCTCCCATGTCCCCACATCATTTTCTGCTTCACCATGTAAAGAACTTGTAACTTGTCAGTCCCAAACCTATAATTTAAAAAAGCTGAAAAAGCTAAAAGTCAACTCTTCTGATAGCCATCAGAGAATTGAGATGCTAGGGCAAACTGATTCTCTAAAAACTAGAGAAACTCAAATAACAGGAAATCTAGCATATTGGGAGTAAAATCCACTGGAGTCAGTAAGTGGTAAGAACACTTAAACAGTATTGACTGATTTCTAGGAGGCTGGGTCTGGACTACCTTGAGAGCTAAAATCTCCTGGGGGAAGAGGCATACAGTTGCTCCCACTTCTTCAGGAGTTTTACATCCAAAATCCCATCAGTTTCTCACCGTGATGACTGTAGAAAAGTTCCCTCCTGCTTTTTTAGTAAGGAGAGGGGAAAAGTAACCATTTTGACAAATGCTCAGAGCATTCTGTTCTTAGTAGAAAAATGCAGCCTTCAGGGGAAGCTGCTTTTATCAGAATGTAATATGCCATAGGGGAAGGGCAGTTGTACAACTTGAGGCTTTTTACCCTCCTTGTCACACTCAAGGGGAGGAAAAAAGTGATAAGAAACTCTTCCTAAGTTCACAGTCCAGGGATTCTTGAGTATTATACAATGAAGAATTAATTATATGATTATATAATACTTCTCCTTCCCAATATTTTTGTGGTGGTGGTTTTGTCACTAAGTTGTGTCTGACTCCTGTGATCCCATGGACTGTAGCCCACCAGGCTCCTCTGTCCATGGGATTTCCCAGGCAAGAATACTGCAGTGGGTTACCATTTCCTTCTCCAGGGGATCTCCCCAACCCAGGGATAGAACCTGCATCTCTTGCATCTCATGTATTGGCAAGTAGATTCTTTACCATGACACCATCTGGGAAACCTTATTAATAGGACTCCATTGTAACAATGGATTACAACTGAGAGAGCAGTTAGAAACAGACTCTGCCTAAAAACCTTCTGGAGAACAACAAAAGCAACAGAAGATATATATAGAGACACTGAAATAAATCAAAGCCTCTGACAGCTATAGCTAAAAGCATATATTAAACAAAGCCTAACTTCTACAAGATAAATATAAAATCTCACACTAAAGATCCATTTGTCTATTTTTCTATTAATCAGTACACCATGCCTAGCTTTCACCAAAAAAAATTACGAGGTATGCTAAAATTCAAAGAAAATTTTGTTCAAAGAGACAAAGTAAGCATTAGAACCACACTAATACATGTCAGAGATTTTGCAATTATTTGACATGGAATTTAAAAGAATTATAACAACAGATGATGCTCTCTATTGGAAAAAGTGGTGACATTCAAGAAGAGGTATGAAGAATAAGGAAAATTCTGAGAATAAATGAAAATAAAATGCTAGAAACCAAACACAATAGAAGGAGCAAAGAATGCCTTTAGTTGGTTCATCAGTAGACTAGACACAGATGAGGAAAAAAATCAGTGAGTTAGTTTATGTCAATAAAGGCTAACAAAAAGGAAAAGCAAAAATAAAAATAAGAATAAAAATCAGCATATAGAATATTCAAGAAGTGTGAGACAATGATAAAATGTGTAATGTAAACATAATAATTCCAAAAATAGAAGAGAGAACAGTAGCAGAAGTAGTAGTGTATGTGCTTAGTTGTACCTGACTCCTTATGACTCATGGACTGTAGCCCACCAGGTTCCTCTGTGCATAGGATTTCCCAAGCAAGAATACTGGAGTCTGTGGTCATCTTCTTCTCCAGCGGATCTTCCTGAACCAGGGATCAAACCATGTCTCTTGCATCTTATGTCTTGGTGGGCAGATTCTTTACCACTGTGCTGAATGGAATAGTAGAAATATTTGCTGTAATAATGGCTGAGAATTGTTCAAAAGTGTTGAGAAACACTAAGCCACAGATCCAGGAATCCAGAGATCTACACTTAGGCATGTCATAATTAAACTGCCAAAAAAAAAAAAAAAAAGACAAAGAGAAGTTATTGAAAGAAACCAGAAGAGTATAGCAGGAATCTTACCTATAGAGGAGCAAAGGATGATAACTACATTGGAATTTTCTTTGAAAATTGTGCAAGCAAAGAGAGAATGGAGTTAGCTATTTAAAATTGAAAGGAAAACTCACCAACTTAGAATTCCCTACCTAGTGAAAGTGCCCTTTAAGAGCAAAGAAAAATAAACCTTCACAGATAAATGAGAGAATGTGTTGTCAATAGACTTGTCTTGCAAGAAATGTTAAAATAAATTGTTGGTAGAGACAGAAAATAATATGTCAGAAACTCAGATCTTTATAAAGAAAGGCACACATTAGAGAAAGAATAAAGATAAGGTAACATTTTTTCTTATTCTCAATTGCTGTAATAGATAAATGCTCAAACCAATAATAGCGATAATATACTAGGTGATTGTAGCTTGTGGACAAGTGAAATAAATGAGGTCACTTGAGTAAGAAACTGGAAGAAAGAATGGGGAGCACTCAATGATAAGCTACCTACATTACCTGTGAAGTGATATAGTGCTATTTGAAACAGGATAAAGATTAACTGTAGACATACATTGCAAAATTTGAACAATTGGTAAAAGTATTTTTGAAAGAAGTATAACTGATGTGCTGAGAGAATATAAAAAAGAATCACATAAATTACTCAGTTGAAACAAGACAAAAAGAGAGAAAATCAAAGAAAGAAAGAAAATTACAAGCAAATATTTAATGAGAAGAAAACAGTTAATAGATCAATAATTTCTTTAAATGAGAATGGTCTAAATTTACCTATTAAAAGAGAATGGAGAAAAATCAAGACCCAACTATATGTTCTTTATACAACATGCACTATAACTATAAAGACACACATATATTGAAAGTGGTAGAGAAATACAAACCATTAGCTCTATTAATTTCAGACAAAGCAAGGATACGTCAGAAAAAAGAATTATCAAGGATAAAGAGAGACATTACATAATCATAAAAGGGTCAATTATTTAAAATATAACAATTTTATATTTATCATGTTTATCATATAACAACTTAATGTTTATCATATAACAGCTGGAGAAGGAAGTGGCAACCCACTCCAGTATTCTTGCCTGGAGAATCCCATGGACAAAAGAGCCCGGCAGGCTACAGTCCATGAGGTCATAAAGAGTCAGACATGACTGAGCAACTAATACTTTCACTTTCTAAGATATAATAATGTTAACATGTGGTCATTAGTATATGCCCTAATCCAATAGGATGGGTGTCATTATGAAAAGAGGAGAGTAGGACACAGATATACACAGAGGAATTTCACATGACACAGAGCGAAGACAGCTATCTGCAAGCCAGAGACAGAGGCTGAGAAGAAAAAACAAGTCTACTGACACCTTGATCTCAGAATTCTGGCCCCCAGAATTCTTATAAAATAAGTTTATGTTGTTCAAGCCACTCAGTGTGTGGTACTTTTTTATGATAGCCCTAGCAAACTACAAGGAGAAATAGCTAAATCCACTCTTACAGTTGGAGACTTCAGTGCTTCTCTTTCAGTAACTGACAGACTCAGGAGGCAGAAAATCATTAAAGATATAGTTGAACTGAACAACATCATCAATCAACTGGATTTAATTGACATTTATTGAACATTTCATCCAACATTAACAAAATATACATTCTTCTTAAGCTAATATGGAGCATTCACCAAGGTGGTCTACATTCTGAGCCTTAAGATGTATCTTAACAAATGAAAAAAATAGAAATCATGCTAAAAATGTTCTTAGACCACAATAGAATTAAATTAAAAATGAACAGCAGAAAGATACCTGGAAAATTCCAAAGCATTTGTCAAATAAGCAACATATTTCTAAATAACATGGGCAAAGGAAATGTTAAGAGAAATTAAGTGATAGGCAGTCCTAGATTCAAATCATCAGTTTTACCAAGTGCGACATACATAATCTGCTTATATTTGTAGATCTTCAGGATCCATAATTAAAAATAGAAATGCCATCTTTCCTTCACGTTTGTAGAGATAATGAAATTAAGTTAAATTTTGAGTCCTTTTTAGATAGTCAATCAACGGCAGCTATTAATGTAGCACCTTAAAAAACTGTTACTTATTTTATTATAGATCTGAGGAGAGAGTCACGTGAACTCCTGATTTGTAGCCAAGTGCGACAAAAGTGGAAAACCTGGGGATCTGTTAATTATGGTTGGTATCTGAAGTAGGAGCTTGTCTTTTGGAATGAGCTTCTTACCTGTGGGATATGTGCCAATTCCACATAGTTAGTGCCATGATTGAATTGTAGAACACCTAGTTGGTGTCTAGAGAGTTAAAGGACTGGTTGCTGTGGAAAACTCTGGGCATTTAATATCAGAAATGAAGTTTTTCTGAATATAGAAGACAGGGGTGTTTTTACTTTTACTAACAATGTGTTTGACAATAGGAGGCACTCAGTAAATGTTGAAGGGATGTTGAATGAGTAAATTAAAAATGTATTTGTTGCATCTGAAATTTATTAAAAACTGAAAATTTTGAAAAATAATTGTTTCTATTAAGTATCACCATGTGAGAATATAAGAAAGTCACTATTAAATTTATCAACCTAATATACACTGTGATAGCTTCATCCATCCATTCATTCATGTAGTATTTTAGGCACTGGGAGATTGAGCAGTGAACCAAATACTGAAATCCTTGCCTTCAGTTCAGTTCAGTTCAGTTCAGTTGCTCAGTCATGTCTGACTCTTTGCGACCCCATGAATTGCAGCACACCAGACCTCTTCATGGAGCATGTATCCTCATGTAGAGAAACACATCTAATAAATCCCTAGATGACATAAGGTTAAGTAGTGTCATGGGCTATTTAAATGTTTATACCTAAAGGTATTTTTGCTTGAAACATAGACCAAGGTCCCTATTTTATGCTGTCAAAGAATACAGCCTATGTGAGAAAGATCAAGATTGTGGAATAGGAAGATACTGGGCTCACCTCTCTTCACAAATACACCAAAACTACAATTACGTATGGAGCAACTCTCACTAAAATTGACTTGGTGACTAGCAAAATAGCTCTTCTACAACCAAGCCTGTAAAGACAAATCCACACAAAGCCTGGTAGGAAGAAAGGAAAAGCAATCTGGTTGGAAGTCATACTTCTAGTGGGGGACACAGAAAAAGAGGGCATGCCAAAGGCTAGGAAATCCTCCCTATGGAGTGAGGGATTCGAGTCACATATTAGGCACCTCAGCTCTGGGGTTCAAGACCAGAAAATCAAGACCCCTTAGCTTATCTAAACACCAATGGAACTCACCAGAGGGCTATAAGAAACTGATACTCCTTCATGCATAGATTTGCTTATTACCAGTCACAGCACAGAGGCAGTAGTTTTAAAAGTAGTCTGGGGCTTTGGCCATCTTGCCAAGACCATCCAGTACACTCTCCCATCCAACATCAGGTTCCTGCTCCAGCTCTTCTTACTCTTACTCTGACCCTCAATAAGGTGGACGCTGCTGTTGATAATGTGAATGTGTATACCTGGAAAGACAGAGCCAGCCAGCCACTCTTCCATCTCTGAGTGGGCAGAGGCAGCAATTACTAGCTCCAACATCCTTGCACACACTCCAGAGAGAACAAGACAGAGCAGGACCGAGACTGCCATGTGCCTTCAGGAGTGGCATCCCTATGCGTACTTGTGCACATCTGACAGGCCCAGTCAGGGGTATCCCTTGAAACTACCCCTGACAGGGTGGGGATGGCCACTGAGGATAGGAAAAGGGCAGCATGCTCCTGCCTCTGGTTCTGGCCCCTAGGCTCCAGGCCAATCTTCCACTAGGGCAGTGTTTGCCAGTAAAACCCAGAGAGAAAACATAACTTGTGCTCATTTCAGATCCAGCTCACCCATCAGAGCCACTTGGAACATGCAGACTGCATAGGAATGTTCTCCACAAGGACCCTCAAGACTGGGGTTGGTAACTGTTTTATATAATTTCATAGAGACAGAGAAAATTAAATAAAATGAGAATAGACAAGGGTATGTTTCAAATGGAAGAGCAACAACAAAACCCTTTGGGCCGGGGAACCAAGAAAACAGGGATAAACAATGTACCTAATGAAGAGCTTGCATGGAACCAAAAAGACCCTGAATAGTCAAAGCAACTTTGAGAAAAGAAGAACAAAACTGATCCTCACATTCTCTGACTTCAGACTATATTATGCAAAGCTACAGTAACCCAGGAGAAGGCAATGGAACCCCACTCCAGTACTCTTGCCTGGAAAATCCCATGGACGGAGGAGCCTGGTGGGCTGCAGTCCATGAGGTCGCTAGGAGTCGGACACGACTGAGCAACTTCACTTTGACTTTTCACTTTCATGCATTGGAGTAGGAAATGGCAACCCACTCCAGTGTTCTTGCCTGGAGAATCCCATGGACAGAGGAGCCTGGTGAGCTGCTGTCTATGGGGTCACACAGAGTCGGACACGACTGAAGCGACTTAGCAGCAGCAGCAGCAACAGTAGCCCAAACAGCATGGTACTAACACAAGAACAGACACGTAGATCAATGGAAGAGAATAGAGAACCTAGAAATAAATCCATAAACGTATAGGTAATTAAATAACAATAAATGAGGCAAGAATGCATGGAGGAGAAAAAAATAGTCTCTTCAAACTGGTGCTAGGAAAACCGGACAGCTACAGGCAAAAGAATGAAATTGGAACATTCAGTTTAGTTCAGTTTACTCGCTCAGTCATTTCCGACTCTTTGTGACCCCATGAATCGCAGCACGCCAGGCCTCCCTGTCCATCACCAACTCCCGGAGTTCACTCAAACTCACGTCCATTAAGTCGGTGATGCCATCCGGCCATCTCATCCTCTGTCGTCCCCTTTTCCGCCTGCCCCCAATCCCTCCCAGCATCAGAGTCTTTTCCACTGAGTCAACTCTTCGCTTGAGGTGGCCAAAGTACTGGAACTTCAGCTTTAGCATCATTCCTTCCAAAGAACACCCAGGACTGATCTCCTTTAGAATGGACTGGTTGGATCTCCTTGCAGTCCAAGGAACTCTTAAGAGTCTTCTCCAACAGCACAGTTCAAAAGTATCAATTCTTCGGTGCTCAGCTTTCTTCACAGTCCAACTCTCACATCCATACATGACTACTGGAAAAACCATAACCTTGACTAGACGGACCTTTGTTGGCAAAGTAATGTCTCTGCTTTTGAATATGCTATCTAGGTTGGTCATAGCTTTCCTTCCAAGGAGTAAGGGTCTTTTACTTTCATGGCTGCAGTCACCATCTGCAGTGATTTTGGAGCCCCCAAAAATAAAGTCTAACACTGTTTCCACTGTTTCCCCATCTATTTCCCATGAAGTGATGGGACCGATTGCCATGATCTCAGTTTTCTGAATGTTGAGTTTTAAGCCAACTTTTTCACTCTCCTCTTTCCCTTTCATTAAGAGGCTTTTTAGTTCCTCTTCACTTTCTGCCATAAGGGTGGTGTCAGGACAGCTACAGGCAAAAGAATGAAATTGGAGCATCACATTACACCATATAGAAAATTAAACTTAAGACTGTTCTATACATCAGTGTCTCTTTTGCTGTCAGTCTTATGGACTCATGGCAATGAAACATGTAAAATATCATGTAGGAAACGAGTTGCCAGTCCAGGTTCGATGCATGATGCTAGTGCACTGGGAAGAGGGATGGTATGAAGGATTGGATGGGGCATGTATACCATTCATTTTGATATTTGGCAAAACTAATACATAAAATTGGAAGAGAAAATTAAACTTAAAATTGAATAAAGACCTAAATGTAAGACTGGAAAATATAAATTTCCTAGAAGGAAAAAAAAGAGTCATATACTTCTGAATATATAGTTAATTGTTTTCATACCACACAGATTGTTTTAAGAATATCAATTTTAAATCAAATTGTACCAAACTATATGTCTATATTGGGCTTCCCAGGTAGCACTAGTGGTAAAGAACCTGCCTGCCAATACAGGAGACATAAGAAATGTGGGTTCAGTCCCTGGGTATGGAAGATTCCCTGGAGAAGGAAATGACAACCCACTCCAGTATTCTTGCCTGGAGAATCCCATAGACAGAGATGCCTGGCAGGGTACGGTCCATAGGGTTGCACAGAATCAGATACAATTGAAGTGACTCAGCATGTACGCACATGTGTTCATATTATACTCAAAGCAGTAGAAACATTATGAACTGCGCTAAAATTTTCTGCTTTCACAATAGCATGTTATGAACACCCTCCCTAAAGACTCCCTATCACAGTATTTCTAAAAGTGCAATATGTTGATTGTCAGACTATATTAAATGCATCATCTATATGTTTGGAAATATTTACTTAGAAAAGGACAAATAAATTCCAAAAATCAATTGGTTAAAAATGCATAAATGCTAAAATAAATTTAAACTTCGAGCTTTGTGTAAGATGTGTGGTAATGATATTCTCTCCACTTTTTTTTCTTGTAGTGTGTTCTTTGGTCTGTTTTTTCCTCTGATTTTTGGCTTTCTTTACACTATCTCTTCCTGCGTATGAAGAATGAAAACAGCTGAATATATTTATTATTTTCCTTCACTGAAAACATGACAGTTACAATGATCTGGGTTTATCTGGATATTAAATACATTGGTTACTGCACTGTTTATAATAGCCAGGACATGGAAGCAACCTAGATGTCCATCATCAGATGAATGGATAAGAAAGCTGTGCTACATATACACAATGGAGTATTACTCAGCCATTAAAAAGAATACATTTGAATCAGTTCTAATAAGGTGGATGAAACTAGAGCCTATTATACAGAGTGTAGTAAGCCAGAAAGAAAAACACCAATTCAGTTTACTAATGTATATATATGGAATTTAGAAAGATGGTAATGATAACCCTGTATGCGAGACAGCAAAAGAGACACAGATGTATAGAACAGTCTTTTGGACTCTGTGGGAGAGGGAAAGGATGGGATAATTTGGAGGAATAGCACTGAAACATGTATAATATCATATAATAAACGAATCACCAGTTCAGGTTCAATACAGGATCCTTGGGGCTTGTGCACCGGGATGATGTGGAGGGATGGTACAGGGAGGGAGGTGGGAGGGAATTTCAGGATGGGGAACACGTGTATGCCTATGGTGGATTCATGTTGACGTGTGGAAGAACCAATCAGATCAGATCAGTCACTCAGTCGTGTCCGACTCTGCGACCCCATGAATCACAGCATGCCAGGCCTCCCTGTCCATCACCAACTCCCAGAGCTCACTCAGACTCATGTCCATCGAGTCAGTGATGCCATCCAGCCATCTCATCCACTGTTGTCCCCTTCTTCTCTTGCCCTCAATCCCTCCCAGTATCAGAGTCTTTTCCAATGAGTCAACTCTTCCCATGAGGTGGCCAAAGTATTGGAGTTTCAGCTTTAGCATCATTCCTTCCAAAGAAATCCCAGGGCTGATCTCCTTCAGAATGGACTGGTTGGATCTCCTTGCAGTCCAAGGGACTCTCAAGAGTCTTCTCCAACACCACAGTTCAAAAGCATCAATTCTTTGGCGCTCAGCTTTCTTCACAGTCCAACTCTCACATTCATACATGAGCACAGGAAAAACCATAGCCTTGACTAGACGAACCTTTGTTGGCAAAGTAATGTCTCTGCTTTTGAATATGCTATCTAGGTTGGTCATAACTTTCCTTCCAAGGAGTAAGCATCTTTTAATTTCATGGCTGTAATCACCATCTGCAGTGATTTTGGAGCCCAGAAAAATAAGTCTGACACTGTTTCCACTGTTTCCTCATCTATTTCCCATGAAGTGATGGGACCAGATGCCATGATCTTCGTTTTCTAAATGTTGAGCTTTAAGTCAACTTTTTCACTCTCCACTTTCACCTTCATCAAGAGGCTTTTTAGTTCCTCTTCACTTTCTGCCATAAGGGTGGTGTCATCTGCACATCTGAGGTTATTGATATTTCTCCCAGCAATCTTGATTCCAGCTTGTGTTTCTTCCAGTCCAGCGTTTCTCATGATGTACTCTGCATATAAGTTAAATAAGTAGGGTGACAATATACAGCCTTGATGTACTCCTTTTCGTATTTGAAACCAGTCTGTTGTTTCATGTCCAGTTCTAACTATTCCTTCCTGACCTGCATACAAATTTCTCAAGAGGCAGATCAGGTAGTCTGGTATTCCCATCTCTTTCAGAATTTTCCACAGTTTATTTTGATCCACACAGTCAAAGGCTTTGGCATAGTCAATAAAGCAGAAATAGATGTTTTCCTGGAACTCTCTTGCTTTTTCCGTGATCCAGCAGATGTTGTCAATTTGATCTCTGGTTCCTCTGCCTTTTCTAAAACCAGCTTGAACATCAGGAAATTCACGGTTCACATATTGCTGAAGCCTGGCTTGGAGAATTTTAAGCATTACTTTACTAGCTTGTGAGATGAGTGCAATTGTGCGGTAGTTTGAGCATTCTTTAGCATTGCCTTTCTTTGGTATTGGAATGAAAACTGACCTTTTCCAGTCCTGTGGCCACTGCTGAGTTTTCCAAATTTGCTGGCATATTGAGTGCAGCACTTTCACAGCATCATCTTTCAGGATTTGAAATAGCTCAACTGGAATTCTATCACCTCCACTAGCTTTGTTCGTAGTGATGCTTTCTAAGGCCCACTTGACTTCACATTCCAGGATGTCTGGCTCTAGGTGAGTGATCACACCATCGTGATTATCTGGGTTGTGAAGATCTTTTTTGTACAGTTCTTCTGTGTATTCTTGCCATCTCTTCTTAATATCTTCTGCTTCTGTTAGGTCCATACCATTTCTGTCCTTTATACAATATTGTAAAGTAATTAGCCTCCAATTAAAATAAATAAATTCAAATTAAAAAAAAAATACATTTGTTAGTTCAGCATTTATCAGACACATTCCCTATTTAAGACATATAGTCATCATGGATTCGATATTCATACTAATATGAAGACAAATTCATTTTGAATTGCATGAGTAATATAGGCATTATGACAATACTTTTGATAATTACGGTCACTAACATATTTACTCGAGAAGGCAATGGCAATATACTCCAGTACTCTTGCCTGAAAAATCCCATGGATGGAACAGCCTGGTAGGCTGTAGTCGTGGGGTCGCTAAGAGTCGGACACGACTGGACAACTTCACTTTCACTTTTCACTTTCATGCTTTGGAGAAGGAAATGGCAACCCACTCCAGTATTCTTGCTTGGGGAATCCCACGGATGGGGGAGCCTGGTGGGCTGCTGTCTGTGGGGTTGCACAGAGTCAGACACGACTGAAGCAACTTAGCAGCAGCAGCAGCAGCAACGTATTTACGGAATATAAAGTGATAGAAATGCAGATATTTTCTCTGAAAGTTTTAAAAGCAGAAACTATGTTTTTGTTTGCCTCATTCCACCAGAGGGTAAAATTACAGGAGAACAATAACATTTTCTGTTTAATTTATTCTTCTAGCACTCAGAACAATGTCAAGCACGTAGGAGGTGCTAAACTTATTAATATGAAAGAACATTAGATGACTTCCTATAGCTTAGTAACACCAGAAGTAATTTGTATAACCACTGTTTTAGCTAAAACAAACAATGATATAATACATTTCTTATAGAATTAAGAAATGGAATTTTGTGAAACCACTTTTTATTTCATGAAAATTGAATGAAACTCTGTTGGCAAGCTGAAATACAAGTATTTAAACCACCTGCTATCTAATGAGGTACGCTGCAAAGGAAACAGCATGAATGTTTATTAACCAAGAATGTTTATTTACCAAGGAACTAATAAAAAAGAACAATTCTTATACTTTAATTAGATTTAGTTAAAGATATAAAGTGAGAGTAAGTTAGAATATGCCCTATTCTTTGTTATGTTTAACACATTTTCCTTGTTGCATTTGCTTACAATTCAAAGAACTAAACAGTTGTCACTGCTTTATAACTGAGCTTGCCTTTGCCCATCTGAAAAGTAACTTTTTTGACAGTTTCAATATTATGCCTTGAGAAACAACATTTGTATAACTGTAAAAAATCATTAAATATGGCTAATGTAAGAAAGAAGGAATCTCATTAAATGTACCTCGTAAAAGAGTTACTGTGAAGCTTGCGGTTCAGGGTTCTTCACTTGCTGGAGCCCCATCCAAGTTAAAGAGGTTCTCCCATATAAGTTCCAAGGTCTACCAATTTTGCATCTGTACTTCATTGTTCATATTATTCTTCACTTCAGACTTAAAACTTAATTTACCAATATTTCCTAAGGTTTATACCTTTAAATTATTTTCCCTCAGAGAGACAAGTTCTTTGACACATAATGAAAACCCAAGAGCCACTAGTAATGTTTGAGACTTTTGTTTATGATCACTATCTTCTGGTAACGTTTTTTACAGCAATTTTGAATTAAATATAAGTGCTTCACAATTTCTTGGGCTAACACAAGTGAATTTCATATTCTACAATTTTAAAATTTAAGAATGTCTATGATGACATATTTATGATCTCTCTTTTTATTTCTCTTATATATGTGTATATAAGCAATTATGTTTTGATGATTTTTATTTTGCAGATATTAAACTTTCATCTTTCTTAGCTGTATGTAATTGATTTAGTGTTGATAGCATTGTTAATGCTTCCAGAATCAGCTGTTTGTAATATGAGATTTTTGTCTAAACTACTTGCTGTTGTTCAGTTACTAAGTTGTGTCTGACTCTTTGTGACTCCATGGATTGTAGCACTCCAGGCTCCTCTGTCCTTCACTATCTCCCAGAATTTGCTCAGATTCATGTTCACTGAGTCAGTGATAACATCCATTTCATCCTCTACCCACTTATCCTTTTGCCTTCAATCTTTCCCAACATCAAAGTCTACCACCTTTGAAAACTAAAACTACTTCACCTGCCCCAGCATTTGGCATATAACATGAGAGTCAGTGTATTTTGACTTCCTTGAAAAGAAGTAGTAACTTATAACTTGTAAACTGAACATTTTTGCTGAAATCATCTAATAATTTCTTTGTGGTAAAAATATTTCCAGTGTTACTTTTTAATCACGTTGCAATTAGCATGAAGAGTCCACTATTTATAAAATACATAATTCAACTATGCTAGCATAATAATATGAAAAAGAATAGTCAACAGTTGATTCTGTTACTACATTGTGGAATTCCTGCTTAGTCTGATTCTGCCTTGCAAATCATTATGTGTTACACACAGAATCATATCCATCTGTGTTCAGTTCAGTTCAGTCACTCAGTCGTGTCCGACTTTTTGCAACCCCATGAATTGCAGCCACCAGGCATCCCTCTCCATCACTAACTCCCCAACTTCACCCAAACTCATATCCATTGAGTCGGTGATGCCATCCAGCCATCTCATCCTCTGTCTGCTGCCCCCAATCCCTCCCAGCATCAGAGTCTTTTCCAGTGAGTCAACTCTTCGCTCTCTGTAGCTATCTATAAATCTAAGTTATCTTCCAATATCTTTATTGTAGATCTTGCTTATGTTGTTTTTGGGTGAATACCATACTTTGGGGACTCCCGCCATTTTACATTTGTTCCTCTGACTTTAAGTCAGATTCATATACTTTTCAAATTTGAAAATATCTGTAAAGTATAATTGCACAGCGTTGGGGTTTCCATTTTTTACAGGAATTTTTTTTTTTTTTTTTTTTTGCCTCTGTAGACCCCTTGACAGAGATGATCTTTCTTTTTACCTATGCTATTATGGGAGGTATTTTGTCACAAATCACTCTCTTCTTCTGAGAGAAAGCCTTCCAGAATACCTGCTTGAAAGAGAGTCTCACTTCCATGTTTCTTCTTCACATGACACATGGTCAGGAGTCTTAAGTTTATATATGAATGACAATCCTGATATCTCTCTGTTAGGGTCTATTTTGGTTGAATTTGCTTTTAGACAACTGATGGACTTCAAATGAGTAATAGAACATAAATGCAAACTTAAAACCACCCTTATTTGGCATAAAAAGTGAAAGTGAAAGTCACTCAGTCCTGTCTGACTCTCTGCAACCCCATGATAGTCCATGGAATTTTCCTGGCAAGAGTACTGGAGTGGGTTGCCATACGCTTCTCCAGCAGATCTTCCCAACCCAGGGATTGAACTCAGGTCTCCTGCATTGCAGGTGGAATTTTTATCAGCTGAGCCACCAGGGAAGCCAGGTGAAAAAAATTTTATAAATAAAGAATTTTTATTTGGCAAAAATTCTCACCAAATACATATATATGAGATTGTTTGTGTATGTCTGAGATATGTAAATTATTTTTACCTCTCATTTTGTATTATCATTTATAGATTGGAGTGATAATAGCTCAATGTATTAAATATGGTCTGGTCTTTTAAATCAAGAATACTGATTTTTAGATGAAAGAAATACTCATATATATGTTTGATACATAGTATTTCAATGTGGCATTTAAACATGATCAAAGTTTTCAGGGTTTTGAAAATAAAGGGTTCACTTTAGCTTGTTTTGGATCAAAGATTTGATTTGCATTTAACTGTAAGCTCTTTTTCTATCCTTTACGCAAACATAGATTAGACTTTCAAATGAAAGTAGAGAAAAAAGGGAATGGAATGCCTAACATCTCTCTCAGTTAAGGAGAAATACTAGAAAGAAATATCCATTTACTTTTGGTATTGCAAGTAAAAACATCCCTGATGAAATATATTACCATGGTTGATTGACCCTAACAGTGTGAAGAGCAGTAGTATTTATGGAATGAAAATAAAGTTTATGTTTTCTTAGCTCCAGATGCTACCTTCTTGTACTAGTTCCTTTAAAAAAAAATTGCCATTTATTTTCTCATGAAAACAACAATTAGTATCCATTCTTAATGTAGCAGTTTGTGAAATTATTTTATAAGTTAAAATTCATGAAGCTTCCTTAAACAGGGGTGTCCTGTAAAAAAACTATTAAATGGCTGAAAACACAGCAGAGAATCAGAGACTATTTGGAGAATTCTGAGTGTTATAAGTAATTTATCAAATAGCAATCTTCCTTTGCAAAGTAAGAATGAGGTCTAGTTTGTCATTCCTTCCTTATTTATATATTTTCTTATTGGCTTCCCTGTTGATCCATGCTCAGCCTACCTTTGCACCCTGAATTGCACTGCTAGATTGCCTGCATACCTAGTCATGTATTACTGCTTTTATCATCCACCACAATTTGTCCTGTGCCACATTTTTTCAGGCCGTGTTGATAGCAGGCTTCTTAATCTGGTGTTAAAACTTGACCAAATTGCAAAGTTACACTTAGCAAATATGTTATCCAAAATTTTTTTAAATGACAAACATTAGGTTTTCACAAAGTAGATGATTTGGGATTTATAAGAAAGGAGTAATAAAATGACAATATTTAGAGATGTCAAATTATGCACATTACATTATATTAGCTTATGAAAAACACTTTGTTCTTCCTTAATTTGTCAGTTCACAATTCTAAGTTACTACATCAGAATTATTTTTCTACAAATAGCAGAAAATCTCAACTTAGTTCTCTTGAATGATACCTTTCAATATTAAAATGATCAGATATTAAAGAGTTGACTAGTATTTTGACACACACCTATTTCTAAATCGATCAATAGCAAGGGAATGAGACTAATTTACGTACCTGTCTAGTCATGATGCACTTTTAATAGCTATGTTTGTGATCCACCTCATCAGAAGTCCATAACAGAACAAAATTGTGATTCAGTTCAGTTCAGTCACTCAGTCGTGTCCGACTCTTTGCAACCCATTGAATCACACCATGCCAGGCCTCCCTGTCCATCACCAGTTCCCGGAGTTTACCCAAACTTATGTCCATTAAGTCGGTGATGCCATCCAGCCATCTCATCCTCTGTTGTCCCCTTCTCCTCCTGCCCACAATCCCTACCAGCATCAGGGTCTTTTCCAATGAGTCAACTCTTTGCATGAGGTGGTCAAAGTACTGGAGTTTCAGCTTTAGTATCAGTCCTTCCAATGAACACACAGGACTGATCTCCTTTAGGATGCACTGGTTGGATCTCCTTGCAGTTCAAGGGACTCTCAAGAGTCTTCTCCAACACCACAGTTCAAAAGCACCAATTCTTCGGCACTCAGCTTTCTTCACAGTCCAACTCTCACATCCACACATGACCACTGGAAAAACCATAGCCTTGACTAGACAGACCTTTGTTAGCAAAGTAATGTCTCTGCTTTTGAATATGCTGTCTAGGTTGGTCATAACTTTCCTTCCAAGGAGTAAGCATCTTTTAATTTCATGGCTGCAATCACCATCTACAGTGATTTTGGAGCCCCCCAAAATAAAGTCTGCCACTGTTTCCACTGTTTCCCCATCTATTTGCCATGAAGTGTTGGAACCAGATGCCATGATCTTTGTTTTCTGAATGTTGAGCTTTAAGCCAACTTTTTCACTCTCCTCTTGATTAGCTTACTTAAAAGGATGAAAGATTTCTGCCCATTTAAACAGGCATGTCAGAAAAATGTATAAACTCAATCAAATGTGGTTAGAGTAATGTGATTATAGAAAGATAACTTCTGTGATTGTAGTCCCATGTTTTATTATATATGTGAAATATACCCAAGAAGTCTTTGATCCATGATAACATATCTTTCTTGTCTAATTTTCTCATTATGATATATATAAAACTTATCCTGAAATGATTAAAATAAAGTTAGTACATTTTGATCATCTTTCATTAATTCAGTTAGTACCCTTTCTTAGTTTAATAAATTTCCTACATTTTTTTATAAAGTTGGTGGATGAAAGGAGAGGAGTGGTTGAGAATCTTAGTAGTCTACATGGGCTTAGGTGAAAAATAAAGATAGAGATTAGTAGCTTCTCTAATATACATGTAGATGAAAATGGTAAGATGCTAACGTTTCAGAATTCAAGGTTACAAAAAGAAAAAAACATAATTAGATGCAGATTTCTGGATTCAGGATCTGAGGGCATACTGGTGCCATTTGACTGAGCTTTGGGAGCCCTGAAATTATAAATAAAATGAAGAGTCTTATTTACTGAATATGACAGATGGAGAGTTCAATAAAATATCTGCTGCTTAGCCAAATATAAATGAATTAGCCTTATTTTTCTATGTGATATGTAGTGCCATAACCAAATTAGGTAATTTAGAGGAAAAATGCCAAAAGACAAAATTAGAAAGTCAAGAAACAACTTCTAAGGAAATAAACAAGTTTCTAAGGAAAGCCAGTGTATACAGGTTGGATGGAGGGTCTGGAAAATGAGCAGCAGATTAAACTTTAGGAGTCAAGAGGAGAGAGTGTTTTAAGGAGTAGAGTGGTCAACTCTGTAAAACATTGCTTTGAAAGTGAATGAAATGAGGGCATAACAATGTAATTAAATTTTTAGTAAGACCCAAAAAATAAAGAATGAAGGCGTAAATAAAATTAAAAAATTCTAAACAGAATAAAACAATAAAATGATTAAAAATAATAAATAATATATGGAGAAACTGTAAGTTAACATATTTGAAAATTAGATAAATTGCATATATTTTTGTAAAAATATAAAATGACAACAGGTAGTGCAAGAGACAGAGAAGGCAATGGCACCCCACTCGAGTATTCTTGCCTAGAAAAGCCCATGGACGGAGGAGCCTGGTAGGCTCCAGTCCATGGGGTCGCTAAGAGTCAGGCACGACTGAGTGACTTCACTTTCACTTTTTGCTTTCATGCGTTGGAGAAGGAAATGGCAACCCACTCCACTATTCTTGCCTGGAGAATCCCAGGGACAGAGGAGCCTAGTGGGCTGCCATCTATGGAGTCGCACAGAGTCAGACACAACTGAAGCGACTTAGCAGTAGCAGCAGTGCAAGAGAAAATAGAAAGTTTAAATAGACCTCTAACTATTCATGAAAATGAAGTGTGTTAGTCACTCAGTCATGCCTGACTCTGGGATTCCATGGATTGTAAACTTCTAGGCTCCTCTGTCCATGGAAATATCCAGGCAAGAATATTGGTGTAGGTTGCCATTCCCTTCTCCAGGGATCTTCCCCACCCAGGGATCCAACCTGGGTCACCTGCATTGCAGTCAAATTCTTTAGTGTCTGAGCCAACAGTGAAGCCTATTTTTTCATAAAAATGTAAAATCTATTCAAAGATCTCCATCTCAAATAAATCCAGAGTAAGTTCTACTAAACTTTATATAAACTGAAAATCCCTATCTTATATGCGTGCATGTCTGCTAAGTCACTTCAGTCGTGTCCAATTCTGTGCAACCCTAAGGACTGCAACCTGCCAGGCTTCCCTGTCCATGGGATTCTCCAGGCAAAATGTTGGAGTGTATTGCCGTGCCCTCCTCGAGGGAATTTTCCTGACCCAGGGATGGAAACTGCACCGCTTATGTCTAGTTGCACTGGCATGCAGGTTCTTTACCACTAGCTCCACCTGGAAAGCCCATCATAAATGAGTTCTGTATAAAGACAGAAAAACAAGAAAAGTTGTGCAACTCTTTTTAGGAGGTTAAGATAATCAGTGGGTTTCCCAGGTGGTGCAGTGGTAAAGAATCTGTCTGCAAATGCAGGAGACACAAGTTGGATCCCTGTGTGAGGAAGATTCCCAGGGAGTAGGAAAATGCAACCCACTGAAGTGTTCTTGTCTGGGAAATCCTGTGGACAGAGGAGCCTGGTGGACTACAGTTCATAGGGTTAAAAAGAGTTGGATGCAATGGAGTGGCTGAGCATTTCTGTGTGTACATGTATAAGATAATCATGATTCTAAAATCAATCAAGAACACTACAAACTAAGATGATTCGTCCTCATTTAATGCAGCATAGAGTTTTAAAAGGGATTCCCAGGTGGTTCAGTGGTAGAGAATCTGTCTCTAATCCAGGAGATATGGGTTTCATCTCTGGGTCAAGAAGATCCCCTGGAGAAGATAATGGCAACCAAATCCAGTATTCTTGCCCGGAAAATCCCATGCACAGAGGAGCCTAGTGGGCTATATTCCATGCGGTCACAAAAGAGGCAGACATGCCTAAGCAACTAAACAGCAAAAACAAATAGCTTTGGAAAGCTTAAGAATAGCATTTATCCAAGTTAAATATTAAAAACAAGTCTATATAATCATTAAGTCAGTTTATACTAAGATGTTAAGGGAAGTTCAACATTACAAAACTAATTATTATGGATTATTCTTCATATTAATAGACTAAAGGAGAAAACAAATTCTCAGGGGATGTTTGAAAAGCATTTTATAATGTTAAATGGCAACTTATAATTAAGACTTTTAAATAATATGAGGACTATAAAGCAAAAGTTATAGAAACCTCTTTGGAGAGACTTACAAGTCATGTGCCCCTATGCATCTTTCTTTGTATGTAAGAAATTCATGATTTCTTATTATCTGAACAATTTTGGAGGTCTTTGATTGCAGTGAGAAATCATGAGAGTTCAAAATTAGAGAAAATATTTGCAAATGAAGCCACTGACGAGGGAGTAATTTCCAGAACATACAAACAGCATATGCAGTTAATATCAATAAAAGCAAACAACCCAATCAAAAAATGAGAAGACCTAAATACATAAGTCGAATAAATAGGTTAAATAAATAAACAGGTCAAAGGCTAACAGAATTTGCCAAGAGAATGCACTGGCCATAGCAAACACCCTCTTCCAACAACACAAGAGAAGACTCTACACATGGACATCACCAGATGGTCAACACTGAAATCAGATTGATTATATTCTTTGCAGCCAAAGATGGAGAAGCTCTATACAGTCAGCAAAAACAGGACTGGGAACTGTCTATGGCTCAGATCATGAACTCCTTATTGCCAAATTCAGACATAAAATGAAGAAAGTAGGGACAACCACTAGACTATTCAGGTATGACCTAAATCAAATCCCTCACGATTATACAGTGGAAGTGACAAATACAAGGGATTATATCTGATAGACACAGTGCCTGAAGAACTGAGGACAGAGATTCATGACATTATACAGGAGGCGGTGATCAGACCATCCCCATGGAAAAGAAAGGCAAAATGATTGTCTGACGAGGGCTTACAAATAGCTGAGAAAAGATAAATGAAAGGCAAAGGAGAAAGAAAATATACACTCATTTGAATTCAGAGTTCCAAAGAATAGTAAGGAGAGATAAGAAAGTCTTCCTGAGTGATCAATGCAAAGAAATAGGGGACAACAATAGAATGGGAAAGAGTGGAGATCTCTTCAAAAAAATTAGAGATACCAAGAGAAATTTTCATGCAAGATAAGCACAATAAAGGACAGAAATGGTATAGGCCTAACAGAAGCAGAAGATATTAAGAAGAGGTGGCAACAATACAAAGAAGAACTATACAAAAAAGATCTTCATGACCCAGATAATCATGATGGTGTGATCACTCACCTAGAGCCAGACATCCTAGGATACAAAGTCAAGTGGGCCTTAGGAATCACCACTACAAACAAAGCTAGTGGAGGTGATGGAAACCAGTTGAACTATTTGAAATCCTGAAAGATGATGCTATAAAAGTGCTGCACCCAATATGCCAGCAAATCTGGAAAACTCAGCAGTGGCCACAGGACTGGAGAAGGTCAGTTTTCATTCCAATCCCAAAAAAAGACAATGCCAAAAATGTTCAAACCACTATAGAAATGTACTCATCTACATGCTAGCAAAGCAATGCTCAAATTTCTCCAAGGCTTCAAGAGTACATGAATTGTGAACTTCCAGATGTTCAAGCTGGATTTAGAAAAGGTAGAGGAACCAGAGACCAAATCAACATATGTTGAATCATTGAAAAAGCAAGAGAGTTCTAGGAAAACATCTATTTCTGCTTTATTGACTAGGTCAAAGCCTATGATTGTGGATCACAGCAAACTGTTGAAAATTCTTAAAGACATGGGAATACCAGACCACCTAATCTGCCCCTTGAGAAATCTGTATGCAGGGCAAGAATCAACAATTAAAACTGGACATGGAACAACAGGCTGGCTCCAAATCAGGAAAAGGATACCTCAAGGCTATATATTTCCACCCTGCTTATTTAACTTATATGAAGATTACATCATGCCAAATGCCAGGCTGGATGAAACACGAGCTAGAATCAAGATTGCTCGGAGAAATATCAATAACCTCAGATATGCAGTGATGCTTCCCTATGGCAGAAAGCAAAGATAAAGTAGAGCCTCTGGATGAAATTGAAAGAGGAGAGTGAAATGTTGCCTTAAAACTCAACATTCAGAAAAATAAGATCTTGAAATCCGATCTCATCACTTCATGGCAAATAGATGGGGAAACAGTGGACATAGTGAGAGACTTTATTTTTGGGGGCTCCAAAATCATTGCAGATTTCACCATGGTGACTGTACCACAAAATTTAAAAAAAAAAAAAAAAAAGACGCTTGCCCCTTGTAAGAAAAGCAAGAAAAGCTATGACCAACCTAAACAGCATATTAAAAAGCAGGGACATTACTTTGCCAACAAAGGTCCTTCTTCCAGTAGTCACGTATGTATGTGACAATTGGGCTATAAAGAAAGCTGAGCGCCAAAGAGTTGATACTTTTGTACTGTGATGTTGGAGAAGACTCCTGAGAGTCCCTTGCAAGAAGATTCAATCCTAAAGGAAATCAGTCCTGAATATCCATTTGCAAGACTGATGTTAAAGCTGAAACTTCAGTACTTTGGCCACCTGATGCGAAGAACTGACTCATTGTAAAAGACCCTGATGCTGGGAAAGATTGATGGAGGAAGGAGAAGGGGATGACAGAGGATGAGATGGTTGGATGGCCTCACCAACATGATGGACTTGAGTTTGAGTAGGCTGTGGGAGTTGGTGATGCAACAGGGAGGCTTGGCATGCTGCAGTCCATGCGGTCACAAAGAGTTGAACATGACTGAGCGACTGAACTGAAATGAACAAATATTTCTCTTAAGAAGACATCATCGATATGGCCAACAAACATGTGAAATTATCTCTAACATCACTATTACAGAAATGCAAATCAAAACTACAGTGAGGTATCACCTCAACCAATCAGAATTGTCATCATCAAAAAATCTACAAACAATAAATGCTTGAGGGGATGTGGAGAAAATAGAAGCCTCCAACACTGTTGGTGGGAACATAAATTAGTACAGCCACAATGAAAAACAGAATGGATGTTCCATAAAAAACTAAAAATAAACCTACCTTGTGTGTATCCATGCTCAGTCACCCAGTTGCACCCAACTCTTTGTGACTCCAAAGACCGTAGTCTGCCAGACTCCTCTATGCACAGAATTTACTCACCAAGAATACTGAAGTGGGTTGCCATTTCCTCCTTCAGGAAATCTTTCCAACGCAGGGATCAAACATGCATCTCCTGCATTGGCAGGAAGACTCTTTACCACTGAGCCACCTGGGAATCCCTAGAGCTACCATATAGTCCAGCAATTTTACTCCTAGACATATATTTGGAGAATTCAAAAGGATGCATGCACTCAGATGTTCATTGCAACACTATTTACAATATCCAGAACATGGAAACAACAAATGTTTATCAGCAGAGGATGGACAAAGAAGATGTGATATAAATATGTAATGGACTATTCAGTTCAGTTCATGCTGGAGTCCAGCTCCAGCAGCCAGGGAGTCAGCCTGAAGGGGTGAGCAGTGTCGGCGGACAATGATACAGTCTCTGACTCACATAGTACGGAACTACATGTTTACTTCAAGCTTCATGTTCTCTTTTATACTTTGACAAAAGCATTAGGTCAGAGGTTTGACATTTTAAGTTTCCCCCACCCATATTTACTGTTTCCAGAAATCATTGTTGTCCTAGAAACAGAGTTCCTGCTTCAGGGATACTCTCACAATTGGCTTTTCTATTATCTACTTTCTCTTATGTGTCCTATACTTAACTTGTGATTACATTGTAACTCATGCAACATTCCTCAGTTTATTTATCTTTCTAAATCCTGTTTGGCCCTAGAATCTTAAGATCACTATCTCCTAAAAAGGCTTCTAGCTATCCTTAATTATTCCTAAACCCTAAACTCAGCAAACTACTTTTGCCATAAGTATTTCACTCACAAACAGGTCTCAGAAAATAATCGTTCCCATGGCCTCAAGCTGCAGCCTACTTACGTGCTCATCCTGGGACATTCTTTGTAAAGATCCTTGAACAAATGTCAATGGTTACTTTATAGATTATTTTTTGAGCACAACTGTAGAAGGCTTTGTGCTTTCTCAGGCTTCTCTTGAGCACCTTAATATTCTTTCCAGACAACTCAACCAAAGAAAGGAAAGAACAAGTCAGAATCACAAGGGCTAACTCCTTCATCCTGAGTAAATGCCTGCGGGATGAGGAGAGAGGGTTGGGGGCTGTGCCTCAATTTTGTCAGTAATGCCTAATGCGGTTCCTGACAAGTTCAGTCAGTTACTCAGTTGTGTCCTACTCTTCACAATCCCATGAATCACAGCATTCCAGGCCTCCCTGTCCATCACCAACTCCCAGAGTTCACTCAAACTCACGTCCATCGAGTCGGTGATGCCATCCAACCATCTCATCCTCTGTCGTCCCCTTCTCCTCCTGCCCTCAAACCCTCCCAGCATCAGGGTCTTTTCCAATGAGTCAACTCTACACATGAGGTGGCCAAAGTACTGGAGTTTCAGCTTTAGCATCATTCCTTCCAAAGAACACACAGGACTGATCTTTAGGATGGACTGCTTGGATTTCCTTTCAGTCCAAGGGACTTTCAAGAGTCTTCTCCAACACCACAGTTCAAAAGCATCAATTCTTTGGCGCTCAGCTTTCTTCACAGTCCAATCTCACATCCATACATGACCACTGGAAAAACCATAACCTTGACTAGATGGACCTTTGTTGGCAAAGTAATGTCTCTGCTTTTGAATATGCTATCTAGCTTGGTCATAACTTTCCTTCCAAGGAGTAAGTGTATTTTAATTTCATGGCTGCAATCACCATCTGCAGTGATTTTGAAGCCCCCAAAAATAAAGTCTGACACTGTTTCCCCATCTATTTGCCATGAAGTGTTGGGACCAGATGCCATGATCTTAGTTTTCTGAATGTTGAGCTTTAAGCCAACTTTTTCACTCTCCTCTTTCACTTTCAACTATTACTCAACCACAAAAAGAAACAAAATAGTGCAATTTTCAGAGGTATGGAGGTATCTAGAGAGAGTCATAGAGAGTGAAATAAGTCAGAATGAATAAAAGAAACATTGTATAAAGTGAAGTGAAGTGAAGTGAAAGTCACTCAGTCATGTCCAACGCTTTGTGACCCTGTGGACTATACAGTCCATGGAATTCTCTAGGCCAGAATACTGGAGAGGGTTGCCATTTCCTTCTCCAGGGGATCTTCCCCACCCAGGGATCAAACCCAAGTCTCTCACATTGCAGGCAGATTCTATACCAACTGAGCCACAGGGGAAGCCCAAACATCATATAATATCACTTATATCTTGAATCTAGAAAAATGATACAGATGAACTTATTTTCAAAACAAAAATAGTCATATAGAAAAGGATATAGAAAAGAAACTTATGGTTATGAAGCAAGGAAGAGGAATGTGATGAATTGGGAGATTGGAATTGACATATATACAATATGTATAAAGTAGATGACTAATGAGAACCTAATGTATAGCACAGGGAAATCTACTCAATGCTCTGTGGTGACCTAAATGGGAAGAAAATCAGAAAAAAAAAAAAAAGAGTAGATATATGTGTAAATCAGTCCCTGGGTTGGAAAGATCCCTTGGAGACAGATATGACAACCCATTTGGTATTCCTGCCTGGGGAATCCCATGTACAGAGAAGCCTGGCAGGATACAGTCCATAGGGTCACAGAGAATCATACATGACTGAAGTAACTTAGAAGAGCAGAGCATAGCACAGCACAGCACAGCACATATATATAACTGATTCACTGTGCTGTACACCTGAAACTAATACAGCATATAAAGCAGCTATATTCCAACAAAAATTTAAAAACAAAGGAATAAAGAATATTTAAGCATTCTAAAATACATGTGGAATTTGTTGCATGAATAAAATATATATTTTTAAAAGCGCATTTTTCTACCTGATATATTAAGTAAAATTTTGTAGTAATATTGACTAGTAGATCAAGTGCTCAGATCAGAGCAGATCAGATCAGTCGTTCAGTCGTGTCTGACTCTTTGCGGCCCCATGAATCGCAGCACAAATATACCCATTTTTAAGTGATGAGTTAAAAAGGAGGCACCACAAACAAGAGAAAAATTCAGTAGATAGTGACTAAAAACATCATTTCATGTTATGGAGAAAACTAAAATATGTTCTACTTTGAGACATGTAAAAGGATGATCTTAAATGAATTCTAAACCTAAATGTGAAAAATCAAACTTTAATCCTAAAAGAATAAATATGTAGAGACCACACTGTAATTTGAGAGTGATAAAACACTTTCTAAGCAATGAACTTTATGCTACATGTAAATTTTAAAATACATTTGATTTCCTTGAAAAATGTTGCAGAAATATTGATTCGGGTTAATTCCACATATAGAATTATTGCAGAATAATTGATATTTTATATTAATCTTTGCTATCTAGGAAAATAATATCTATACTCAAGTATTTGCATGAATTTTAATCATTTTAAAACTTTCTCTTAAAAGATATTATGTTGTATAATTTGTTATACACAGTATAGAGTTGTCGTTGAGTGATAAATCTGTAGTAATTTCAACTAGTTTTGAATCAAAATTTTTGCTTAATATTAGTAGCTGTTTGGCTATGGTTACAAGTTTAAATTCTTTGATCCTTGGTCTTCTCATGTTTAAAATAATGCTCATGATAGCTTTTAACTAAATTAAGATAAAATTTAGTAATTAAAGTACATATGTCAAAATTCGCTGCTTTGTATATGGTGCTTTGGTCGCTAAGTCTTGTCTGACTCTCGCGAGTCCATGGATTGTAGCCTGCTGGGTTCATCTGTCCATGGAATTCTCCAGGCAAGAATACTGGTGTGGATTGCCATTTACTTTTCCAGAGGATCTTCCCCACCCAGGTATCGAACCTAGGTCTCCTGCATTGCAGGCAGATTCTTTACTGACTGAGTTATGAGGGAAGCCTTGAAAGGGAAGCCTTTCTTTCATAAAGGAAAGGACAGCTTTTTGGGGTATTAGTTCTAGAAGGTCTTGTAGGTCTTCATAGAATCATTCTACTTCAGCTTCTTCAGCATTACTGGTCGTGGCATAGATTTGCATTACTGTGATATTGAATGGTTTGCCTTGGAAATGGACAGAGACCATTCTGTCATTTTTGAGATTGCATTCAAGTACTGTGTTTCAGACTCTTTTGACTACGATGGCTACTCCATTTATTCTAAGGGATTATTGCCCACAATAGTAGATATAATCATCATCTGAGTTAAATTCACCCACTCCAGTTCATTTTAGTTGACTGATTCCTAAAATGCCAATGTTCACTCTTGCCATCCCCTGATTGCCACTTCCAATTTGCCTTGTTTCACAGATTTAACATTCCAGGTTCCTATGCAATATTGCTTTTTATAGCATCCGACCTTGCTTCCATCACCAGTCACATCCATAACTGGGTGTTGTTTTTGCTTTGGCTCCATCTCTTCATTCTTTCTGGAGTTATTTCTCCACTGATCTCCAGTGCATATTGGGCACCTACCGACCTGGGGAGCTCATCTTTCAGTGGCCTATGTTTTTGCCTTTTCATACTGTTCAAGGGGTTGTCAAGACAAGAATACTGAAGTGATTTGCCATTGCCTTTATCAGTGGACCACATTTTATCAGAACTCTCCACCATGAGAAAGTAGGAAGTCAAGAAACACCTGGGTTAACACGCAAATTTGGCCTTAAAGTACAGAATGAAGCAGGGCAAAGGCTAACAGAGTTTTGAAAAAAGAATGTTCTGGTCATAGCAAACACCCACTTTCAAGAACACAAAAGAAGACTCTACACATGGACACCAGCAGATGGTCAACACCAAAATCAGATTGATTATATTCTTTGCAGCCAAAGATGAAGAAGCTCTATACAGTCATCAAAAACAACACCGGGAGCTGACTGTGGCTTAGACCATGAACTCCTTATTGCCAAATTCAGACTTAAATTGAAGAAAGTAGGGAAAACCAGTAGACGACTCAGGCATATTCTAAATCAAATCCCTCATGATTGTACAGTGGAAGTGAGAAATAGATTTAAGGGACTAGATCTGATAGACAAAGTGCCTGATGAACCATGGATGGAGGTTCATGACATTGTACAGGAGACAGGGACCAAGATAATCCCCCTGAAAAAAAAAAAATGCAAAAAGGCAAAACGGTTGTCTGAGGAGGCCTTACAAATAGCTGTGAAAAGAAGAGAAGCAAAAAGCAAAGGAGAAAAGGAAAGATATACTCATTTGAATTCAGAGTTCCAAAGAATAGCAAGGAGAGATAAGAAAGCCTTCCTCAGTGATCAGTGCAAAGAAATAGAGGACAACAATAGAATGGGAAAGACTAGAGATCTCTTCAAGAAAATTAGAAATACCAAGGGAACATGTCATGCAAAGATACACACAATAAAGGACAGAAATGGTATGGACCTAACAGAAGCAGAAGATATTAAGGAGAGGTGGCAGAAATACACAGAAGAACTGTACAAAAAAGAGCTTCACGACCCAGATAATCACAGTGGTGTGATCACTCACTTAGAGCCAGATATCCTGGAATGTGAAGTCAAGTGGGCCTTAGGAAGCATCACTATGAAAAAAGCTAGTGAAGGTGATGGAATTCCAGTTGAGCTATTTCAAATCCTGAAAGATGATGCTGTGAAAGTGCTGCACTCAATACGCCAGCAAGTTTGGAAAACTCAGCAGTGGCCATGGGACTGGAAGTCGGTTTTCGTTCCAATCTCAAAGAAAGGCAATGCCAAAGAATGCTTAAACTATTGCACAACTGAACTCATCTTACATACTAGTAAATTAATGCTCAAAATTCCTCAAGCCAGGATTTAACAATACATGAATCATGAACTTCCAGATGTTCAAGCTGGTTTTAGAAAAGGCAGAGGAATCAGAGATTAAATTGCCAACATCCACTGGATCACCAAAAAGCAAGAGAGTTCCAGAAAAGCATCTACTTCTGCTTCATTGACTATGCCAAAGCCTTTGACTCTGTAGATCACAGCAAACTGAAGAAAATTTAAAAGAGATGGGAATACCAGACCACTTAATCTACCTCTTGAGAGATCTGTATGCAGGTCAGGAAGCAACAGTTAGAACTGGACATGAAACAACAGGCTGGTTCTAAATAGGAAAAGGAGTGCATCAAGGTTGTATATTGTCACCCTGATTATTTTATGTATATGCACAGTACATGATGAGAAACACTGGGCTGGAAGAAGCACAAGCTGGAATCAAGATTGCTGGGATAAATATCAATAACCTCAGATACGCAGATGATACCACTCTTATGGCAGAAAGCAAAGAACTAAAGAGCCTCTTGATGAAAGTGAAAAAGGAGAGTGAAAAAGTTGGCTTAAAGCTCAACTTTCAGAAAACAAAGATCATGGCATCCAGTGCTATCACTTCATGGCAAATAGATGGAGAAACAGAGGAAACAGTTGAAGACTTATTTTGGGGGGCTCCAAAATCACTGCAGATGGTGACTGCAGCCATGAAATTAAAGATGCCTACTCCTTGGAAGAAAAGGTATGTCAACCTAGACAGCACATTAAAAAGCAGAGACATTAGTTTGCCAACAAAGGTCCTTCTAGTCAATGCTACAGTTTTTCTAGTTGTCATGTATGGATGTGAGAGTTGGACTATAAGAAAAGCTTAGCGCTGAAGAATTGATGCTTTTGAACTGTGGCATTGGAAAAGACTCTTGAGAGTCCCTTGGACTGCAAGGAGATCCAACCAGTTCATCCTAAAGGAAACTGGTCCCAAATATTCATTGGCAGGACCGATTTTGAAGCTGAAACTCCAATACTTTGGCCACCTCATACGAAGAACTGACTCATTTGAAAAGACCCTGATGCTGGGAAAGATTGAAGGCAGGAGAAGGGGATGACAGAGAATGTGATGATTGGATGGCATCACCAACTCAATGCACATGAGTTTGAGTAAACTTTGGGAGTTGTCGATGGACAAGAAGGCCTGGCATGCTGCAGTCCATGGGATTGCAAAGAGTCAGACATGACTTTGCAATTGAACTGAACTGAACTGATATACATAATTCATAAGGCTTCCCAGTGTCTAAGTAGTAAATAATCCACCTGCAATGCAGGAGGTGCGGGAAATGCAGGTTTGATCCCTGGGTTGGAAAGTTCCTCTGGAGTAGGAAATGAAAACCTACTGCAATATCCATGCCAGGATAATCCCATGGACAGAGAAGCCTAGCATGCTGCAGCCTGTGAGGTTGTAAAGAGTCAGGACGACTATGTATAGTACCTGTATAAGTGTCTAATATAAAGAGTTAAAATTAAAGTTATATAATTATTGTTAATACTTTCATTTAGAAAGTCACCATAATACAAATGATACATTTGATTTTTCAGCATTAAAAGCTGGAAATGAATCACCCATGTAATTGATATGTCAGAGACTAATAGAAGATATCCTATTTTATAAATTTGACAAAACTTTATTAATAACAACAAAAAAGAACCTCCTGCAATTCAACAAAAAGATAAAGACAACACAAAGATTGGTCATGGATAGGGTCACAAAATGTAGAGCTAAATGGCTAAATAGTGTTTGGAGTGTGTTAAAAGAAAGAAAGAGATAGAAGAAAGGAAGGAGAGAAAGACAAGAAAAGGAGAAAGAAGAATAAAAACTATTTTCCCAATTAAGTAGCAGGCAATTCTGGTGAGTAATTTGGCAGTTCACAGTAAATGTAATTATGTATATAATCAAGTCAAAAAAATCTTATATGTTCCACTTCAGAGCATTTATGTTGATGTTTACCCCAGTACTTTCCTGTGAGCACTGAAATGGATGCAACCTCCATGAACATCTAGAGAACTGGTTAAGAAAAGTGTGTGGATGACACCGTGGATTGCAAAAAAGTTAGTAGAAACAAATTAAATGCACACATAGCAACATGTTTAGAACTTTGAAAATACAGGGTAGTGCAACCAAATTAAGAAATTAAGTGAAACTCATAGTATGTTTGCTGTTGTTTAGTCACTAAGCCATGTCCTACTCTTTTGTCACCCCATGGACTGTAGCTTACCAGGCTCCTCTGTCCGCAGGATCTCTCAGGCAAGAGTGAAGTAGGTTGCCATTTTCTTCTCCAGGGGATTTTCCCTACTGAGAGATCAAACCCATGTCTCCTGTATTGGCTGGTGAGTTTTTTATGACTGAGTCACCTGAGCAGCCCTTATGATATGTTACTATTATTTAATTAAAGTCTGCTTACAGGACAACTAAGGACATTTAAATGTAATAAGCTGGGTGCATGAAGGTTGGCACCAGTTGAGGGGCTAACAGGAAAAAGTAAAATAGCAAAATGGCTAACAGGAAAAAGTAAAATAGAAAAATGACTTATCCCATGCTGTGAAGTGAGGGATGAGATGGATTATTTTTGATATGATCTAAAATGAAAAATAAACATAAAAGGTACAATCTTGGCTTAGAAAATGTGGAGATAGTTGTTGAACTTGAAATATTTCTAATGAAGTGAAAATGAAACAAGGATAATTTGGGGTGATGAGTAAACAGGTTGTACGAATGTGCAGAAAAAATAGGTCGAAATTTGACAACTTTTGCTCTGTGAGGGCTGCTGGGAAATAACAGATAAAATTATCGTGAAGAAACAATGACAATAAAAAGCAGCAAAGTACTTGCTAAAGAAGAGTGATGAGGATGTCGATGAACAACAAGTATAAAGCAGAAAGAATAAAAAATCCAGATGATGTGAACCACAAGGGAGCGGGATAGATTTGTATGAGATTGGGAGACTATGGAGACTACCTAGAAATTACAGCAAAGATTTTAGATTTTAACTTTACTCCTGTACTGAAGCATATATATTTTTTCCCTTTCCTCAAATTGTATTTCTATATCTTAAGTAATTTCATTAAATTGCTATTGGCTTCAAGGTGAAGGTGAAGACACTCAGTTGTGTCCGACTCTTTGCGACCCCATGGACTGTAGCCTACGAGGCTCTTCCATCCATGGGATTTTCTAGGCAAGAATACTGGAGTGGGTTGGCATTTCCTTCAAGTTGTTTTGGCTTCAAGTTTCATTCAAAATGATCAATGAATTAGAATGATTATTCAATGTTCCAAAATAGTAGGATGGGTATCATATTTTTAAGACATTTCTTTTACTCCTACAACCAAAATTTTACTTCTCTGTATAATGTGGAAAGGCTACAGTTGTATATTTGGACTTCCTTGGTGGCTCAGAGGGTAAAGCATCTGCTTGTAATGTGGGAGAACCAAGTTTGATCCCCAGGTCAGGAAGATCCCCTGGAGAAGGAAATGGCAACCCACTCTGGTACTGTTGCCTGGAAAATCCCATGGACGGAGAAGCCTGGTAGGCTACAGTCCATGAGGTCTCAAAGAGCCGGACATGACTAAGCATCTTCACTTTCACTTTTTATAGTAGTATATTACTTATCATGTTTTCTTTATAAAAAATAAGCTTGTAAAATCATTTGAAATATTAGCATAGGAATACTCTTTATGTTAATTAGGCAGGAATTCAATATTTTTAATTCCCTCTACCCTAAATTTTATAAGTTTAAATGCTAACTTGAAAGTCTGGGATTTTACAATTTTAACATTTTGCATTCTTTCATATAATTTTAGTGTAAAATTGTTAAGACAATTGAAATTTTAATTTATACTGGCAAGGACTGTAGAATTAAAGAATGTGAAATATACGTGCTCAAACAATTTTATGAACGTATCTGGGGGTTGGTGGTGCTGGTGGTTATATTATCCTTTAAAGTTCAGTTTATTTTGCAATGATTATACATCCTGAAGAGATGATCTATCCAAACTCTTTGAAAAGTCCCAGGGTTCTGGTTTGTAGTGATCATGTCCAAGATTATTAGGATTATCATTAGAAAAAATTAAATTATAAGTATACAATTACAGATTTAAACTGAATCATTTCTTCACTGCCAAGGAGATAGACCTTAGTGTCTTAACTCAGACGAAAATATTGGGTATAGGCATTGACAGTAAAGAGCATTATTACACTTAGCAATAATTAAGTTGAGGCAGATAGCCCTTGTGATGCCTTTAGTCTCATTATTTTGTCTTTTTTTTTCTTTTTAAAAGATTTCATTTTTCTAGAGTGATTATAGGTTTACAAAAAAATTGAGAAAAAGGTATAGAGATTTCCAACATACTGCCTGCCTCCAAACATGAGTAGCCTCCCCCATTATTAACATCTCTCATCAGAGGGGTACATTTGCTATCAAAGATAAAACCTACATTGACATAGTTGCCATTAGAGTTTACTTTTGGTCTTGTACATTGTATGGGTCTAGACAGATGTATAATGACATATATCTGTCATTTTAACATCCTACACAGTACTTTCATCACCCTAAAAATTCACTGTGCTTCACTTATCACTCCTTGCCCCCCACTACTGGCAACCACTTTTTTTTTTTTTTTTGGTCTCCATAGTTTTGCCTTTTCCAGAATATCATATGCTTGGAATCATACAGCATGTAGCTAAGATTGGCTTCTTTCACTAAGTATGCATTTAAGGCTCCTTCATGTCTATTCATGGCTTGATAGTTCCTTTCTTTTTAGAGATGAACAGTATACAATTGTCTGGATGTAATATAGTTTGTTTATCCATTCACATAGTGAAGGATATCTTGATTGCACCCAAGCTTTTGTAAGTATAAATAAAGCTTCTATAGACATCTTGTGTGCAGATTTTTGTGTGGGCATTAAGTTTTCAACCCCTTTGGGTAAATACAATACCAAGAAGCATAACTGCAGGATTGTAAGGAAATTGCCAAGTTGATTTCAAAGTGTCTGTACCATTTTGCATTCCCACCAGCAACATATGAGTTCCTGTTGTTCCAAGTCTTCTCCAGCATTTGGTGTTATCTGTGTTTTAATTTTGGCCATTCTAATTGGTGTGTAGTGGTATCTCACTGCTGTTTTAATTTTTATTTTCCTGATTACTTAGGATGTGGTGGTGGTTTGGTCACTAAGTCATGCCCAACTCTTGCAATGCCATACCAGGCTCCTCTGTCCATGGGGTTCTCCAGGCAAGAATACTGGATTGGGTTGCCATTTCCTTCTCCAGGGGATCTTCCCAACGCAGGGATCCAACCCGGGTCTCCTGCATTTCAGGCAGATTCTTTACCAACTGAGCTACAAGGGAGGCCTACTTAAGCTGTAGAGCATATTTTTATATGCTTACTTGTCATCTGAATATCTTCCTTGCTGAGGTGTCTGTTAAGGTCTTTAACCCATTTTATGCAAAGGTTATGTGTTTTCTTACTGTTTGATTTTATGGGTTCTTTGAATATTTGGGATAACAGTCGTTTATCATATGTGTCTTTTGCAAATATTTTCTCTCAGTCTGTGTCTTGTCCTCTTTCTCTTTCATTTAATTTTTTACTGGAGTATAGTTAACTTACCATGTGTGTTAGTTTCAGGTATATAGAAAAATGAATCGGTCATATATATACATATACCCACTCCCTTTTAGATTCTTTCCCATATAAGTCATTATGGAGTATTGAGTAGAGTTTTCTGCACTATACAGTAGGTCATTATTAGTTATCTTTTATACATACTAGTGTGTATATGACAATGCCAATCTTCCAATTTATTCTTCTCCCTATTAACTCCTGGTAACCTTAAGTTTGTTTTCTATATCTGTAACTGTATTTCTGTTTTGTAAATAAGTTCATTTGTACCATTTTTTAGATTCCACATATCAGAGATACCATATATTTATCTTTTTGTATCTAACTTACTTCATTCAGTATGACAATCTCAAGATCCATTCATATTACTGCAAATGGCATTTTTCATTCTTTTTTACGGCCGACTAATATTCTGTTGTATATATGTACCACTTTTTCTTTATCTATTCCTCTGTTAATGGACATTTAAGTTGCTTCCATGTCCTTGCTATTATAAATAGTGCTGCAATGAACACTGAGGTGCATGTATATTTTCAAATTATGTGTTTCTATGAATATATGCCTACGAGTGGGATTGCTGGATCCTATGGTAGCCCTATTTTTAATTCTTAAAAAACCTCCATATAGTTCTCCATAGTGGCTGTACCAACTTACCTTCCTACCAACAATGTAGGAGGGTTCCCCTTTCTCCACACTCTGTCCAGAATTTATTGTTTGTAGATTTATTGATGATGGCCATTCTGATCTGTGTGAGGTGATAGATACATCATTGTAGCTTTGATTTGCATTTCTTTAATGCAATGCTGAGCATCTTTTCATGTGCTTCTCAACCATATATGTGTCTTATTTTTTTTTTTTTAAATCTACTTAGATATTCCACACCTTTTTTATTGACGTGTTTTTTTAAAGTGTTGAGTTATATGAGCTGTTTGTATATTTTTGAATATTAATCCCTGTTGCTCGCTTTGTATGCAAATATTTCTCCCATTCTAAGGTCTATCAGACAAGACATGTCTTGTCTGGCCATGTTTTCCTTCCAGTGTCTTGATCACATTCTTTATGGGAAATGCTTCTCACATTTAGAAATATTTCTAAAAGGATCTTATCCACATTCAAACTTCAGTTGAAATTGACTATCTTCAGACTAAAGTCCATTCTCCAACCCTGTATTCAAAAATACCTCAAAAAAACACTCTCTTTTCACATTTTTGCACACCTTAAAATGCTGTACAAAAGATAGTATTTGGTGTAAATCTTTTTACTAAATGTGTATTTTAGGCCATAATTCTGATACCATCATTTAGCCATTTATTAATTACTCTGCTTTCACCATTCTCTTCCAATTCCCCTATCATCCTTGAACATAGTCTTGGTGACCTCAGAAAATCATTTATATATTTCTCTTCTTCAAATTTCATGCTAATTTTTTTTGTGTGAAATTGATGTTCATATAAATGAGTATTTTAACATAGCCCTTGACATTTTGAACTCCTCTAGTGTCTATTCTTCAATACTTTATAATCTCTCTTAAATATTTTCAAATTTCCATGTATGTGCTGAGATCTCATTTCTAACAAAATTGTAACCTATAGCTAGGTTTTTTTTTAAACAATAAATTCTGAGCTACTCTGAGTCACTGAGTTTTTAGGTTCAGAGTATAGGTTTTTAGGTTCAGAGTATAGGTTCCCCTAGTATCTTCTAATGTCATTCATCCTAACTTGAGCACCGAACCCTCGTTCTGTTTTTCAAAAGTTTAATCCCTGTTCTAGTGATGTCATTTTATTGTATTAATCATAATAAAATATTTTCAATAATTCATCTTCACAGATTTTTAATAATCTCTTTTGTAGTCTTTGTATTTTTATGCATACACAATAATCAACAATATGTGTTTCTTCTGGCTTCTGTCATATTTTTCAAAATATTTAGAAGGAGGGTCATTTCTTAATTTTATATCCTATCCAAAAATGTCCAACATTTTACCTAATTTATGTTAAGAATCCATAAGTTTTCTGAAAGAACAGAAGTTCTGATTTGGGAAGAATATCTACAGTGAGAAAGACCTAAAAAAACAAACAAAAAAAAAACTGACTATGAATTATTGGGGGAATGTTTACAAGGCTAGAATAGAGTGAAATGTGTGAAGCATTTTTGTTTTGACCTTCAATACTTATAAATTAATAGGTTCCTAGAAAAAAAATTAGAAACACTTACTTAAGAAGAAATATAGCTTCTGATTATTCTTAGAACCATTATATAGAAAAATCATCAGTTTAAATCTTCCCACAAAGAAAACCCCAGGTTAAAATAGTTTTTAAATTAAATTCCTGTGAATTTTCAAATAAATCAAAACATTCCACTAGAGACATAATTCATCATATTATTAGAGGAGGACTACTTCCTATATCTCTTTCATTAGGAAAAATTGTTTTTATATCATCACCATATGGGTATATTATGAGAAAGGAAAAGTACAGGCCATAAAGATTATTTAGGTACATAATTTAAAGTGTATAAAAATATCTATAGTCATGTTAAATTTATGTTACAAATGAAATGTGAAGCAAAAATCCATAAAGGAAAAAAAATCAAAATTTTAAATAAAGTTAGGATTATTTATTTTTTGTTAGTCTTAGTCTCTAACATGTTAGCCTTAGTCTCTAACATGACTTAGTATGACACTGGATGGGAAAAGGAGACCATAGAGTAAAAATTCAGGAATAATGATCAAACAATACGTACCATGACTGGTAAGAAGTATAGAAATATAAGAACCAAGAGCAGAAGATAACAGATATTACACAACTTCCTCCCCCCCACTATTTTGCTAATTTGAGTAGCTCTCATTTCAAGCAAAGAGAGAACAAGCATCATTTTATTTTTCCTAGTTCTACAAAGAAACAATGAAAGTGATACTGTGAGACACCTAGAACAAAATCAGTTTTATATTACACACAGTTTGGAAAGTGTTGGATATATGCATATGTGTAGCTTATTGACTTTGCTATACGGCAGAAATTAGCACAACATTATAAATGAACTATACTCCAATAAAAGTTAATTTTGAAAAATATCAATGCTCTTTTGTTTCTTTAGTTGTTCTTGATTAATTATGTTTGCATAAAGCCATGAATACACACCAAAATAAAGTTCAGGTAGTAGGAATGGATGCTTCCTACCATGTTAAAATAGTAGCATTATCAAGGCAGTTTATCAATAGTATAGAATAAGATATTCTTGCTTCTCCTTTGACTCATGTTTTCTCACTTCCCTCTCTCATTTTTGGAAAACCAAGCAGACATTAAAGCAGTTTGCAGTACATAAACAGCTCAGTAATATGTGTGAATAAACAGAAAATACTCTAATTTTCCAACACTCAATTTTTAGTGAATAGGAAGTTATCATTGCTTTCTTATAGTAAGATGGAATTTCTGAAACAGTCATAGAATCATGGTCCCTCACTTGAATTTATTGCATTATATCAGGGTTTATTGGGTTGTATCAAGGGGAAATACTAGTTCTGGAGTCAGGAGACCTGAAATATAATTGATTCTCTTTATATGTGTTTGTGAAGGAAATGGTAGCCCACTCCAGTATTCTTACCTGGGAGATCCCAAGCACAGATGAATCTGGCATCTACAGTCCATGGAGTGGCAAAGAGTTGAACTCAGTGACTAAACAAAACAGTATGTGAGTAATTTCATATTTCTGTGATTCAGCTTTCTTACCTGTCAAATGAGGGATTTGGAATATGTTCAATCTAATTTTCTAAGATAAATGTAGCATTTATAACATCAGGAAGTGGTACCTCTCTTCAACACTCCAGATATATAAAGCCATTTGTATATTTATCATTTAAAAATACATAAGTAAACTGATGAATAAACTTATGTAATGTTTAGTTTCTTTAGATTTTGTAGTTAGAGCTATATCATGGCCACATAACAACATGTAAACTAACTCAGTAAGCTACTTTCTTAAACAAGGCTCAGTTCTCTCTACAGGAGGCAGAGAAACCCCATTTTTTATAGTTTCTCTTAAATCAAAATACAATTGACATTTAATATTATTCAAGTTTAAGGTGTACCACTTGTTGATTTTATACATTCATATGTTGCAAAATAATTACCATCTACCATCTATCACATCACATAGTTATCACTTTTTTTGTGTGGTGAGAAAAGTTAAGATCTAGCCTTTAGCAGTTTTGAAGTTTATGAGTGTGTGCTCAGTTGCTTAGTCATGTCTGACACTTTGTCAGCCCGTGGGCTGTAGACCACCAGTCTCCTCTGTCCATGGAATTTTCCAGGCAAGAATACTGGGTCAAGGTGCCATTTCCTACTATAGAGGATTTTTCTGACCCAGGGGTAGAACTCACGTCTCTTGAGTCTCCTGCATTGGCAGGTGGATTCTTTACCACTGTGCCACCTAGAAAGCCCTTGAAGTTTATAATAGTAGTAGTGTTAGTCACTCAGTGTCTGACTCTTTGCAGTCCCACAGACTGTAGCCTGCCAGGCTCCTCTGTCCATGAGATTCTTCAGGCAAGAATACTGGATTGGGTTGCCATTCCCTTCTCCAGAGGATCTTCCCAACCCAGGGGCTGAACCTGGATCTCCTGAAGTGCAGGCAGATTCTTTACTGTCTGAGCAATAGGGAAGCCCCTGAAGTTTTTAATTCAATATTATTGACTATAATCACTATTCTGTGCCTTAGAACTATAGGATGTATTCATATACTAGCTCCCAGTTTGGTACCCTTAAACATCTTCCCATTTCTCATCCAGGTCTTGGTAATCACTATTCTATTTTTTGCTTTTCTGAGTTCAACATTTTTAAATTTCAAATATAAGAGATATCTTATGGTATTTGTCTTTATCTGAGTTATATATATACATATATAACTTATATATGTATATATATAATATATATATATAGTATCTTCAAATACCATATCTCATATACATATGTATATGTATATATATATACACATACATACATATACATATAAAATTGTGGATATATGCACAAGTATATATATGTATATATAAGATTGTGGATATATACATTGTTGTTCAATTGCTCAGTAGTGTCCAACTCTTTGAGACCCTATGAACGGCAGCATGTTAGGCTTCCCTATCCTTTAGCATCTCCTGGAGATTGCTCAAATTTGTGTGTATATATTCTGTATCTTTATCCCTTCATCTGTTGATGGACACTTTGAGTGTTTCCATATCTTGGCTCTTATGAATAATGCTGCAATGAACATGACAGTAAAGATATTTGTTCAAACTCCTATTTTCACTTTCTTTGGATATATATCCAGAAGTAGAATTCAGGATCCTATTGTAATTCTATTTTAAATTTTTTGAGCAACTTCCATCCTGTTTTCCATAGTGGCTGAACCAGGGCTCTTTTATTTGATTTTTGTTGTTGTTTGTTTGCAAAAATGCATAGTCCTGTACAGTAATCTCTTTTGTGTATTATTTCAATTGTCCCTAAATCTGTACTTCCTTAATTCTTGTAAATCACAGAAAATCTATTTTTAGCATTTTCTAGGCTTACTTACTAATTAAGGACCTCTGGTAGGTGTTTGGTATAAAAAAAGATAATAGTGTACTCTCTTTTTTTCCAAAGAACTTCTAGTCTTGTAAAGCATCAATTTATCTTTTTGTCACAGCATTCTTCCCTGTATTGGTTACCAGAGTGCAATGAAAAATATTATTATTTCCAGATATAATGTCATAAATATTTCAACTTATTACATATGATTTAGTCCCTTTTGGTTCATTCCCTAAATCAGCAAGTCCCATCTCTTTTTATACAGAAAATTATATTGTTAACATATTAAGGTTTACAAATAGTTATTCATCAGTCTTTATTTTTCAAAGTGTCATCATTTAGTGTATGCTTTGGACTGGAGCTAGACTTGATAAGGTTATTGTTCTGTGGTAGGTTTTTCTCTTATGCAACTCAGGATGACATTTTAATTTCCAATGAGTTCTTTAAGCTTTATTGTTGTTGCTTAGTTGCTAAATCATGCCCAACTCTTTTGCTACCCCATGGAGCCCTCAGGCTCCTCTGTCCATGGGATTTCCTAGGAAAGAATACTGGAGTGGGTTGCTGTTTCCTTCTCCAGGGGATCTTCTTGACCGTGGATCAAAACCACGTCTCTTGCGTTGGCAGGTGGATTCTGCCAGGGAAGCTCTTTCAGATTTAGCTCCCTATTATTAAAATTTATCCCTTCTTTTATGCCCTATGTACTAGTAATCATAAAATACAAAAGATTATTTTAATTTCTTTCAAAACTTTGTGAGTTTTCTATCCCTTTTGCCATGTTGCATTTCACAAGATAGGGTGGTTATTTGTATTCTCATAGATAAACTATATTCTGAACTGGGTTTGAATTTAAACCTTACAAAACATGCTTAAGTTATGTAACTTAAGAAGAAATAGAAATTTTATTTATTCTTTCCGAAAATATTTGAAAGGATCTGGTCTGCTCATAGTAACTCTCAAATAATGTTGCTACCCAAAAATGTATCATTTTTTACAGATTCTTTCTTAGTAAAATATCATCATGCTGTGTTTCTGAACAGTTTCTGCAATGAATTGGGTTTAAAAAAAATGTGCTACCGTTTTGTAGATTTTAATAGTTATAATTTAAAAGGTGATATTTTGGATACGCAAAAGTAAAACTAAGAACTGACACTGACTGCATACGGAAGTGCATTTATCTAATGAAAAAAATAATTTTCCTTTACGCATATGCATACCACTGTATTGCAATGTGTAATTTTCACCAGCTCTTGGGCTTCAAACAAGTCATCTTGATGTGCATGTGTATCCAAATGATTCTGGTTCAGAACGAGATCGTGATTCACTGACCTCATTTTACACACAGCTTATGGATTCCACAGCTCACAGCTTGACTGGTTCTTAAGCTTAGAACAGTTTACTTTTTTTCTGGTGGCTTAGCAACTCACTGGTGCAGTTGTTGGCTTGTTTTTTATCATCTGCTTAAATATAAAAATCTCAGCCTGTATGCAAAATCTCAGCATGCATGGGGCTTTAAATGCAAACATGAGAATGGAGTATTTACAAAGCTTTCAATTTCTGGTAACTTACTTTTTACATCTTTCTGTAAAATATCATTTTAAAATATGTAAAATTGATTCTGAATGGACAGATTCATGTAGCAATGACATCACCCTTAAGACTTGAACCAAATGATCAGACAAAGCAATATATGAATTATAATTACTAAGAAAAATGTATGCATTAATGTACAAAAATTTTTCCCTTACTAGATTTAAAATCAATAAATATAGGAAAACAGAGAAATTTCAAAATCAAGTATTATAATTTATTTTTAATGTTCTAGCTCTAAGTGTTACCCATCTGTGGTAGAGACTTATATCGCCCCAAATGGCTTTTTATCTTCATAGTGGATAAACCATGAAACAAAAGATTATATAATCAAGGTATAACATTATTCAGAAACTAGGCTACAACAAGGCTTCCCTAGTGGCTCATATGGTAAAGAATCTGCCTGGAGTGTAGGAGACTTAGGTTTGATCCCTGTGTTGGGAAAATTCTCTGGGGGAGAGTGTGGCAACACACTCTAGTATTCTTGCCTGGAGAATTCTCATGGACAGCCTTGAGCCTGGAGGGCTACAGTCTATGGGGTCACAAAGAATTGGACATGACTGAGTGAGTAAGGCTACACCAAGGGACATAATCAAATCTACAGATTTTTTTTGCTGCTTTCTCATTTCACTGAAGCAATTCAGTTTACTGTGTATCATTAAGTAAAATGGAGCTGAAAAGTCAGAGCAATTGCTAGATAAATGTTAAGACTTGAATGTGTCCTAAAATGAGACTCTGACCCTGATGTTACAATATATGTCAATTTAATGTCTTTGTTTTATCAATTGGCCCTCAGCAAACATAAAATATAAAATCAACTGGTTTGCCCTTAGATTTCAGCACAACTCCTAACAATCTTTTTACTTCTTTTGTATGGAGCTGAAGGGACTTGTACAGTACACATTGGTCCAGAGCCACCTGGAGTTTAATCACATGTATTTTAAACAACTATTATGTAGGTTTAGCATCTAACCTTTTGAAATCAGTAGTTGGACTTCACTCCAAACACCATGATTAACCCTGAAGTCTGAGTGTCTATTCCAATTCTCCACATGGGCTCCTATTAAACCAATTTTCTGTATCTGTCTAAAAGTGTGTGTGTGTACATTATAAGCAGTAAATTGTTCTTAGTAGTTGTGAACAGGGGATAAGAAATTCAAAGGATAGGACTACTGGGACAGTAGTCTTTAATGGAACTTCAAAAGACAATTGCTACTGAAAATTAACTAGGAAAATCAAAGAAAATACCCAGGCTCTTCACTCTTCTTAGCATTGATCAAGGCAGTTAAGGTCATAGAGAGCCACTCATTTATCTTGCTATTTCTTTAATCTGATTTATATCTGTTAGCATTGTTGTCTAGATGTCTGGTTCTAAATATGGTTATTTATAAATTTCCTTCAGATTGCAACTTGAAGTACAATTATCTGACCCTTATTTCCAAAGGTTCTCCTTCAAAATTGGGACACATAACCATGGAACACTATGTAAAGAAGGTGCATGGATTTTATGCACTTTGAACTTTACAAACTGAAATTATCAAATACTTATAATTTATGAGAATGAATTACTCCCTTAAAAGACATTCTCCATGTGCTAAGTTTGAAAGCTTATACTCATCCTTTAAGTACTAAGGCAAATACTATTTTTTTTTTCTAAAAACCATTCCCAAAATTTCTATGTGAGACTTAAATATTTCTTTTACTTGAAACACACTGGATTTACAATTTTTAAGCCTTAATATATTACAATATATATGTATTTACAATTACATATGCATTTACAATTACATATGTATTAACAATTACATATGCAATTGCATATGTGCCAATCTCAGGACAAGATTATATGGAAGAGATCCTATTTGCATATGTGTGTGTATTTCACAATTCCGTAATCCAGTGTTCCACTTGATCTATAACTTTTGACTGATAAATTTTGATTGAATCAGTAGCTGATGTCAGGAAAATATTCATTCCACAAATGTGCACCTCCATTCCCTAAATGCCTATAATTTGACTATACTTAAATATATCACACCAATTCTATCATGAACTTTGAATAAATATAAAATAAATGTAAGTGAACAGATACTTAGGCAATAGAATGTGACAAGCTATTACTTTTGTATTTGATTAGTTAGAAGTCAGACATACGCCTGTGAATACAGCAACCATCACCAGCCATCCTTATAAGTCAAAGACCCCTAGCTGCAATTACAGTCTGATTCTTATTACTATAAATACTTTCACAGTAGTTCTATAGGTTAATAATGCTCATTGGCCACTCTGGAATTCTAGGAAGACCTTTCCAATGGCTGTATCTCTTGTTAACCTCCACCTACAGAGGACAGTCACAACATATTTTCAAAGTCTGGAGTGAGTCCCACAAGTTGGTTTTAACTTCTTTAAAAAGATGTGCTCTATGATCTCCTGGGGGATATGGACCAGTGTGGACTCTGGGTTTCACAACACAAAAGCATTTAATACTTTAGTTTTCCATCTCAAGCCTTCTGAATCTTCCTAAATATGCTTCAATGATAGTACAGGAATCTTTACTTCATCTCTTATTGGCTTTCTATGTTTACAAGCTTCAAGGAACCATTCTCAGATATAGATGAATACTAAGTCTAAAAATTCATGCCACAATTTTGAGACTCTAATCATGAGAAAGGGCTATCATGTCAATAATTTATACCCTATTTAGCCTTCCATGAATGATCAAAAAAAACACTTCTTAATCAATTCAAAGCATATCCACTAGCTCCTATTGAACTATATTAGCCAATCATTTCAAATGTACTCTCTTCCTCTCAGAGTACAGAGTACAAACTATATTGAGGTCTGATCATTGACCTGCAAGCAATACGGGGAAATGAAGGTGAATTTTGAAGTAACAAATAAGTAATTGTATAAAACAGAAAATTCACTTGTATATCCCAATATATATGAAGATTCAGCATTTGATAAAGGTGGCATGTCAAATCACTGGAGCAAAAATGGACTCTAAGAAACTGTATTAGAAAAATATATGGCCAATTAGGAAAAAAATTAAATCTATATCTCTATTATGCACCAAAACAATCTAGATAGATTAGAAAGCTAAGTACAAAAATAAAAATAAAATTGCACAATTACTAGAAAAAACTGTGGGGGGTCTTTATAAGTATGATTCAAATATTTGATGTATTAAGGAAATGAGTGACAATCATAACTAAACTAAGCTAAACTTTTTGACAAGAAACATGAAGAATAAAAAGGCAGATGATAAGTCTGATCATAAAGTATTAATATGTTTAAAGTAAAAGAAAAAAAACTGAAGTTGCTCAGTCGTGTCCAACTCTTTGCGACCCCATGGACTGTAGCCCACCAGGCTTCTCTGTCCATGGGATTTTCCAGGCCATAGTACTGGAGTGGATTGTCATTTCCTTCCCCAGGGGATCTTCCCAATCCAGGGATTGAACCCAGGTCTCCCGCATTGTAGAAAGACGCTTTACCATCTGAGCCACCAGGGAAGTCCTAAAGAAATAAAACACCTGGTCAAAAAATTATATGAGATGAGTCTAAAACATAAAGATTAGATTCAATGACAAGTGAAATACAAAATAAAGTGACACAGATTTTATTTCTCATCAATTAGGGAAAAATTGAAAATTTGACAGCATACTCTTTTGCAAGACTGTAGATAAAAGCTATACACATGCATTAATGAAGAGGATGACAAAGACAGACACACAATGCTTTTTTTTTTTTTTTTAATAAATGTAAACTACAGCCAGATCTCCAGAATATGTTATTAACGGGAAAGTCTGTACTCTGTAAGCCCTCATTTGTGTAAAAATAAATAACTAAACAGAAAGAGTATGGTAGTTTTTTAAATGTGTGCATTTCCTTATGCTTTCATAATAAGAATAATCAGAAATGAATGAATATATTTATCTACCATGGTAGATGGGGCTAGCTTGAAAGAGATAAGATAAGAGATACTGCTTGAAGTATACCAGTCAGTACAGTTTTGGGAATTATGTTTTAAATATACAAAATATCAATAAACAAAGATGGGAAAAAGAAGAGAAAACCTCCTTAATATAAAAGTAAAAATATTTGAGTATGATTTCACATAAAATTTTAAATTTACCTCAGAGTTTTAAAAAGGAACCAATTAAGGCAATTAAATAGTTTTTAATACTGTATCTTAATTATATATTCCCACTCCAGTACTCTTGCCTGAAAAATCCCATGGATGGAGGAGCCTGGTAGGCCGCAGTCCATGGGGTTGCTGAGGGTCGGACGCAACTGAACGACTTCACTTTCACTTTTCATTTTAATGCTTGGAGAAGGAAATGGCAACCCACTCCAGCGTTCTTGCCTGGAGAATCCCAGGGATGAGGGAGCCTGGTGGGCTGCCGTCTATGGGGTTGCAGAGAGTCGGACACGACTGAAGTGACTTAGCAGCAGCAGCAGCACAGGATATAATTTGAAGGGAAAAGGAAAAGTATCACAAAGATACTTTGTACTTTAGGAAGTTAGTTTTTAATAGTGTAGAAAATTTGAAAGTATTTCCAGCTTATTACTGGATTGAACAAATGCAATATACTGCTGTCCTATGTGAGAAACAAGATAAAAACATAAAATGGGAAAAAAAAAAACATATTTTTGAGTTGGAATAAGAAATACAATTCTCAACACACAATGACATTATATGATATAATCTATATCCTAATAGTCTCATGCATTTCAGGCAGATTCTTTACCAACTGAGCCACAAGGGAAGCCTAAGAAGACTGGAGTGGGTAGCCTATCCCTTCTCCAGGAGGTCTTCCCAACCCAGGAGTTGAACTGGAGTCTCCTGCATCACAGGCAGATTCTTTACCAACTGAGCTATCAGGGAATTAATTACAATTAAAGTGTATATTATTCCATTCTACTGAATTTCTGTCTCTAATTACATTTTTTTCCATTGCCATTTTAGAAATTCTGATGGAATTTTTAGTTCTAAAGTTTCTGTTTTTTAAACAAGCCAAATGAGATAAAAACAAACATATCGATACTGAGAACGAAGTGGTAATAACCATAGAGCAAAAGGTGCTGGGGAGGGCAAAATGGGTACAGGAGATGTATTGGTGACAGAGGGAAAATACATTTTAGCTGGTCAAAAAATAAATAAATAAGAAATAAACTTTCAAATTTTGTTCTAGTGTTTATTACACTAATAGCTTTTATAACACCTATATTTTATCTTTCAAGTTATTGGCTTTTATATCATATGCTTTCTCTATTAACCATACAAAAATAATTTGAGCTTATTCCACCACCTCTGTTGTTTATTCTCCATTCTCCTCTTTTTATCTAGGGCTATTCACCACTAGTGCCACCTGGTAAGTCCTCCAAAACCACAGAACTATCTACAAAAGCAGGCTCCTGCTCAGGACACTCTTGGCTGCAGAAGTAGACACACACCCAGGCATGCCAGCTCTGCACACAGCTGCAAAGCCACACGTATGTGGGCACTGAATGCCTGCCCTATGGGGGACCAGCCTGACCAGCTCTTGTGGGCAGACCTGGAGAACATAGCAGGAGGAGGGGTTTCTGGTGGAGAGGATGTGCATCCTGACCAAGCCGGCCCAAGTTCAAAGCTTTCTGGCCTCGAGCCATGGACCTTCATCAAGAAGCATATGTAAAGATTCTTGTGTCATTAGGGCTATTTATCACACCTATATAACATTATACATCCATCACACTGGTCAAAATTTAAGTCTTATAATAATACATCTTAATGAGGATGTGAGTTAACTTTTATACACTGCCAGTAGGAATATTAAATTGACATAATAACTTTAAAAATTGTAGTTACCTAAAGCAACTGCATTTCTACTTAAATCATCTGGGGAAACTTGCATTCAGTTCAGTTCAGTCGCTCAGTCGTGTCTGACTCTTTGCGACCCCATGAATTGCAGCACGCCAGGCCTCCCTGTCCATCACCAACTCCCGGAGTTCACTCAGACTCATGTCCATCGAGTCATCGATGCCATCCAGCCATCTCATCCTCTGTTGTCCCCTTCTCCTCTTGCCCCCAATCCCTTCCAGCATCAGAGTCTTTTCCAATGAGTCAACTCTTCGCATGAGGTGGCCAAAGTACTGGAGTTTCAGCTTTAGCATCAGTCCTTCCAAAGAAATCCCGGGGCTGATCTCCTTCAGAATGGACTGGTTGGATCTCCTTGCAGTCCAAGGGACTCTCAAGAGTCTTCTCCAACACCACAGTTCAAAAGCATCCATTCTTCGGCACTCAGCCTTCTTCACAGTCCAACTCTCACATCTATACATGACCACAGGAAAAACCATAGCCTTGATTAGATGGACCTTTGTTGGCAGGAAACTGCATAATAATGATTATAACAACAAATATGAAGAAAAAACTAACCAATAAAGAAATAAATTATCATAGACAAGTAAAGTAGATCTGTGATAGTCTATCATCAGACTAAAATGTCCAACATAAAAATGCAAATTACAAAAGACTGCATAAATTATGATGCCATTGAAAAAATTAAAAACAGACTAACCAAACAATAAATTGCAAAATGATATAATCACAGGTTCTTTTATAAGCTATTATAGAAAAGCTAAAGAATATAAAACATAAAATTTAGTTTGTGTTTGATCCTAACAAGGTCAGGATAATAGAAGGGTGGGTTCAAGATTATTTGTAGTGTTACCTTTTTAATTTTAGTAGTTGTTTCACATGTTTCTTGTTTCTTGCTTCTTGCTTCATGATGCACACCACAGTTTATAAATATTATCATTTTATTTTGAATGTATTAGTAGTACCAAATAAATGCCTATGAAATTTCAGTTTCATATATTTAGAGGTCTTTAGGCAAATTAGAAAGTATCAGACACATACATAAAAAAAACCTACAGTGCAAAGTAAAATGTGATAAATGCCATAAAAGAGTAGCAAATATTTTGATGTGAAATCTGAGGAAAAGGAAAGGAAATATCAACCAGAATTTCTCTGTGGAAGAGGCAGGGATATCACATCAATCTTGAGTAATACATGGGATCTGTATGTTTGAAATAGAGGTGCCAAATGCTTGTGTAGCAGTTCAGGAGTATCTTTAGGAGAGTTTTCAGCTTATCATAATACATTATTTATTGGCTCATACTGTAGATTGTGTTACAATTTTTAAAGGTACAGAACTTTAAAAGTTGGAAGTTGATTGAATATTTCTATGTGAACTTATTATCTTGAAAAAGTCTGTTTAGTTCATCTTATAAAAATTATTTCCATAAAGATAATGGAAAAAATCTTTGCAGTTGAATAAATTAGTGAAAAATTGATTAAAATTTTCAAAAATTATTATTGAATCAGACCTGTTTCATTCTTCCAAATGATTTTCCTCTTTCTGAAATATATTTTTAAAGCACCAAGCGCTATTTCTTCATTATTTCTATTTAGTGGTCTCACATATTTACGTCCTTTGAAACACTGCCTTTAGCATCTTTCATCATTTGCATATACTTTTTTTTTTCTCTTCTTTTTTAAAATTGAAGTATAGTTCATTTACAATATCTGGTTAATTTTAACTGTACAGCACAGTGATTTAGTTACACACACACACACGTACATATACAGACATATGTTATTTTTCAGATTATTTTTCCTCGTAGCTTGTTACAAAATTTCCCTTATAGTTTTCCATGCTATATAGTAGGTCCTTTTTGGTTATCTATTTTATACATAGTAGTGTGTATATGTAAATATTAATGTCCTAGTTTATCCATCCTTCCCTTTTCCTTTTGGTAACCATAAGTTTGTTTTCTGTGTCTCTGAATTTCTTTCTGTTTTGTAAATAAATTCATTTATTTATTTTAAGACTCCACAGAAAAGTGATGTCACATGAGATGTGTGTTTCTTTGTCTGGCTTGCTTCACTTAGTGTGATAATTTCTAGGTCCATTGATGTTACTACAAACAGAATTACTTTATTCTTTTTTTTTGCTGAGTAATATTTCATTGTATATATATACCACATCTTCTTTATCCATTCATCTGTTGTTGGACATCCAGACTGCTACCATATCTTGGCTATTGTAAAGTGTTTCAGTAAATGCTAGAGTGCATGTATCTTTTCAAATTATAGTTTTATCCAAATATATGCCCAGAAATGGGATTGCAGGATCATGTGGTAAATCTATGTTCATTTCTTTAAGGAACCTCCATATTCTTCTCCACAGTGGCTGTGCCAATTTACATTTCTGTCAACAGTGTAGAAAGGCTCCTTTTTATCGATACCCTCTCTAGCATTTATTATTTGTCAAATTTTTGATGATGGCCATCCTGACTGGAGTGAGGTGATAGCTCATTGTAGTTCTGATATGCAAGTCTCTAATAATAACCAATATTGAACACCTTTCCATGTGCTTGCTGACCATCTGTTAATATATTTCTTAAATGTCAAATTCACTCTCATTAGGTTAGTATAAAATATAGTACACTGCTATAGATTTGCAGTTAAGTGTTTTTGGAAAACTTTCTAGAAAATCATTTTATTTACCAGATACCATTCATGAAAAAAAAAAGTCACACTGAGATTCTATTAAATCTATTCTCATCAATTGATTGTAAAAGATTTCAAAATAATCACAGTTTTATTTAAAATACTTATTGTCTGTTATGTTTAAAACAGGTTGTTGATACTATTATTCTCAAATAATTTAAATTTCCATAATGTTTTACATTTTAAATATATTTATCTGCTAAATTTACTGAGTTAGCAAAACAAATCTGGAAGGCAAGATTTTTTGGGAAAAAAATCATTTCTAGCCATGTTTTCTATTTATTTTGCATGAATAGCATAACTTTCCAGCAAATAAATAACTTCCATATCTTCATATAAGCCTTTATTTCTATAATGATAGAAATAAGTTGCAGCTTTAATTTTATCAAATTATACAAATAGTCATTCTTTTCTTTTATGCTTAACCTAAAAGTACTTGATTTTCAAACATTTGTTAGAAATGAATTTTCCAAACTACAACAAAATTTCATCATCAGTGGTGAAAACTCCATAGTCATTCAGTTAAGTTGAGTTCAGTCACTCAGTTGTGTCCGACTCTGGGACCCCATGAATTGCAGCACACCAGGCCTCCCTGTCCATTACCAACTCCCGGAATTCACCCAAACTCACGTCCATCAAGTCAGTGATGCCATCCAGCCATCTCATCCTCTGTTGTTCCCTTCTCCTCTGGCCCCAATCCCTCTCAGAATCAGGGTCTTTTCCAATGAGTCATCTCTTCACATGAGGTGGCCAAAGTATTGGAATTTCAGCTTCAGCACCAATCCTTCCAATGAACACCCAGAACTGATCTCCTTCAGGATGGACTGGTTGGATCTCCTTGCAGTCCAAGGGACTCTCAAGAGTCTTCTCCAACACCACAGTTCAAAACCATGAAATCTTTGGCCTTCAGCTTTCTTCATAGTCCAACTCTCACATCCATACATGACTACTGGAAAAACCATAGCCTTGACTAGACGAACCTTTGTTGGCAAAGTAATGTCTCTGCTTTTCAATATGCTATCTATGTTGGTCTGCAAGGAGATCCAATTAGTCCATTCTGAAGGAGATCAGCCCTGGGATTTCTTTGGAAGGAATGATGCTAAAGCTGAAACTCCAGTACTTTGACCACCTCATGCAAAGAGTTGACTCATTGGAAAGGACTCTGATGTTGGGAGGGATTGGGGATAGGAGGAGAAGGGGTTGACAGAGGATGAGATGGCTGGATGGCATCAGTGACTCGATGGACGTGAGTCTGAGTGAACTCAGGGAGTTGGTGATGGACAAGGAGGCCTGGCGTGCTGTGATTCATGGGGTTGCAAAGAATCGGACATGACTGAGCGACTGAACTGAACTGAACTGATGTTGGTCATAACTTTCCTTCCAAGGAGTAAGTGTCTTTTAATTTCATGGCTGCAATCACCATCTGCAGTAATCTTGGAGGCCCCCAAAATAAAGTCAGCCACTGTTTCCACTGTTTCCCCATCTATTTGCCATGAAGTGATAGGACTATATGCCATGATCTTAGTTTTCTGAATGTTGAGCTTTAAGCCAACTTCTTCACTCTCCTCTTTCACTTTCATCAAGAAGCTTTTTAGTTCCTCTTCACTTTCTGCCATAAGGATGGTGTCATATTCATTAAGACCTGTTTATAAACAACTTTCTTTGAAAAATACAAATGTGCTCTTTTAGATTCAAGATGAGCTTTTTCTTCTCTTTGATTTAAATCCTTTGAATGCCATATCTCATTTTTGAAATGCAGGTACTTATCAGATATAGTATACTTCAATAAATTGCCTATATTCATATCACTATTTTGCCTATTAAATAAACTTAATGAAATGTAAAAATATTATTTGCAAAGCTCGGTAAAGAAGAATCTATATAAAAAGTATGATCTGGATTCTTTAATTGTGGTGTGATGCTTCAGTACTCTGCTGATCCTTCAATATTTTCCTAAGTGTTCTTCATAAGAAACAGTACTATAAGAACAAGCTTGAGCAATTTTTTTTCTGAAAGAGATGGGAATACCAGACCACCTGATCTGCCTCTTGAGAAATCTGTATGCAGGTCAGGAAGCAACAGTTAGAACTGGACATGGAACAACAGACTGGTTCCAAATAGGAAAAGGAGTTCGTCAAGGTGGTATATTGTCACCCTGTTTATTTAACTTATATGCAGAGTACATCATGAGAAACGCTGGACTGGAAGAAACACAAGCTGGAATCAAGATTGCTGGGAGAAATCTCAATAACCTCAGATATGCAGATGATACCACCCTTATGGCAGAAAGTGAAGAGGAACTCAAAAGCCTCTTGATGAAAGTGAAAGTGGAGAGTGAAAAAGTTGGCTTAAAGCTCAACATTCAGAAAACAAAGATCATGGCATCTGGTCCCATCACTTCATGGGAAATAGATGGGGAAACAGTGGAAACAGTGTCAGACTTTATTTTTCTGGGCTCCAAAATCACTACAGATGGTGACTGCAGCCATGAAATTAAAAGACGCTTACTCCTTGGAAGGAAAGTTATGATCAACCTAGATAGCATATTCAAAAGCAGAGACATTACTTTGCCAACAAAGGTTCGTCTAGTCAAGGCTATGGTTTTTCCTGTGGTCATGTATGGATGTGAGAGTTGGACTGTGAAGAAGGCTGAGCACCAAAGAATTGATGCTTTTGAACTGTGGTGTTGGAGAAGACTCTTGAGAGTCCCTTGGACTGCAAGAAGATCCAACCAGTCCATTCTGAAGGAGATCAGCCCTGGGATTTCTTTGGAAGGAATGATGCTAAGGCTGAAACTCCAGTACTTTGGCCACCTCATGAGAAGAGTTGACTCATTGGAAAAGACTCTGATGCTGGGAGGGATTGGGGGCAGGAGGAGAAGGGGACAACAGAGAATGAGATGGCTGGATGGCATTGCTGCCTCGATGGATGTGAGTCTCAGTGAACTCCGGGAGTTGGTGATGGACAGGGAGGCCTGGCGTGCTGCAATTCATGGGGTCGCAAAGAGTCGGACATGACTGAGCAACTGATCTGATCTGATCTGAGCTTTTTTTTTACGTTAATTTTGGACAAATGTTTATAAGACTTTTTTGATTGTCATAAAATGTATTTTAAAGAGTTATATGCTGTGATGCTTGTGATGATGATCCACTTCAGAATAATTTGTTCCTATATTATTGACAGGAGAGTGAATATCTATTCAAACTTATAGCACATTCTCTTCTCTTAAACCACATTGCTCTCTATCCATTTTATTTCATTTGTCACCTTAGTGTTTATTGAGAGTTTTATTTTGTGGGAGTGAGGGGTTTCTGTTGTCCTTGCTCTGATACTGTTTATAGATGCTGAGAGTGAGACATGGCTACCACTGGAACTACTATACTCATACTCCAACTGTCCTTCTATTTCTGAGCGAAAAGTAACTGAAGATACCAATGGACTAAGACTCACATCATGCCTAATCTATCTCTCATGTTCTGCCTTTCTCTCCCAAAGCTTTTCTTTTACCAACCTCACATATACTATACACTTTAATTCTTACATTTAATGTTTATTGTATGTCTTCTTTTGCCATCTGACTGCTTTCTTATTATAGAAGCAGAAGTGATCTTTGTTTACTTCACTTGTAGATGTATCCCAAGCATATAGATGGGTAGAGACTAAATAAATGTGTGATGAATTAATTTAAGAATGTGTGGTGCAAAAAACTCTAGTCTCAGGTTATATATTCAGACCTTCATTATCTTAAATGTCATCAAAACCTATCAGTATATTTGAATATAAATCATGCACATACTTTGCAGGAGATATGGTGGTGAACATATTTCAAAGAAAAAATTCTTGGCATCTTTATCTTGTTAATTAAACTATAAATATGTTCTCATTAAAAGAGACATTGATTTCATTTTATTTGCAAGTGGCATATCTGTGGTTCTTAATTGTTCTTTTCTTTTTTTTTTTTTTAAGTACACTAAAATGCTGAGATATGTATTCTTCACCAAACTCAGAGACATGTTCAGGGTAATCTTAAACATACTCTCCATGCTGAGTAGAATATTATACTCTCAATAGATTTTATAGTTTTCAATTTTCCTTCACAAATGCTAAGTAATCTCCATTTCTCAAACCCTAATATATTTCAATGTATGCTGAGTATAGCTCAATTTCTCCTTCTTTAAAATTGTTGAAGTCTACTTAAATCCCAATACCTTTGCATCTGCTGGAAAATTTTTCTGCAATTTTACTATCTTTTTAAGCTCACCATTTCAACCTAAAAGGATAATATGTTTTAGCCAAAACATTATGTGACTTCTGCCACTGTTGTAATTTTGCTTTAGAGTCTGTTTTTTTTCCTCTTTTTATTTCTACTTTAATTTTATCAGCTATATAAAGTAGATGAGAGGTGATAGGAAAAAAACTCTTAAATTTGTAAGTATCTAACCACTTTTCACATAGAGCCTTTAATAAAGCATATTCCTTAATTCTTATGTTTTGAGTATAGTTCAGAAAATAAGCCAGATAAAGGAAGAATCCTGAGGGATAAGAACAATGAGAAATTTCAGATTCTCACTGCCTCATCTGTTAAAAAATACAATTTTTAACACTTATTAAAGCTATAATTTCAAATAGACCTTAGTATGTACTTTGAATATTGATTTAGCCTGAAATTAAACTTTGTGAAAACAAAGTTTATTATTATAATCTAATAATTTAAGCATAGGGAGAAAACTATTTTTATGTTTTGTTTTTCTACCTGGTCCTACCTGTGAAACTATTTTGAAGTACTCAATAAAAATAATGAATACTTTGAGAAGTATCTGATAAGAATTAACAAAAATATTTATTTATAATATTAAATTACATGAATACATAAACATAATACATTATACCAAAAAAGCAATGATTAACCCTCACTTGACACTAATTTTCAATAGAATTGAATAAAGCCAGATTTTACAGGATAAACAGCTGTGTGAACTAACATTCTCATTTGGTAATTCACGGTTTTGAAGAAAAGCAAGTTCCCTTTATTATACTGTACTCCTTAAAAGCAGAACACACATCTCAAAACTCAGCATGACAGATCAATGAGAATATCAGTGTTGATAATTGAAGGGAATTTGATAGAAAAAAATTCACAGGAAAGCAATATTCCTTAGAACCTCTGATTTTATAAGCCAGTGCATCCTCTAAACTAATATCTATAAAATTGAATTTCTATCAGGAGAAGGTAGTGGTGATTATAAACAGCTATTTAAGCACTATGTCTGTCTACACCACAAATAATATATACTTAGCTTCAAGGTCTTAAACAAATAGGGATTTATTCTGCTTAAACAACAATGTATCAAAGTAGGAGGTCCCCAGCTAATGGGAGGCTTCTCCAGGTTATAAATATTGCAATCTCCCACCACCTATCTGTTCCAACATTCTCACCTATGCCATTTATTTCTATGGTATTGGAATAATTCCTGAAGTTTCAGGCTTCTCATTTCAAACAGGTAAAATATAAGAAGTTAAAAGTCTCTTTCCCACTCAGAAAATTAAAGCAACAGAATTAAACAACAACGATATCTTAAAAGCTTGACAGAATCACCTTAAAACCTGCTGGCCAATATCGGGTCATAAAGTCACGACTAAGTGCAAGAGATTCTGGGGAAACAAATAAGACTAACTGAGAATGGATATGGGCTAGACAAGGCAGCTAGCAGTGTTTGCCACAAAGGACACCTTCCTTTTCTTGCTAAGATATATTCTCAAATATCAGAAATAAATTTAATGCATAATTATTACATCTATATTATTGATTGTGTTAGATCTCATAACCTTGCTTAATTTTTGTTATTGTTCATTTGATTTTTCTTGTACTGAATCACCTGGTATTAGTGTGTTTCTACATATATTACACTGAATCTTCTGTAGCTTTTACCTTTGAGCAATAATTTCTCAGTAGTTTAGTCTATGAATACTGATGGACATTAAATTCTCATTGTAAATTATGACTTTTGGCATTATTTGTACTTTTCTTGTCGCATATCTTTCCAATATGATTTATACTTGATTTTTAAAATATCAAGATTACTAGCCCTACTTGTTCTTCATTTTCAATATTTTCAGTTATATCTTTGGTCACTCTTTAATTTTTGCATTTCTGAGTCACTTTGATTTAAGTGTGCCTCTTATAAAGATTATAGTTGTATTTTGATTTGTGAATCTGATTGGAAATATTTTTGTCATGATTTATGAAAATTTATGTCTATTGATATGGCTGATAAATGTGGTCTTCACTCCATCATACTATTTTATAGTTGTGTGTGTGTTAATCTCTCAGTCATGTTCGACTGTTTGTGATTCCAAGGACTGTAACCCACCTGGTGCCTCTCTTCATGGGATTCTCCAGGCAAGGATACTGGAGTGGGTTGCCATTCTCTTCTCCAGGGATCTTCCTGACCCAGGGATCAAACTCAAGTCTCTCACGTTGCAGGCATCTTTTTTACCATCTGAGTTACCAGGGAAACCCTATTTTATAATTATATATATATAACATACAAAATGTATCTTATTTATTCTTTGAAAAAAAAAATTAGAGTGTAGTTGTGTTAGTTTCAGGTATACAGCAAAGTGAATCAGCCAGACATAAACATATATCAACGCTTTGTTAGATTCTCTTCCGAAATAGGCCATCACAGAGTACCTAGTGGAGCTTTCTGTACTATACAGTAGGTCCTTACTAATTATCTGTATCATATATAGTACAGTATATACGTTAGTCCTAATCTTCCAATTTATCCCTCCATTCATTACTGCCTGGTAACCATAAGTGTGTTTTCTATACCTGTAACTCTATTTCTGTTTTGTAGATAAATTCATTTGTAATTTGTTTTATAGTCAACATATAAGCTTTATCATATGATATTTGTCTGTGTCTGACTGCCTTGTTTTATTTACCAAATGTGCAATATTTTCTCTTTTGTTAAAATAAAGTGATATTTTAAAAGTTTTGTGTTTTTTTTCATTGGTTACCTTCATAATTATACCTTAAAACCCTAAGTTGTCTGTTTTGCTTTTAATTAGTTTGTCACTTTTAAATGATACACTTTAAATCTCACTGATTTATTACATAAAAATTATAAGATTATTCTCTTTTTCTCCATTTAAAAAATTAAGTGTATTATTTTGTCATAACAATACATTTATGTCTTAGTTTTCTATCATTATAATCATATTTTATGTAGTTTGATATATAATGATATATAAATATTAAGTGCTTACAAGAATTCTTTCACTGAAGTTTTCCCAGTCCTATCTTGATTGGATAAAGAATATCCTCTAGTAGACTCTTTAAGAAAGACTGATGGGTACTGAATTCCCTATGCCATTTTATGCATAAGATGGTCCTATAATCTTAAATTGGACAGTTATGTGTAAAAGAAAGAAACTAGAATTAGGATGATTCTACACATAAAAATAAACTCAAAATGGATTAAAGACCTAAATATAAGACTGGGAACTATAAATCTCTTAGAGGAAAACATAGGCAGAACACACACTGACATAAATCATAGCAACATCCTCTATGGCCCACCTCCTAGATTAATGGAAACAAAAACAATAATAAACAAATGGGACCTAATTAATATTAACAGCTTTTGGAAATGAAGGAAATCATAAGCAAATTGAAAAAAGCAGCCCTCAGAATGAAAGAAAATAATAGCAAATGAAACAACTGACAAAGGATTAATCTTCAAAACATGCAAGCAGCATATGCAGCACAGTATCAGAAAAGCAAGAAACCCAATCAAAAAGTGGACAGAAAAACTAAGCAGAGATTTCTCCAAAGACATACAGGTAGCTAATAAAAACATGAAAAGATGCCCAACATGGCTCATTATTAGAGAAATGCAAACCAAAACTACAATGTAGTATCATCTCACACCAATCAAAAAGGTTATCATCAAAAAGTCTACAAACAATAAATGCTGGAGAGGGTGTGGAGAAAAGGAATCTGGTGGGAATAAAAATGATATAGCCACTATGGAGAACAGTATGGAGACTTATTTAAAAACCAGGAATAAAACTACCATATGACCCAGCAATTCCACTATTGGGCATATACTCTCTGGAAACCATAATTGAAAAAGACACATGTACCCAGTGTTCATGGCAGCACTATTTACAATTGGCAGGACTTGAAAGCAACCTAGATGTTCATTGACAGATGACAGATAAAGACACTTTAGTACATATACACAATGGAATATTACTCAGTTATAAAAATGAACACATTTGAATCAGTTCTGATGAGATGGATGAGAGCCTATTATACACAGTGAAGTCAGAAAGAGAAAGACAGTTATTATATATTAGCACATGTATATATAGAATATAAAAAGATGGTACTGATGATCCTATCTGCAGGTCAGCAGGGAAGATGCAGACATGAGAACAGGTTTATGATTACATTGGGCAAGGAAGAAAGTAGGATGACTTGAGAGAGTAGTATTGAAACATGTGCATTACCATATGTAAAATAGACAGCCAGTGGGAATTTGCACTATGATTCAGGGAACCAAAAACTGGTGCTCTGTGACAACCTATAGGAGTGGGACAGAGAGGGAGGAGGAAAGGCAGATTGAGAGGGAGGGGACATAGGTAAATCTGTTGCTGATTCATTTAGGTATATGGCAGAAACCATCACAATATTGTAAATCAATTATTCACCAATTAAAAATAAAATTAAACACAGCAAAGATGTTTCCAAGTCCATATAAGTCTTATAGTACATCATAGCTAGCTATAAAATATTTGTTATAATTTCTTTTATTGGGTTCTTAAAAATGCTACTCAATTGACTTTATTGACTGGTTGGTTTATATATTACATTGGAAAAGTCTGATGTCATTTAAGTTATTTTTTCTTTGTACCCTATTTGATTTTTACCTGAAGGTTTGAGAATTTTATCTTGAAATCTAGCATTTCCTTCTAGGATGTATACTTTAGATGTTTTTTGAAGGATAGCATTCCCAGATGACTCCTGGGTCCTTTCAATATCAAGATTTAAGTCTTTTATTTATGGAATGATTTTTGGATTGTAGCTTCAGACATTAGTTAGTCTGTTCCATTGTTTGGAACTACATTGTTTGGAATTGTTTGTACAATTTCAATTGTAAAACTGTTCCTTTGTTTGGAATGTTTGAAATGGAACATTAATTATGTTCCATTGTTTAATTTTGTCTCACTCACCGTAATCACCCATCCAGGGACACTGATTATACAAAAATCATTCACTTTTATTTGCGTTATTTCCCAGTTAATTTCTGGAAATTTTAAATTCTTTTGCTCATTTTATTCTCTCTTTCTTTCTCATTTACCTTTATCCAACACCTCTCATAAAACTTAATTTTTATTTGTTTGTGTTTTTCTTTCATTTAGTTCAGCAAACTTTCTTTTGGATTTCCCTGGTGGCTCAGATACTAAAGAATCTGCCTGCAATGCAGGAGACCCGAGTTAGATACCTGGGTGAGAAAGATCCCTTGGAGAAGGGAATGGCAACCCATTCCAATATTCTAGCCTGGAGAATTCCATGGACAGAGGAGTTTGATGGGCTACAGTTCATGGAGTCACAAAGAGTTGAAATGACTGAGCCACTAACAGTTTCACTTTCAAACCTTCTTTTGTTATGCATGTTTTGTCCATTTCTATTATATATTTTAAAATAATTTGTATTCATTGATAGAAGTTTATTAATAGAACTGTATTAATATCTATTAATAAAATAATGTTTTCCTATTTTGCAATGTTTGGAGGAAATATTAGGAAATTTAGTTGTTTTTCTCTTGTATAAATATAAAATAAAATGTTCATATTACTACTCACAGAGAAAGTTATAGTCTTTGACAAAATGCAATTCATTGGTGTTGATGAATAAATTCTTTTTTTTCAAACAAAAGCTTTTAAGAGTATTAATAAACTTCCAAACACAAATCTGGAAGTGGAATTCTATATTTAGCATAGGAATAAGGACAACTTTATGAGGAGAAGAAATAATTAAAATATTAGTGCATATCATAATATGCAGACTATCTTCATTATCATAAAATTTCTCAAAATAAAACACTTGCTACTGCAAGATTTCTGGATTTTCTGGGCTCTAAGAAATGACTGGTCACTTAACGTAGTACAACTTTTAGAAGTGTCCTATTATCTTGGCTTATATGTGAACTCAATCTTACAAATTAATTGCTTTCAATTTACAACTGAATCAGAAAAATATCTCTTTATTTTTTTTCACATAACAGATTTTTCACTTTTAATCTAACCCCAATCAACTAACCAGTTTATTTACTAACCTCATATATGTATTATCTTATGGTGAGGAATATCTTTAAATAATTTGCAGTCCACAAGCTGAGAGAAAAACTATAATGTTAAAATAAGCCCAAAGCACATTACATTAAGCTTCACGAGAATGAAAATATTTAAATAAGGAATCATATTTCTTAGAAATAAAAGGAAAAGAAAGTATGTAATAGGATATACATATAGGGAAATTAAATATAAAATATGAGAAATGTCTTGAAGATGCTAATAATGATAATTGTAATTCTATTATATTATACTAATATAACCAATTCAGAAACTAAGATTATGGCATCTGGTTCTATCACTTCATGGCAAATAGATGGGGAAACAGTAGAAACAATAACAGACTTTCATTTTTGGGGCTCCAAGTTCACTGCAGATGGTGACTGCAGCCATGAAATAAAAAGATCCTTGCTCCTTGGAAGAAAAGTTATTATTAACCTAGACAGCATATTAAAAAGCAGAGACGTTACTTTGCCAACAAAGGTCTGTCTAATCAACGCTATAGTTTTTTTTCAGTAGTCATGTATGGATGTAAGAGTTGGACTATAAAGAAAGCTGAGAGCTGAAGAATTGATGTTTAGAACTGTGGTGTTGGAGAAGACTCTTGAGAGTCCCTTGGACTGCAAGGAGATCCAATCAACCCATCCTAAAGGAAATCAGTCCTGAATATTCATCAGAAGGACTGATGCTGAAGATGAAACTCCAATACTTTGGCTACCTGATGGAAGAACTGACACATTGAAAATACCTTGATGCTGGGAAAGATTGAAGGCAGAAGGAGAAGTGGATGACAGAAGATGAGTGGTTGGGTAGTATCACTGACTCAATGGACATGAGTTTGGTTAAACTGCAGGAGTTGGCAATGGACAGGAAGCCCTGGTGTGCTGCAGTCCATGGGGTTGCAAAGAGTTGGACACGACTGATTGACTCAACTGAACTGATGCATTATATACCAGAAACTATCAGATCAGTCACTCAGTCGTGTCCAAGTCTTCGCAACCCCATGAATCGCAGCACGCCAAGCCTCCCTGTCCATCACCAACTCCCTGAGTTCACTCAGACTCACGTCCATCGAGTCAGTGATGTCATCCAGCCATCTCATCCTCTGTCGTCCCCTTCCCCTCCTGCCCCCAATCCCTCCCAGCGTCAGAGTCTTTTCCAGTGAGTCAACTCTTCCCATGAGGTGGCCAAAGTACTGGAGTTTCAGCTTTAGCATCATTCCTTCCAAAGAAATCCCAGGGCTGATCTCCTTCAGAATGGACTGGTTGGATCTCCTTGCAGTCCAAGGGACTCTCAAGAGTCTTCTCCAACACCACAGTTCAAAAGCATCAATTCTTTGGCACTCAGCCTTCTTCACAGTCCAGCTCTCACATCCATACATGACCACAGGAAAAACCATAGCCTTGACTAGACGAACCTTTGCTGGCAAAGTAATGTCTTTGCTTTTGAATATGCTATCTAGGTTGGTCATAACTTTCCTTCCAAGGAGTAAGCGTCTTTTAATTTCATGGCTGCAGTCACCATCTGTAGTGATTTTGGAGCCCAAAAAAATAAAGTCTGACACTGTTTCCACTGTTTCCCAATCTATTTCCCATGAAGTGGTGGGACCAGATGCCATGATCTTCATTTTCTGAATGTTGAGCTTTAAGCCAACTTTTTCACTCTCCACTTTCACTTTCATCAAGAGGCTTTTTAGTTTCTCTTTACTTTCTGCCATAAGGGTGGTATCATCTGCATATCTGAGGTGATTGATATGTCTCCCAGCAATCTTGATTCCAGCTTGTGCTTCTTCCAGTCCAGCGTTTCTCATGATGTACACTGCATAGAAGTTAAATAAACAGGGTGACAATACACAGCCTTGACGAACTCCTTTTCCTATTTGGAACCAGTCTGTTGTTCCATGTCCAGTTCTAACTGTTGCTTCCTGACCTGCATATAGGTTTCTCAAGAGGCAGATCAGGTGGTCTGGTATTCCCATCTCTTTCAGAATTTTCCACAGTTGATTGTGATCCATACAGTCAAAGGCTTTGGCATAGTCAATAAAGCAAAAATAGATGCTTTTCTGGAACTCTCTTGCTTTTTCCATGATCCAGCAGATGTTGGCAATTTGATCTCTTATTCCCCTGCCTTTTCTAAAACCAGCTTGAACATCAGGAAGTTCGTGGTTCACATATTGCTGAAGCCTGGCTTGGAGAATTTTGAGCATGATTTTACTAGCATGTGAGGTGAGTGCAATTGTGCGGAAGTTTGAGCATTCTTTGGCATTGCCTTTCTTTGGGATTGGAATGAAAACTGACCTTTTCCAGTCCTGTAGCCACTGCTGAGTTTTCCAAATTTGCTGGCATATTGAGTGCAGCACTTTTACAGCATCATCTTTCAGGATTTGGAATAGCTCAACTGGAATTCCATCACCTCCACTAGCTTTGTTTGTAGTGTTGCTCCAGAAACTATAACAAGCCTTAATCCTCATAAATACCATAAGGAACACTGTCGGTTATGTTAATTTATAGGTGAACAGATAGATAAGAAAGATTAAATGAGTTTCCCTAATTCACACAATTAATAAATGATGGAACAAGATTTTTAGCATCTGTTTCTTTATTATCTGGTTGATGCCAAGTTTGTGTGTGTGTGTGTTTATTTAGCAGTTGGCTCTGTAATTCTGAATATTCACCTTTGTACTCTATCAGCTACAATTTAGCTCACATCATGAAATTAATTCATGTTTCACAGTTTGGTTCACAGATTATAGACAGTTCAGTGTACTATAATATTAAATATGCATCATAAATGTGTCCATGAATTTAGATTTTATGATATGAATACAAAGAGGAAGTTTACTTATAAGGAAAATAGGCATTACAAACTTGTTTTAAAATATGATGCTAAAAATTTCCTCCATGTTAAATTCTCAAAGGTTCTTATACTGTTAAATACATGTATTAAATACTCAACACAGTTATAATTTTTTACACTGCTTTTCTAAATATAATATTGTGACTTTTAAAAAACTTAGTAAAGAACAGTAAGAGGCCATGTCATGGAACATAAAATCATAAGTGAAACTAGCTAGGAAAAATTATTAACCAGAGTATACACATTTATTTAAGAAGCAGAGATTATGGGGTTATTCATTTTATTATAAAAATGATAAATGTGAAAATTGTCATGGTGAAGAGTGAAATGCTGTATTCAGTTATTTTATGCTTTTACAATGGGAAAAGAAAGCCATGTTAAAGCTTAACAAACACAGCAATATTGCAATTTCTAGCTGTATAGGCTGAGGTGCAACACTTAGGCATGATTCATTACTGTGTAAAATTAGACACTCTTCCAAATACTGTGTAAAATTAGACACTCTTCCAAGATATTATATTCCAGTGACTTCAGTAAACATTCCTATTATGTCCCTAAGCTTATGTCAACATTTTATTTTATTTTAAAATATTAATCTTTCAACTTTTCAAACTATCAACTTCTAATGCACTTGGATGACCCAGAGGGATGGTATGGGGAGGGAAAAGGGAGGAGGGTTCAGGATGGGGAACATGTGTATACCTGTGGTGGATTCATGTTGATATATGGCAAAACCAATACAATATTGTAAAGTTAAAAAAACAAAATAAAATAAATAAATAAATAAAATTTATTGGATTTCAACACACACAAAAAATATAAAAGCATCCTATAAACTGGACATGGAACAACAGATTGGTTCCAAATAGGAAAAGGAGTACGTCAAGGCTATATATTGTCACCCTGTTTATTTAACTTATATGCAGAGTACATCATGAGAAACTCTGGACTGGAAGTAGCACAAGCTGGAATCAAGATTGCCGGGAGAAATATCAATAACCTCAGATATGCAGATAACACCACCTTTATGGCAGAAAGTGAAGAGGAACTAAAAAGCCTCTTGATGAAGGTGAAAGAGGAGAGTGAAAAAGTTGGCTTAAAGCTCAACATTCAGAAAACGAAGATCATGGCATCTGGTCCCATCTCTTCATGGGAAATAGATTGGGAAACAGTGGAAACAGTGTCAGACTTTATTTTTTTGGGCTCCAAAATCACTACAGATGGTGACTGCAGCCATGAAATTAAAAGACGCTTACTCCTTGGAAGGAAAGTTATGACCAACCTAGATAGCATATTCAAAAGCAGAGACATTACTTTGCCAACAAAGATTCGTCTAGTCAAGGCTATGGTTTTTCCTATGGTCATGTATGGATGTGAGAGTTGGACTGTGAAGAAGGCTGAGCGCCGAAGAATTGATGCTTTTGAACTGTGGTGTTGGAGAAGACTCTTGAGAGTCCCTTGGACTGCAAGGAGATCCAACCAGTCCATTCTGAAGGAGATCAGCCCTGGAATTTCTTTGGAAGGAATGATGCTAAAGCTGAAACTCCAGTACTTTGGCTACCTCATGTGAAGTGTTGACTCATTGGAAAAGACTCTGATGCTGGGAAGGATTGGGGGCAAGAGGAGAAGGAGACGACAGAGGATGAGATGGCTGGATGACATCACTGACTGGATGGACATGAGTCTGAGTGAACTCAGGGAGTTGGTGATGGACAGGGAGGCCTGGCGTGCTGTGATTCATGGGGTTGCAAAGAGTCGGACACGACTGAGCGACTGATCTGATCTGATCTGATAAACTAATATTGAATTTATATGTATAAAAACACAATCTGTACAACATAGTAGTATATGAAAATATAGCACAATATATTAAAATGTTAAACTATCATTTATCTGGTGGATAGAAAAAATTAATATACATATATAAAATATGTATATATATATATAAGCTATCAGATAAGATCAATCTATTAAACCAAATATTTGTATATCCAAAGTTAATCTTCTTAAAAACTTTTAAAACTGCTTACTGTTGTAGGCTGAATAGTGTCCCCCCATAAAGATAACCACTTCCAAATTCCCATAAGCAGTCATTATATTATCTTACATGGCAAAAGTGACTTTGCAGATATAATTAAGTTAAAGATCTCCTGATAGGAAGATTATCCAAGTGGTACAAATGTAATTGCCTGTTATTTATGATGGGAGGGTAAAAGAGTGAAAGTCAGACAAAGAGACAAAGAAGTGTGATGATAGAAGCAAAGAGGAAGAGAGAAGGAGAAAGAGAGGGAATGGAGAGAGAGACAAAGAAAATAGAGACAGAAAGAGGCACAGAGAGATTTGGATTCTCTCCTGGAAGAAGCTATAGCTAAGAAATGCAGGTGGCCTCTAGCAACTGGAAAAGGCAATGAAATTAATTATCTCCCAGAGCCTCTTGGGGAGAAAGAAACAGCAACCTACTCCAGTATTCTTGCCTGGAGAATCCTGTGGACGGAGGAGCTTGATGGGCTGCTGTCCATAGGGTCGCACAGAGTCGGACACGACTGAAGCAACTTAGCATGCATTGGAGAAGTAAATGACAACCCACTCCAGTATTCTTGCCTGGGGAATCCCAGGGACAGAGGAGCCCTGTGGGCTGCCATCTATGGGGTCGCATAGAGTCGAACAGGTCTGAAGCGACTTAGCAACAGCAGCAGCAGAGTCTCTGGAAGCAATTCTTCTAACAATTTGATTTTGACTGTTCTCTACAACAGTAAGATAATAAATTTGTGTCTTTTTCTATCTACTAAATTTGTAGTAATTGTTTACAGTAGCAATGGGAAATAAATAAAGTTATTGTCTATTTAAAGATACTTTTTACAAAAGTCTAAGAAGTAAGGTAACTAGACCAATAAATCACAATTGTTGTTTAGTCACTAAGTTATGTCTGACTCTTTTGAGACCCATGGACTATAGCACACAAGGTTCCTCTGTCCATGGAGTTTTCCAGGCAAGGATATTAGAGTAGGTTGCCATGCCCTCCTCTAGGAGATGTTTCTTATCCAGTGATCAAATATACTACTGCATTGGCAAGCAGATTCTTTACCACTGAGACATGTGGGAAGCCTAAATTACAATTAATACATAGTAATGTAGTATTGGAACCTGTGTCTGACAGTCCCTGAAGCCTAACTCTTTTCATGAACTCATAATTTTTAAGTATAATATTTGTTTTGTAAGAACTGGGTCTTAGAACATACTAAAAAAGAAAAGGTTCAATAGGAAAGACCATGCTTCATAAATTGTAACTTATTACAATAATAAAAGGGTAGTGAAGTGAGTGAAAGTCACTCGGTCACATTTGACTCTTTGAGACCCTATGGACTGTAGCCCGCCAGGCTCCTCTGTCCATTGTATTATTCAAGCAAGAACACTGGAGTGTGTAGCTATTCATTTATTCAGGAGATTTTCCCAACCCAGGGATTGAAGCAGTGCTTTCTGCATTACAGGCAGATTCTTTACCATAGAACTTATATAATGAAATCAATGTTAATTTTAACAATTTAAAAGCCATTAGAAAACATCAAATGAAATTAAATATTATTTATGCTAAAATTACATACAATATAAAATTATGCCCTAGCATAAATTTGTAGTCAATTATGAATATAGATTAATGTACTTATATGACATGTACATATGTCTGAATGAAATCTAGAGCTAATTCTTTTCAGAAAGAACATATAGGAATTTTGCAAATTTAAGATATTTTTATGTAAATATCTCTACAAAGTTATTTTACTTAGGTTAAGGAACATTAAACTTAAATCATTTTGTAAAGTTCACATCTTGAAAACACAAATCTTGAATTACAGCTAGAGCTGTATTCATATATGGTAAGGGTTCTGACAATTCTGTGCTGTGCTTAGTCTCTCAGTTGTGTCCAACTCTTTGCAACCCTATGGACTGTAGCCCACCAAGCTCCTCTGTTTATGGGGATTCTCCAGGTAAGAATACTGGAGTGGGTTGCTATGCTCTCCTCCAGGAGATCTTCCCAACCCAGGGATCGAACCCAGGTCTCCCACATTGCAGGTGGATTCTTTACCATCTGAGCCACCAGGAAAGCCTAAGAATACTGGAGTGGGTAGCCTATCCCTTCTTCAAGGCAACTTCTTGGCCCAAGAATCAAACTGGGGTCTCCTGCATTATAGGTGAATTCTGTACCAGCTGAGTTACCCAGGAATCTCTGACAATTCTAGGAAAATGAAATAAAATTAAGTAAAGTTTGGTTATAAGATGAACAAGAATTAAGGTTTAGGCAATAGTCCTTAAGGTCGCAAAGAGTTGGACACAACTGAGCACAGGTCGTGGTAAGAATGATTGCTGATTATGCATAAACCTAATAGAATCTTAAAAAATATAGAAAAATGTTTTAGGAAAACAGGTTTTAGCTCAAGAATGACTAATATTTCTAGCCTTGGGGACAAAGCTAATGTCTGAGCTAAAGAGACAGATTGTAAGTGCAGTTGTCAACACAATCATCCATCTGGACTTGGGTTTTGTTTCTTGTTGTTTTTCAGTTTTTGTATTAAAAAATAACTCTCTTTGTTTAACAAAATGTAAAAGTAACATGCAATTAATATGAATATGCCTCCAGATTATTTTTTGGCATTAAAGTTGTGTCTGACATTTAAGCATATCACCTAATTAGTCTCTGTCTACATTCATCAACATGTGAAGCAGATTGTAAAGATTTTATATTCCTGATAACAAAACTGATAAATTTTAATAAGCATTGGCTGCGCTTTGCTGGAGCAGCCGTGAAGAGATACCCCACAACCAAGGTAAGAGAAACCCAAGTAAGACGGTAGGTGTTGCAAAAAGGCATCAGAGGGCAGACATACTGAAACCCTACTCACAGAAAACTAGTCAATCTAATCACACTAGGACCACAGCCTTGTCTAACTCAATGAAACTAAGGCCATGGCCGTGGGGCAACCCAAGATGGGTGGGTCATGGTGGAGAGATCTGATAGAATGTGGTCCACTGGAGAAGGGAATGGCAAACCACATCAGTATTCTTGCCTTGAGAACCCCATAAATAGTATGAAAAGGCAAAATGATAGGATACTGAAAGTGAAACTCCCCAGGTCAGTAGGTGTCCAATATGCTACTGGAGATCAGTGGACAAATAACTCCAGAAAGAAAGAAGGAATGGAGCCAAAGCAAAAACAATACCCAGCTGTAGATGTGACTGGTGATAGAAGCAAGGTCCAATGCTGTAAAGAGCAATATTGCATAGGAACCTGGAATGTCAGGTCCATGAATCAAGGCAAATTGGAAATGGTCAAACAAGAGATGGCAAGAGTGAATGTCGACATTCTAGGAGTCAACGAACTCAAATGGACTTGAATGGGTGAATTTAACTCAGATGACCATTATATCTACTACTGCGGGCAGAAATCCCTCAGAAGAAATGGAGTGGCCATCATGGTCAACAAAAGAGTCCATAATGCAGTACTTGGATGCAATCTCAAAAATGACAGAATGATCTCTGTTCGTTTCCAAGGCAAACCATTCAATATCACAGTAATCCAAGTCTATGCCCCAACCAGTAATGCTGAAGAAGCTGAAGTTGAACAGTTCTATGAAGACCTACAAGACCTTTTAGAACTAACACCCGAAAAAGATGTCCTTTTCATTATAGGGGACTGGAATGCAAAAGTAGGAAGTCAAGAAACACCTGGAATAACAGGCAAATTTGGCCTTGGAATACAGAATGAAGCAGGGCAAAGTCTAACAGAGTTTTGCCAAGAAAATGCACTGGTCATAACAAACACCCTCTTCCAACAACACAAGAGAAGACTCTATACATGGACATCACCAGATGGTCAACACCGAAATCAGATTGATTATATTCTTTGCAGCCAAAGATGGAGAAGCTCTATACAGTCAGCAAAAACAAGACCAGGAGCTGTCTGTGGCTCAGACCTGAGCTCCTTATTGCCAAATTCAGGTTTAAATTGAAGAAAGTAGGGAAAACCACTAGACCATTCAGGTATGACCTAAATCAAATCCCTTATGATTATACAGTGGAAGTGAGAAATAGATTTAAGGGCCTAGATCTGATAAAGTGCCTGATGAGCTATGGAATGAGGTTTGTGACATTGTACAGGAGACAGGGATCAAGACCATCTCCATGGAAAAGAAATGCAAAAAAGCAAAATGGCTGTCTGGGGAGACCTTACAAATAGCTGTGAAAAGAAGAGAAGTGAAAAGCAAAGGTGAAAAGGAAAGATATAAAGATCTGAATGCAGAGTTCCAAAGAGTAGCAAGAAGAGATAAGAAAGGCTTCTTCAGTGATCAACGCAAAGAAATAGAGGAAAACAACAGAATGGAAGAGACTAGAGAACTCTTCAAGAAAATCAGAGATACCAAAGGAACATTTCATGCAAAGATGGGCTCAATAAAGGACAGATGATATGGACCTAACAGAGGCAGAAGATATTAAAAAGAGATGGCAAGAATACACAGAAGAGCTGTAGAAAAAAGAGCTTCACAACCCAGATAATCACGATGGTGTGATCACTGACCTAGAGCCAGACATCCTGGAATGTGAAGTCAAGTGGGCCTTAGAAAGCATCAATATGAACAAAATTAGTGGAGGTGATAGGATTCCAGTTGAGCCATTCCAAATCCTGAAAGATGATGCTGTGAAAGTGCTGCACTCAATATGCCAGCAAATTTGGAAAACTCAGCAGTGGCCACAGGACTGGAAAAGGTCAGTTTTCATTCCAATCCCAAAGAAAGGCAATGCCAAAGAATGCTCAAACTACTGCACAATTGCACTCATCTCACACGTTAGTAAAGTAATGCTCAAAATTCTCCAAGCGAAGCTTGAGCAATATGTGAACCGTGAACTTCCTGATGTTCAATCTGGTTTTAGAAAAGGCAGAGGGGCCAGAGATCAAATTGCCAACATCTGCTGGGTCATGGAAAAAGCAAGAGAGTTCCAGAAAAACATCTATTTCTGCTTTATTGACCATGCCAAAGCCTTTGACTGTGTGGATCACAATAAACTGTGGAAAATTCTGAAAGAGATGGGAATACCAGACCACCTGACCTGCCTCTTGAGAAACCTGTATGCAGGTCAGGAAGCAACAGTTAGAACTGGACATGGACCAACAGACTGGTTCCAAATAGGAAAAGGAGTACGTCAAGGCTGTATATTGTCACCCTGTGTATTTAACTTCTATGCAGAGTACATCATGAGAAATGCTGGACTGGAAGAAACACAAGCTGGAATCAAGATTTCTGGGAGACATATCAATAACCTCAGATATGCGGATGACACCACCCTTATGGCAGAAAGTGAAGAGGAACTAAAAAGCCTCTTGATGAAGGTGAAAGAGGAGAGTGAAAAAGTTGGCTTAAAGCTCAACATTCAGAAAATGAAGATCATGGCATCCGGTCCCATCACTTCATGGGAAATAGATGGGGAAACAGTGGAAACAGTGTCAGACTTCATTTTTCTGGGCTCCAAAATCACTGCAGATGGTGATTGCTGCCATGAAATTAAAAGACGCTTACTCCTTGGAAGGAAAGTTATGACCAACGTAGATAGCATATTGAAAAGCAGAGACATTACTTTGCCAAAAAGGTTCATCTAGTCAAGGCTATGGTTTTTCCTGTGGTCATGTATGGATGTGAGAGTTGGACTGTGAAGAAGGCTGAGCACCGAAGAATGGATGCTTTTGGACTGTGGTGTTGGAGAAGACTCTTGAGAGTCCCTTGGACTGCAAGGAGATCCACCCAGTCCATTCTAAAGATCAGCCCTGGGATTTCTTTGGAAGGAATGATGCTAAAGCTGAAACTCCAGTACTTGGCCACCTCATGGGAAGAGTTGACTCACTGGGAAAGACTCTGATGCTGGGGGGATTGGGGGCAAGAGGAGAAGGGGACGACAGAGGATGAGATGGCTGGATGGCATCACTGACTCGATGGACGTGAGTCTGAGTGAACTCCAGGAGTTGGTGATGAACAGAGAGGCCTGGTGTGCTGCGATTCATGCGGTCGCAAAGAGTCAGACAAGACTGAGCGACTGATCTCATCTAATCTGATCTGAATGCACTTAAAATACAGATTTTTTTGGCATACAATTTCTATAAAATATGTGAGTAAATGAGTTAAACATACCTACATTTGTAAAAGAGTAAATTAATGTACCAGAGCTATCTTGAAGACACAGAGTCTTAGATTAAAAACAACAAAAAAAGTTATATTGTAGGCCCAAATATAAATAGTTTGTGAAAGGCGGTTTGATTTAGCAATATATTGTGTGTGTTTTACATCAACTCTGTATTTAGTGTCATGTTTTACGTAGTAGCATACAACACACCCATGATATCGTACACATATGATAGTGTAAAATGGAAATTCTCACTTTTATGTGATGTTTATCAATTGAAAGAACTGCTATCGAAATGTATGCAGATTTTTAGTCATTTTTGTTTGAGCTCAATCAAATAGGGACTTGGAAGCTATGAAAAGAAACATGAAGTGGAAAACTAAGCGAGACAAGAATTTTTTATAGGTTAGCTCTCAGGGAATGAAGAAAAAATTGATGTATAATAAATTAAAGGTTTAAAACTCTCTACTGTTAGGGTTTGAAAGTGAGGTGGAAGAGTCCAGTGAGACATTCTAAGAGCTAATTTCTAATATAGGTGGAATAAATGCCATTTGATTCTGTGCTTGGTGGGGAGAGTAAGAAGTATATATCCAGCAATGTACAGGGACTGAACCCTAAAGTTATAACTTTAAAAAAATATTTTAAAAGCTCTATCCATCACAGGATGAAATGTAGAATGTAAAAAAAAAAAAAAAAAGAATTGAACTATTGTACGAAAATTTTTTCACTTAAAAGGATGGAGAAACAAGGTGTTGACCTAAATAATTCTGTAAGTGAATAAAGTCTGTAAGGCTAAAGGCAAAAGAAAATGTATTCTGTATTCTAGTTGATGTTGTTTCCCACAGGAGTACAATTTAAATATTTTGAAATAACCATACACATCTACTGGAATTGAACACTAATATAAGTAGATGGCAGATGGCAGGAGCCAGGTTTCTCCTTATTAAAGTGGGGAGTTACAGAGCAGTAAGAGGAAGAGACTAGAATAATACATGTGATTATGGCTTAGAGTTGGAGAGATCAGAATGTTTACTACAATATAAATACAGCTGATAACATATATGGATATTTATAGATATGTAAATATGCATGGATTAACATATACAAATGTATTTTGCTTTGTAATCTCAGAGAGCCTCGTGGCATAGTATCAAATTGCCGCACATAGCACCCAAACTTTCCCACTTTCCCAATAAAATGAATCAGGGCTCCTTGGTAAAATGGTTGATTCCAAGTTTGGGCAAGATATATACAATAAGTGTGGAGCATCTTGTAGTGCAGGAAAGTCAATTCATTATACAGCAACAACAGCAAATCAAAGCAACAAACCCAAAGCACCTAAAACCAAAACCAAACATAAATCTTCACAATGTGGAGATATAAGAAAAGAACACAAGCGTCAATTGAAAAACTCCCAATGAGAGCAACAATATAAAGTGCTGTTGGATTATAATTCAAAATAAATTCCTATTAGCCTGTATTTATATGAATATAAACAGATTTTGATTAAATGAAAAATGAGAGAAATTAGAAAAAAAAATAACTGTGAAGAAGAATTACAAAGAATTACAGATCATCTACCCTCAAGGATGTGGAACCTAACTCCCCACACTTCAAGTGAGGGATGCACATGGTAACATCCTTCTGAAGAGTTCAGTATGAAAAGAGTGAACAAAAAGAGTAACTTTACATTATTGAAACTGAACAAATATCACATTAGCCGGGTGATCAAGGTTAACATCAGCAGTAATAAGTCATTTTGATAATATATATCCTGAATATGACAAGATGTGGGATGCATTTAACCTCTGTGGTTTTCCTGTCAAAAACACAAAAAGTCAGTCTAATCATTAGAAAAGCATCAGACAAATCTCACTTGAGGGGCATTCTGCAAAATACTTGAATAGTACAACTCAAAATTGTCATGGTCATCAATAACAAAGAATTTCTGAGAAATTTTCAAAGCCAAAAAAAGCCTAAGGAGGCATGCAGACTAAATGTAATGTGGTATCCAGAATGAGATGCTGAAAAAGGATTAAAAAAAAAAAAAGCTAAAGAGAGTTTAATAAAGTTTGAATTTTGATTAAGAAAAATGTAGCAGTATTGGTTATTCATTGTGAGAAATATATCTTATTACTGTATGATGTTAAAAATATGTGGAAACTGGGTCTAGGATATGAGAGAACTTTCTGTACTACCTTTATAATTTTCCTATAAATCCAAAACTATTCAAAAAGAAAAAAGTTTAAGTTGATTAGAGAGAGGTGGAGATAGAAAAGAATGGTACATGTTTTGCAATATATGTATTATGTCTGAGAACCATTTATTGGGCAAAGCAACTCTAGCTATCTACCTTCTTACCTTTTATACCATCTCGATATTGTGTATGAATACACACACACACACGTATACATCAGTTTCCTTTGTAAAGAACATTTTACTCTAAAATATTCACGACACTAGTCACTTGTAATTGAAATGCTTTGTGAGCAAGGTGATGTTCTTTTGGATAGCTCTCTGAACTAAAATTTTAAACTAAGTCTACAACTGTTTTACGGAGAAGGCAATGGCACCCCACTCCAGTACTCTTGCCTGGAAAATCCCATGGATGGAGGAGCCTGGTAGGCTGCAGTCCTTGGTGTCGCTAAGAGTCGGGGACAACTGAGAGACTTCATTTTCACTTTTCACTTTCATGCATTGGAGAAGGAAATGGCAACCCACTCCAGTATTCTTGCCTGGAGAATCCCAGGGACAGAGGAGCCTAGTGGGTTGCTGTCTATGGGGTCGCACAGAGTCGGACATGACTGAAGTGACTTAGCAGCATAACTGTTTTACTACTAGAATGATGACTTTTTTTTTTTTTTACTTTCAGAATGATTCTAGGAAGAGATAAGGGAGAATTGTGAGTATTATATTCTGTAAAGTTAAATATATCACACAATGGGGACATGTTATGAAACTTGTATATGTAACAACAAAGAAGAAAAAGCTGAGTTTAGGTAAAATTGAGGGCTTGGTGGGGCATGTCATACATAGGAAGGGATGAGAACAACAAGGTATTACAGTAGACTCTGTCAAGTAGGAGATAAATTTATATATGAAACAATATGACAATCATGGAAATTTCTTGTTATTGATATCAAATAGTCTTTTGCTTGGAGAAGGCAATGGCTCCCCACTCCAGTACTCTTGCCTGGAAAATCCCATGGATGGAGGAGCCTGGTAAGCTGCAGTCCTTGCGGTCGCTAAGAGTTGGATACGACTGAGCGACTTCACATTCACTTTTCACTTTCATGCATTGGAGAAGGAAATGGCAACCCACTCCAGTGTTCTTGCCTGGAGAATCCCAGGAAACGGGGGAGCCTGGTGGGCTGCTGTCTGTGGGATCACACAGAATCGGACATGACTGAAGCGACTCAGCAGTAGCAGCAGCAGTCTTTTGCTTATAATGCTCAAATGGATGGAGAGCATTTTCCAAGCTTCTAGCAAAGAAGCATAGCAAGTACCTACTTGTGCTTGTAGAAGAAGAAAGGTCCTTGCAGCTGGTGATATTTGTTCCATCTGTCTGATTAGACAATTCAAAACCCATGAACAATGTAGAGACTATCTCAGGCAGATGTAACCTCACAATATATTTTTAAAGCATGTAAAACCCACTGAGTAGCAACTGACATTTTTTATTGTCAAACAAATCATATCTAAGATGACCAAGTAGGCCATAGAGTAGAATACTAATCAGTATATTTTAGTCAGGCAAATGACTATTTCCCTGAAGAAAAAAGTCCTCTTAATCTTCCTATCAATTTAAATTTCTTTTCCAAAACCCTGGTTTTTCTGGTTCAGAGTACGCATGTGTGCTTAGTCACTCAGTCGTGTTCATCTCTTTGTGACCTTTACAGACCCTTGAGCTGTAGCCTACCAGGCTCCTCTGTCTATGGAATTTTCCAGGCAAGAAAACTGGATGGGTTGCCATTTCCTCCTCCAGGGAATCTTCCCAACTCAGGAATTGAAATTGAGCCTCTTGTGTTTCCTGTATTGCAGGCCAATTCTTTACCCACAGAGCCATTTGTATTTTAAAACCATTATAACACAACCCAATGGTAATAGACGGATAGCTAAATTCAAACAACCATAAATGGAAGTTTTTCTCTGTATTTTAAGATTTTGACTATTTAATCTTATTTTTATTTCTGCCAAACAAGTTCATGACCTCACATTAATAAGTAGTAAATAGGCATGGGATTAATTTTGACAGAGGAACTTTTTTATTTCAGTAATTAAAGTCATTTAAAAGTTTTAATTAGAAAATACATTTTATGGCCAGTAACAAAGAAAGGAAAATGTCACTTGAAGAGAGATTCTTTTCTACAGTGTCCCTACTGTGTCAGAAAATTACAGTATGCCCATCTTTTAATTTGGCTCAGTAATAATGGATTTCCACCTACACATATAATGTTTTCTCTACTTTTAAAAAAGCTTGATGCTTCATTGGAAATATGTGATATGCTGCTGTGATAGTGTTTTGCTATAAAATAGTATTAAATTGGTATAGAGAAGCCCAGGAAATGTTAGAACAGGAGGAGGCCAGGAAACTGTCTATAGTTCTATTGTAGTTAAGGTAGAGTCACAATTGCATGGTGTCAGAGTTTGTCTTTTAACTTCAGAGTTGCCTAATTACTTTTTGAGGTCTGTTTACTCTTGTCTTTCTTACTGTCTGGGCAATTTAGTTTTGTATTAACTACTTGGAGAAGCATGTTGCTTTTTTTCCCCCACATCTGCCTTTCCTTGAATTTCAGATTCTTAATTATTCTTTGCAGCATCTTAAAAAAAGTATGCATGGTAAATTATTTATGTATTGAAAAACAGAGAGTGATGAAGAGGGAGAGAGAAAACCAAGAAATGCGAAAAATGTTCTTATCTCTTGAGGAGTCAAATTTGTGAAATTTTAAGATGGTATTCTTAATTGTGAAAGGTTGTTGTTGAATGAAAAAAGACACCAGGATTCTTGGCCCCTGGAGGAGAAGAATTCAATCCAGGGCCAGAGATGAGGCTTGATCACCCAGAGCTTTGTGTAATAAAATTTTATTAAAGTATAAAGGAGATAGAGAAAGCTTCTGACATAGGCACCAGAAGGGAGCAGAGAGTACTCCCCTGCTAGTCTTCAGCTGGATATTATTTAGTCACTAGCAGTCTGTTAATAAAATAAAGGAATATCTTAAAACTCAATGGCGCCAGGCCCCTTACCCATAAGATGCATTTTGGGATAATCTTGGCACCAAAGGGTTCATCCTGGGCCATAAAATGATTAACTTGAATCTTGTAGAAGGGCAGATCACCATACATACAAATAGTTTCGTTTACATGGATTAGGGAAACAATATCTGAGTAACATACTGGTTTGTCTGAGCCATTTGGCAGAACCAACTTGAAGACTGAGTTTGTGGTAAATGCATGATACATTAGCATCGGTTCAGTTCAGCTGCTCCGTCGTGTCCTACTCTTTGCAACCCCATGAATCCCAGCACGCCAGGCCTCCCTGTCCATCACCATCTCCCAGAGTTCACTCAAACTCACGTCCATCGAGTCGGTGATGCCATCCAGCCATCTCATCCCCTCTCGTCCCCTTTTCCTCCTGCCCCCAATCCCTCCCAGCATCAGAGTATTTTCCAATGAGTCAACTCTTCGCATGGGGTGGCCAAAGTAATGGAGTTTCAGCCTCACCATCATTCCTTCCAAAGAACACCCAGGGCTGATCTCCTTCAGAATGGACTGGTTGGATCTTTTTGCAGTCCAAGGGACTCTCAAGAGTCTTCTCCAACACCACAGGTCAAAAGCATGAATTCTTCTGCACTCAGGCTTTCTTCACAGTCCAACTCTCGCATCCATAGATGACCACTGGAAAAACCATAGCCTTGACTAAACGGACCTTTGTTGGCAAAGTAATGTCTCTGCTTTTGAATATGCTATCTAGGTTGGTCATAACTTTCCTTCCAAGGAGTAAGCGTCTTTTAATTTCATGGCTGCAATCACCATCTGCAGTGATTAGCTTAAGACAAACATTTTCATAAGAAAAATGCATTGGTTATCTCAAGGTTTGAGAACAGTTAACTTCAGGTGAAACCAAGTATCATTTTGGCAACACAGTATTTTAAGAGAAACCTTTTTTAAATTTGTATAGAGAAGGAAAAAGGTATCGCTAGTTTGTTTCCTCCTCCCGCTTAAGAGATAAAAATGTCTGACACTCGCAGGCTATTTCCTCTGTTTGGAGACCCCTGGCCTTCCTGCCTGTTACCCTCTCAATAGTGGGCTTCCCAGGTGGTGTACTGGTAAAGAATCCACCTACCAATGCAGGAAACACAAGAGATGCGGGTTCTGTCCCTGTCTGGGAAGATCCTCTGGAGCAGAAAATGGCAACCCACTCCAGTATTCTTGCCTGGAAAATTCCATGGACAGAGGAACCTGGTGGGCTACAGTCTATGTGGCCACAAAGAGTTAGACACGACTGAGTGACAACTGTCAGTTTCTTAAATCCTCCCTTCTTGCACCCCTCAACTCCTCTTCTGTCTATTCACAACACAGCTCTCAAGGGCAATCCATTCAAAGTAGAGTCCAGATTTTCTCAACCCTTTTCTAAAAATCTTGCAGTGGCTTTCCTTTTTACTCAAAGTAGAAGTTGAAGTTGTCACAATTCCCTAAAAGATGCTACCAGATCTAGTTACCTTTTATCCTCTATTCTGTGTCATCTACGATTTTCCATCTCACTCATTTCTCTAAATCACATGGGTCTCCTTGTGTTTTTTTGTTTGTTTGTTTGTTTGTTTTTAATACCAGTGCTCCTTACTGACAATGTTCACTTTATTTATTCCATCAGCCTGCATCATTTCCTTTCAGATATCTAATTAGCTAACTGTCTTGCCACTTTAAAGTCTTTGCTTAAATCTCACTTTCTTAGTAAAATGTATCCTCACTACTATTTAATATTGCCACCACCAGTCACCCTGATAGAACTGCCAAGTCCTCTTTTCTGGTTTCCTCTGTCCATATTTCCTTTTAGTGTATTCTGTATTCGTTTGCTTATTCTTTACTATTTGTCACTCTGTTAAAATGTAACTCCATAAAGGAGGGATCTTTGCTTTGCTTACTGTTGTATTCCAAGCAGCCAGAGAGTATCTGTTTAGATTTAGACACTCAACAAATATTTGTTGAGTGAGCATTATGCCTGTACATTATGTGCATCTGTAAGAGTCAGTGTTTTAACCTAAGTGGTATTAGATAAAATGTAGTTGTCTCATGGTGCCAGACTTATAGAATTCTGTAGTTGGTTTGTGATGGTATTTCCAAAAACTATATTATTAGCATGAAATATTTATTTTACACTAAATAAATATTCAGTTTCAGGGACAAAGGGAGGAAAATATGTTGTTTGAATTTTTTTCAATATTGGTATAAACTCAGTCTCATATTTGATAAACCTGTATTTAACCTTCTAAGATGTATTTGTAGAGCTATAATAACTAGGAAATTATAATCCTCAAATACCTAAAAAGAATAATATCAAAACAGTACATGCAATTCATTTTTTGTTATTCAGTTCTAAAAGGATATTCAATGAATTTTCCCTTTATCCATGTAATTTGCCTTATTACCTTTTCTATACCTATATTTTCATACTACATACTTAGTGATTTTGTTATAAACTGTCTGCTTTATCCCCAGATAAAATATCTTTGAATCAAGCTGTTTCAAAATTAGAAATATGGTCTCACAGTTTAGGCTAATTTAAAACTTGGTTTAATGTTGTAGACACCTTTAATATTCTTAGAAAAAAATTAATTTTAAGTGACTGCTTTCATATCATTTTTTGATTAGCCTTTTATTTTCTCTAAAACATTGAGGATGTTTGAATATGTATTAAGTATAAAAGGGAGATATTAGTTGAGGCTAATGTTATACATAATTTTGCAAATTTCAACAACTTTATAAAATGCATATTTAATGAAAAACATATTGATTTCAAATGCCTTCAAAATTATAAATATTTTTCCTTCCTGTCACGAAATCTTATTGAAAAATATGATGTCTTGACTTCCTCCTACTCCAAAAGACTAGATTTATGGTGCTGTGTTGTGTTTAGCTGCTCAGTCATGTCCAATTCTTTGTGACCCCATGGACTGTAGCCTTCCAGGCTCCTCTGTCCATGGGGATTCTCCAGGCAAGAATACTGGAATGGGTTGCCATGCCCTGCTCCAGGGAATCTTCCCAACCCAGGGATTGAACCCAGGTCTCCAACACTGCAGATGGATTCTTTACTGTCTGAGCCATAATGGGCTATATTTGAAAAGAGGAACTGTAATCTGCTAGGGTGTACAAGGCTCAGCTTTAAAAGCTCAACTTTTAGTCTCATCTGGTAAAGAATCCGCCTGCAATGTGGGAGACCTGGGTTTGATCCCCAGGTTGGGAAGATCCCCTGGAGAAGGAAAAGCTACCCACTCCAGTATTCTGGCCTGGAAAATTCCATGGACTGTATAGTCCATGGGGTCGCAAAGAGTCAGACATGACTGAATGACTTTCATTCAGGGTGTACAAGAAAAGGTGGTTAAAAGTATATATTATAATCAGAAAATAAGCATAAATGAGAAACCAAACAGAGATACTCATAGTCTCCCCTGCCTGCCTTTTCTAATCTCACAAGTTACAAGGTAATGGAAGAAATAGATGAAAAAAAATGTATCAACAACCTCTTGAACCAAAGCTTTCTTTTCTCATTGGTGATAGGCTGCTTGTATTTCTTTACATAGGATCCTATTTTTAATTCAAGTGTACTTTTTAATGAAATTCTCCTTTTTACTGTTACTATTATTCATTAACACAATGACTTTTCTATAAATATGACCACACTTCTTTCATTGTTGCCTGAGGATAAATATTTTGAAGTGACTATTTTTAAAAAAGAATCCACACATTTTATTCTTCATGTGTAATATCACATGCCCCCTAGAAAACACTCTTTATAATTCTACGAATAATATATTAAATGGCTTGGATCCTCAAAAGTAGATTGCATATATTTTCACAGCACTTTTCAATTTTTATCACGTGACTAATCTGATCTTAGTAAAATTTTCAGTAAGTTACATCTATTGAAATACACATGCACACATACACAAGAAACCATGAAACAGCCACAGGTTAAGTACAGAATATTTTTAGTACCTCTGAATGCTCTTTTCTTCTCCTTGCTATTAATTCTTTCCAGAGGTTACCGTTTTTATGATTTCAATCAACATCAACTGCCTAAACCTATTTTTGATGTGGTAAAATGGGACTCTGTAATATACTATGTATCAATTTGTATTTGACTTCTTCTGCTCAACACAATTTGCATAAGATTCATTTATATACTTGTTCACAGCAGTAGTTCTTTATCTTTTTAATAAATTTCAGTGAAGTATTCCATTCCAGCAATATTTTATGATTAGTTGTCTATTGTTATATTGGTTATCATTTCATTTCCAGATTTTGTATGACATTAATACATATTCTCATACACTTTTTTTTTTTTTTAGTTTATACATGCATGGGTGGAATTGCTTGCTTTCTGGTAGTTTGATTCCAATCTTTGAAAGATAATTCAATAATATTTCAAATGGGTAGTGATTTTTTGTCTTTACTTTCTGGCTATTTCACTTGCCCTTATTTTAATGATTTCTGTCATCCTTATTATTTTTAAATTTAAATTTTTTGCTTTTTTAATTTACCTTGTTTTTCTTACTTTTTTTACATGAAAGTTTAAGTCACTAATTTTTATCTTTCTTCTTTTAAAAATATATATACTCTGTTATGTTTCCCTTCTAGCAATGTTTTAGGCTCATCACACCATAATACAATTGTTTAGCTTCAAATTGTGTTTCTTTTTTTTTTATAATTTTAATTTTTTAAACCTATTATATATTTTCTGCATTTATCCCTTTGTTTGCCTTTCCTACTGTTTTTCCCCCTTGCAGTTAATCTTTAATGAATATAAATCTTTATCTACCTCTTTTTAACTTTACATATCTATTCTTTGTTTCTTTTCTTTTGTCTCAACATATTTCTTAGTTTTGTTTTCATTGCTTTATTCCCCACTTGCCACTTTCCTTTAGTTTTGTGTGTGTGTGCACTTAATTTATTTTTTTAATGTGTAGTACTTTTATTTATTTATGAATATAAATTTACTTATTTTAATTGGAAGCTAATTACTTCCTTTAGTTTTGTTTTCCAGTTTGTGCTTTCATTAGTTTTCTTCTTAACTGGTAAATATAATTTTTGATTTCTTTTTTTCACTGGGTCAATCTACTGTACTTTATATTTGTTGGACTGTTTTGACTTTGTTCATGGGTATAGATGTATATGTGTATATTCCATTATTTTAATTATTAATTGCCTGATTTTTTAATTGCCATTTGTCTAGCATTCATCTTTGGTTTCTCGTTTTCAGTATTTGTTTTAATCTCACCTAATGCCATAACAAGCCACTTGTGGAATCTTTGTTCCTGACCAGAACTCAAGCCCTGAGCCTTTGGAATGGGAGCACTGACTCTAAGACCCTAGACTATGAGAGAACTAACCCTAGGGAGTATCAGATAAAACTCACACAAAGGAAACCATTTGAATACAAGACTGGGCATCACTCAACCACCTGTAGCACTCTGTGAAAGATGCCTCATCTAAACAGCAAATAAAACAAAAATACAAACTCAATCATTAGCAGACAGGATTACTACCTTACTGAGCCTTGTTCATCAGAGGAAAAATAAACAAATAACAAACAAACAAACAAAAACTCAGCATAAATCTCAACCTTTATGCTTCTGCTAAGTCGCTTCTGTTGTGTCTGACTCTGTGCGACCCCATAGATGGCAGCCCACTAGGATCCTTTGTCCCTGGGATTCTCCAAGCAAGAACACTGGAGTGTGTTTCCATTTCCTTCCCCAATGCATGAAAGTGAAAAGTGAAAGTGAAGTCACTCAGTCGTGTCTGACTCTTAGCAACCCCACGGACTGCAGCTTACCAGCCTCCTCCATCCATGGGATTTACCAGGCAAGAGTACTGGAGTGGGTTGCCATTTCCTTCTCCCACCCTATATGAAGCTTATACAAATCACTGGACCAACCTTAAGAAAGTGGAAACCAAAAGGAAGAAAGAATTCAATTTTGAAGCCTGGGAAAAGGAGACCTCAAACACAATTAAAAAAGAAAAATAATGAAAAGGCAGAGAAATACTACACAAATGAAGGAACAAAGTAGAAACACAGAAGCACAAATAAATGAAGAGGAAATAGGCAAACTACCTGAAAAAGAATTCAGAATAAGGAGAGTAAAGATGATCAAAAACCTTGAAAGCAAATGGAGAAAATGCAAGAATCAATTAAAAAGAACTAGAAGAATTAAAGAATAAACATACAGAGACAAACAGCACAATGACTAAAATTAAAAATACTCTAGAAGGAATCAGTAGCAGAATATCTGAAGCAGAAGAACAAATCAGTGAGCTTGAAGGTAAAATGGTGGAAATAACTTCTGAAGAGCAGAATAAAGTAAAAAGAATGAAAAGAACTGGGGATAATCTCAGAGACCTCTGGGACAATATCAAACACACCAACATTCAATTTATAGGGGTCCCAGAAGAAAAAGAGAAAAAGAAAGGGTAGAAGAAGATTTTTGAAGAGAATATAATTGAAAATTTCCCCCAACATAGAATAGGAAATAGTCAACCAAGTCCAAGAGGAACAAAGAGTCCCATATAGGATAAACCCAAGGAGAAACATGCCAAGACACATACTAATCAAGCTAACAAAGACTAAACACAAAGAAAGAAATTAAAAACAGCAAGGGAGAAGTAACAAGGGAAACCCCGTATGTTTAACAGCTGATCTTTCAGCAGATACTCTGAAGGCCAGAAGGGAATGGCAGGATATATTTAAAGTACTGAAAGGGAAAAATCTACAGTCAAGATTACTGTACTTGGCAAGGATCTCATTCAAAATTGATGGAGAAATAAAAGACTTTTCAGACAAGCAAAAGTTAAGAGAATTCAGTACCACCAAACAAGCTTGACAGCAAATGTTAAAGAGACTCATATAGTCAAGAAATGCAAGAGAAGAAAAAAGATCTACAAAATCAATGCCAAGCAATTAAGAAAATGGCAATAGGAACATATATATCAATAGTTAATCTAAATGTAAATGAATTAAATGCTCCAACCAAAAGACACAGACTGGCTGCATGAATACCAAAACAAGACCCATATATATGCTGTCTACAAGAAACACACTTCAGACCTCAAGACACATATAGACTGAGGTGAGAGGATGGAAAAATATATTCCATGCAAATGGGAAGCAAAAGAAAGCTGGAGTAGCAATCCTCATATTGGACAAAACAGAACTTAAAGAAGATTGCAAGAGATAAGGAAGGACACTACACAATGATCAAGGGATCAACCCAAGAGGAAGACATAACAATTGTAAATATCTGTGCACCCAACATAGGAGCACCTCAATATGTAAGACAAACACCAACAGACATAAAAGAAGAAACTGACAGTAACACAATAATAGGAGGAGACTTTAACACCCCACTCACACCAATAGCCAGATCACGAAAACAGAAAATTAATAAGGAAACACAAGTCTTAAATGATACATTAGATGAGATGAATCTCATTGATATCTTCAGGATATTCCATCCAAATGCAGAAGAATATACCTTCTCAAGTGCACATGGAACATTCTCCAGGATAGACCACATCTTGAGTCACAGATCAAACCTCAGTAAATTTAAGAAAACTGAACTCGTGATCAAGTAGTTCCTCTGACAACAAGGAAGAGACTAGATATAAGACTATGAGACTAGATATCAATTACAAGAAAAAAAAAACTATAAGAAACACAAACAAACGGAGATTAAAAAACACATTTCTAAAAGCCAGCTGGTTACTGAAGAAATCAAAAGGTAAATTTAAAAATTTCAAGAAACAAATGACAATGAAAACACAACAACTCAAAGCCTATTGGATGTAGCAAGGGCAGTTCTGGGAGAGAAGTTAGTAGCAATACAATCCTACCTCAAGAAAAAATAAAAACATTCAATAGACAACCTAACTTTACACCTAAAACAACTGGAAAAAGAAGAACAAAAAAACGCAAAATTAGTAGAAGGAAAGAAATCATAAAGATCTGAGCAGAAGTAAATGAAAAATGAAATAAACAATAGTGAAGATTAATAGAACGAAAAGCTGGTTCTTTGAGAGAATAAACAAAATTGAAAAACCTTTAGCCAGACTCATCAGGAAAAAAAGAAGAATCAAATCAACAAAATTTGAAATGAAAAAGGAAAGTTACAACAGACAAGCAGAAATACAAAGGATTATGAGACTATTCTGTACAACTGCATGGAAATAAAATGGATAACCTGGAAGAAATGGACAGATTCTTAGAAAAGTTCAATCTTCCATAACTGAACCAGGAAGAAATAGAAATTATGAATAACCCAATTACAAGCACTGAAATTGAAGCTGTGATCAAACATCTCCCAAAAAACTGAATCCCAGGACCAGATGGCTTCACAGGACAGAGAATTATATCAAACATCTAGAGAAGAGCTAACGCGTCTCCTTCTAAAACTCTTTCAAAAAATTGCAGAGGAAGGAACACTTCCAAGCTCATTCTATGAGGCCACCATCACCTTGATACCAATCCCAGACAAAGACAACACAAAAAGGTAAACTACAGGCCAATATCACTGATTAACATAGATGCAAAAATCCTCAACAAAATTTTAGCAAACAGAATTCAGCAACACATCAAAAAACTCATACACCATGATCAAGTTGGATTTATCCCAGAGATGCGAGTATTCTTCAATATATGCAAATCAATCAATGTGATACACCATACTAACAAACTGAAAGATAAAAATCATATGATAATCTCAATAGATGCAGAGAAAACCTTTGACAAAATTCAGCATTCATTTATGGTTAAAGCTTTTCAAAAAATAGGCATAGAAGGAATCTACCTCAACATGCATGCTAAGTTGCTTCAGTCGTGTCTGACTTTGCATGACCCTATGGACATCAGCCCACCAGCTTCCTCTGTCCCTGGGATTCTTCAGGCAAGAATACTGGAGTGGGTTGCCATTTCTTTATTCAATGCATACACTCATGCTAAGGCGCTTCAGTTGTGTGTGACTCTGTGCGACGCCATGGACAGCAGCTCATTAGGCTCCTCAGTCCCCAGGATTCTTTAGGCAAGAATATTGGAGTGGATTGCCATTTCCTTCTCCAACCTCAACATCAGATCAGATCAGTCGCTCAGTCGTGTCCGACTCTTTGCGACCCCATAAATCGCAGCACGCCAGTCCTCCCTGTCCATCACCAACTCCCGGAGTTCACTCAGACTCACGTCCATCGAGTCAGTGATGCCATCCAGCCATCTCATCCTCTGTCGTCCCCTTCTGCTCCTGCTCCCAATCCCTCCCAGCATCAGAGTCTTTTCCAATGAGTCAACTCTTCACATGAGGTGGCCAAAGTACTGGAGTTTCAGCTTTAGCATCATTCCTTCCAAAGAAATCCCAGGGCTGATCTCCTTTAGAATGGACTGGTTGGATCTCCTTGCAGTCCAAGGGACTCTCAAGAGTCTTTTCCAACACCACAGTTCAAAACCATCAATTCTTCAGCGCTCAGCCTTCTTCACAGTCCATCTCTCACATCCATACATGACCATAGGAAAAACCATAGCCTTGACTAGACGAACCTTTGTTGGCAAAGTAATGTCTCTGCTTTTCAATATGCTATCTAGGTTGGTCATAACTTTCCTTCCAAGGTGTAAGCGTCTTTTAATTTCATGGTTGCAGTCACCATCTGCAGTAATTTTGGAGCCCCAAAAAATAAAGTCTGACACTGTTTCCACTGTTTTCCCATCTATTTCCCATGAAGTGGTGGGACTAGATGCCATGGTCATAGTTTTCTGAATGTTGAGCTTTAAGCCAACTTTTTCACTCTCCACTTTCATTTTCATCAAGAGGATTTTGAGTTCCTCCTCATTTTCTGCCATAAGGGTGGTGTCATCTGCATATCTGAGGTTATTGATATTTCTCTCAGCAATCTTGATTCCAGCTTGTGTTTCTTCCAGTCCAGCATTTCTCATGATGTATTCTGCATAGAAGTTAAATAAACAGGGTGACAATATACAGCCTTGATGAACTCCTTTTCCTATTTGGAACCAGTCTGTTGTTCCATGTCCAGTTCTAACTGTTGCTTCCTGACCTGCATACAGATTTCTCAAGAGGCAGGTCAGGTGGTCTGGTATTCCCATCTTCTTCAGAATTTTCCACAGTTTATTGTGATCCACACAGTCAAAGGCTTTGGCATAGTCAATAACCTCAACATAGTAAAGGTCATATATAATAAGCCTATAGCTAGCATTATTCTCAATTATGAAAAACTGAAAGCATTCCCCCTAAGATCAGAATCAAGACAAGGGTGTCTACTTTCACCACTGTTATTCAACATAGTTTTGGAAGTCCTAGCTACAGCAATCAGAGAAGAAAAAGAAATAAAAGGAATCCAGATTGGAAAAGAAGAAGTAAAGCCCTCACTGTTTGAACATGATGTGATGCTGTACGTACAAAATCCTAAAGATAGTATCAGAAAATTACTAGAGATAATCAGTGAATTTATTCAAGTTGCAGGATACAAAATCAACACATAGAAATCACTTGCATTTCTATATACTAACAATAAAAAATAAGAAAGAGAAATTAATAAATCAACCCCATTCATCATTGCAACAAAAAGAATCAAATATCTAGGAATAAACTTACCTAAGAAGACAAAAGAACAGTACACATAAAATTATAAAACACTAATGAAAGAAATAAAAGATGATATACATAGCCAGCTGGAGAGATATTCCATATTCCTGGGTAGGAAGAATCAATATTGTGAAAATGACTATACTACCAAATGCAATTTACAGATTCAATGAGATCCTTATCTAGTTACCAATGGCATTTTTCACAGAACTAGAACAAAAAAATTTCACAATTCATATGGCAACACAAAAGACCCTGAATAGCCAACGCAGTCTTGAGAAAGAGGAATGGAGTTGGAGGAATCAACCTTCCTGAATTCAGATCATACTACAAAGCTACAGTCATCAGGACAGTATGGTATTGGCACAAAAACGGAACTATAGACCAATGGAACAAGATTGAAATCCCAGAAATAAACCCACTCACCTATGAGTACCTTATTTTTGACAAAGGAGGCAAGAATATACAATGGGGCAAAGATAGCCTCTTCAATAAATGGTGTTTGGAAGACTTGACAGCTACATGTAAAAGAATGAATTTAGAACACTTCTTAACACCATACACAAAAATTAACTAAAAATGGGTGAAAGACCAAATGTAAGACCAGAAATTACAAAACTCTTAGAGGACAACATAGGCAGAACACTTAGTGACATAAATCAAAGCAAGATCCTCTATGACCCACCTCCTAGAGTAACGAAAATAAAAACAAAAGTAAATAAGTGGGACCTGATTAAACTTAAAAAGCTTTTGCACAGCAAAGGAAACTACAAACAAGGTGAAAAGACAACCCTCAGAATGGGAGAAAAGAATAGAAAATGAAACAACTGACAAAGGATTAATTTCCAAAATATATAAGCAGCTCATACAACTCAATGCCAGAAAAACAAGCAACCCAATCAAAAAGTGGGAAAAAGACCTAAACAGACATTTCTCCAAAGAAGATATACAAATGGCTAACACTGCTGATGGTGACTATAGCCATGAAATTAAAAGACGCTTACTCCTTGGAAGGAAAGTTATGACCAACCTAGATAGCATATTCAAAAGCAGAGACATTACTTTGCCAACAAAGGTCCATCTAGTCAATGCTATGGTTTTTCCAGCAGTCATGTGTGGATGTGAGAGTTGGACTGTGAAGAAGGCTGAGTGCCAAATAATTGATGCTTTTGAACTTTGGTGTTGGAGCAGACTCTTGAGAGTCCCTTGGACTGCAAGGAGATCCAACCAGTCCATTCTGAGGGAGATCAGCCCCGGGATTTCTTTGGAAGGACTGATGCTAAAGCTGAAACTCCAGTACTTTGGCCACCTCATGCGAAGAGTTGACTCATTGGAAAAGACTCTGATGCTGGGAGGGATTGGGGGTAGGAGGAGAAGGGGACGACAGAGGATGAGATGGCTGGATGGCATCACTGACTCGATGGACGTGAGTCTGAGTGAACTCCGGGAGCTGGTGATAGACAGGGAGGCATGGTGTGCTGCGATTCATGGGGTCGCAAAGAGTTGGACACAACTGAGCGACTGAACTGAACTGAACAAACACATGAAAAGATGCTGAACATCACCCATTATTAAAGCATTGCAAATCAAAACTACAATGAGATATTATCTTACAACGGTCAGAATGGGCTTCATCAAAAAGTCTACAAACAATAAATGTTTAAACATTCTTTCACTGTTGGTTGGAATGTAAATTGATACAGCCACTATGGGAGACAGTATGGAGATTCCTTAAAAAACTAGGAATAAAGCCATCATATGACCCAGGAATATCATTCCTAGGCATATACCCTGAGGAAACCAAAATTGAAAAAGACACATGTATCCCATTGTTCGTTGCAGTACTATTTACAATAGCTAGAACATGGAAGAAACCTAGATGTCCATCTATAGATGAATGGATAAACAAGTTGTGGTACATATACAAAATGGAATATTACTCAGCCAAAAAAAGGAATGCATTTGAGTCAGTTCTGGATGAACCTAGAACCTATTATACAGAGTGAAATAAGTCAGAAAGATAAAAATAAATATCATATTCTAGCACATATATACAGAATCTAGAAGAATGGTACTGAATAACTTATTTATATGGCACCAGTGGAGAAAAATACATAGGAAATAGACTTACGGACATAGGGAGAGGGGAGGAGAGGATGACATGTATGGAAAGAGTTGCATGGAAACTTACATTACCATATGTAAAATATATAGCCATTGGGAATTTGCTGTATGGCTCAGGAAACTCAAACAGGGCCTCTATATCAACCTAGATGAGTGGGATATGGAGGGAAATGGGAGGGAGGTTCAAAAAGGAGGGGTATATGTATAACCTATTGCTGATTCATGCTGAGGTTTGAAACAAACAATTATCCTTCAATAAAAAAAATAAATTAAAAAGAAAAAAATTGTGTTTCTTATTTGTTCTTGAGTATGTGCAATTATATTAATATAGAAAAAATGAATTAGGGTTTATATCCCCAAAATATAATACACAGTATTATAAATATCTCTTTCAGCAGAGATCAGTAAAACAAAAACAAATACATGTGTCTTTGGATCTACTACTCACTTTTACCTTCAGGGGAAAAAGAGCCATATCCAAGTAGAAATCAAAAATTAAGAAGATTGAGAGGAAAACAGAATATTGGAAAAATCTCATTATGTTCAGTTGCACTAAATATATTTTGATATAATTATGTGTGTGTCACAAGGTGGCACATACTTAATGAGCATGGAGTGCTAAGTTATTTCAGTCATTTCTGACTCTGTGCAACCCCATGGACTGTAGCCCACAAGGCTCCTCCACCCACGGGGTTCTCCAAGCAAGAATACTGGAGTGTGTTGCCATCTCCTACATCAGGGGATATTCTTGACCCAGGAATTGAACCTGAATATCTAACATCTTCTGCATTGTCAGGCAAGTTATTTATCTCCAGCACCAGCACAGTCCCTTTTAATTTCCAGAAATCTTATGAGATAGCATTGCTATTTTTTTCCTTCAGTTGGTGAAGGGGTAAAATATCTGCCTGCCAAAGCAAGAGACACAACAGATGTAGCTTTTGATCTCTAGGTGAGGAGGATCTCCAGGAGGAGAAAATGACAACCCAATCCATTTTCTTGCCTGGAAAATCCCATGGACAGAGGAACCTGGTGGGCTACAGTTCGTGGTGTCATAAAGAGTCAGACACAACTGAGTTGAACACACACACAGTGAAAAATCAGAGATTCAGTATTATCACATTGTACACAGTTGAAAATGTAGCACTTGATTTCAGTTCCTCTGAAGTTGAAGATCATAAATTTAAGCCATATCCCATACATGGCATTTTACAATCATCCCTTTGAGTATGGGGAACACTCTCTAGGTTGACTCATGTTCCTAGTATTCTCAGAGCTAATTTTGAGTCAAGATAATCTTGTGGAACAACAAATAACACTTAAAAACTATTTCTCATGAATCCCCATTTTTTTAACAGGAGGCAAAGATCTAAGTTAAAGAAATAAAGTTTGATATGATTTAAGGCAAGAACAGTTGGAAAAATTCATTTTGTTAAACAGATGATTCCAGAAGGCTGTCATTGTACTATAATGACAGGTGCCTATTTTATTACATGAGTAAAGGCTATCTTTTGATAGCTATTCCTTTATTTACTAATTCATATATTTTTAAAATTTCATGCTGTTTCTTTCAGCTTTAAACATTTATATGATCATTTATATGACCCGGGTTTGATCCCTGCGTTGGGAAGATCCCCTGGAGAAGGAAATGGCAACCCACTCCAGTATTCTTGTCTGGAAAATCCTATGGATGGAGGAGCCTGGTTGGCTGCTGTCCATGGGGTCGCAAAGAGTCGGACACGACTGAGTGACTTCACTACTATCTAAATATTTATATGCATTTGCAAACATTTATACTTGCAAAACACTAAAAATTATAGAGGGAAATGTGTCTAATTTTTGTCATAATACACCATTCTCTTGGAGGTTAAAGTTAGCAACGTAATGTTTAAGAATATGCAAATCTTTTTCAATTATAGTATTTTAACTCTTTTTCTGGTCTATGAAGTTCATTAAAAATAATAATGACTAAAATTATGGTATTTATAAATATAATAATAAAACAATAATATCTTGTAGGTAGCAGAATCTAGGAAAATGCACCTCCCAAAACTGATGTATTTAATATTGCTAATAGTGGCTCTAGTTACTATTACTCACTAAAAGATGATGGTGTTAAAGTTCGGCACCCAATAAGTCAGCAAATTTGGAAAATCCAGCCAAAGGACTGGAAAAGGTCAGTTTTCATCCCAGTTCCAAAGAAGGTCAGTGGTAAAGGATGTTCAGTTACTAGACAATTGCACTTACTTTCCATGCTAATAAGGTTACATGTAATATCCTTCAAGCTAGGCTTCAGCACGATTTGAATGAGAACTTTCATATATAAAGCTGGATTTAGGAAAGGCTGAGGAACCAGAGATCAAATTACCAACATTCTTTGGATTATAGAGAAAGCAAAGGAATTTCAGAAAAACGTCGAATTCTGTTTCACTGACTACTCAAGGGCCTTTGAATGTGTGGATCACAATAAGCTGTAAAAAATTCTTCAAGAGATTGGAATACAAGACCATCTTACTTGTGTCCCGAGAAACCTGTATGCATGTCAAGAAGCAGCAGTTAGAACCTTACATGGAACGACTGGTTCAAAATTGGGAAAGGAATGTGCCAAGGCTGTATATTGTCACTCTGTTTATTTAACATCTATGCACAGTACATCATGCAAAATACCAGGCTGGATGAGTTACAAGCTGGAAGCAATATTGCTGGGAGAAATATCAACAACCTCAGATATGTAGATGATACCACTCTAAAGGCAGAAAATGAAGAATAACTAAAGAATGGGTCAGACAGGAGAGTGAAAAAGCTGGTTTAAAACTCAACATTCAAAAAACTAAGATCATGGCATATGGTCCCATCACTTCATGGCAAACACAAGGGGGAAAAGTGGAAGCAGTGACAGATATTCTCTTCTTGGGTTCCAAAATCACTACAGATGGTAACTGCAGCCATGAAATTAGAAGGCACTTGTTTCTTGGAAGGAAGGCTATGGCAAACCTAATATGTGTGCTAAGTCACTTCAATTGTGTCCAACTCTTTGCAACCCACTGGACTGTAGCCCACCTGGCTCCTCTCTGTATTGGGTTCTCCAACTAAGAATACTAGAGTGGGTTTCTGTGGCCTCTTCCACGTGTTCTTCTTAACCCAAGGATTGAACACAGGGTGTCTTTTATTTCCTGCCTTCTCAGGCAAGATCTTTACCACTAGCGCCACCTGGGAAGCCCATGACAAATCTAGGCAGCATACTAAAAAGCAAAGACATCACTTTGCCGACACAGATCCATGGAGTCAAAGCTGTGATTTTTCCAGTAGTCATGTATGGTAAGAATCATAATGTGAGAGTTGAACCATAAAGAAGGGTGAACACCAAAGAATTGATGCTTTCAATTCGTGGTGCTGGAGAAGACTCTTAAAGTCCCTTGGACAACAAGGTAACCAAACCTCAGTCCTAGGGGAAATCAAGCCTGGATATTCATTAGGAGGCCTAATGCTGAAGCTCGAATAATATGGCCACCTGGTGTAAAGGGCCAACTCTTTGACAAAGACCCTGATGCTGGGAATGATTGAAGGCAAAAGGAGAAGAGGGTGGCAGAGGATGAAATGATTGGATGGAGTCACCAATTCAATGGACATGAACTTGGGTAAACTCAATTCTAGGAGATGATGAGGGACAGGAGGGCCTGGCATGCTGCAGTTCATGGGGTTGCAAAGAGTTGGACACAACTTAATGACTGAACAACAACTAGTAACTCAGGTATTTATTGAGGTGTTTAACCTTCTGGTAAGTGCATCTGATCTCATATATATTTTGTTACAAATTCTATTGGTTCATGACAGCCTCCATTTTAATTGCAATAAATCTGCTGCAAATCTATGTAACTTTGGAAATTATTATCCAGGCCTGGATAAAGTATTATCCAGGAATTATTATCATGCTAGTTTTATAGAAAATAATGTTCATTTACAGAAAAAGTGAATGATTACCATTATTTAAAAATTTCTCTGAAATTGTTATAGAATTTAAGTTATAGAAATTCTTATCAATGCAAATGGAAACTGTAACTGAATAGCCAGAGTCAATTACTTTCTGAGACATTGGTGACATACTATTGTTCATACTGGCACCTTTGTGGCCTTAAAAAACGAATGCTGCTTCCTGAAGAGCCAGGCTATCTCTTCACAATTTAGATTCCTTCCTCCAAAAATTTGATTCAAAATCTTTTATCCCACTTTTAATGTAGTAAAACAAAAGCATAAATAGTGGAAAATTTGCATCTATAAAGAACGCTAAGAAAAATCATTCAGACTGCTGAAAGGATTTCTGCTAAATGTGATATACAAAGTAAGGAATTAAAGGAAAGCATATAGAATTCCCTATTCTAAAAATGAACTATATTGTTGAGAAGTAGAAAATACCCTAATGAAAGAGGGATGATACACCTTAATTCAGCAATCCTCAATTATTTTGGCACCAGGGACCAGTTTCATGGAAGATCATTTTTCCATGGACAGGGGTTGGGAGGAATGGTTTCAGGATGATTCAAGTGTGTTACATTTATTGTGTACCTTATTTCTTTCATTATTACATCAACTCTACTTCAGATCATCAGGCATTAGATCCTGGAAGTTGGTGACCCCAGCCTTAACCTACAGTGATAATGGCTAAAAACAAGGTTGATATACCTGTAGCAGGACATGCATGGGATCTTTTGAAGGTCACCATTATCTTCATTACCTCCACTATAGTTTGGCCCCAGGTAAATAGCAGGGAAGGAACACAGCTCCACCCATCAACAGAAAATTGGATTAACGATTTACTGAGTATGGCCGCACCCATCAGAACAAGACCCAGTTTCCCCCTCAGTCAGTCTCTCCCAACAAGGAGCTTCCATAAGCCTCTTATCCTTCTCCATCAGAGGGCAGACAGACTGAAAACCACAATCACAGAAAACTAACCAATCTGATCACATGGACCACAGCCTTGTCTAACAGAATTAAAATAAAAATTTTATGGAAATAATTATCTCCTTTGGTAATGTACCATAAGAATTCATGTGTCTGGAATGGCTTGAGGTTGAGAACTGATGATAGAATGCATGAAAAAATAATATAATTTATTGTGGAAGTAGTACAGATATAATATGTTAACTAATTCACTTTTGAGATTCAAATAAGATTATGAAAACACATTCCTAGTTTTGCAAGCCACTAATTATTGACTTTGGCTCTGTCTCTTCATTCTTTCTGGAGTTATTTCTCCACTCATCTTCAGTAGCATATTGCACTGGACACCTACTGACCTGGGGAGTTCATCTTTCAGTGTCCTATCTTTTTGCCTTTTCATACTGTTCATGGGGTTCTCAAGGCAAGAATACTGAAGTGGTTTGCCATTTCCTTCTCCAGTGGACCACATTTTGTCCTAACTCTCCACCATGACCCATCCGTTTTGGGTGGCCCTACAGGGCATGACACATAGTTTCATTGAGTTAGACAAGGCTGTGGTCCATGTGATCAGATTGGTTAGTTTTCTGTGATTGTGGTTTTCAGTCTGTCTGCACTCTGATGGAGAAGGATAAGAGGCTTATGGAAGCTCCTTGTTGGGAGAGACTGACTGAGGGGGAAACTGGGTCTTGTTCTGATGGGTGGGGCCATACTCAGTAAATCGTTAATCCAATTTTCTGTTGAAGGGTGGAGTTGTGTTCCCTCCCTGCTATTTACCTGGGGCCAAACTATAGTGGAGGTAATGAAGATAATGGTGACCTTCAAAAGATCCCATGTATGTACTGCTACACTCACTGCTCCCAACTCTAAAACAGGCCACCACTGACCCATGCCTCTACTGGAGACTCCTGGACACTCCTCGACAAGTCTGGGTCAGTCTTTTCTGGGGTCACTGCTCCTTTCTCCTGGGTCCTGGTGTACACAAGTTTCTGTTTATGCCCTCCAAGAGTCTATTTCCCAGTCCTGTGTAAGTTCTGGCAAATCTATGGTGGGGTTAATGGCAACCTCCTCCAAGAGGGCTTATGCCATACCCAAATCTGCTGCACCCAGAGCCCCTGTCCCTGTGGCAATCCACTGCTGACCAGTACTTCCACAGGAGATGCTTAAACAGTTCTGTCTCAGTCTCTGTGGGATCCCTGGGTCCTGGTGTGTACAAGGTGTATTTGAGCCCTCTGAATGTCTCTGCCAGGAATAGGGTTTGATTCTAAATGCTTGTTTAACTTATATGCAGAGTACATCATGAGAAATGCTGGGCTGGATAAAGCACAAGCTAGAATCAAGACTGCTGGGAAAAATATCAATAACCTCAGATATATAGATGAAACCACCCTTATGGCAGAAAGCCAAGAAGAACTAAAGAGCCTATTGATGAAAGTGAAAGAGGAGAGTGAAAACTTTGGCTTAAAGCTCAACATTCAGAAAACTAAGATCATGGCATATGGTCCCATCACTTCATGGCAAATAGATGGGGAAACAGTAGAAACAGTGGCTTTACATTTTGGGCTCCAAAATCACTGCAGATGGTGATTGCAGCCATGAAATTAAAAGATGCTTACTCCTTGGAAGAAAAGCTATGACCAACCTAGACAGCATATTAAAAAGCAGAGACATTACTTTGCCAACAGATGTCCATCTAGTGAAGGCTATAATTTTTCCAGTAGTCATGTATGAATATGAGTGTTGGACTATAAAGAAAGCAAGCTGAGTGCCGAAGAATTGATGCTTTTGAACTGTGGTGTTGGCAAAGACTCTTGAGAGTCCCTTGGACTGCCAGGAGATCCAATCTGTCCATCCTTAAGCAAATCAGTCCTGAATATTCATTGGAAGGACTGATGTTGAAGCTGAAACTCCAATACTTTGTCCACCTCATGTGAAAAACTGACTCATTTGAAAAGAGTATGATGCTGGGAAAGATTGAAGGTGGGAGGAGAAGGGGATGAAAGAGGATGAGATGATTGGATGGCATCACCAACTCATTGGACATGAGTTTGAGTAAACTACAGGAGCTGGTGATGGACAGGAAGGTCTGGTGTGCTGCAGTCCATTGAGTCACAAAGAGTCGGACATGACTGAGTGACTGAACTGAACTGAATTACTGACTTGATTTATTAACAATCAAATTCAGAGTACTCAAATAAATGACTTCACCTAATATTTAGATAAAATAAATAACCTAAAATGGGGAAAGAAGAAACTAGAAACAAGAAAAGGTATTCAATACCTACTCCTTGGTATGGGAAAAATATTTTTATGACAGGTACAAAAGCAAAGAAATAAAATATAAATTTAAGTAATTTCTTAGGGTGTTGAGGTAAGTTCACTAGATAAATGAGAATAATGTGAGGGCACAGATAATGTTTTGTTCTGTTTCCCTGGAACTCAGCAAAAGAATTAGGCCCTGAGGATCAGGCAGCAGTGGGCTATAGACACTGGAATTAGAGCTTATGGGCTTGCTATATGCCAAGTGGAGTAGGATAAGTTGATCTGATAGAAAAAAATTGAGAATGAAACCCTGAGCCTGTAGTTTTTTTAAAAGACATGATAAAATGTAATAATATTCATCCAATGGACGCTAAGGTAATTCACTGAGCTAAGCCACATATCCAAACACTGAGCATAACAACATGAAGATAACTGATAGGAAAGCTGGAGAACATAAGACTGGTCGGGCCAAAAAGTCAACTGGAACTAGTGTTGGAAACTAGCCTGTCCATATATAAGGCCAAAACTACACTTTGAATGATGATGTTTAAAACTCCACTGCATGCTCTTAGAAAGAGAAAAACAGAAAAGAATATATGTTTCTTTAACAAAAACAATTAGTTGGACTATTTTTAAAATAATATTACTCTACATTTTTATACAATTAGCAATAAAAATTCACCTTTGTTGGCAAAGTGATGTCTCTGCTTTTTAATATGCTGTCTAGGTTTGTCATAACTTTCCTTCCAAGGAGTAAGCGCCTTTTAATTTCATGGCTGCAATCACCATCTGCAGTGATTTTGGAGCCTCAAAAAATAAAGTCTGTTACTGTTTCCACTGTTTTCTCCATCTATTTGCCATGAAGTGATGGGACCAGATAGCATGATCTTAGTTTTCTGAATGTTGAGTTTTAAGCCAACATTTTCACTCTCCTTTTTCACTTTAATCAAGAGGCTGTTTAGTTCGCTTTCTGCCATAAGGGTGGTGTCATCTGTGTATCTGAGACTACTGACATTTCTCTCGGAAATCTTGATTCCAGCTTGTGATTCATTAAGTCTGGCATTTCATGTGATATACTCTGCATATAAGTTAAATAAGCATGATTAAATATACACCCTTGACGTATTCCTTTCCCTATTTGGAATCAGTTTGTTGTTCCATTTTGGGTTCCACTGCTGCTTCTTGACCTGCATACAAATTTGTCAGGAGGTAGGTAAGGTGTTCTGTTATTCCCATCTCTAAGAATTTTCCCCAGTTTGTTGTGATCCACACAGTCAAAGGCTTTAGCATAGTCAATGAAGCAGAAGTAGATGTTCTCCTGGAACCCTTGTTTTTTTGATGATCCAATGGATGTTGGCAATTTGATCTTTGGTGCCTCTTCCTTTTCTAAATCCAGCTTAAACATCTGGAAGTTCATAGTCCATGTACTGTTGAAGCCTGGCTTGGAGAATTTTGAGCATTACTTTGCTAGTGTGTGAGATGAGTGAAATTGTGCAGTAGTGTGAATTTTCTTTGGCATTGCCTTTCTTTGGGATTGGGAATTCTTTCTTTGGAATTATTCTAGTTAGGTTGTGTTTTTTGATCCATTTTGGGGATCTCTTTTAAGTGGTTCATTTAGACTAAGTAGTTACTGATCCAGTTGAACTGACATCATCCATTTTGTTATCATATTCTATTTGTTGCTCATGCTGTTTATTCTTATTCTTGTCTTCTATTTTTTGCCTTTCCTAGTTTTAACTCAACATTTTATATGATTCAATTTATTTCCTTTCTTATCATGTTAGTTACAGTTCTTTCTCTCCCAGCCTCCCTCCCCTCCCCCCACCTTTTTTTTTTTTGGTGATTGCCCTTACGTTTGCAACATACATTATAGCTAATCCAAGTGTACTTTCAAATAACACTATACCTCTTCACATGTAGGGTAAATACCTTCTGGGGCTTTTCTGGTGGCTCAGCTAATAAAGAATCTGCCTGCAATGTGGGCGACGTAGGCTCGATCCCTGCATTGGGAAGATGCCCTGGAGAAGGGAATGGCTACCCACTCCAGTTTTCTGGCCTGGAGAATTCCATGGACTGTATGTGACCATGGGGTCACAAAGAGTTGGACACGACTGAGCGACTTTCATTATAATAACAAAATATTCCTAATTCCTTCTTCCCATCAATTACATCATTTCTATTATTTTATTCACTTACACATAAACTATAATTATTGCATACATTGTGCTACTATTTAAAAAATCTATTAAATCCATTAAGAAAAATAATAGTTTGTATTTTACTTTCACTATTTATTTTTTAATACTCTTTCTTTATCTAAATTTAAGTTTCTTATATGTAGTTTTCCTTTATCTGAAGAACTTTCAACATTTCTTGCAAGGTAGGTCCACTGGAAACAAATTCCTTCAATTCCTACTTGAGAAAATATTTATTTATCCCTATTTTTAAAGGAAAATTTCAGATGACACAGAATTCCAAATTCATTATTCTTTCCATAACACTTAAAATATTTCACTCTTCTTCCTTGCATGTTTTCTGAGGAGAAACTGAATTTTTGTCTTTGCTTTTCTATAGATAAAACACTTACTTCCTCCCTTCGGTTTATTTCAAGATTGAAAAAAAAAAATCTTTATTTTTCTTTATTTGCAGTTTGAATATAATATGCCCAGGTGTAGTTATTTTGATATTTATCCTATATGATATTCTTTGAGATTCTTGGATATGTGCTTTAGTGTCTGACATTAATTTGGGGAAAATAGTCATTCTTCTTTCAAATATTGCTTCTGTCACTTTCTTTTTTCTCCTTCTGCTATTCCCAGAAAGGAATGTATATTATATTTTCTGTAGCTATCCCAAAGTTCTTAAATATTTTGTTCTTTTGTTATTGTTCTACTTGCTTTTCAGTTGAAGAATTTCTATTTTTTTTACATCTTCAAGCTCAGAGATTCTTTCCTTAGCCATGTCCAGTCTACTAATGGGTCTTTCAAAGGCATTCTTCATTTCTATTATAGCATTTTAATCTTCAGTATTTCCTCTCAAGTCTTTCTTAGAATTTATATTTCTCTGATTTATACCTTCCATGTGTTCTCTCAGGTTGTCTTATTTTTTCCATTAGAGCCTTCAGCATATTAATGATAGTTGTTATCATATCTGGGTCTGTTTCTGATGCTTGCTATGTCTCTTCAAACTGTGTTTTATGCCTTTTATTATGTCTTATAATTTTTTTGTTGAAACATTGATATGATGTACTGGCTTAAAGGAACTTCAATAAATTGGCCTTTATTAATGTTGTTATAAGATGTAAGGGGAGAGGAAGTATTCTGTAGTTGTATGAGTAATTTCTCTGCAATTTGATTAGCCTGTCCCCTGAACTGTGAACTTTACTAGTGCTTCTCAATTTATTACTTTTTTCCCCTCACCACTTTAGATGAGACAGGCTAGAAGGGCCTAGAGTTTGGTATTTCCTTTTTCCTAGGTTGGTTAGGCTCTGATAAAACCTCAGTAAGTTAGGTGTTGATAAAATAGTTTTGCTTGAGGGTAGGCCTTGTTAAGAACACAGTGCTATGGCATATTTCAAATTGGTTATTTTCTTCTCTCCCTACCAAAAACTGGAGGGATTTTTTTTCTGATCATCACTGTGAGAACCTGGAAGAGCTCCTACAGATGAACTCACAAAAGTGTAAGAGCTGTCTGGGTTCCACAGGTGCTTTTAACTGTCAAGTTTGAGCCTCCAGCAATTGCCAATTACAGTTCAGGTTTCCTACTCTGATACTGACTCCTTTGGTGGTTTCTGTGTGGGGATTTCTGCTGTACTATGTTGTTATTCTTTGTATCTGTGGATCTGTGTCCAAGTTGGGGAACAGTGATTTGTCCTGTGACCCAAGTTCTCAGAGAGATTTAAGAAGAGTTGTTGACTTTTCAGTTTATTTAGTTTTTTATTTGTTGTTAGAACAAAGTGATGTCTTGGAGCTCCTTACACTCTGGGCGAGAATTTGGAAGCTGTTTGCCATACACTTTGGACTACTGTAAGAGGAGCTCTGAGCAGTCCTAGAGAAATGTAGATGTTGCTACTGTCGTAAAGCTCTAGTGTAGTAAGCCTTAGCCTTAGGTAAAATGTGTAATGGCACCAGCAAAGTCCATCTTACTGGCTAGTATATTGAGCTAAATATAATGCTGAAATGAGATGTTTTAATTGCAGCTCAGTGGCTTCAATGAACTGAAATATAGTAGAATTGAAATTGACCTGATATTACTTATGGCTCCAAATAATCCAGTCTTCTAAACCTATTAGATGTTTGAATGATTTGTAACATAACAAAAACCAAAAATGAAATAATCTACCTTAAAATCTGTCAGCACAGTTCTAACTGCAAGTGAGTAAATAATGAGTAGAATCACTTAAGAGCCATTCTGAAAAATATCTGTGAAAGTGAAAGTCACTCAGTCGTGTCTGACCCTTTGCGACTCCATGGACTATACAGTCCATGGGATTCTACAGGCCAGAATACTGGAGTGGGTAGCCTTTCCCTTCTCCAGGGGACCTTCCCAACCAGGGATTGAACCCAGGTATCCCATATTGCAGGTGGATTCTTTACCAGCTGTAGGCATCTTTTAAAATAATTCCAAATGATCACTACTTTCTGATATCAATGCCCTTGTATAATCTCTTCCCCTTGAGAATGGCTAGACTTATGTGAAAGAGAAGGATAAGTCATTATTTTACCCAAAGAACAGTAGACAGACACATATTTAAATCACAGATGAGGCTTTTTGCATCAGCTTTCTGATGAATTAATACCAAATATTTGCTTGATAGCTAAAATGCAGCAGAAATTTTCCAGAAGTGGCTTACTGTGATTCTGGTCTTTCATGATTTCCTGAGAATGCAACTCCCTTTCTAACATATTCTAATGCTCCTCTAAGCATTTAATTTGCTATATTAAGTCATTTCCAGCTAAAAGATATCAGTGATTTATATATATATGATGAAACAGTAACTGATGAACACTCTTTTAGCATGATGAAGAACAAGAGATTCCCACAAAAATGCTGATCTGAGTAGTGTGAAATATGCAGTTATCTTGCAGTGATCCCATACTTTGGGCAGAAAACCCTGAAAGCCATTTTTTATCTTTCCCATTTTGTACTCCATGATTTCATAAATCTGATGGTGCTGAAAGTTTTTAAACTTGACAAGAAGAGGCTGAGTGTGAGAAATTGAGAGAAAAAAGATTTTAAAAGGCCAGGGAGAGGGGAAGAAGAAATATTCTGTCCAGGGGACTTGTTGAAACAGTAGTGAACAGCCATTTAGGTACCAGTGGGATGAAAATTTGAGCCTTTCTGATCATCATAAGCAATTGACAGAAAAGACCATTGTTGAGTAATTGAGAAATATTTCAAACTGTTCAATATATCTTCTGTAAACTAGGCTGGGAAATACAAGTGGAAGCTTCAGTAAAATGTTTTATAAAGTCTTCTTTTGATCACACTTCTGAGAAATGGAGTATTTCTAGCCATATCAGTAAACAAGGATGTCACAGTCATCAGCGGTTACAGTTCTCCATTGTGAGCATGTGAGCCCTAATGAACTCAAGAAGTTCTGACATCTAGCAGCCATTAGACTACAGCCATTCCCTGCGGTGATCCCTGAGGAAACTCAGGATATGAAAACAGGATTCTGGTCCAGATAGCTGAAGTGCATATCAAAAGAATGATTTCGGTGAGTCCAGACTCTTGCATTTTCCCATACATAGAAAAAGCAGTAAACTCCTCAACTTGGGATATCTGGTTTTCTTTAATTAACAATAATCTTTTGATGTTCAGACTATCTACCCTTTGTTGTAAGATTTCTATATAACCTGTCTCCTCCTTTCGCTTTCTCTGAGTAGTTCCCTTAGGATCACAGGAGAGGCTGCATCCTGGATATAAGTCCTAAAATTCCCCATTAATAAAACATAACTCTCAACTTTTAGGTTGTTAATATTTTTCTTCAAGCTGACACCTCCCTAGATAGATAGCTCATTCTTAATAACTGGGGCACTACTTTAAGATTTGGTTAGGTTTTTGGAGATGATAACCCCATAACATTGTTTAACCTACTACAGTTATGTATTGGATTTTAGGCATATAGACTTGTTTTACTTAGTTTACTTCTCATTGAAATATGATGATTTTCTGTCCTTATATTTATAGAGACACTATCACTCTGTAGTTGATAAGAGCTTTTTCTTAAATGCATGCAAAATTTATTTGTAAACTTTAAAGTTTCTTATGTACTTTTTTTATATGATGAACTCTTTAAGGGCAAAACTATTCTAGTATTTGAAGCACTTTTAGTGTATACAAAAATAAGTACTTGTTAAAGATGTGTTAAATGAATAAACAAATGTGAAAACAGCTCTCTTATGAGAAAACCCTGAGGAGGCAGATTTACATGCTCTTTCACCCTCCAGAGTTTTGGTTTAAAAATACATTTCTTCTAAAAGCATAGACACATTCTTTCCTTCATAATTAATATTACATTTTCAAATTAAAAGCCATGATATTTCAGTAGTCCTAGTGCCTTGATGACCATTAAAAGAACAGTACGAAAATGTATAAGGACTGCATTCAAATTGTGTGGGGTGAGATTAATTTTTTGAATCAGGAAATATAGTTTTTTATGGATGGATTTTATCTTTGTTAATCTAGAACAACTTGCCCATTTGTCTATATAGCTCTGTCTATTTTCATTATAAGTGCATTCAGAGACATATATTTAATATATTTGTTCTTAAGAATAAATTTAATCTTATATTCAACTACACTTTATGTAAAGGAAGGAATTGTTCTGTACTATGCATTCAATCACTTCAAGAATTTTCACAGATAAAAGCCGCACAACTTTTAAAGAAAACAAACTTGCAGACAATTTTTCACAGTGATAAGGCATGAAAATAAACCTAATGAAAATAATTCAGATGGTTATAATAATAAATGAGCATGGATAAAATAAATATCTAATGCCACCTAATTTAAATTTAAATATAATTGTCAGTCAGTGACATATAGACACAATCCTAAATAATTTACACTTATCAACAAAGATACAAATACCTCATTTAATATCTTCACATATTTAAAAGAGCCATTCTGAAACTGCATCATGTTGAAGCTGGAAAAAAGAGCAATTTTGTACCAAATAACACAAAATGGCTCTTTTTGAGCTCCCCATCAAACATCACATTATCACATTTTAAGCAAGTTGTTTTGAATGTATTGCAATAGATTCAAAAGAAAACTTGAGCTGCTGATTCTAAAGTCTAGGAAAAGGTGCACCTAGACTTTTTAGGTAAATACAAACAAACAAGAAACACAAGCAAGAAATTTTCCAAGATAGCAGTGTATTTTCTCAAATAGGGATATTTGTTTGTTAGCACTGAAGAAATATTACATATCTATCCTGGACAAAGCACTGTGCTAGGCGTCACAGCAAGGCAGTAACGTTTTGGTGGACTACATTTTAAAAATCATTTTTGCATATGATGTGAGATATAAAAGACGCTTACTTCTTGGAAAGAAAGTTATGACCAACCTAGATAGCAAATTAAAAAGCAGAGATGTTACTTTGCCAACAAAGGTCCATCTAGTCAAGGCTATGGTTTTTCTAGTGGTCATGTATGGATGTGAGAGTCGGACTGTGAAGAAAGCTGAGCGCCAAAGAATTGATGCTTTTGAACTGTGGTGTTGGAGAAGACTCTTGAAAGTCCCTTGGACTGAAAGGAGATCCAACCAGTCCATCATAAAGGAGATCAGTCCTGGGTATTCATTGGAAGGACTGATGCTGAGGCTGAAACTCCAGTACTTTGGCCACCTTATGCGAAGAGTTGACTCATTGGAAAAGACTCTGATGCTGGGAGGGATTGGGGGCAGGAGGGGAAGGGGACGACAGAGGATGAAATGGTTGGATGGCATCACTGACTCGATGCACATGAGTCTGAGTGAATTCCAGGTGGACAGGGAGGCCTGGTGTGCTGTGATTCATGGGGTCACAGAGTCGGAACCACTCAGCGACTGAATTGAACTGAACTGAACTGATAGTTCAAAGTTCATTTTTTCTTACATATAGTGATTCAATTGTTTAGAAAACTTTTGTTGAAAGATTACTCTTTTACCCAATGAATTGCCTTTGCATCCTTGTCCAAAAACAATTTTATGTACAGTGATGTACTGGGATCTCTATTATGTTCTATTTATATATTTGCCTATATTTATACAATAATACACTGAATTGCTATAAATAGTCATTAAATAAACCTTGAAATAAGGTAGTGCTCTTTTCTAACTATGTACTTCTTTTGAAATGTTGCTTTGGCTATTCTACTAACAGCTTTTCCACATGAGTTTTAGAATCAGCTTGCCAATGCCTCTAAAAAATTTAATATTGATTCAAATTGTATTGAATCTATAGGTCAACTAGGGAGAAATTGTATAACTTCTGTGTAAATTCTAAAATCAATCATTTCTCCAAGGACATCTTGTTTCTGTCATTGGAGATAAATATTAGAAACTAAGATGTGGGTGCCAAGTTTGTCATTGCTTCTAGGTCCTCTCAGCTGTCAGAGCAAGAAAACATGTATGTGTACTAACTCATGTATATTGATCTCCCTCTCTCTTCCTCTCTCTTTCTCGATATACATATATATTTCAAACTTGTCTTCATGCTGATATCTCCAACTCTTGTTGTTCAGTCAGTAAATCACGTCTGACTCTTTGCAACTTCATGAACTGCAGCATGACAGACTTCCCTGCCCGTCACTATCTCCCGGACTTTGCTCAAACTCATGCCCATTGAGTCAGTGATGCCATCTAACCACCTCATTCTCTGTCATCCCCTTTTCCTCTCGCCCATAATCTTCCCAGCATCCTGGTCTAATCCTTACCATGTGATTCGTTCTGCTTTTTGCTCATTCATTCATCCTTTTGGTAACCTGTAAACTTTCCAATAAGAAATCTGGCTCCCATCATCCACTATTTAGTTAATTATTTCTTTCAGTATACAAGTATAGCAGTTTCAGAATTGCTAACTGTACCACCATTGGAAACAATTTAACAACCTTATCAACAAAAGTACAATATTTATGTACAGTTCCTTTTACCTTTAATTTTCCAGATTGCTTTCATTTCCAAAGCTACTTAAGTCACAGTCTTTATATCAATTTCTTTCTTACTATTTTATACATTTATAGTACAATTAGTTTTTTTGTTACAGTTTTCATTGCATGCTGGGCTTTTGCCTTGCTCTCAAAACATTTTATATAATTTACATATGTTAAGTTTAACTCCTTATGCAATAAAGATCAATGGGATTATCCAAATAAAGAATGTCATGTAACCACAATTAGAGTATCATAGTTTATTTATAAAATACTTTCACTTTCCTGTGCTTCACCATTCAGCCCATCCATATTAATGGCCCCCCGGCAAACACTGATCTGTTTAACATCTCTATATTTTTGCCTATTCTAGAATGCCATATAATCAAATCACAGTATACAGTCTTCTCAGTATGGCTTCCTTCAAACAGCAATATGCATTTAAGTTTCACCAATGATTTTACATGAATTAATAGCTCATTCTTTCTACTGCTCTGTAGTATTTCATTTTAAGGACACTGACTATAGTTTGCTTATTCAAAACTCTATTGAAGGTCATAGTAATTCTTCCAAATTTTGGACATCAAATACAGATCTGATATAAATATTGAATAGTTTAGTGTGGATAACATGTTAGGGAAATAATGAGTGATATTATGTGATTATATTTAGTTTCATAAGAAACTGCCAAATTGTCTTCCAATTATTCATTCCCAGCAGCAATGAATTAGAGGTCCTGATATTCTAACATTGATTGACTTTTGAATGTTAAATCAACCTTGCATTCCTGGAATAAATTCTACTTAGTCATGAAGCAGTATCTATTTTATATAATCTTGCATTTGATTTGTTAAAATTGTTTTAGAATTATTGTTTGTCTATGTTCATAAGGGGTTTTGGATTGCTTTCTTTTCTCCTTATGTCTTTGTCTGAACTTTTTTTTATAAAATAATGATTCATAGAATGATTTGAGAAGTAGTCTTTCTTTAATTTTCTAGAAAAACTATATCTAGCATTGGAATTATTTATTTTATAAATGCATGAAAGAATTCACCAGTGAAGCCATCTTAACCTGGAATTTTCTTTATGAAATGATTTTTAACTGTATGTTCAATATCTTTAATAATGTGTTCATGATTGCCCATTTCTTACTGTCTGCTGTGTTTTAACCAAACTTTAGTTAGGCTTTATTCCTTCTTCAGTTCAGCACAGTTCAGTTGCTCTGTCTGACTCTTTGCGACCCCATGAATCACAGCATGCCATGCCTCCCTGTCCATCACCACCTCCTGGAGTTCACCCAAACTCATGTCCATTGAGTCGATGATGTCATCCAGCCATCTCATCCTCTGTTGTCCCCTTCTTCTCCTGCCCCCAATCCCTCCCAGCATCAGAGTCTTTTCCAATGAGTCAACTCTTCGCATGAGGTGGCCAAAGTATTCAGCTTCAGCATCAGTCCTTCCAATGAACACCCTGGACTGATCTCTTAGGATGGACTGGTTGGATCTCCTTTCAGTCCAAGGGACTCTCAAAAGTCTTCTCCAACACCACAGTTCAAAACCATCAATTCTTTGGTGCTCAGCCTTCTTCACAGTCCAACTCTCACATCCATACATGACCACTGGAAAAACCATAGCCTTGACTAGATGGACCTTTGTTGGCAAAGTAATATCTCTGCTTTTCAATATGCTATCTAGGTTGGTCATAACTTGCCTTCCAAGGAGTAAGCGTCCTTAATTTCATGGCTGCAGTCACCATCTGCAGTGATTTTGGAGCCCAGAAAAATAAAGTCTGACACTGTTTCCACTGTTTCCCCATCTATTTCCCATGAAGTGATGGGACCAGATGCCATGATCTTCATTTTCTGAACATTGAGCTTTAAGCCAACTTTTTCACTCTCCACTTTCACTTTCATCAAGAGGCTCTTTAGTTCTTCTTTCCTTTCTGCCATAAGGGTGGTGTCATCTGCATATCTGAGGTTATTGATATTTCTCCTGGAAATCTTGATTCCAGCTTGTTCCTGGCATTTCTCATGATGTATTCTGCATATAAGTTAAATAAGCAGGGTGACAATATACAGCCTTTTCCTATTTGGAACCATTCTGTTGTTCCATGTCCAGTTCTAACTGTTAATCCTTCTTACTATTTCTTAATCCCTTGTTCTCAAACCTGTGTAAGCTATAAAAAATGGAACATTCTGCATCATCTACTCATCCCAAGAATCAGCTGATCACAGTGAGACACTTTTCTTCTCTGACTTCATTAGTCATTTCCTCTTGCTGCCCAACATTCCTTTAACACATCCTGCTTGTCTTTGATGGAGAAGGCAATGGCAACCCACTCCAGTACTCTTGCCTGGAGAATCCCATGGATGGAGGAGCCTGGTAGGCTGCAGTCCATGGGGTCTCTAAGAGTCGGACATGACTGAGTGACTTCACTTTCACTTTTCACTTTCATGCACTGGAGAAGGAAATGGCAACCCATTCTAGTATTTTTGCCTGCAGAATCCCAGGGACAGAGGAGCCTGTTGAGTACCGTCTATGGGGTCACACAGATTATTTATTATTAATAATAATTAATAATATGCATAATTAATATATATATAAATTCATTTAATTGTATTATTTGAAATTGCTAAGATGGTAAAAGACCTAGACAATGGTTAGCAGAATTAGATGGTCTCTATGTATTTAAAATCAGCTCGATAACAATGTATTATTTCATAAAAAAAGTTTCAAGGACAAATTTGATATTTAAAAATAACTGATGAAAATTTTTTCAGTGAATCTTAAAAAATGCATTTGTTTTTCCAAATTAAAATCAAGATCTTAAAAATTAAACACTAGGCCCTTTATATTTTCTAGTCTTCTTTTTCCCTGTCAACTCACTTAAGGATGCTGAGTTAAATAATGTCTTTTGTAAATAACAAGTAAGTTAAAGCCTATTATCTTTAAGATTTTAAATTGTGTTTAGTTTTATTTTTTAAGATTAACTATTTGAGACATTCAATCTACTCATAATTTTTGTTCTAGTGGATTTTGGTGAATAGCTGAAAGTGTCAAGAAAGAGCCGTGGTCAAAAATATCAAAATTTCAATTGTAAGGAGCAAAGGAAAGGAGATATTTACCAGTATGTAAAATCATAAAACGTATTTTAAAATGTCAAATAATCCAAGATATTTCACTTTATTATGAACTGTTAATAAACAACTATTATTGTCTCCCTGAAACATTGCTTTCACTATTCAACATTTGGAAAAGTTAGAACAAAAATAAGTTTGTTGGGTAAATGGTCAAATTAATAAATAAATGCAGCTTGGTTGGACTGTGTATTTCACCTTAAAGTGTAATAATACAAACAAAAGTCATAGGAGTTATTAAAATGTCAATAAAATCAAATTATATTTCAATATAGGCTTCAGAAATCAGTGTATCATTAATATCATATTATTAAAAATGTATAATTATATATTACAAATATTACATAATAATATATAACTAAGAATAGTATCATTTTACCTTCTTTTTCAAAACAATAGTCATCACAATTTATTAATAATTGCTATTGGTTACAATTACATGCTATATTCCTTGCTAAATAGGACATTTAAAGAACTTGACAAACCTACCATAAAGCCGTTTAACAGATTACTGAACTCTTATCCAATAAGATTAAAGAAGTGATCTGATATTGCATTACTTCCTATGAGAGAAAACTATGAAAATCACAAGAACACAATTCATCTTTAATGTAAATGGATATATTTAATCCTATCTCTTCATAAAGACATACACTTCCAAAGAGGAACTCTGTCTGTATTTATACCAATAATACAGTTTTCTTGGTATATCTCCTAGAAAACAATGTTTACAAGTGTGGTATAGCTTCTGAAGGAAAATATGATGGTTGTAGTGTTACTATTTTATTGGAATTTTTTGGTCTATAATGTAAATGTTTAGATATATGGCAATACCCAGGGATGGAAATGGGGGTCACTGATTCTGAGAAGCTTAGTAACTTGTGAAAGTGGAAATGAAGTCGCTCACTAGTGTCTGACTCTTTGTGACTCTGTGGACTGTAGCCTACCAGGCTCCTCCATCCGTGGGATTCTCCAGGCAAGAATACTGGAGTGGGTTGCCATTTCCGTCTCCAGGGAACTTGTAGTAAGTAGTATAAATAAGAATGTAACAGACCTGGAATTTGGAAACATGCCTGAGACATTGAAACTCACACAACCATCTACTTGTTCAAAGTTCCTTATCTGTGTTAAAACAAAAATATCTCAGAGACAGGAAAGCTGACTGTTCCATATCACATCAAAAAGTGCTCAGCTACCTCAGCTGTCACTAATGATGAGATCTATGAAATCAGTTGAAATTACAGAAGGTAATTTTCTTTCCTGTCATTTCTCCTCGCCACCATCTGGTGAAGGTATAAAGAGAAATCCTCACAAATGTTTGGGGGTTTTTATAGGCATACATATGGAATTTTTTCAAGTTTGCTTTCCACCAACTTTGATTTATACTCAGCTTTAAAACATATTGTCTTATTCTCCTCTCACTAGCAGAAGGGAGCCGCTGCCATAAATCCTTGATAGTGCCACTTACACAAAGAAAAGGATTGTTCTGGATTGCATGACAGATGTAATCCCAGCTCAGGGGCAGGAAAAATGTGATGGGAGAATTCTCTAGTGTCCTCTAGGCAAAGAAATGTATGGAATAGGCCTTTCATTACCAAGGAGAAATTAAGCTAATTCATTTGTAGTGCTAAAATTGTACAATGGAGAAACATTTTTTTCAAAGATTTAGCCATAAACAAAACAAATAGAACATTTTTTAAACCAATAGGATCCAAGTACCATCAATTACAGCTGCTCAGAAATAATTATATTTGCAATCATATTCTACATATTATGATGCATATCAGTTTTTCTCATTTATATCAAAGACATAAGGAGTCTGCATTTTCCAAAACATTAAATAAATTAAAAAAAAAAAAAAAAACTAAAGGTCTGATGAACATGACTTAGATCATGTTTAAAATTTCAATATGATTTATTAGTAAATACAGAATACATAGTTTATCACAAAGTACTACACAGTTTTTAGGTGCATCTAATTATTATTAATATTATTATTATTTAGACTCATTGGAAAAGACTCTATGATGGAAAAATTGAAGGCAAAAGGAGACAAGGACAGCAGAGGATGAGATGGTTAGACATCATCAATGACTCAATGGGCATGAACTTGAAAAAACTCTGGGGAAAGAGTGAAGAACAGGGAAGTCTAGCATGCTGCAGTCCATGTAGTTGCAAAGAGTCAGACATGATGTAGTGACTGAACAACAGAAAAATTGTTATTTAGTCCCTGAGAGGTAGTAAAGATCACATGTATGCCAATGTAATTTTGGGTCTGCGTAGTTGGCAGGACTTTGTGGTCATGAGAAATAAATTTTATTTTAGATAGAAACATGTTAAGATTATTTTATAAAAAATGCACAGATTGTTTCAGATATAATAAGACGTCCTAGAAAATATGCTTATAAAATATTCCATAATATTCAGTGGTTTATATTTGTAGAAACTATTTTTTGTTTTATTTATTTATTTATTTTTATTATTTTTTATTACTTTATAATATTGTATTGTGTACACCCAAGGCGGACTCATGTTGATGAATTTTTTTGTTTTAAATAGACTCACTGGTGGGCAGTCACTGAGAAAAGTTAAAACTCATACATATATTAAACTTTGCTCTAGTCTCATTTAAACTCTGGCAAAATAATCAGTTTTGAGTAAAGGAAAAATGAAATTCCACTCATTCTTTATTATTTTTAGTCTTCTTATTTTTGGTTATGAAGTGTAATTTCATCAGGTTTTTAGGCTAATTCTCTAATAACTGACTTAACTGCAAATCCTCTTAGGCAAAGATATACATTTAGAAAAGAAATTTGTAACATAACTGGAATAAGGTGATTTCTAATTTAACCTTTACTGGATATCCTGTGAAATCTAGAATATTCATAATGTCATTACTTTTTTCAGGCAAATATAAATTAGTCATTATAAAAATGCTAATAAAACAATTCATGCTACATGGTTATGTTTAAAGAAATCCAAACTGTTCACTTTAATCTGATTTATGATGGAACTTAATGGCAATAGCTCATAGTGAAAAATATGAAAATAAAGATACTGCATATAAAAAGATTAAATAAATTGGGGTTTTTACATTTCAACAAAAATATATACTCTTCATGATCACATAGAATATCAAAGTGGAAATAATGCAAGTTCTTTTCTTTCATGTTTATAGTTACTGTATGATCACTTTTTTTCTTCAAATCTATTGCTTAAATATAGGACTATGTAGCCCCACAGTATTGGAGACAAGGGTCCAAACAATTGTAAACTTGCTCTTAAAAAAAAAAAAAAACAACATTTAGTTGAATGTGAGGCTGTATTGGAGGATTACTGTAACTGTTCTCAAATTAACTTCTACGTAGACTACAATAGGTTATTAACAGAAAAGCGACAAAATGCACTAATTTAAAGTATATGTATATAATTTTGCACAATACAAGGTACTTCAGAAAAGCATGTATAATAATTATAGAAGAATGCCTAAACAGCAGTATGTGCATGAGTTAAGTAGAAGAAACAGAAACCACTTAAGGTAACAAGCATGAACGATTTAATATCAATGTTGATATATGTAACATTAATTTTAATATAAAAAGTGTTAAGAACTCAGACCAGAAAAGAGTTTGTGGGAACTATATTTTATCTGTTTCTTTAAAAAATTGCTAGCACAAGGCTTAATAAAAAGAACACACTTTGGGGGCTTCTCTTGTTATAATTTAAAGGCCATAATAAAACAATGCACATATTTACTACCTACTTGCAAAGCAAACAACTCTGTCACTTTACCATTGTTCCACCACCGCTAACAGATGAATTATACTTTGGTACATGTTTGTTTGATGGAAGGTCAGCATTGGAATTATATTTCTTTCAAGCATTCTCTCTCATTTTATAGCGTAGGTATTTATTGACACAACATTTCTAATTAGGAGCCTATTTACTTGCAAGACCATGTATTAGACCAAATGGCTTCTATTTTTGGATATCACTCAAATGCAAACATACTATGAGCAGATACATGAATCTGATTATTCTGGTTTTCCTTCTAGTATAGACATGTCCAAATATTACATACTGTGAAGCATGTTATGATTTGTCTTTTTCAGCTTTCATTCTCTTCCTTTTAGTTTGAGGAGATGGCTATATATCACAGGTATCCCCACTTCTGGTTTTCTGGCTGGTGCTAGATTCTGATAACAGTTGCACTCACATGCAACTCAAAAGAGAGACAGAAGGCAGAAAACATTTTGTTGCTTTTTTGTTTCTTTCTGGTGACAAGCATGGTTATACAAATGAGAGTTCTTTGCAAAAACATTGTGATTTCTGAATTCCAATGTTGTTTATGACTAGAAATAATTTGGTGTTGATGATGTCTTCTTGACTTTCCAGTACAGATTTTTTTTTATTCTGGGTGACTGATATGGGTGTCCATTCTCTAGCTTCCCAGGTGATGACAGGAAGCTGTAGCCATAGCATAGGCAAGGTTGCGTTTGAGTATAATTTCATGGTGTTCTAAGAGATATACTGTCATCTAATTCAATGTGGTATTGATCTGGTGTCTTTCCTGGAATCACATTCCAGTGTTTTCCTTCAAATTTCCAACATTTTTATACACACCAATTCTTAAATCACTTATGCTTAAGTTACCTTAGATGGTTTATGTTTCTTGCACTTAATTGTAACTCATTCACATTTGGCTCTTTAACATTCTGCTAAAATTATTATATATGCTTTTATGAAATGCATTATATTGTGTAAAATCATGCACTGAAAACAGAGCTTTGGGGAAGACTGAATTAGGAAAAGACTAATAAATGCTGGAGAGGGTGTGGAGAAAAGGGAACCCTCTTACACTGTTGGTGGGAATGCAAACTAGTACAGACACTATGGAGAACAGTGTGAAGATTCCTTAAAAAACTGGAAGTAGAACTGCCTTCAGTTCAGTCACTCCGTCGTGTCTGACTATTTCCGAGGCCATGAAACCAGCATGTCAGGCCTCCCTGTCTATCACCATCTCCCAGAGTTCACTCAAACTCAGGTCTATTGAGTCGGTGATGCCATCCAGCCATCTCATCCTCTGTTGTCCCCTTTTCCTCCTGCCCCCAATCCATCCCAGGATCAGTCTTTTTCAATGAGTCAATTCTTTGCAGGAAGTGGCCAAAGTACTGTAGTTTCAGCTTTAGCATCATTCCTTCCGAAGAACACTCAGGGCTGATCTCTTTACAATGGACTGGTTGGATCTCCTTGCAGGCCAAGGGACTCTCAAGAGTCTTCTCCAACAACACAGTTCAAAACCATCAATTCTTTGGTGCCCAGCTTTCTTCACAGTCCAACTCTCAATCCATACATGATCACTGGAAAAAACATAGCCTTGTCTAGATGGACCTTTGTTGGCAAAGTAATATCTCTGCATTTCAATATGCTATCTAGGTTGGTCATAACTTTTCTTCTAAGAATTAAGCGTCTTTTAATTTCAAGGCTGCAGTCACCATCTGCAGTGATTTTGGAGCCCCTCCAAAATACAGTCTGACACTGTTTCCACTGTTTCCCCATCTATTTCCAATGAAGTGATGGGACCAGATGCCATGATCTTCGTTTTCTGAATGTTGAGCTTTAAGCCAACTTTTTCACTCTCCTCTTTCACTTTCATCAAGAGGCCTTTTAGTTCCTCTTCACTTTCTGCCATAAGGGTGGTGTCATCTGCATATCTGAGGTTATTGATTTTTCTCCTGGCAATCTTGATTCCAGATTGTGCTTCTTCCAGCCCAGAGTTTCTCATGATGTACTCTGAATATAAGTGAAATAAACAGGGTGACAATATGCAGCCTTGACACACTCCTTTTCCTATTTGGAACCAGTCTGTTGTTCCATGTCCAGTTCTAACTGTTGCTTCCTGACCTGCATATGGGTTTCTCAAGAGGCAGGTAACGTGATCTGGTATTCTCATTTAGAATTTTGCCAAGAGAACGCACTGGTCATAGCAAATACCCACTTCCAACAACACAAGAGAAGACTCTACACATGGACATCACCAGCTGGTCAACACTGAAATCAGATTGATTATATTCTTTACAGCCAAATGTGGAGAAGCTATATACAGTCAGCAAAAACAAGACCAGGAGGTGACTATGGCTCAAATCATGAGCTCCTTATTGCCAAATTCAGACTTAAATTGAAGAAAGTAGGGAAAACCACTACACCATTCAGGTATGACCTAAATCGAATCCCTTATGATTATACAGTGGAAGTGAGAAATAGATTTAAGGGACTAGATCTGATAGATAGAGTGCCTGATGAATTATGGAATGAGATTCGTGACATTGTACAGGAGACAGGGATCAAGATCCATCCCCATGGAAAAGAAATACAAAAAAGCAAAACGGCTGTCAGAGGAGGCCTTACAAATAGCTGTGAAAAGAAGAGAAGAGAAAAGCAAAGGAGAAAAGGAAAGATATAAACATCTGAATGCAGAGTTCCGAAGAATAGAAAGAAGAGATAAGAAAGCCTTTCTCAGTGATCAATGCAAAGAAATAGAGGAAAACAACAGAAAGGGAAAGACTAGAGATCTCTCCAAGAAAATTAGAGATACCAAGGGGATATTTCAAGCAAAGATGGGCTCGATAAAAGAGAGAAATGGTATGAACCTAACAGAAGCAGAAGATATTAATAAGAGGTGGTAAGAATACACAGAAGAACTACAAAAAAGATCTTCATGACCCAGATAATCACGATGGTGTGATCACTCACCTAGAGCCAGACATCCTGGAATGTGAAGTCAAGTGGGCCTTAGAAAGCATCACTATGAACAAAGCTAGTGGAGGTGATGGAATTCCAGTTGAGCTATTTCTAATCCTGAAAGATGAGGCTGTGAAAGTGCTGCACTCAATATGCCAGCAAATTTGGAAAACTCAGCAGTGGCCACAGGACTGGAAAAGGTCAGTTTTCATTCCAATCCCTAAGAAAGGCAATGCCAAAGAATGCTCAAACTACCACACAATTGCTCTCATCTCACACGCTAGTAAAGTAATGCTCAAAATTCTCCAAGCCAGGCTTCAGCAATACGTGAACCATGAACTTCCAGATTTTCAAGCTGGTTTAAGAAAAGACAGAGGAACCAGAGATCAAATTGCCAACACCCGCTGGATCATTGAAAAAGCAAGAGAGTTCCAGAAAAACATCTATTTCTGCTTCATGGACTATGCCAAAGCTTTTGACTGTGTGGATCACAATAAACTGTGGAAAATTCTGTAAGAGATGTGAATACCAGACAACCTGACCTGCCTCTTGAGAAATTTGTATGCAGGTCAGAAAGAAACAGTTAGAACTGGACATGGAACAGCATACTGGTTCCAAATATGAAAAGGATTATGTCAAGTTTGTATATTGTCACCCTGCTTATTTAACTTATATGCAGAGTACATCATGAGAAATGCTGGGCTGGAAGAAGCACAAGCTGGAATCAAGATTGCCGGGACAAATATCAGTAACCTCATATATACAGATGACACCACCCTTATGGCACAAAGTGAAGAGGAACTAAAAGCCTCTTGATGAAAGTTAAAGAGGAGAGTGAAAAATTTGACTTAAACGTCAACATTCAGAAAATGAAGATCATGGCATTTGGTCCCATCACTTCATGGGAAATAGATGGGGAAATAGCAGAAACAGTGTCAGACTTTTTTTTTTTTTTTTTGGCCTCAAAAATCACTTCAGGTGGTGACTGCAGCCAAAAAATTAAAAGACGCTTACTCCTTGGAAGGAAAGTTATGGCCAACCTAGGCAGCATATTAAAAATCAGAGATATAACTTTGCCAACAAAGGTCCGTCTCATCAAGGCTATGGTTTTTCCAGTGGTCATGTATGGATGTGAGAGTTGGACTGTGAAGAAAGCTGAGCACCAAAGAATTGATGCTTTTTTTTTTTTTTAATGAATTTTATTTTATTTTTAAACTTTACATAATTGTATTAGTTTTGCCAAATATCAAAATGAATCCACCACAGGTATACATGTGTTCCCCATCCTGAACCCTCCTCCCTCCTCCCTCCCCATACCATTCCTCTGGGTCGTCCCAGTTGAACTGTGTTGTTGGAGAAGACTCTTGAGAGTCCCTTAGACTGCAAGGAGGTCTAACCAGTCCCTCTTAAAGGAGATCAGTCCTAGGTGTTCTTTGGAAGGACTCATGCTAAAGCTGAAACTCCAATACTTTGGCCAACCCATGCAAAGGGTTGATTCATTGGAGAAGACCCTGATGCTGGGAGGTATTGGGGGCAGGAGGAGAAGGGGACGACAGAGGATAAGATGGCTGGATGGTATCACCGACTCGATGGACATTTGAGTGAACTCTGGGAATTCGTGATGGACAGGGAGGCCTGGCCTGCTGCGATTCATGAGGTCGCAAAGAGTCGGGTACGACTGAGAGACTGAACTGAACTGAAGTTGGATATATATTTATAAATTTTTCCTTAAATTTTTTTACATTTGAAAAATTTTTTTTCAATTTATTTATTTAATTGAAGAATAATTACAAGAATATGATAGTTTTTGCATTACATCAATATGAATCAGTCACAGATATACTTGTGTACCCCCATCCTGACACTCCCTCCTGTCTCTCTCCCCCTGTATCCTTCTGGGTTGTCCCAGAGCACTGACTTTGAGTGCCCTGCTTCATGCATTGAATTTGCACTGGTCATATATTTTACATGTGGTAATGTACATGTTTCAATGCTATCTTCTCAAATCATCTCACCCTCACCTTCTTCGACTAAGTCCCAAAGTCTGTTCTTTACATCTGTGTCTCCTTTGATGCCCTGCATGCAGGATCATCAATACTCTTTCTACATTCCATATATATCTTTCCTTTCCTGAATTTTAATGCCTTAGTCACTCATCATCTCTGACAAAAGCTTTGAATTATCCCTTGGTTTATTTGTCTCCATTTAGTTCACCTGAACAGATTTTCATATATATATACATATATACATATATATATATATATATATATAGAGAGAGAGAGAGAGAGAGAGAGAGAGAGAGAGAGAGTCTTACCAGTGTAACCTGAGTATTTTCCATGCCACTCTCCTAATTGAAATTTCTACCATCATCACACTCATTTTTCAAACTCTAATCCAATAGTATCTTCCATGAATGTGTACCTAGTTATAGCTGAGAAGCAAAAATTCCCCCTCTTTTCTCCTGTATAATTTAATTTTATCACTGTTATTTATATAAATATTTGAATTATAATTATTTGTATACTAACATAATATAAAAATTTGGTGTCAGAGAGTTCCTAGGCTATCTTTGCACTGATTACCTACCCTTGGTATGCTTTTCTTGTATTAGTACTGAATCAAATTTGCAATAAGAACTACTATGCTGTCATAGTAATTATGTGTTTTAAAAAGTATATTTTATATTATATACTATCTAGGTTTTCATTTATTTGTTAACTTAAAATTTGTAATGCTGTTATTTAAATATTACTAACAGTTACCCCGCGCCTGAGGTCAGGGGTGGTGGCCCAGAGGAGCTACCCCGTGTCTGAGGTAAGGAGAAGTGGCTGGCTTTGCTGGAACAGCCGTGAAGAGAGACCCCACGTCCAAGGTAAGTGAAATCCAAGTAAGATGGTAGGCACTGAGAAAGGGAATCAGAGGGCAGACAGACTGAAACTACAGTCACAGACAACTAGTCAATCTGATCACATGGACCACAGCCTTGTCTAACTCAGTGAAACTCAGTCATGCCATATGGGGCCACCCAAGACAGATGGGTAATGATGGAGAGGTCTGACAGAATGTGGTCCACTGGAAAAGGGGACGGCAAACCACTTTAGTATTCTTGCCTTGAGAAGGCCATGAACAGTATGAAAAGGCAAAAATATAGGACACTGAAAGATGAACTCCCCAGGTAGGTGAAGTGAAGTAGCTCAGTCGTGTTCAACTCTTTGCAACCCCATAGACTGTAGCCTACCAGACTCCTCAGTCCATGGGATTTTCCAGGCAAGAGTACTGGAGTGGGTTGCCATTTGCTTCTCCAGGAGATCTTCCCCACCCAGGGATCAAACCCAGATCTCCTGCCTTGTAGGCAGATGCTTTACTGTTTGAGCTACCAGGTTGGTAGGTGCCCAATATGCTACTGGATATCAGTGGAGAAATAACTCCACAAATAATGAAGGGATGGAGCCAAACAAAAACAACACCCAGTTGTGAATGGGACTGGTGAAATAGAAGCAAGTTTTGATGCTGTAAGAGCAATATTGCATAGGAACATGGAATGTTAGGTCCATGAATCAAGGCAAATTGGAAGTGGTCAAACAGGAGACGACACAAGTGAACATCAACATTCTAGGAATCAGTGAGCTAGATGGACTGGAATGGATGAATTTAACTTAAATGACCATTATATCTACTACTTTGGGCAGGAATCCCTTGGAAGAAATGAATTAGCCATTATAGTAAACAAAAGAGTCCAAAATGCAGTACTTGAATGCAATCTCAAAAACGACAGAATGGTCTCTGTTTGTTTCCAAGGCAAACCATTCAATATCACAGTAATCCAAGTCTATGCTCCTACCAGTAATTCCAAAGAAGCTGAAGTTGAACAGTTCTATGAAGACTTACAAGACAGTCTAGAACTAACACCCAAAAAATATGTCTTTTTCATTATAGGGGACTGTAATGCAAAAGTAGGAAGTCAAGGAACACCTGGAGTAACATGAAAATTTGGCCTTGAAGTACAGAATGAAGCAGAGCAAAGGCTAATAGAGTTCTGCCAAGAGAACGAACTGGTCATAGCAAACACCCTCTTCCAACAATACAAGAGAAGACTACACATGGACATCACCAGATAGTCAACACCAAAATCAGATTGATTATATTCTTTGCAGCCAAAGATGGAGAAGCTCTATACTGTCAACAAAAACAAGACCGGGAGCTGACTGTGGATCAGATCAGGAATTCCTTATTGCCAAATTCAGACTGAAATTGAAGAAAGTGGAGGAAACCACTAGAAGATTCAGGTAAGACTTAAATCAAATCCCTTATGACTATACAGTGGAAGTGAAAAATAGACTTAAGAGTTTAGATCTGATAGACAGAGTGCCTGATGAACTATAGATGGAGGTTCATGACATTCTACAGGAGACAGGAATCAAGACCATCCCCCAAAAAGAGAAATGCAAAAAAGCAAAATGGCTGTCTGAGGAGGTCTTACAAATACCTGAGAAAAGAAGGGAAGTGAAAAGCAAAGAAGAAAAGGAAAGATATACCCATTTGAATGCAGAATTCCAAGGAATAGCAAGGAGAGATAAGAAAGCCTTCCTCAGAGATCAATGCAAAGAAAGAGAGGAAAACAACAGAATGAGAAAAACTAGAGATCTCTCCCAGAAACTTAGAGATACCAAGGGAAAATTTCATGCAAAGATGGGCTCAATAAAGGACAGAAATTGTATGGACCTAACAGAAGCAGAAGATATTAAGAAGAGGTGGCAAGAATACACAGAAGAACTGTACAAAAAAGATCTTCACGACCCAGATAATCACAATGATGTGATCACTCACCTAGAGCCAGACATCCTGGAAGGTGAAGTCAAGTGTACCTTAAGGAGCATCACTACGAACAAAGATACTGGAGGCGATTGAATTCCAGTTGAGCAATTTCAAATCCTGAAAGATGATGCTGTCAAAGTGCTGCATTCATTATGCCAGCGAATTTGGAAAACTCAGCAGTGGCCACAGGACTGGAAAAGGTCAGTTTTCATTCCAATCCCAAAGAAAGGCAATGCCAAAGAATGCTCAAACTACCACACAATTGCTCTCATCTCACACACTAGTAAAGTGATGCTTAAAATTCTCCAAGCCAGGCTTCAGCAATACGTGAACAGTGAACTTCCAGATGTTCAAGCTATTTTTTGCAAAGGCAGAAGAACCAGACATAAAATTGCCAACATCCGCTGAATCATTGAAAAAGCAAGAGAGTTCCAGAAAAACATCTATTTCTGCTTTATTGACTATGCCAAAGCCTTGACTGTGTGGATCACAATAAACCGTGGAAATTCTGAAAGAGATGGGAATACCAGACCACCTGACTTGCCTCTTGAGAAACTTGTATGCAGGTCAGGAAGCAACAGTTAGAACTGGACATGGAACAACAGACTGGTTCCAAATAGGAAAAGGAGTACGTCAAGGCTGTATATTGTCACCCTGCTTATTTAACTTATATACATCAAGAGAAACACTGGGCTGGATGAAGCACAAGCTAAAATCAAGATTGCCAGGAGAAATATCAATAATCACAGATATGCAGATGACACCACCCTTATGGCAGAAAGTGAAGAACTAGAGAGCCTCTTGATGAATGTAAAAGTGGAGAGTGAAAATTTGGCTTAAAGCTCAACATTCAGAAAACAAAGATCATGGCATTTGGTCCCATCACTTCATGGGAAATAGATGGGGAAACAGCGGAAACAGTGTCTGACTTTATTTTTCTGGGCTCCAAAATCACTCCAGATGATGACTGCAACCATAAAATTAAAAGATGCGTGCTCCTTGGAAGGAAAGTTATGACCTACCTAGACAGCATATTGAAAAGCAGAGCCATTCCTTTGTTAACAAAGGTCCATCTAGTCAAGGCTATGGTTTTTGCATTGGTCATGTGTCGATGTTAGAGTTGGACTATAAAGAAAGCTGAGTGCCGAAGAATTGATGCTTTTGAACTGTGTTGTCAGAGAAGACTGTTGAGAGTCCCTTGGACTACAAGGAGATCCAACCAGTCCATCCTAAAGGAGATCAGTCCTGGATGGTCATGGTAAGGACTGATGTTGAAGGTGAAACTCCAATACTCTGGCCACCTGATGAGAAGATCTGACTCATTTGAGGAGACCCTGTTGCTGGGAAAGATTAAGGGCAGGAGGAGAAGGGGACGATAGAGGATGGATGGTTGGATGATGTCAGAGACACAATGGACATGGGTTTGGTGGACTCCAGGAGTTGGTGATGAACAGGGAGGCCTGGCCTGCTGAGTTTCATGGGGTCACAAAGAGTTGGGCACTACTGAACGACTGAACTGAACTGAACTGTTTTCAGAGCAATACAATTTTCTTGGTTACCTAATTTAATCCTAAAGTAATAATAATTTTTACTTTATAAAAGAGCAAACAGCCTTGGTTATTTTCCCAGGATCACAGATCTACTATTTGAGAAAATCTGGCCTCAAAATCAAGTTGACTTTTTTATAACATGCTTTTATCATGGGATGATTCACTTTGAATATTATTTCTTTATGAATAATTAAAATGACTAAAAATGCTTCCTTTCTCACTTGCTCTCTTCTTCCATTAAATATATATATATATATGTATACATATATATCAGTTTCTTAAATTATCATCTTATTTTCCCAAGTACATATTTTAAGTATACTGAATTTAATAAAATGGTGTACTTCTATTTAATAAAGTTAGTGTCCAATTGTTGACATCATGAATGAAAGTGAAGCAAAATTATAACTCAAAATCACTTTTATGGACTTGGGTAAATTTAAAGTTGCCATCCATTCCAATGAATTCTCCAAATTATTTCTACAATGCTTATAGAAATCTAAAAAACCCTCAAAAATCAAAGTAAATATTTTGTTGCAGAAATATCACTCAAGAGAAAATGGGCAGAAGTTGAACAGTCACTTCACATAAAGAAGTATGAAAGTAAACAACTAACATAATTAATCTCATTAATCAGAAAAATGTAAGTGTGATAAGATACAGGAATGGTTAAAATTAAAACAATTAAAAATGAAAAACAAAAACAGATATCGATCCAGCCAATGATTATTTCCTGTTTAACCTTCCAATATTGAAACATAAACCCTAAATATATACACACATGTGTGCATATGTGTGTGTGTATATATATATATATGTATATATATTTGTGTGTGTATATATATATACTGTGTACTATATAAATTGTAACTGCTATCTGTGTGACATTAAATTTCTTCATGTACTTTGAGTCTACCTTAAAATAATATATTCTACATTGCATACTTTCAATTTCAGTACCATATGATTTTTTAATTTATATGCACAATCCTCTGTTATAATTAGGTTAATATCTCTTGTTCATGAGATTTTATGTTCTTTGAGTTATTCAAGATATCTCTTGCTGTACTCTTGTAGCTTCATTAATACAGTACTTGGCATAAAACATTTGATTAAATTTTGATTGATTGATACTTATCAAGGAAAGACTTTTAAAATTTAAAGTACATTTCTTCAGTAAAAGGATTATCAAAACCCCAACATATGTATATGCACGTTCCCCCTGCCATATCCACCCATTAATTTTATGAATGAGAAATTAGAAATTGAAAGAGGTTAACATAACTTTGTCCGATATCACTTAATAAGCTAGTGGCAAAGTTATAACTTGGTACAGGTCCACTGATTTGGGGGAATGCCCTGGTAGCTCAGTTGGTAAAGAATCTGCCTGCAGTTCAGGAGGCCTGCTTTCAATCCCTGGGTTGGGAAGATCCCTGGGAGAAGAAAATGGCAACCCACTCCAGTGTTCTTGCCTGGAAAATCCCATGGACAGAGGATCCTGGCTGGCTACGGTCCAAGGGGTTGCAAGTTTAGACTTAGCGACTAAACCACCACACCATGCAATTCTACTGTATATAGGGTCAAGAAGCAACAATTAAAATCCTGTATGAACCACGGGGTTTTCGTTGAAACATGTTTTCACTGAAAATTGATGCTTTTGAACTGTGGTGTTGGAGAAGACTCTTGAGAGTCCCTTGGACTGCAAAGGGATCAAACCAGTCAATCTTAAAGGAAATCAATCCTGAATATTCATTGGAAGGCCTGATGCTGAAATTCCAATACTTTGGCCACCTGATGCAAAGAACTGATTCACTGGAAAAGACCCTGATGCTGGAAAAGATTGAAAGCATGAGGAGAAGGGGATGACAAAGGATAAGATGGCTGGATGGTATAACCAATTCAATGGACATGAGTTTGAGCAAGCTCCAGGAGTTGGTGATGGAGAGGGAAGCCTGGCATGCTGCAGTCCATAGGGTCGCAAAGAGGTGGACACACTGAGTGACTAAAGTGAACTGAACTGCTGGAACAACTGATTGGTTCAATATTGAGAAAGGTGTGCAACAGAGCTGTCTGCTGTCACCCTGTCTGTTTAATCTATACACTGAACACATCATGAGAAATGCCAGGCTGGATGAGTTACAAGCTGGAATCAAGGTAGGCAGGAGAAACATCAACAATTTCAGACATGTGGATGATACCACTCTAATGACAGAAAGTGAAGAGGAGGTAAAGAGCTTCTTGATGAGGGTATGGAGAGTGAAAGAGCTGGCTTAAAACTAAATATTAAAAATACTAAGGTCATGACATCTGGCCCAATTGCTTCATGGCAAGTAGAAGGAACAAAATGGTAGACCGATTTCCTCTTCTTGGGCTCTAAAATCATTGCAGATGGTGACTGCAGCCATGAAATCAGAAGACGATTGCATCTTGGCAGGAATTCTATGATGAAGCTAGACAGTGTGTTGAAAAGCAGAGACATTACTCTGCTTGCAAAGTTCCGTAAGTCATGTCTACGGTCTTCTCAGTGGTCACGCACAGTTGTGAGAGCTGGACCATAAAAAAAGCAGAGTGCTAAAGAATTGATGCCTTTGAACTGTGGTGCTGGAGAACACTTCTGAATGTCCCTTGGACAGCAAGGAGATCAAAGCAGTCAGTCTTAAGGGAAATCAACCTTGAGTACTCAGAAGGAACTTATGCTGAAGCTGAAACTCCAGTATTTTGGTCATCTGATGTGAACAGCTGATTCATTGGAAAAGTCTCTGATGCCTGAAAAGATTGGGGACAGAAGGAGAAGGGGTGACAGAGGATGAGATGGCTGGATGGCATCACCATTGCAATGAACATGAACTTGGGCAAAATATGGTAAGGGACATGGAGGCCTGGCATGCTGTGATCCATGGGATCTCAAAGAGTTGGACACCACTGGGTGACTCAGCAACAACAACCATGCAATTCAGGGCTTGCCTGGTGGATCAGATGGTAAATAATCCTCCTGCAATTTGGGAGAACCAGGTTCAATCCCTGGATCAGGGAATAGATCCCCTGAAGAAGGGAATAGCTACCCACTCTACTATTCATGCCTAGAGAATTTCATGGGCAGAGAAGCCTGGCAGACTACAGTCCAGGGAGTTGCGAAGAGTTGGACACAACTAAGGGACTAACACTTTCACACTACTTTCACCATGGAATTCAATGAATACTTTTAATAATTAAAAAACAGTATTTTAAAAAAGAAAATGCAATCTTATTATGACTCCAGGAATCCAGTTTTTTTCTCTAGAATTAAAATTGCTGTTTAATGTCGTGTCTGTATTCTTATAACATATGGTACTGAATTCTAGTTGAGAAACTTAGCTGAAGAAAAGAGGTAGTAAACAATACAAAGAAAAGTAAAACACAGAAATTGCAATATTTCCCTATGGAATAATACACATGGCAAGAAAACTTTGACAACCAAAGGATAATAGATATTGTACAGCTATCTGGAATTCCAAATGCAGAACATCTAGCAAGAAATAAAGGAAAACAAATGGATATTTCTATCTTTTGTGTTGTATTCTCAAGAATCACAAGAACCTACTTGAATAACCAAGGATACAATAATCTAGTCTAATAGCAAAATATTGTAGGACAAATGAACAAAATCATGGAATAAGTTTATGTGATCAAAATAATTAGAATTTATGATTAAGGAGAAATGAAGAACAGAAAAAGAAAGAATTCCGTATAGTATATGACAGGATGGCCAAAAACATTCACTCTCTTACATTTTAGTAGTAACTTTGCTATTGCTTATTTGACTCATGAGACTGTTTCTTTATTCCTTCAGCTATAAACTACAAAAAATTATTTGTCAGGATATCAGGGTTTTGCTAGAGGGACAATTTTATTTTAAATTACTTCCTTTTTTTAATAATACATTTCAAATAATGCATATCATTAGTGTTAGGTAGAAAGTTAGGCATGAGCAATGACAGGTGGCCTAGCTGAAAAGGATGTAAGCTGATTTCTAAACCCTACACGAGACACACCCAGGAAAGCTCACAGATATGCTATGAACATAACCACAGAGACTCCCAACTCCTGCACATGCACCCAAGTCACAGGTGGATACAACTAACAACAGGGGCTTCTTCATGTAACCTCAGGCAGCTAAGAGCCTATTAAAGGCTCATAAATATTCTATATATACATACATCTGATTGTAACAGACTGAATTATAGGAAGACATGCACAACAGAGCCTGTTGCTATGTAACTTGCAACTGTCAATCAGCCTTGAACATACATCCATTTGCATTCTCTTTCTTAATTGGTGATGGGTACAAGTCCTATTTTGCACAAGGTACAACCAAAAATAGGAGATGGGAAGTATAAAAAGGGGGAAGCCAAGATGGATCATTATGACTCTTTTAAGGTTAGCTGCTCCCACCTCTAGAGCATAGTATCTTCCGTCTGTCTGCTTGAGCTGTGACTGAGCTGTAATTTGTCTGTTGCTTTAAACCTTGTAGTCTCTCATTCCAAATTTTTGTTGTGATGAGACAAGAAAGGAGGAAGAGAAATAAACCAACCAGCATTAGAATTCATATGTTATTTCCTTTTTGTTTCCAGTTGCCTTTAAAATTATAATTATAAAAACTGGCTCAAGACAAATAGTAGTTAATATAAACAATTATTATATTAGCATCTCTGAAAAGCAAAGTGAATGACATGAGAGATGGATATTTAAATAGGCACTGGAATAAATGAGACTGAGGCAAGTTTTATTTATTTTTTTTAGTGTAACCCATTAAGAATAAACTTGGGGGAAATGGTTTATAACTTTGCCTAATGCATTAAAGAAATAATAATTAATCTAAATTAGGGTTTAACTATATTTAGGAGAAAAAAACTAAAGAATGGAAAGCAGAGAGGTTTCCTTGACTCTAAAATGAAAACTACATATATTGGAAAGAAAATTTTACTAGGTCTTTAGAACAATATACCAAATAAAAAATAAGCCAGTGTGCTTTTAAAATAACAATCCTGTACATTTGTAATTGTGGATCTACACAGATTAAAAAAAAAAAAAAACTACCACTTTGCTATGTAATCAATTAATAATTTTGGTTTAAATTTCTCTTGTGTGGCATTGTGTGGCTTGCACTGCATTACCAGTAATGCCATTCATATATTTTTATTTAAAAAAGGAAAAGTGTTTTCCCTTAGATGAATCTTAGGCCAAACTCTTCACATTAGTCAGTTTTCAAATATCATTATTTTCCAATTTTGACAAACATAAGCAATCACTTATTTTGTAGCAAGTTATAAAATAATGAAATCAGTTCTTTATATCAGAGGTTTCTTCTATGCAAACTGACTCATTCATATGAAAGCCTTAGGTGATAATGAGGATTATAAATAATCTCTTTGTGTCACGTCTAAATTTTTCTCTTCAGATGGGGTAGAACATCATTATTTCTTCTACAAACTCAAGTAAGACTATTGGCTAGAGTTTGAAACAAGGTTCCAGTTGTCCCAGTGGTGCCCCAATGATGGAAAAAAGGTAAACCATAATTCTAAAGGACAGAAATGCTTCTAAATATTATTTCAAAAATTCCTCTGACAAACTTTTAAGAAATTAAAAAAAAAAATCAAGCTTCTAACCTTGCTAATTCATAAAGGAACTATCTGAAGAAAAACAACAAAATACCATAACCATAACTTGTATGGTTTTGAATGTGCTCCATGAATTTTAAGCTGTGATTTGATCAATACATTTCATTTTAATGAGACCTTCATGGAAAATTCACTGGCTCTAGAGAGCTATGTCACATACTAGTATTGACAGAATACTGTAAATTATTTTCCTAATATTTATAGAGTACTTGCAGGCTTTGTCTTAAATTACAGAATCATCTTCTAACCTCTAAATCACATTGAAGCCATAGTGCTACATCACTTTTCAGTACCTAAGCTTTGCAAATTAGTTTCAGTATTACCAAATGTAGGTCCTTCTGGTTTTTGTGTTTGCCAAAGCAAATATATTCTTTTTGATATTTATAATGATTCATGAACTGATGCTGGGAGGGATTGGGGGCAGGAGGAAAAGGGGACGATGGAGGATGAGATGGCTGGATGGCATCACCGACTTGATGGATGTGAGTTTGAGTGAACTCTGGGAGTTGGTGATGGACAGGGAGGCCTGGCGTACTGCGATTCATGGGGTTGCAAAGAGTCTGAAACGACTGAGTGACTAAATTGAACTGAACTGAACTGATGAAATACTTGCTACCTTTTTTTTCATTTCAAATGTCTTTAAGCATTAATAACCTTTTTCAAGTTTGAAGTTGTAATTTATATTTGGACATATATTGGAAAACTCAGTGCCACTGTTATGTTTATTACCCTCTAAATACAATTTCAGCATATGTATTTGAATAAAATAATTTGTAATTACCCTGAGGTAAACAGAATTATAAGATTTTTTAAAAGGAAGAAGAATGAATATTGAAAGTATTATCAGTCTACAAACTAAACCAGAATATAAAAGCAATTTTATATCCTGACTGATAGAATATGAATATAATGTAGATAGCTTTAAGTCATTTAGGTGCTCAGATGCTCAGTTGTGTCCAACTTTTTGAGACCCCATGGACTGTAGCCCACCAGTTTCCTCTGTCCATGGGATTCCCTGGCAAGAAGACAGGAGTGGGTTGCCATTTCCTCCTCCAGGGGATCTTATTGACCCAAGGATCAAATCTGCATCTCCTGCATTTGCAGGCAGATCTTTACAACTAGCACCATCAGGGAAGCTCAAGTCATTTATATATCAGTTAAACAAATATGTATCTGGTATGTAGTATATCAGACTAGTCCACACATTTTATTTTGAAGTCAAGAAAATTTAGAATCATAACAATTTACTGACTTGCCCAAGGCACATTTTTAATTTTGTACACTTGTGTTATTTTTAAGAAGTGTTTTCATTGGAATTTTAGCTAAAATTAATTTTAATTACACTTTAATTCCTTTTTAATTCAAGGAAAAATGTAATTTTCTACAAGTTCACTCTGAAGAGACTATTTTTTATAACCCACAAAAGACCCCACAATCTTGACAATTACTATTTTGAACTAGCCAAAAGGGTATTGTCTCTATTGCTTTTGTCCTGCAAAAGCAAGTAAGATGACATTTTAAACTGAAGAGCTTATGTCATTAATAATAAAAAGATTGAGCAACACGGGTTAAAATCAGGGATGCTATCCAAGTATTTTAAGTATTTTTGTTTAGATAGTAATAGAGCATCATATGTCAACTCTCCTTTACCTTGAAAAGTCAGCAAGCACTCCAACTGTCCTTAATCTCAAGTAAAACCAACAATAGTCAAATTTTTTTTTGCCAGAAATTAGAAAATGGCAACTTAGATTCAATAATTGATAATCAATAAAGGAAAACTGTAAAGATGTGGTAAAGAGCAATATTGCATAGGAACCTGGAATGCTAGGTCCATGAATCAAGGCAAATTGGAAGTAGGCAAACAGGAGATGGCAAGAGTGAACATTGACATTTTAGGAATCAGCAAATTAAAATGGACTAGAATGGGTGAATTTAACTCAGATAACCATTATATCTACTACTGTGGGCAGGGATCCTTAGAAGAAATGGGGTAGCCATCAAAGTCAACAAAAGAATCCAAAATTCAGTACTTGAATGCAATCTCAAAAATGACAGGATGATCTCTGTTCGTTTCCAAGGCAAACCATTCAATATCACAGTAATCCAAGTCTAAGCCCCGACCAGTAATGCTGAAGAAGCTGAAGTTGAACAGTTCTATGAAGACCTACAAGACCTTCTATAATTAATGGCCCCAAAAGATGTCATTTTCACTATATGGAAATGAATTAAAAAGTAGAAAGTCAAGAAATACCTAGAGTAATGGGTAAATTTGGCCTTGGAGTCCAGAATGAAGCAGGGAAAAGGCTAACAGAGTTCTGCCAAGAGAACACACTGGTCATAGCAAACACCCTCCTCCAACAACACAAGAGAATACTCTACAAATGGACATCACCACATCGCCAATACCAAAATCAGATTGACTATATTCTTTGCAGCCAAAGATGGAGAAGCTCTATACAGTTAGCAAAAACAAGGTGAGGAGGTGACTATGGCTCAGATCATAAACTCCTTATTGCCAAATTCAGACTTAAATTGAAGAAAGTGGGGAAAACCACTAGACCATTCATGCATGACCTAAATCAAATCCCTTATGATTATACAGGGGAAGTGACAAATAGAATCAAGGGATTAGATCTGATAGACAGAGTGCCTGAAGGATTATGGACAGAGGTTTGTGACATTGTACAGAAGGCAGTGATCAAAACCATCCTCAAGAAAAAGAAATGCAAAAAGGCAAAATGATTATCTGACGAGGCCTTAAAAACAGCTATGAAAAGAAGAGAAGTGAAAGGCAAAGGAGAAAAAAAAGACATACCCATTTGAATTCAGAGTTCCAAAGAATAGCAAGAAGAGATAAGAAGGCTTTCCTCAGTGATCAATGTAAAGAGGTAGAGGAAAACAATAGAATGGGAAAGACAAGATATGTATTTGAGAAAATTAGAGATACCAAGGGAACTTTTCATGCAAAGATGGGCACAATAAATGCAGAAATGGTAAGGACCTAACAGAAACATAAGATATTAAGAGGTGGCAAGAATACACAGAAGAACTATACAAAAAAAGATCTGCATGACCCAGATAATCAAAATGTAGTGATCACTCATCTAGAGCCAGACATCCTGGAATGTGAAGTCAAGTGGGACTTAGGAAAAATCACTATGAACAAAGCTAGTGGAGGTGATGGAATTCCAGTTGAGCTATTTCAAATCCTAAAAGAGGATGATGTTTAAGTGCTGAACTCAATTTGCCAGCAAAATTGGAAAACTCAGCAGTGGCCACAGGCCTGGAAAAGATCAGTTTTCATTCCAATCCCATAGAAAGGCAATGCCAATGAATGTTCAAACTACTGCACATTTGTACTCATCTCACATGCTAGTAAAGTGATGTTCAAAATTCTCCAAGCCAGACTTCCACAGTACATGAACCATAAACTTCTAGATGTTCAAGCTGAAATTATAAAAGACAGAGGAACCAGAGTTCAAATTGCCAACATCCACTGGATCATCAAAAAAGCAAGAGATTTCCAGAAAAACATCTACTTCTGCTTTATTGACTATGCCAAAGCCTTTTACTGTGTGTATCACAACAAACTGTGAAAAATTCTTCAAGTGATGGTAATACCAGACCATCTGACCTGCCTCTTGGGAAATCTGTATGCAGGTCAGGAAGCAACAGTTTGAACTGGACAAGGAACAACAGACTGGTTCCAAATCGGGAAAGGGGTGCATCAAGGCTGTATATTGTCACCCTGCTTATTTAACTTATATGCAGAGTACATCATGAGAAACGCTGGACAGGATGAAACACAACCTAGAATCAAGATTGCTGGGAGAAATATCAATAACCTCAGATATGCAGATGACACCACCCTTATGGCAGAAAGTGAAGAAGAAATAAAGAGCCTCTTGATGAAAGTGAAATAGGAGAGTGAAAAAGTTGGCTTAAAGCTCAACATTCAGAAAACTATGACCATGGCATCTGGTCCCATCACTTCATGGGAAATAGATGGGAAAATAATGGAAATAGTGACAGACTTTAATTTTGGCCTTAAAAGCATCAATTCTTAAGCACTCAGCTTTGTTTATGGTTCAATTCTAACATCTATACCATACCTTTGACTAGACGGGCCTTTGCTGCCAAAGTAATTTCTCTGTTTTTTAATATTCTGTCTAGATTGATCATAACTTTTCTTCCAAGGAGCAAGCGTCTTTTTTCATGGCTGCAGTCACCATCTGCGGTAATTTTGAAGCCCAAAACAATAAAGTCTGTCACTGTTTCCTTATCTATTTGCCATGAAGTGATGGGACCAGATGCCATGAATTTTCTGAATATTGAGTTTTAAGCCAACGTTTTCACTCTCCTCTTTCACGTTCATCAAGAGGCTCTTCAGTACTTCTTGTTTTCTGCCATAAGGGTAGTGTCATCTGCATATCTGAGATTATTGATATTTCTCCCGGCAATCTTGATTCCAGCTTGTGCTTCATCCTTTCCATTCTTTGCTGTACCCAATTTCTGTTCCTATATTCAGTGTGTAATTGATAACAGAGGTCCTCTAGAGAAGAGGTTATGACCTTATCCATGACTAATTTTTTTTATTTCATTTCTAGTTTTAATTAATACATTTTGTCACAGAGGGCTAAAGAAAATCAGAATATCACCATGACATATGCTTCTGAATTAATAACTATTTTGAGATGAAAACAGATTAGAAGCATCAGGTACAGAAAGAGCCCTCTCACCTTCCACTTTTTCCACCTAAAGGCAAGATATACTTTCAGCTTTATTGAAGATGACTCTAGACTTAGCAGCACAGAGACTATACCACAGGATTCTAAAACAAACCTTGCTGTATTATTTGCCTCCCATATATTTACTTTCTTACAGTTTGTAACCCTCGGAAGCCTAAAACTTCTTTTCTTTTTCCTTTCACTTCTCTATAAATGTAATCTTTTTTAATTAATTAATTTTTAATTGGAGGATAATTGATATACAATATTGTATTGGTTTTTCCCATACATCAGAATATATTATAGGTGACATATGTATACCTATAAATATATTTTTTGTTGAAGATCCCAAAATCCATAAACCATAGCCTTGACTAGATGGACCTTAGTTGGCAAAGTAATGTCTCTACTTTTAAATATGCTATCTAGGTTGGTCATAATTTTCCTCCAAGGAGTAAGTGTCTTTTAATTTCATTGCTGCAATCACCATCTGCATTGATTTTGGAGCCCAGAAAAATAAAGTCAGCCACTGTTTCCACTGTTTCCTCATCTATTTGCCATGAAGTGATGGGACCAGATGCCATGATCTTAGCTTTCTGAATTTTGAGCTTTAAGCCAACTTTTCACTCTACTCTTTCACTTCCATCAAGAGGCTCTTTAGTTCTTCTTCACTTTCTGCCATAAGGGTGTTGTCGTCTGCATATCTGAGGTTATTGATATTTCTCCCGGCAATCTTGATTCCAGCTTGTGCTTCTTCCAGCCCAGCATTTCCCATGATGTACTCTGCATATAAGTTAAATAAGCAGGGTGACAATATACAGCCTTGACATACTCCTTTTCCTATTGGAACCAGTCTGTTGGTCCATGGCCAGTTCTAACTGTTGCTTCCTGACCTGCATATAAGTTTCTCAAGAGGCAGGTAAGGTGGTCTGGTATTTCCATCTTCTTCAGAATTTTCCACAGTTTATTGTGATCCACACAGTCAAAGGCTTTGGCATAGTCAATAAAGCAGAAATAGATGTTTTTCTGGAACTCTCTTGCTTTTTCAATGATTGAGCAGATGTTGGCAATTTGATCTCTGGTTCCTCTGCCTTTTCTAAAATCAGCTTGAACATCTGGAAGTCCACTGTTCACGTACTGCTGAAGCCTGGCGTGGAGATTTTTAAGCATTACTTTACTAGTGTGTGAGGTGAGTGCAATTGTGCAGTAGTTTGAGCATTCTTTGGCATTGCCTTTCTTTGGGATTGGAATGAAAACTGACCTTTTCCAGTCCTGTGGCCACTGCTGACTTTTCCAAATTAGCTGACATAATGCGTGCAGCACTTTCACAGCATCATCTTTCAGGATTTAGAATAGCTCAACTGGAATTCCATCACCTCCACTATCTTTGTTCATAGTGATACTTCCTAAGGCACACTTGACTTCACATTTCAGGATGTCTGGCTCTAGGTGAGTGATCACACCATCGTGATTATCTGGGTCGTGAAGATCTTTTTGTACAGTTCTTCTGTGTATTCTTGCCACTTCTCCTTAATATCTTCTGCTTCTGTTAGGTCCATACCATTTCTTTCCTTTATCGAGCCCATCTTTGCATGAAATTTTCCCTTGTTATCTCTAATTTTCTTGAAGTGATCTCTAGTCTTTCCCATTCTATTTTTTTCCTCTATTTCTTTGCATTGATCTCTGAGGAAGGCTTTCTTATCTCTCCTTGCTACTCTTTGGAACTCTGCATTCAAACGGGTATATCTTTCCTTTTCTCCTTTGTTTTTCACATTTGTTCTTTTCACAGCTATTTGTAAGGCCTCTCAGACAGCCATTTTGCTTTTTTGCATTTCTTTTTCTTGGGGATGGTCTTGATTCCTGTCTCCTATACAGTGTTAGAACTAATAATTTTGCTTATGAGGAAAAATATATCACAGTTAATTTATTTTTTGCTTTATTAAGTTTAGGTATAATTTAACGTATTTCTTTTTAAACTAAAAATGTAAAACATTATCTCACATGAGAAAAATTGCTTCTATTTACTCTTTTTTGCAATTCTATATAGATATGACAACGTACAAGCATTTGGATACCATATAATATGATGTCAAGATTAACTGTAAGGTAAAATGATTTAGCTTAACATGGAAAATGATTATAAGTACCTTTGGTCTTTCAGTTTGTTTCTACTCATAAATAGATACACTACCATGAATTTGTTTTATATTTTTGTAACTTTTAATATGCCTATATATATGATTTTTTTTTTTTTACTACTCTTTGTCCTTTTCTCTGTTGCTTGCTTTAGTCTTTCACAAATGAGCGTATGGTTTTCATAAGGAAGATCTGAGAAATACATCCTTTGGCTTTGGCCAGGGTAGGGAAAAATGATCATTGTGAAATATATCCAAGTTCTTCTCAGGAAAAAAAAAAAAAAAGCCTAAATTCCAGGGAAAAACTACCATAGCCTTATCTCTGTGTAACCTGCCAAGACCCTCTCTCCATGGGAATTCTCCAGGCAAGAATACTGGAAGGTGTTGCCATGCCGTCCTCTAGTGGATCTTCCCAACCTATGGCTCCTGCATTGCAGGCAGATTCTTTACCATCAGAGTCGCCAAGGAGGCCTATCTCAGTGGGAAGAAGGACATTATTCTGAGTAGAACCCCCTAGCATTGTTATTTAGCTCCAAAGTTTCAAAAACATAGTGAACAGTAGTAGAGCTTCAAGGAAATATATTAGGAACATTGCAGTCAGCGATGGGTATAGGAGAAAAGAGGGGAGCTGGAGAATAAATTATAACCAAAAAAGGTAAAAATTGGAAACTTCATGCATTGTTAGTAGAGATGTAAAGTGGTGTACCATAGTAGAAAACAGTTTGGCAGTTCCTTGGAGAAAGCAATGGCACCCCAATTCAGTACTCTTGCCTGGAAAATCCCATGGATGGAGGAGCCTGGTAGGCTGCAGTCCATGGGGTCGCTAAGAGTCGGACACGACTGAGCGACTTCACTTTGACTTTTCACTTTCCTGCATTGAAGAAGGAAATGGCAACCCACTCCAGTGTTCTTGCCTGGAGAATCCCAGGGACGGGGGAGCCTTGTGGGCTGCCTGCCGTCTGTGGGATCGCACAGAGTCGGACACGAGTGAAGCGACTTAGCAGCAGCAGCAGCAGCAGCAGAATATTATATTTAGAGTTATAATATGACCTTGCAGTTCTATTCTTAAGTATATTCCCAAGAGTGTTTTGCACATATGTTCACACAAAACTTGTTCTTAGTGGCAGTGTTTACAATAACAGAAAAAATGGAAACAATTCAAATATGCCTTAACTTCTGAATGGATAAATAAGCTGTTGGAACAACAGACTGGTTCCGAATAGGAAAAGGAGTACGTCAAGGCTGTATATTGTCACCCTGTTTATTTAACTTCTATGCAGTGTACATCATGAGAAATGCTGGGCTGGAAGAAGCACAAGCTGGAATTACTATTGCTGGGAGAAATATCAATAATCTCAGATACGCAGATGACACCACCCTTATGGTAGAAAGTGAAGAGGAACTAAAAATCCTCTTGATGAAAGTGAAAGAGGAGAGTGAAAAAGTTGGCTTAAAGCTCAACATTCAGAAAACAAAGATCGTGGCATCCAGTCCCATCACTTCATGGGAAATAGATGGGGAAACAGTGGGAACAGTGTCAGACTTTATTTTTCTGGGCTCCAAAATCACTGCAGATGGTGACTGCAGCCATGAAATTAAAAGACACTTACTCCTTGGAAGGAAAGTTATGGCCAACCTAGATAGCATATTCAAAAGCAGAGACATTACTTTGCCAAGAAAGGTCCATCTAGTCAAGGCTATGGTTTTTCCAGTAGTCATGTATGGATGTGAGAGTTGGACTGTGAAGAGGGCTGAGCGCCGAAGAACTGATGCTTTTGAACTGTGTTGTTGGAGAAGACTCTTGAGAGTCCCTTGGACTGCAAGGGGATCCAACCAGTCCATTCTGAAGGAGATCAGCCCTGGGATTTCTTTGGAAGGAATGATGCTAAAGCTGAAACTCCAGTACTTTGGCCACCTCATGTGAAGAGTTGACTCATTGGAAAAGACTCTGATGCTGGGAGGGACTGGGGGCAGGAGGAGAAGGGGACGACAGAGGATGAGATGGCTGGATGGCATCGTGACTCGATGGACCTGAGTTTCAGTGAACTCCGGGAGTTGGTGATGGACAGGGAGGCCTGGCGTGCTGCGATCCATGGCGTCACAAAGAGTCAGACACAACTGAGTGACTGATCTGATCTGATATGAATGCAGTACAATTGGACTAAAAAAAAGAAGGAAGAATTGATACATGCTACAATATGGATGAATCCTGAAGACACTATGTTAATTGAAAGAAGCCAGAAACAAAGTCCACATACTGTGCAATTGCATTTATATGAAATTTCTAAAATAGGCAAAGGCAAAGACACAGAAAATAAATCAGTGGTTGCTTGGAGATGTGGATTAGAGGAAAGGAGTTGTAACTACAAATGAATGTGAATTTCTTTTCAGGGTAAGGAAAATGTTCTGGAATTAAATAGTGGTGATGTTTGCATAGTGAGAATATTCCAAAAACCACTGAGTCATATACTTTAAATTGGTGAAATTTAATAATAATGTGAATTGTATCTCAAAATTTAAAAACAAGGACACATTAAATACAGTACAAGCTCTAGCTAGATTAACATAAATTCTCACATTAAAAGTCCATTTATCTATTTACCTAGTAAATAATGTCTGGTTTTCAAAAAAAATACAAGTCATGCCAAAAGGCAAGGGAAAACAAGCCTGAATTAACAGAGCAAGTCTTAGAACAAAATTTAAATATTATACAGCTGTTGCAATTATCAGATAAAGAATTAAATTGATTATGATTCATATATAAAAGGCTCTAATGGAAAAATATAGCACACAAGAACAGATGGGCAAAGCAAACCGAAATTAAAACTTTAAGAAAGAACTGAAAGAAAATGCTAGAAATTAAAAACTCTAAGAGAATTAGAGACTCATTGTATGGGCCTGTCCTCTACTCACCATGTCAAGTGAAATAATCAGTCATGTTGAAGATAGATCAATGAAATTTTCCAAGTTGCAAAACAGAGAAAGAAGAAAAAAAAATCAAATAACTGTATAAAAATTTCAAAAGGCATAACATAAATTGTGACTACAAAAAAAGGAAAAAATAAAAGAATGAAGTAGGAGAAATAGTTGAAGTATTAGTTCAGTTCAGTTCAGTTACTCAGTCATGTCCAACTCTGCGATCCCATGGACTACAGCACTCCAGGCTTCTCTGTCCATCACCAACTCCCAGAGCTTGCTCAAACTCATGTACATTGAGTCAGTGATGCCATCCTACCATCTCATTCTCTGTTGTCCCCTTCTCCTTCTGCCTTCAATCTTTCCCAGCATCAGGGTCTTTTCTAATGTGTCAGTGCTTCACATCAGGTGGCCAAAATATTGGAGTTTCAGCTTCAACATCAGTCCTTCCACTGAATATTCAGGACTGATTTCCTTTAGGATTGACTGGTTTGATCTCCTTGAAGTCCAGGCGGCTCTCAAGAGTTTTCTCCAACACCACAGTTCAAAAGCATCAATTCTTCCATGCTCAGCTTTCTTTATGGTCCAAATCTCACATCCATACATGACTATTGGAAAAACCAGACCTTTGACTAGACAGACCTTTGTTGGCCAAGTAATGTCTCTGTTTTTTAATGTGCTATCTAGTTTTGTCATACCTTTTATTCCAAGGAGTAAACATCTTTTAATTTCATGGCCACACTCAACATCTGCAGTGATTTTGGAATGCCAAAAAATAAAGTCTGTCACTGTTTCTCCATCTATTTTCCATGAAGTGAATGGACCAGATGTTATGATCTTAGTTTTCTGAATGTTGAGTTTTCAGCCAACTTTTTAACTCTACTCTTTCACTTTCATCAAGAGCCTCTAGTTCTTTTCACTTTCGCCATAAAGGTGGTGCCATCTGCATATCTGAGGTTATTGATGTATTGTCCCGGCAATTTTGATTCCAGCTTGTGCTTCTTTCAGCCGAGCATTTCTCATGACGTACTCTGCATATAAGTTAAATAAGCAGGCTGACAATATACAGCCTTGACACACTCCTTTCCCAATTTGGAACCAGTCTGTTCCATGTCCAGTTCTAACTGTTACTTCTTGACCTGCATACAGATTTACCAGAAGGCAGGTCAAGTGGTCTAATATTCCCATCTCTTGAAGAATTTTCCACAGTTTGTTGTGATCCACACAGTCAAAGGCTTTGGTATAGTCAATAAAGCAGAAGTAGATGTTTTCCTGAAATTCTCTTGCTTTTTTGATGATTCAGAGGATGTTGGCAATATGATCTCTGTTTCCTTTCCCTTTTCTAATTCCAGCTTGAACATCTGGAAGTTCATGGTTCACATACTGTTGAAGCCTGGTTTGGAGAATTTTGAGCATTACTCTGCTAGCATGTGATGTGAATGCAATTGTGCAGTAGTTTGAGCATTCTTTGGCATTGCCTTTCTTTGGGATTGGAATGAAAACTGACCTTTTCCAGTCCTGTGGCCACTACTGAGTCTTCCAACTTTGCTGGCATATTGAGTGCAGCACTTGACCAGCATCATCTTTTAGGTTTGAAATAGCTGAAATAATTGGAAGTATCAATGTAGAGAATTTTCTAAAATTAATGACAGACACCAAACTACAAATCTTAGAACCTAACAAAGCACAAAGTAAGATAAATTCTAAGAACCAAAACAGTCAAATAAAAGCCCAGAAAACCACATAAGCAAAACACACATATCATGTTAAAACTGAAGACGCACACATGCACACCTACACACACACACGTGTGCACAGAGACATGGAAACAGATCTTTAAAGAAGCTAAATTTAAAAAATCATTTACCTCTAGAGAAACAAGAAGAGGAAAGTATGCCAAGCAAGAAAATAGTAGAGTAAAAGATTTAAAATGTTGTAGGGAAAAACCCACCATCTCAGTCTTCTCTATTCAATGACATCATCCTTCAAATGCGAAGTAGATATATAGACTACCTTAGATAAACAAAAACTGAGGGAATTCATTGCCAAAACTTCTTTGCAAGAAAGTATTAGAAGGAATTTTGGATCTACATAAAGATGAAAAGAGAGTCATAAAAGCATAAGTTAAGCTAAAATTAAGTATTTTTGTCTTAGTTGATTTAAAGCATAAAGGTATTGGAGTGATTACAAATGTGGATAAGAAAAACCTGACAAAAACTCTCAGTCAGGTGACTAAGGTTTATATCATCAATGACGTTGTGCTGGTAGAATATACAATTTACCTTTGTGCTTTTTGTACCCCAAATCTATATTACCAATCTAATCATGAGAAAAACACCAGGGAAGCTCAGTTGAGAGTAATTCTGCAAAATTCCTGACCATCACTTCTGAAAACTCAAATAGTCATAAAAAATAAGCAATATCTGAATGACTGTCACAGCCAAAAAGAAGCTAAGGACACATGGTGACTAAATAAAATATGGTCTTTCTGATGGGATCCTGGAACAGAAAAAGGACAATAGGTAAAACTAAGGAAATCTGACTAACAAAGTATTTTATTAAAATAAGGCATAATTACCAGTTTATTACATCTGACTAGTATACCATACTTGGAGAAAGCAATGGCACCCCACTCCAGAACTCTTGCCTGGAAAATCCCATGGATGGAGGAGCCTGGTAGGCTGCAGTCCATGGTGTTGTGAAGAGTCAGACACGACTGAGCGACTTCACTTTCACTTTTCACTTTCCTGCACTGGAGAAGGAAATGGCAACCCACTCCAGTATTCTTGCTTGGAGAATCCCAGGGATGGTGGAGCCGGTTGGACTGCTGTCTATGGGGTCGCACAGAGTCGGACATGACTAAAGCAGACTTAGAAGCAGCAGCAGCAGTATACCATACTAATATAAGATGTTAATAATAGGGATAAATGAGTGCAGGTTATATAGAAACTTTGTACAATATTCACAATTTTTTCTGCATATATAAAGCTATTCTAAATTAAAAGAGTATAAAATAATTTTGTACTATTCACTACTATCCTAAATATGTTATTTGTATTTCATTGTATTTAGAAACATACAGAGAATATTAGCAATCTAATTATAAACTTCTTAGCATGGAATGAAATATACATTCTTTCTTATTAAAATCTGTTACAGAAGAATCTCATTTGATTTCTAATTCTGGGTTAAATTTTTTGAAAACAAAACATGTTGAGGTAACCATGAAAGACAATCAAGTATCAGCATAACCTACTGACTAAATGAAATCAGGAAATTTAATTCTAATATACGTGTTTGTGTGTCACACACACACACACACACACACACACACATATGTATATATTGCATTTCCCAAAGTGTTAATTTGGGTTGTTTTGTGACATTCTATGAAAAATCGGAACAAGATTTTTGGCCAGCTCTTATGACCAACCTAGATAGCATATTCAAAAGCAGAGACATTACTTTGCCAACAAAGCTTCGTCTAGTCAAGGCTATGGTTTTTCCTGTGGTCATATATGGATGTGAGAGTTGGACTGTGAAGAAGGCTGAGAGCTGAAGAATTGATGCTTTTGAACTGTGGTGTTGGAGAAGATTCTTGAGAGTCCCTTGGACTGCAAGGAGATCCAACCAGTCCATTCTGAAGGAGATCAGCCCTGGGATTTCTTTGGAAGGAATGATGCTAAAACTGAAACTCCAGTACTTTGGCCACCTCATGCGAAGAGTTGACTCATTGGAAAAGACTCTGATGCTGGGAGAGACTGGGGGCAGGAGGAGAAGGGGACGACAGGGGATAAGATGGCTGGATGGCAACACTGACTCGATGGACGTGAGTCTGAGTGAACTCCAGGAGTTGGTGATGGACAGGGAGGCCTGGTGTGCTGCGATCCATGGGATCGCAAAGAGTCAGACACGACTGAGTGACTGAACTGAACTGAACTGAAATGAATAGTTTTTATAATTCAAGAAATACTGAGAGGTTTGAACTGGATACTAATAATGGTTTTAAGCTCCAAATCTTCATCTCCATTTGCTGTCAAAGCTAATTTTGACAGTATAAAAGTTATATGGTCTTATGTAAATGATTTTCAGCAGACACCATCAGCAATTTTATAGTACTTGCTTAATCAGCAAGTGGTATTATTAAATAGATATCAGGTACCAAAAAAACTGGTAAATGCAATTTAAATTTGTATTTTGTTGCATTTCTCTTGACATTTTAAGAACTTTATATTTTACTTATATTAACTATGATAATTCATAAAAGACAAGAAAACTTGGTTTTGCTAACAAAGATTAAAAACCAGTTAATTGTAAAATACATATTCTCTTATAACTGTGAATATTTTCAGTAATAGTATAGATTATGTTTTACACATTTAATTGGAATTCATGTATCTTCAATTATGTTTTCTCAGAAGCAAACCCTGAGAAAAGCACTTGTGAATTCAGTTCAGTTCAGCTCAGTCACTCACTTGCGACTGAATTTTGTGACTCCATGACGCAGCACGCGAGGCCTGTGTTCATCACCAACTCCCGGAGTCCACCCAAATCCATGTCCATCAAGTCGATGATGCTATCGAACCATCTCATCCTCTTGTCGTCCCCTTCTCCTCCCACCTTCAATCTTTCCCAGCATTAGGGTCTTTTCCAGTGAGTCCGGTCTTCGCATCAGGTGGCCAAAATATTGGAGTTTCAGCTTCAATATCAGTCCTTCCAAAGAACACCCAGGACTGATCTCCTTTAGGATGGACTGGTTGGATCTATTGCAGCCCAAGGGACTTCCAAGAGTCATCTCCAACACCACAGTTCAAAAGCTTCAATTCTTTGGCACTCATCTTTCTTTATAATCCAACTCTCACACCCATACATGACCACTGGAAAAGCCATAGCCTTGACTAGATGGATTTTTGTTGGCCAAGTAATGTTTCTGCTTTTTAACATGCTGTCTGGGTTGGGCATAACTTTCCTTCCAAGGAGCAAGTGTCTTTTAATTTCATGGCTGCAATCACCATCTGCAGTGATTTTGGAGCTGGGAAAAATAAAGTCAGCCACTGTTTTCAGTGTTTCCCCATCTATTTGCCATGAAATGATGGGACCAGATGCCATGATCTTCATTTTCTGAGTGTTGAGTTTTCAGCCAATTTTTTCACTCTCCTCTTTCACTTTCATCAAGAAGCTCTTTAGTTCTTCTTTGCTTTTGCCATAAGGGTGGTGTCATGTGCATATCTGAGGTTATTGATATTTCTCCCGGCAATCTTGATTTCAGCTTGTGCTTTGTCCAGCCCAGCGTTTCTCATGATGTACTCTGCACATAAGTTAAATAAACGGGCTATCAATATACAGCCTTGACATACTCCTTTTCCTATTTGGAACCAGTCTGTTGTTCCATGTCCAGTTCTAACTGTTGCTTCCTGACCTGCAAATAGGTTTCTCAAGAGGTAGGTCAGGTGGTCTGGTATGACCATCTCTTTCAAAATCTTCCGCAATTTATTGTGATCCATACAGTCAAAGGCTTTGGCATACTCAATAAAGCAGAAATAGATGTTTTTCTGGAACTCTCTTGCTTTTTTGATGATCCAGTGGATGTTGGCAATTTGATCTCTGGTTCCTCTGCCTTTTCTAAAACCAGCTTGAACATCTGGAAGTTCACTGTTCATTTATTGCTGAAGCCTGGCTTGGAGAATTTTAAACATTACTTTACTAGCATGTAAAATGAGTCCTCGGAGAAGGCAATGGCACCCCACTCCAGTACTCTTGCCTGGAAAATCCATGGACAGAGGAACCTGGTAGGCTGCAGTCCATGGGGTCGCTCAGAGTTGGACATGACTGAGTGACTTCATTTTTACTTTTCTCTTTCATGCACTGGAGAAGGAAATGGCAACCCACTCCAGTATTCTTGCCTGGAGAATCCCAGGGACGGGGGAGCCTGGTGGGCTGCCGTCTATGGGGTCACACAGAATCAGACAGGACTGAAGCGACTTAGCAGTAGCAAAATGAGTCCTTGTGAATTAGTACTACATAAGATAATTCCACGAAGAACTAGTAGTGGATTGGGGAATTGAGATTGTAGAGAAACATAAATAAACAAAAAATGTTTTATTAAATGTTGGGCACTTTGGACTGCTAGAACAAGGCGAGACAGTGGAGAACACAATTTAGATTTTCATAAGGAAAAAATGTAGGTGAAATAGCTGTCAGAGTAAAGGGGTTAATACTTGGAAATATGCTTGAATTTTTAATCATATTTTACCCAAATTAATATTCCAATATTATATGGTACTTTTTTTTTCAAATTCAGAAGTTTAAAGAATATTTTTTTTTTCAATACTATGAATTTGCTCTATATACATAGTTTCGGACACGACTGAATGACTGATCTGATACATAGATTTGTGCAAACAGGTATAACCTGACCACACACCAGGACATAAGATAAATGTAATTTATTTCTATATAGAATCAGTAAGTATGTTTTTATTTGTTCTTTTCTGCTTCACTTGTGTCTGTAATCAATAAACCATATAAATGTGTTCACAAAAGGTCAGAGGAATGCTGCAGAATGACCTCTGTGGGTTCCTGTGGCTTCCCATTTATTCAGACAGAAAAGACACAGGCCCATTGGGCTCTCATCATAAGACCATTGAAATGCTCACTGAATGGTACTGAAGCCCAAGAGTCAGTAAAGATTTTTATTTTGTTGTTATTAAAAGAGGGCTAGGTAAAGTCTCTGCAATTCAGCAAGATTACAGTTTGAAATATTCAAGGTGTTTATAGACATGAAGCAAACTGAGAAACTACAAGAAACTACAAACTGAGAAACTATAGGACTGTACATGGAACCTCTGAAATATTACATGAAGCTATAAAATTAGAAACTGTAACAAGTATGCTCAGATAGTTCTCCTTGTGTCAGTTATTGAGTTAAGTATCTTTACTATATTATATAATTTAATTTACAGGAACTTCTTATGAGAGACACTGTATCCCAATTTTACAGATAAGAAAATGCACTGAGTAAGTAAATTACTTGTCCAAATTTACAATTATTACAGCAGGAATTCACATCCAGATTTATATGGTTGTAATGTTCAAGCTGGTTTTAGAAAAGGCAGAGGAACCAGAAATCAAATTGCCAACATCCACTGGATCATCAAAAAAGCAAGAGATTTCAGAAAAATATCTATTTCTGTTTTATTGACTATGCCAAAGCCTTTGACTGTGTGGATCACAATAAACTGTGGAAAATTCTGAAGAAGATGGGAATACCAGACCACCTGACCTGCCTCTTGAGAAATCTGTATGCAGGTCAGGAAGCAACAGTTAGAACTGGACATGGAACAACAGACTGGTTCCAAATAGGAAAAGGAGTACGTCAAGGCTGTATATTGTCACCCTGTTTATTTAACTTATATGCAGAGTATATCATGAGAAATGCTGGGCTGGACAAAGCACAAGCTCAAATCAAGATTGCTGGGACAAATATCAATAACCTCAGATATGCAGATGACACCACCCTTATGGCAGAAAGTGAAGAAAAACTGAAGAGCCTCTTGATGAAAGTGAAAGAGGAGAGTGAAAAAGTTGGCTTAAAGCTCAACATTCAGAAAACTAAGATCATGGAATCTGGTCCCATCACTTCATGGGAAATAGATGGGGAAACAGTGGAAACAGTGGCTGACTTTATTTTTCTGGTCACCAAAATCACTGCAGATGGTGATTGCAGCCATGAAATTAAAACACACTTACTTCTTGGAAGGAAAGTTATGACCAACCTAGACAGCATATTGAAAAACAAAGACATTGTTTGGCCACAAAGGTCCATCTAGTCAAGGCTATGGCTTTTCCAGTGGTCATGTATGGATGTAAGAGTTGGATTATAAAGAAAACTGAGCACTGAAGAATTGATGCTTTTGAACTGTCGTGTTGGAGAAGACTATTGAGAGTCCCTTGGACTGCAATAGATCCTACCAGTCCATCCTAAAGGAGATCTGTCCTGGGTGTTCATTGGAAGGACTGATATTGAAGCTGAAACTCCAGTATTTTGGCCACCTGATGTGAAGAGCTGACTCATTGGAAAAGACCCTGATGCTGAGAAAGAGTGAGAGCAGGAGGAGAAGGGGGCGACAGAGGATGAGATAATTGGATGGCATCACCGACTCAATGGACATGGGTTTGAGTAGACGCCGGGAGTTGGTAATGGACAGGGAGGCGTGGCGTGCTGCTGTTCATGGGGTCGCAGGGCCTCGGACACAACTTAGCGATGGAACTGAACTGAGCTGAAAGCAGATATCTCAATGTTTCCATCGCATTTCTATTTTAGGCATTTTTAAAAAGCAATTAGGACTTCAACCAAGGAAATTAACACAAAATACCACATTTTAAACATACTACAGAGATATTCTTATGGTGTATACTATCTAAAATGACAAATCACCCTAGATGAAAGTTTTCAGACAGGCTTGTGATGAAATTAAATTCATGATAATAGAACTGCTTTACAAAAAATTAACCTCTTTTGTATGGCATGGGATTTTACTTTATATTATATAAATGTGACTTTTGCTTCATTTGATGTATTGTTCTATTGTGGTTCATAAAATTAGTGGGACCTTAATTTAATCAAAATCATTTTTTTAAACTAGAATTATAGAGGTCTTTTAAACAGGGTCTAAACAAAGTCACCTTAATTTTTTTAAAGAATAAAATTGTTCTGCTCTGATCCCTAAAATTGGCCCACCATTTTAATTTTTACAAAAAATTAAAATCTTCATAGATATTTCTACTCCACAGGCAGGTGAGAAATACACTAATAAACTTTACAATAACTATAGCAAAATATTTTTGTTTCTGTGACAAACAAATGGGCTTATTTTCCCAGTCTTTAAATATATTTTGTGGCCACAAGAAAAACATATATATGGTGAAAAATATACAGTGATAGTAGAAAAATATACAGCAATAGTATAAAAATATATAGTGATCCACTAGAAGTAATCTGATAGAGTTAAATACAAATATTATTTTAAATATAGCATTTTGTAAAAGCACTGTATTTACAGTATAACTTTTATACCTATATATCTATGAAAAATGAAATGTCCATGACTGTCATTTTTAGTGCTAATAAGAGAGGAAATGATGTGATCATTACACTCAGGCAAGTCCACACTAACCCTTAAAAATACTGTTATATTTACATGTAACTTTGTGTGACAAAAAGTTCCTTTTGGAACTATATAAGCTATAAATAGATTAGTCAAATAATGAAGATCTAATAAATCAGAGAATCTAGTTCAATAACTAGAATGCTGACTCAGTGTCCAAAACAGTTATTTTCCATCACTAACACTTCTGTGTATAGGATCTGATTTAGTTATATAGACCCTCCAGATTTGTGCCTAACATACAGTTTGGAAACCTAGCAAGCTCATGAGGAGCAACTAACACTAACTAAAGAGTCTTAACTAATTTCACTTCAAAATTTCAGTCTAATCCTTAACCTAGCCTAGGTTGTATGATTTAAAATTGACTTCACATTATGATAATTTACAGAACTTGAAAACAGAAATAACAAAAGCCAGTGCCCAGATCTTCCCTGCCCAAGATGCTTTTTTATTTGAAAACCTCATTTAAAATATTTAACAATAAAAAATTCACTTGATTCTTTTTATGTTGCAAGTACTACTTAGTAAAATGTGAGAAAACTCGTCATTAAGTTAATGTTTGAGTTTGAAATACTTCCCTCTCCACCTTGATGAAATGAGCATTTTACGGAGAATCCACAGCAAGAACAATGAAAATGTCATCACTCTTCCTACTTTAAGCTAACATCTAGATGAGTTTTCAAATATCTCTTCTATGGTATGTAAGCATCTAGAGCAAAAGTGCTCAAGCTGTGCTGTTAGGAGTCTGTTTGTTTGTTTTTTTCTCCCACTGTGACTTCTGTTGTATCATCACAAAAAAGGGAGAATAGGATTGACATGTCTCTGTTCCATCACCCTGCCTCCAACCATCGAACCAGAAATGCCAATGTGGAGCCACTTGACATTTCTTGATTCTACAGGTTACATTTTTTGCTTAAATAAAGGATTTGTCTTTTCTTTAAAAAGTTGATCACTGGCCTAGAAGCAAACAAAATAGCATAGATCATGAAGAGTTGGCTAAGAATATCGATAGTAGACGTGTGTGTCTTTATGTGTGTATAGTCATAAGTTGTAAACTTCTGTTACGAATTCTTGGAATATTTTGGGATGCATATAGCATAGACATTGGTCATCACCCTCCACAGAAATTGTACACTTATACATTGGTCTCTTCATTTATTCTGAGGGAAAGCAGAAGGATGAAGCTAGCCATGAAAGAAGCTGAGAGGAAAAAAAAAAGTTGATCGTTTTAATCACAGTATTATTTTTGGAAATTGTCCACTGTACTTATTCTTTCGTAAAGCATTTTTTAATGGAAAGCTGGCAAACAACAGGATTGGTGTTTGGTAATGGATACTGCTATGAGTGGTGTGTTTATTCTTTGAGAAACATGACAGTGATCTCAACAAGTAGTGTTAATTTTCAAAATAGAAAACCAAATTTTGTTGTGGAACTTTGAAATGTTGAGTACGTTATTGTGAAAATAACTGAAACTGATTTTGACAACAGATATAAGTTAATATAAAGTTAGTATTAGTTTGATAGAGAATATAAAGCTGAAAGATTAAATTAGCCACATAGATCTTTAGATGTTTCGCGGAAAAATAGAACAGTCTATTTTATGTGTCTATAGACAAGCAGTATTTGAATTCAAAAAAAGAACTGTTTCTTGACTATCCAAACACTGCTAAAAGGAGAAAGTTTCCTAAACATTTCTGTTTAAGATTATTACTGATTATAAGATGTACTAGGTCAGGAAGCAACAGTTAGAACTGGACATGGAACAACAGACTGGTTCCAAATAGGAAAAGGAGTACGTCAAGGCTGTATATTATCACCCTGCTTATTTAACTTATATGCAGAGTACATCATGAGAAACGCTGGACTGGAAGAAACACAAGCTGGAATCAAGATTGCTGGGAGAAATATCAGTCACCTCAGATATGCAGATGACACCACCCTTATGGCAGAAAGTGAAGAGGAACTCAAAAGCCTCTTGATGAAAGTGAAAAGAGGAGAGTGAAAAAGTTGACTTAAAGCTCAACATTCAGAAAACGAAGATTATGGCATCTGGTCCCATCACTTCATGGGAGATAGATGGGGAAACAGTGGAAACAGTGTCAGACTTTATTTTTCTGGGCTCCAAAATCACTACAGATGATGACTGCAGCCATGAAATTAAAAGACACTTACTCCTTGGAAGGAAAGTTATGTCCAACCTAGATAGCATATTCAAAAGCAGAGACATTACTTTGCCAACAAAGCTTCGTCTAGTCAAGGCTATGGTTTTTCCTGTGATCATGTATGGATGTGAGAGTTGGACTGTTAAGAAGGCTGAGAGCCGAAGAATTGATGCTTTTGAACTGTGTTGTTGGAGAAGACTCTTGAGAGTCCCTTGGACTGCAAGGAGATCCAACCAGTCCATTCTGAAGGAGATTAGCCCTGGGATTTCTTTGGAGGGAATGATGCTAAAACTGAAACTCCAGTACTTTGGCCACTTCATGCGAAGAGTCGACTCATTGGACAAGACTCTGATGCTGGAAGGGATTGTGGGCAGGAGGAGAAGGGGACGACAGAGGATGAGATGGCTGGATGGCATCACTGACTCAATAGACGTGAGTCTGAGTGAACTCCGGGAGTTGGTGATGGACAGGGAGGCCTGGCATGCTGCGATTCATGGGGTCACGAAGAGTCGGACATGACTGAGAGACTGAACTGAACTGAACAGTCTAATTATGAAGGAGACTTGAAGTCCACATTAATTTTTCATTATCCAGCAGATATGTAATTGCCTTTGTGAAACTAAAAGATCCACCTAGAGGGAAACATTCTTTTGTGATAAAATTAATATAAAAAGACTGGATAAGAGGTGAAATATTATAATAACTCTTCTATACAATGGCATATATATTGTTATTGAAACTTGGCAAATACAGATCCAGCATTCCTACCTTAAGATATTTGCAAAGGACTCCAAAAGTCATTGATATGTAGTTATTTTTAGCTTTTTAGGAGCGGCTTCTGTGTGAAACTGAACTCTTGGCTAAGAATGTGAACAACTCAGTTGCTGAGCAGCTGCCCTACAATGCATTGCAACATTGTTTCCTCCTTTGTTTCTGCGTTTGCTATATATCTTGTGATTAGACACAGAGATATTTATTAGTGAAAATGAAAAAAGAAACAAATTTTCAATTAAAGGCCTGGTGTTAATGAAGAAGTTTTAGAAGTAGAATGGCTGTGATCCAAAAGTCTACAAGCAATAAATGCTGGAGAGGGTGTGGAGAAAAGGGAACTCTCTTACACTGTTGGTGGGAATGCAAACTAGTACAGCCACTATGGAGAACAGTGTGGAGATTCCTTAAAAAACTGGAAATAGAACTGCCTTATGATCCAGCAATCCCACTGCTGGGAATACACACTGAGGAAACCAGAAAGGAAACAGACACGTGTACCCCAATGTTCATCGCAGCACTGTTTATAATAGCCAGGACATGGAAGCAACCTAGATGTCCATCAGCAGCTGAATGGATAAGAAAGCAGTGGTACATATACACAATGGAGTATTACTCAGCCATTAAAAAGAATACATTTGAATCAGTTCTAATGAGGTGGATGAAACTGGAGCCTATTATACAGAGTGAAGTAAGCCTGAAAGAAAAACACCAATACAGTATATTAAGGCATATATATGGAATTTAGAAAGATGGTAACAATAACCCTGTGTACGAGACAGCAAAAGAGACACTGATGTATAGAGCAGTCTTATGGACTCTGTGGGAGAGGGAGAGGGTGGGAAGATTTGGGAGAATGGCATTGAAACATGTATAATATCATGTATGAAATGAGTTGCCAGTCCAGGTTCGATGCACGATACTGGATGCTTGGGGCTGGTGCACTGGGACGACCCAGAGGATGGTATGGGGAGGGAGGAGGGAGGAGGGCTCAGGATGGGGAACACATGTATACCTGTGGCGGATTCGTTTTGATATTTGGCAAAACTAACACAATTTGTAAAGTTTAAAAATAAAATAAAAAAAGAAATGTTTGTGGAAAGTTGGATAATTTAAAGTGAAATTATATATATATATATATATATATATATATATATATATATGCTTTTAGATAGTGCCCAGATAGCATTCTCCTTCAAATCAATGACAAACAGAAGTAAGATGATGGATATGATGGATTCATTCATTTGATGTCAGAAGATATTCATATGGGACATGAGACTCTCATGGAGATACAGTAATTCTGGGTAAAAATCAAACTTCTGTATATTAATTACATGAAGGAGCTAATACTTAGAGACCATATATTTGAAATCCTTTTGTATGTAAGGAGGAGCTGAGAGAGGAGGAATAATCTGCTCATTTTTTCAAAAGAACGAGTCCAAGATATTGAAGTATGTTCTAGAAGGAATAAGTGTAATAGGGGAAAATAAAATCTCCCCAAGCATACATCTCTAACGATAAGCATGTCAAGGACAGATCAACTCATCAGCTGATAGGCAATATGACCAAAATTTAGAGAAGCTTATTATATTATTCCAAAAACTGTAAATCATTAAGGGGTCAAAAAAGGGACCTGTTACATGTTGGATTTAATAAAGTAAATATTAAATCAAAATATAATAAAGTTTCTTTCCTCCTTTTATTGATTGGACATGGAAGTAGAAAAACACTTTTGTTCATTCACGAATTGCAAATACAGGGTCATCTGTAAGCTATTTATGCATCTTACTGTTGAGATGTTTATTGGTTTGCTGTAACATCACATGGGCTTCCTAGGTAGCACTAGTGGCAAAGAACCTGCCTGCCAATGCAGGAGATATAAGAGGCTGGGGTTCAATCCCTGGGTTGGGAAGATCCCTTGGAGAAGGACATGGGAACCCACTCTAGTATTCTTGCCTGGATTATTCCATGGACAAAGAAGCCTGACAGGGTACAGTCCATGGGGTCACAAAGAGTCACACATGACTGAAATGACTTAGCAAGCATGCACTCGTAACGTCATATACCTTTAGCCTCTTAACTAGGACATACTATATACATTCAACATATTGGACAAAGATCACATTTACTCTTTGAATATGCTGAGCATGTTGTATATGAGGGGGTATTGAATGAAAATACATAATAAATAAGTATTTGTATCAAGTGAGGTGTGCAACATTGAATAATTTTGAAGAGCTCTATGTAAATAAAATTATTCCAAGGGATAATCTCTTAAAAATAAAATATGCTGCTTTTAAGATAGCAGATGGTAAAATCACTGAGTGCAATGTTCACACCTAATTGGAAGAACTTATTCAAAGGCAACAAAAGAGAAGCTGTTGGAAAATCTAGGAAATGTAATTGAAACTGTCAAAAAGACAAAATTGCAGCACTGAAAAATTAAGAGAAGCTATCTGGGAATCTTTAAAATGTAGTAAACATTTCTAATACACTAAGCTACTAACCAACACATCATTAGTTGTGATCTGAAAAGAAAAATGAGCACATTGATCTATGATATCACATAAATAAATCTCTTCTGTCCATGCCTTTAAATGTTGCTAATCATAATGCTCTGAAAAATAACATTCACTGCTTTGTAAATGGCCATTCTCTTTAATCATTCATAGCCTTCATTTCAATTATCTTTCAAATATTTTTATACCAACTACTTCACTAATTTATTTGCACAGGATGATGCAATCATTTATCAGAAAAGTGCATAGAGATTTGCTTCATCCTACTATTTGTCTACTATTTTTTGTAATTTTTCATCAACTTCAGCTATATTTAGTGAAAGATTCATAAAAATAGAGTTCATCTATTTTCATCATCAAAGTATCCAAACAAAATATCCTAACACAGACTCAAACAGAATAAACATTCAAAGAATATTCTTCAATAAATAAACTCACAGGTATATAAATATGCCTTAAGTGCAGCCATTATCCTTTATTTTCTTTATTCCCAATCTTAACATTATCGTCAGTTTGATCATCAGCACTAATGGGCTGCAGAAATATGGTTCGTGCCCCTGAAATAAAGAATATTACCACTACATTGGGAGATATAAAAGGCTAACATATATATCCTTAGAAATATGAACTGAATAGCCCCTAGTTTCATATGCAAAATGATATAAACATTTGTATTTTTAGAAGCCAAAGAATGTGGGTATATATGTGATTGTATGTATATATATATGTGTGTGTGTGTGTGTGTGTGTACATAAACATATATGCTTTCATAACTCAGCGATTGTGAATAATGCTGCTATATACATGGATTGCATACATCTCATTGAAATAAACTGTTTTTAATTTCTTTGTGGTAGGTATATATACACTCAGAAGTGGAATTGTTGGATAATATGGTATTTCAAATTTAATTTTTTTGGAGCCTCCATATTGCTTTCCTTAGTGATTGAACCAATTTGCATTCCCTCTGACAACGTATAGGGTTCTTTTTCACCATTTCCAGCACCTGTTGTCTTCTTGCTGATAGCAATTCCTGGATTGTCATTTGCTTATACAACTCTTGCATAGAAGAAAATTTTTTTATAATTGTTATATATGAAAGAAAAAATAAAAATGTAATTCCACATTTAGTTTTGTTCTTCTCCATTCTGTCCTGCAATACATATGTGTAAATACCAGTGAGAAAGCGTTTGCTCTTTTCAATTTTTTCAGTTTTGCCTCAGTTATTTTTCCTTGGTTCTGATGTTCTTATGTTGTTTTCAATTCAATGACGCTAACAGATTCAAAATGCAAACTCAGTTTTGATCTATCTAGTTCTAGATATTTCAAAACTATCATAATTGTCAGATGGTGTTTTGAATTTTCACAATTATTATAGAACTCCTATCTAAAAAGGTTTTTCTGTGGTCAGCAATCTATTGTTTGATTACTTTAATCAAAAGAGAAAATAAATGTATTTTTGGTGTTCTGATATTTTGGGAAGCTAATCCTAGGTCATAATGATAAAGAATAACAATAAATGTATGTTTGAATAAATATGTGAATGGTTCAGCTTCAATTGTATATAGATGAATAGCATAAACTGACACACTGACAATATTGATAGACTTCTAAACTTTCACACACACACACACACACACATATATATATATATCAGATCAGATCAGATCAGTCACTCAGTCATGTCCGACTCCTTGCGACCCCATGAATCGCAGCACGCCAGGCCTCCCTGTCCATCACCAACTCCCGGAGTTCACTGAGACTCATATATATGTCAAGATATATATTTAATTTAAAAATCTGCCTTATGTTGTTCTTACTCTAAGGAAGTATACTAAGTAACCTTAAATAATATATTCCATAATGCTGATTTAGCTTCTTTGCTATATAATTTGACTTTTTTAATCTAACTCTAAATTACAGAAAGCAAATACAGATAATTTAAAAACAGAAGTAAAATACTACAATGATAAAAATTATCAAGTCTATTAAGAATAATTACATTAAAAATTAACATTTTGTGGGTTATTTATATGCACCACTGAGTCAAATAAAATTATCATGGTTTATCATAAAAAATCTGTTAGCTAATACTTTTGCTAATTTGTATATGAGATATCATAATTTGATAAAGGATTAACTTATCTGTTGCCTCCCAGGTGGCTCAGATGGTAAAGAATCCATCCACCTGCAATGCAGGAGACCCAGGTTTGTTTCCTGAAGAAGAGAATGGCTACACACTCTAGTCTTGCCTAGAGAATTCAATGGACATGGGAGCCTGGCAGGCTCTAGTCATAGGGTCTCAAAGAGTTGGATACGATTGAAACAACTTAGCAGGTATACAATCTGTCGACAGTCTCAGGGCATGTAGGACATAGAGTTGGAATTTGAATTCATTTCTGTCAGATCCCAGATCCATGTTCTTTACTACTAATCATGCTGTTATCTTAATTATGCAGTGTTTTGATTCTCAGTCATTTCCTTCATATTTCCATGTAATCAATGCATTAAACAATTCATCAATTTCATAAAATGAGGACTGGCAGAGAATAAGAGTCAGTATACCTTAGTACAAATGTTCTCTGTTCAAATCTTGCCTTTTTACCTTTCCTAAGAACTATAAATTTTGAAAGGACTATTTATTAGTGTAAATTATTTGTGAAAGTGTTTGAAAATATGCTTTAAACTTGCCTTTTTGTTTAAAATGCAAAAAAAGATACATTGCCACCTTCTATAATCTGTCAACAACTCAATCTTCACTATCATTTATTACAAAGAGGGTACTTAATGTTAGATGCATTGTATAGAAATAAATACTTTAATCCAAATTTGATATTTTAACTCAAAAGCCAAATCCTGGTTCAAATAAATATAACAAAATATTATTAATAATTTGGGATATATTATATGGATTCATATTTTAGGTATGAATCAGAAGGTAAAACACTGATCAAATATGAAAACATTAATTTCTCAAATCATGCTTATGTCATGAATGCTTTTATCAAAATTATAAATAGTTTAAAACGTTTAAACAAAGTAAAAACTAAGAAAAGCTTGTGTGATGTCTTTCAGTACACTGACATGTAAGAAGTAAATGGGCATGAATTCTCTCAACAAGATTTATAACTTTAAAAAAAACACTTTGATTCATTTTTTGATTCATTTAAATGAAATGGGAGCAAACATTAAACTCACATTAGCATTTAACTATTTTTGCAACATTAAAATATTATAGGAAGACAGGATTATGCAGCTTTTGACATCTATTTAAATCATGCTTTGGTTTAGATTTCTATATAGAAGGAAAATATTTCCACACATGGACAAATGTACCAGATTAATTTATCTTCATCTCCATCTGTGTGAGTGTGTATAAAAAAAATTTGTTGTTGTTAAAGAGTTTCATTTCTAGAGGTAAAGGTAAAACAAGCATTTCCCAGATTGCCACAGAGAGTTATTACAGTAGTTAACTTGCTTTTATTGACTTCCAGCTTTTCCTGCTGAGAAATTTCCTGGCTGATGTTCTTAAAACTGTAGTAAATATCTTCATCTTTGCTCATTCCTCTGAAGTTAAAATATGACTTTTCAATCTCCTTGAGGTTTATCAGTTTGTTACATTTCTCAAAAACACAGAGTATGTTTCATTAAACATGTTCAAAACTCGGAGCACATTTTTTGTTAATTCTCTCTGGCCTAAACCCATCTAGGATATTACATATACAACATATACATACACAGGTATATATTTTAAAAATCAGTAATTGTTCATTCATTTTTGTTTCTTTATGAAATATAAAAGGCTCTAGATACAAGAATTTAAAGCCATCATTGCCTTATTTTTGACACCTTATAGCAGATTGCTGGTTATGGCACTGAGAACTACAGTAAATACAGGTGAAGGAAATTGTAACAAAATTAACAGTGGGAGAATAAAAAGAAAGAGGCAGGCAAGTCAGCCATTCTTATTTTAGGTAGATAGCCTTCAGTGAAAAGAAATTTTGCAAAATTCTCACTAGCAAATATTTGAAAATCAAATTCATTTTCTATTTGTTTTATTTTATTGGCAAACCAACACAAAACAAATTAGGAGAACAGAGCACTACTTAGGCTATAGTACTGTCTCTTCCCAGTAGATACTTTGAATTTTGGAATAGATTGTATAAGATATATGATTACAGAAAATAGATTTTAACAGAATGTCACCTATCACTAAAAAATCACTATAGTCCCCTCTTTTAATTTTGGTAGTAGCAATGCTAAAATTAATAGGAGAGGCTTATGCTTTTGTGAAGATAGAGTTGATGTAATTTTCCCTATTTTGAAGGAATAAGTACAACAAAACAAAACTAAAAATGTTCTAACAAGGAGTCAGGGCTCTGGGCTGACTGAGGGCTCTGACTCAGGGCTCTGAGATAGGGCTCTGGAGACCCAAGGAATGACTTAGTGGTGAGTTCCCTGGTTATCTTTCTGCTTCATATTTATCTTAGACTAGCAGCTGAAGAATCCAGCAATCTGAAAATAGAAATGGAGGCAGACAAAAATATGCTTCCTCAAAGCCTACCCTGTTCATGAACCAGGGAAGGTGAAACTTACCATAAAAGAAAACACTTATAAAATAACACTCCTCCAATAGTGATAAATTGCATAATTTTGGAATGAATTTTAAAATCCTACTTACAGTTGTTAACTACCTAATTACAAGTAATATTTCCCTATACAACCACATAATTATTTTAGCTAGATTGACTATTTTAACTAGTAACAAGATATTAATTTTTCAAAAGCAGTTATAAATTATAGTAAATAATTTCTTGAGTCCATTTTAATGTTTCTGTTTGGCTGACAGATTTCTCTGCTGCTGACAGTTCATTTCTCTAGGATCAACACCTTGTAGAAAAAAAAAAAAAAACATTATTCTTTTTGCACTACAGGTGCATAAGTAAGATGTCAAATGCAGCAAACACCTCTCTACCCTTAATGTGCTTTTAAAATTTTGAATGTTAAGTCAAATAAATATTCCTTTTTACTGCCAACAGTATCTCTCAATTTTACACTTAGTTTATGAACTCTATATAAATATTATGGAAGCAGATTATTTGGAAAGTATTTCAGTTGGTCCATAGTCCTTTTGGGTAACTGATTTGGCAATATATACTATACATGATATATAAAGATGATATATCAAAAATTCAAGCCTAAATTTATTTTTGTTCATTCATTTTTAACATTTATGGAATTTATGTGAAGCTCAGTAATTGAGGAGAATTAACCAAAACTGCTAAACACCACCAAATGATTGTTGGATGACTTTTCTGTTTATCAGTCTGCTCTTGTTATGAATTTTAAAAGTTTTCCAAAATATTTAAGGTAGAAAGAAAGCCTCATCCCAGCACTAATATCCAATAGTTAACATTCTGTCATACTTGGTTTATCCTTCGCTTTTCTTCCTCCTTTCTTCCTTCCCTTTTGTTTTGATTACAGATGGCTACATAATCTTCCTAACTTCTTAGCAAGCATTTTCCAATCTAATTTTGCAACTGCTCCCATCAAGAGGTGGAACATGTTTCTTTATACCTTGAATCTGAGCTGGGCCACTGCTTTGCTTTGCATCATAATACATTTAGGAAACATAACTGAAGAAAGTCTTTAAGAGAGTTTGCATAATTGTTATCTGTTTTCTTTTGCTATGTTTGGAACCCTGAGAAAGCTTGTGAACAAAACTGAGCTAGAATCATGGAAGTAAAAATCTAAGTGCAGGAAAGTCAGGGGCAAAAATAAAAAAAATCTGTCAACTTCCAGAACAATTAAAACCATTCTATATTCCAGCAAATAGCTAAAATAAAAACATATAAGAGAGTTAGCCCCATCAGGAACAGCAGAGTTTATCTATAAAATTGTGAACAAAATCAACAAGCTGCTGTTTTAAGCTATCAAACTATTATCCTTCTTTCTTTTCTTCCTTATGTCTTCTCTTCTGTATATCTTCCTCAAATTGTTCTTTCTTTTCTTAGTCACTTCCTTTCTTTTTATATTGTAAAATATTATTTTAAAAGCTCCTAAAACCCTGTTATCTTTCTCAAAAGTGCTTCTGTACATAGCTTAATAAATAAGGGCATTTTGAATTGTTAAGGCATTTTGTTAATACTATTTAGTGAGATCAGAATAACATTATCTCACTAAACAGTATTAACAAAAATGCCTTAATAATTAATATTTAATTGTTAGTATTTATTATTAAAGTTAACAGTTAATATTTAAAGTTCTTCAGTTGTCTCAAAAGAAATTACATTGCTTTTATTTTATGAATAAATTATAGAGTGTTTTAAACTATATGTAGTGAAAGTTGCTCAGTCATGTCCTACTTTTTGTGACCCCATGGATTATACAGTCCTTGGAATTCTTTAGACCAGAATAATGGAGTAGCCTTTCCCTTCTCCAGGGGATCTTCCCAAACCAGGAACTGAACCTAGGTCTCCCACATTGCAGGTGGATTCTTTACCAACTGAACTATCAGGGAATCTCAAAACTATATATATATATATATACTCACATATATATATATATATATATATGTGAGTAATAGTGCTGTGCTCAGTTGTGTCTGACTCTTTGTGACCCCATGGACTGTAGTCCACCAGGATCCTCTGTCCTTGGCATTTCCCATCAAGAATACTGAAGTGGGTTGCCATTTCCTTCTCCAGGGGATCATCCTGACTAGGGATTAAATTCATGTTCCCTCAGTCTCTTACACTGCAGATTCTTAACTGCTGAGCCATTTTAATTTATGTATGTATATATGCACATACATATTAGCCTTTGTAGCTAGCTCAGAACGCCAATACTTCTTCCCATACTGTTCACTTCTGAAAGTTTTGTTCATTTCCTACCTGCCAGTAGTTGTTCTATTATTCCTTTTAGAGTCTGTTGATATTCATGTGCAGTTAAGAATTCAGGCAACCTGAAGGAAACTCCTAAGAAGATTACTGGGGCTATTTTTCTGCCATTCTGTCATCTCTCAGTCCTGCCCAGAAACTCTAGCTTCCTTAGCAAGTCAGTTTGTCTCCATATGGGCTCCATTTACTTGCATATCAATTTTGAAACTTCTTGGAAAGATGAACCATGGAATCTGTCTGTGCTCACAAATGATACTATAGACTCTCTTCAGATATTTTTGTTCTGTGTTTTACTACTAAATATCTAGGTCAAAACCATACATTGTTTACTGTGTTTATAAGGAAACAATATTTCCTCACTTGTAATTGCCGTGCCAGCCAGGGAGTTTCATTTATGCCAGATTAAGCTATTTGTGTTGGAGAAGGAAATGGCACCCCACTCCAGCACTCTTGCCTGGAGAATCCCAGGGACGGGGGCGCCTGGTGGGCTGCCATCTACAGGGTCGCACAGTCGGACACAACTGAAGCAACTTAGCAGCAGCATATATATATATATATATATATATATATATATATATATATATACAGACACAGAATTTTCATTTATAAAAAAGATTTGTTTTAATTGTGTTAGATAAATCGTGGCCTCATTAGTTGACAATGGATTAGTTTAGAGTCAGGGTGAATTATAATATTAAAAGTACGCATATAAAATTATTTTTGCTATTGTATGAGAGCCAGAATCAATATAATCCACTGTAGAAAATTAATGCAAATGAATGTATTATTATTCTGGGATCTTAGCCATGGACATGCAGATTAGTGTGGGCTGGAAAATTTTATAAATAAAACCATAGACTAATAATTTTCATACTCTGATGTAGGGTAGTTTGGTCTAGTTCATCTTTCAGTTTTAAATTTATCATTAATATTTTCTAAATTAAATTGATATACTTGGAGAAAATTATTTTTGAAACAGTTTATAAAAGATCCACAGCTTAATTCAAAACATTAAGCAGTTTTAAATATATTTCAAACTTTTCCATTTCATTTTAAAAAAGTAATCCACTTACATAGAGTGAATTCTCTATTATTTATAGAATTAAGATTTGAGAGAAAGAGTAGAATCCTGAAAGGTTGTGATTGATAGGCCAAATTTTGGGTGTTTAATGCTATATAAAATTGTACCTGGATTTTTATTTTTAAATATAGTTTTACAGTTAAAATTAATATTATTTTGAAATCCTATGTGCAATTAGCTAATGCCAATGTTAAATATCCTTATGTGATGTTGGAAAATCAGAGTAGAAAGAATGGACTGATTTCCTTAACATTATTGGTCAAATGTAAAATAAGCAAATAATTCACAATTTCCACTTAATGTATTAGTATGAAAAACACAACACATGCTTGCCTACTATATCTTCTAGCACAGGTTGAATTGTGTGCCCCCTAAATTCATCTGTTGAAGTCTTAATCTCCAATACATCAGAATATGACTCTATTCAAAGATAGGGCCTTTCAAAAAGTAATTACTTTAACTATAAGGGTGTTAGGGCCCAAATCTAATCTGACTAGTGTTTTTATAAGAAAAAAAGATTAGGACGTGGAGGGTGAAATACAAGGGACACCTGCACACAGAGGGATGACCTGTGAAAAGATAGCAAGATGGCAGTCATCTGTAAGTCAAAAAGACAGGCCTCAGAGGAAACCAGTGCTGCCAGTACCTGGAATGTGAAATCACGTGGGCCTTAGGAAGCATCACCACAGACGTTAATGGAGGTGAATTGGAGTTGAGCTATTTCAAACCCTAAATGATGATACTGTTAGCTGCTGCGCTCAATATGCCAGCAAATCTGGAAAACTCAGCAGTTTTCAGGGCTGAAAAGGTCAGTTTTCATTCCAATCCCAAAGAAAGGCAATGACAAAGAATGTTCAAACTATCACACAATTGCAGTCCTCACACACGCTAGCAAAATAATGCTCAAAATTCTCCAAGCCAGGCTTCAACAGTATTGAACTGTGAAATTTCAGACGTTCAAGCTGGATTTAGAAAAGGCAGAGGAACCAAAGATCAAATTGCCAATGTCAATTGGATCATAGAAAAACCAAGAGAGTTACAGAAAAATATCTGCTTTTTGATTACGCCAAAGCCTTTGACTGTGTAGATAACAACAAACTGGAAAACTCTTCAATAGATGGGAATACCAGATGACCTTACCTGCCTCCAGAGAAATCTGTATGCAGGTCAAGAAGCAACAGTTAGAACTGGACATGGAAACACAGAATGTTTCCAAATGTTATTCAAGGCTGTATATTGTCACCCTGCTTATTTAACTTATACCCAGAGCACATCATGCGAAATGCTGGGCTGGATGAAGCACAAGCTGGAATCAAGATTGCCGGGACAAATATCAATAACCTCAGATATGCAGATGACACCACCCTTATGGCAGAAAGCAAAGAAGAACTAAAAAGCTTTTGATGAAAGTGAAAGAGGAGAGTGAAAAAGTTGGCTTAAAACTCAACATTCAGAAAACTAAGATCGTGGCATCTGGTCCCATTACTTCATGGCAAATAGATAGGGAAACAGTGGAAACAGTGACAGACTTTTATTTGGGGGGGGGGGCTCTAAAATCACTGCAGATGCTGAATACAGCCAAGAAATAAAGACTCTTGCTCCTTGGAAGGAAAGTTATGACCAACCTAGACAGCATATTAAAAAGCAGAGACATTACTTTGCCAACAAAGCTCCGTCTAGTCAAAGCTTTGGTTTTTCCTGTAGTCATATATGGATGTGAGAATTGGACTATAAAGAAAGCTGAGTGATGAAGAATTGATGCTTTTGAACTGTGGTGTTGGAGAAGGCTCTGAGAGTTGCTTAGACTGCAAGGAGATCAAACCAGTCCATCCTAAAGGAAATCAGTCCTGAATATCCATTGGAAGGACTGATGCTGAAGCTGAATCTTCAATACTTTGGCCACCTGATGTGAAGAACTGACTCATTTGAAAAGACCCTGTTGCTGGGGAAGATTGAAGGCAGGAGGAGAAAGGGATGACAGAGGATGGTTGGGTGGCATTACTGACTCAATGGACATGAGTTTGGGCAAACTCTGGGAGTTGGTGATGGACAGGGAAGCCTGGTATGCTGCAGTCCATGACGTCGCAAAGAGTTGGACATGACTGAGTGACTGAACTGAACTGAATCAAACTAATAGATCTCCTTATATAATTACTGTGTTAGGTTGTCTAGTTAGAAGCATTTGTAATTCTCAAAATAATGGAAAGGTCAAAATAGCTGTAAATTAGGATGTATTAAAGATAGAGATGGACTTCCTTGGTGGTTCAGATGGTAAAGATCTGCCTATAATTCAGGAGACCTGGGTTTGATCCCTGGTTTGGGAAAATCCCCTGATGAAGGATATGGCTACCCATTCCAATATTCTTCCCTGAGAATTCCTTGGACAGAGGAGACTAGCAGGCTACAGTCTATTGGGTTACAAACAGTCAGGCACATCTAAGTGAGTAACAAATGCACACACGCACACACACATGCACAGACAAATATGGAGATATGAAGACGTTGAAAGAGGTAATACATTTGGAAATACTGAAATAATTTCTTAAAAGTGCTCTGTTATATAGAATGCAATTCATCTCTAGGTTTATACATTTAATTTAATCATTTTTGCCATTTAGTATCATAAGTCTGCAATGTGAGAACAACATTTGTTTCAACCATTCAGTTATTCTAATACAGCTTTAGAAAAACTGTGAAGGGTTTTATTAGATGGATCAATAATAGTTGAATAAAAGCATCTATTAGGAAATTTAATATTGATATTTGGAAAAAGAGGAAAAATCTTAAAAACTTAAACTGTACATTGTAAATTGCTTTTTAATTTTGAATAATAAAATAAAAATTATTTCTTCTGTGAGTTTTGGCCACTTTTAAAACAGGCTGTTTATGACACTATTAAATTTAAAATAAATTATAGATACATTTCCTTTGTCAGATATATGATATGTCAGATATATGGTATAGTCCGGGTCTATATCTTATCTTTTTATTATTTTAACAATGTCTTTCACGTCAGTTCAGTTCAGTTCAGTTGCTCAGTCATGTCCAACTTTTTGTGATCCCCATGGACTGCAGCATGCCAGGCTTCCCTGTCCATCACCAACTCCTGTAGCTTGCTCAAACTCATGTCCATTGAGTTGGTGATGCCATCCAACCATCTCATACTCTGTCATCCCCTCCTCCTCCTGCCTTCAATCTTTTCCAGCATTATGGTCTTTTCCAAGGAGTCAGTTCTTAACATCAGATGGCCAAAGTTATTGGAGTTTCAGCTTCAGCATCAGTCCTTCCAATGGATATTTAGGACTGATTTCCTTTAGGATGGACTGGTTGGATCTCCTTGCAGTCCAAGGGACTCTCAAGAGCCTTCTCCAACACCACAGTTCAAAAGCATCAATTTTTCGACTTTCACATATTAAGCATTAATATCAATTCTGTATCAATTTCAAAAGCATCAATTCTATGTCTTTCACATATGAAATGCAAAAATTTTTATGAAGTCCAATTTGTTATTATTAATTTTCTTTTATTTACTATCCTATTGGTATCACATCTAAGAACTTCTTGCTTAACTGCTGACATTATGAGTTAAAGAAGTCAGTTTCAAAAAGTTGTCTACTCTATAATTCCATTTATATGACATTCTTAAGATAGAACTTAAGAATGTAACAGAGAAAAGATTAGTGGTTGCCAGAGACTGGTAATGGTGTGAGTATGAAAGAGTCGCATGAGAGATTTTATGGGGTGATGGAATTGTTCTGTAGGCTGATTGTGATTGTTATACAAATTTGTACATGGTTAAGGCTCATGCATCTGCACGATTCTTCCCAAAATGCCACCTTTACTGTTTCTTAAATGAAAACACAAAAATAAATGAATAAAAATGAAAAAAAATGCAATATATTTTATGGTAATGCATATATGGTAATATATTTTACCCAATATATTTTATGGAATTCTTCAGGACAGAGTACTGGAGTGGGTAGTCTTTCCCTTCTCCAGGGGATCTTCCCAACTCTGGGATCGAACCCAGGTCTCCCACATTGCAGGCGGATTCTTTACCAGTTGAGCCACAACGAAAGTCCAAGAATACAGGAGGGGGTAGGATATCCCTTCTCTAGTGGATCTTCCTGACCCAGGAATCAAATGCAGTCTCCTGCATTGCAGGCAGAGTCTTTACCAACTGAGCTATCAGGGAAGCCCCTATTTTATGGTAGATATTCCTTAAAAATGTATGAACAATTAAGAAGAAGAAGGCACAGAGGTAATAAAATTAAATTGAGTAGGTTACAGACTCACACAAAGGCACTGATTAAGACAGTTTTCATTCTTAAAGATCAACTGGATCTCATTTATTTATTTATTATTATTTTTTTAACCCAAAACAATTTTATGTTTTTTAATTTTTTTTTTTAGTGTTCAATGTGGTTTTTTTTTTTCTAATTTTATTTTATTTTTAAACTTTACTTAATTGTATTAGTTTTGCCAAATATCAAAATGAATCTCATTTTTTATAAGTTCATTCATAAATTTATGAAATTTACATATATAATGTAAATACTAAACACTTTGTTATTGTCTCACGTGGTGCAGCTAATAGAAATATTCATAGAGGAGAGACAGGACTGATATCAGAGTCTTGATTATTTTTCTTTTTTTTTAAATATAAATTTATTTATTTTAATTGGAGGCTAATTACTTTACAATATTGTATTGGTTTTGCCATACATCAACATGAATCCACCACAGGTGTACATGTGCTCCCCATCCTGAACCCCACTCCCACCTCCCTCCGCGTACCATCCCTCTGGGTCATCCCAGTGCACCAGCCCCAAGCATCCTATGTCCTGCATTGAACATGGTCTGGTGATTCATTGCTTATATGATATTATACATGTTTCAATGCCATTCTCCCAAATCATCCCACCCTCTCCCTCTCCCTCTCCCCGTTCTATACATCTATGTCTATACATCTATGTCTCTTTTGTTGTCTTACATACAGGGTTATCGTTACCATCTTTCTAAATTCCATATATATGCGTTAGTATACTGTATTGGTGTTTTTCTTTCTGGCTAACTTCACTTTGTATAATAGGCTCCAGTTTCATCCACCTCATTATAACTGAATCAAATGTATTCTTTTTAATGGCTGAGTAATACTCCATTGTGTATATGTACCACAGCTTTCTTATCCATTCAGCTGCTGATAGACATCTAGGTTGCTTCCATGTCCTGGCTATTATAAACAGTGCTGCAATGAATATTGGGGTACACGTGTCTCTTTCAATTCTGGTTTCCTTGGTGTGTATGCCCAGCATTATCCTCAATGGTGAAAAATTGAAAGCATTTTCCCTAAAGTCAGGAACAAGACAAAGGTGCCCACTTTCACCACTACTATTCAACATAGTTTTGGAAGTTTTGGCCACAGCAATCAGAAGAAAAAGAAATAAAAGGAATCAAAATTGGAAAAGAAAAAGTAAAACTCTCACTGTTTGCAGATGACCTGATCCTCTACATAGAAAACCCTAAAGACTTCACCAGAAAATTACTAGAGCTAATCAATGAATATAGTAAAGTTGCAGGATATAAAATCAACACACAGAAATCCCTGCATTCCTATACACTAATAATGAGATAATAGAAAGAGAAATTAAGGAAACAATTCCATTTACCTTTGTAACAAAAAGAATAAAATACTTAGGAATACATCTACCTAAAGAAACTAAAGACCTGTATATATATAGAAAACTATAAAACACTGCTGATTATTTTTGGTGGGAATGCAAACTAGTACAGCCACTATGGAGAACAGTGTGGAGATTCCTTAAAAAACTGGAAATAGAACTGCCTTATGATCCAGCAATCCCACTGCTGGGCATACACACTGAGGAAACCAGAAGGGAAACAGACACGTGTACCCCAATGTTCATCGCAGCACTGTTTATAATAGCCAGGACATGGAAGCAACCTAGATGTCCATCAGCAGCTGAATGGATAAGAAAGCTGTGGTACATATACACAATGGAGTACTACTCAGCCATTAAAAAGAATACATTTGAATCAGTTCTAATGAGGTGAATGAAACTGGAGCCTATTATACAGAGTGAAGTAAGCCAGAAGGAAAAACACCAATACAGTATACTAATGCATATATATGGAATTTAGAAAGATGGTAACAATAACCCTGTGTACGAGACAGCAAAAGAGACACTGATGTATAGAACAGTCTTATGGACTCTGTGGGAGAGGGAGAGGGTGGGAAGATTTGGGAGAATGGCATTGAAACATGTATAATATCATATAAGCAATGAATCACCAGACCAGGTTCAATGCAGGATATAGGATGCTTGGGGCTGGTGCACTGGGATGACCCAGAGGGATGGTATGGGGAGGAGAATTCAGGATGGGGAAAACATGTATACCGGTGGCGGATTCATTTTGATATTTGGCAAAACTAATACAATTATGTAAAGTTTAAAAATAAAATAAAATTAAAAAAAAAGAAACAACAATAAGAACAAATGTGTAAGATTATGAGGAGAAAATAAAAGTAATCCTAAAAAAATGTGAACTGGGACATAGTTATCCCTTATGACAGTAATTAAGTGATCAGGACTTTCTCTTTACTTATTTTATAATTGGCTAGAATTCAAAGCTAAGTAAGACCTAAGCATCTGGTCCCATCACTTCATGGGAAATAGATGGGAAAACAGTGGAAACAGTGTCAGACTTTATTTTTCTGGGCTCCAAAATCACTGCAGATGGTGATTACAGCCATGAAATTAAAAGGTGCTTACTCCTTGGAAGGAAAGTTATGACCAACCTAGATAGCATATTCAAAAGCAGAGACATTACTTTGCCAACAAAGGTTCGTCTAGTCGAGGCTATGGTTTTTCCAGTGGTCATGTATGGATGTGAGAGTTGGACTGTGAAGAAAGCTGGGCACTGAAGAATTGATGCTTTTGAACTGTGTTGTTGGAGAAGACTCTTCAGAGTCCCTTGGACTGCAAGGAGATCCAACCAGTCCATTCTGAAGGAGATCAGCCCTGGGATTTCTTTGGAAGGACTGATGCTAAAGCTGAAACTCCACTGCTTTGGCCACCTCATGCGAAGAATTGACTCATTGGAAAAGACTCTGAAGCTGGGAGGGATTGGAGGCAGGAGGAGAAGGGGACGACAGAGAATGAGATGGCTGGATGGCATCACTGACTCAATGGGCGTGAGTCTGAGTGAACTCCGAGAGTTGGTGATGGACAGGGAGGCCTGGTGTGCTGCGATTCATGGGGTCACAAAGAGTCGGACATGACTGAGCGACTGAAATGAACTGAACTGAGCTGAAGACCTAAGAGGATCTTGCTTTATGATATGTCGCATATATTGTAGCTGGTTCCAGTGGATTCAGCAGCTCACAGATTCTTGGGCATTACAGTCAACAGTTGTTTGTTTAACTAGATATTTATTTATTCAATACAGATTGAATCAACCATAAACCTGGATTAGACCTACATTTATATTTCCTTACTACAATCTTTTTTTTTTTTACTTGTCTTTCAGTTTTAACAGATAATCAAGTCAGTGAATCTCTGCTGACAACTCATAAATGTTAATGAACATATTTGTTAAAGGTACACAAACACCTATCTTTCAATTTTTTTTTCCAACTCTTGCTAGGTTGTTGCTATAAATAGGGAAATATTTTTACTGAAGACTCAACTAAATTTTTAAGGCTAAAAAAGGCTACATTCTTAATTATAAGGAAAGAAAATAGATAAAAAATATTTCAAAATAAAATAATAAAAGGAACACAAAACTGTGTTGGAAGAATAATTAAAAGAAAAATGTGGAATAATGGGTTAGAATAATGACTTAAAATGTGAATTATTTTGAATTCATTAGTGGGTAAGCAATGATACAAAAATATGTTGCTAAATAACAAAGTTCAGTTCAGTTCAGTCACTCAGTCATGTCCAACTCTTTGCGACCCCATGAACTGCAACACCCCAGGCCTCCCTGTCCATCACCAACTACCAGAGTCCACACAAACCCTTGTCCATTGAGTTGGTGATGCCATCCAACTATCTCATCCTCTGTCATCCCCTTCTCTTCCTGCCCTCAATCTTTCCCAGCATCAGGGTCTTTTCCAATGAGTCAGCTCTTCACATCAGGTGGCCAAAATATTGGAGTTTCAGCTTCAGTATCAGTCCTTCTAATGAACACCCAGGACAGATCATCAAAGAGGGGCTTGAAATGAAAAATTGGTCCAAAATGGCTAAGTTATTAAAACTAGTCATACAATTCATTTCTCAATAATAAAAATGAAAAAAAAAAGGAAATAATGACAACTTTGCAAAAATTGTTGTTGACAAAACACAGGAAGAAGACTAGAATACTTGAATATGTGAACACACCCAAATCAGCAATTTGGACAGCCTGTTTCCAAGGATACAGAAAACATTAGCTTCATAATATTACATGTCTTTCTACCAATCAAAGAATCAACAACAATAAAGATGTAAAAATAGTGTCAGAACATTTATATATATATATATATATATATATATATATATAAAATATTAATAGATATGTCTTTGAACCATTTTTTCTCAATTATTTTAGTTTCTAATTTTTATGCAGTATATCTTTTAATATAATATTTTTTTCCAGAACCAAAAGTAAGAAATTTGCAACTTTTATATTTTCTAGTTTTGTCAAAACTGCTATACTTAAAAGGAAAAATACTTTTTATTTGAAAGGATTGGATGCTAAAGAGAAAATGACAAAAGTTCAAGGTTGAAGGATTGAGTTTTTGTTTTGTTTTGTTTTCTCCTCTACCAGAATAGCAAGGAACTACTTTCTAGAAGACAATACTTAGTCTGAAACCTAAAAATGAAACGAATCCAATAATATGAAGTATTGAAGTAAGATCATTTTAGAAGAAGAAAACAGTATACCTACATCCCAGGGGTGGAAAGCTTTTTTGTTTAAAAATAAAAAATAAAAATAAAAAGTCTTTTGGGCTGAATTTTAGTCCCTATGGGTGAGTAATAAAAAATGAGGTAGATAATTAGGGTTAGATCATGTATGGTCATAATAAGAAGTTTGAATAGAAAAATGTGAAGATAAATGTATAATTTAAGTATATATCATCCTTAAACAAAATAATTTCAGGTTATGTTTCCATTGAAAGCAACTTAATGACTGAAGAAATTATATTAACATGAGAGAATGTGTTTTATAAATTAGACAAAATGATGGAAATAGATCAAAAAAAATAAAGCCCAGTGGAAGGAATATATATAAATAAACTAAATCTCTAACAAGTAACATAAACCGATCTGCAATGAGAAATTAGATCAGTTTTCTACCATAATTTTTGCCACAAATTCTAATGTACAATCCTCATTTCATATACACCACAATTAATCAATGGTTTGTTTTTAAGATGGCATGTTTTTTAAATTTTGTTGTATTTTGAAGAACTATAAACAAGGAGCTGAATTTGAGCCATCAATGAGCACTAGTAGATTTTACTTCACTCTGAATCAAAAATGTAAATATTTCAGTAGTTCCTATTTGGAGATAATGTTTATTATTCCACTGTTTCCTTTAGTGTCAAGCAGGTTAGGTCAGATATGGTTTAACAAAAGCTGAATCTTTGCTCCAAGGATACTATTTACAGAAATGTTAACTCTGCAAATTTCACAGACACTCAACACATATTAGCCCATTCATGGTTGTAAAAAGCTATATATATATATATATATATATATATATTTTAATTGTGCAGACTATTTTCATATTTCATATAGGCAGACTATTTCAAATATACCTTTACTCCTCTTATTCTGTCTCATTCCTACAACAAACACTATTAACAGTGTTTGGACAATGGAAGACATAATGATAAAAACCTAAACAAGGAGCTAGCATTCTAAGTTCTTATACCAATACATCTCCCTCTAACATTTGAGCATGAAAAAGTCATTGAGCATCAGAAACTTAATGGGTGAAACAAAGATTATTGTGTCTTTCATTTTGCTTAACTTTCTCTATCTATATTAATTTAGGTGAAGCAGCTACATATTGCTGTTTTGAAGGGGTGTCCATATGTGGGAGCATCTCTATAGAGGCTGCTTATGCCTTTGGTTAGAAAGTTAGATTTGATGTGGATGCCAGTCACATATTTCCTCAGGGTTTATTGGCCGCTATCACCTAGGTAGGAGGTGAGGCTGGAGATGGAGGGACTGGGCTAGAGCTGAATGCATGGCTGGGCTTTCCCTTGACTCAGTGGCCATAATCACCCTATGTGGGGGGAGAGTTGGATCCCTAAGTTGTTGGGGCAGAAATCCTGAGGATCAGGTCTAGGCTGGCTCTGTTCTCTTTAAGTGTGTGCTTTCCTCTCTCCCAGCACTGATACCCTTGCCCCACAGGGGTGCAATGCTGAAGCAAGTGGTAGGAGTCTCTTAGCTTATGATGGAACATGGGCCATAGTGATTCACCTACAGACAGATATCCAAGTTGCCTCCTATGCATGCAGCAGCAATTGTTGCCTTTGCTTTGCTCAGATACAGCTTTGAGTCTGAGTAATGGTTTATCTCTTGCAGCTGATCATTTTGCCTGGACTCTGCCTCTCCAGTCCTGCTGTGGATCCACACTGCAGGGAAGTCAGAATTCACAGGCTGACTTCTCTGGTGTGTCTTGGGGCATTAAGTGTGCTGGACCAGCTCCCATCACAGTTCCAGGCTATGTCTGATGGGCTGAGGGAGCCCATCCCCAAAATGCCCTCCCTCCTGCCCCTACTTGTTGTTCTAGATGGGAGTCATCTCTGTGTCCTAGAACTGACTTGATCACAACCAGGTAATGCCTTTTCTATTTGAAAGCATGAGTTTTTAAAATACATTCATAGAATTTTAAGAAACTCTATTCAATATTTACATTTCTTAAATTAAACATTTGTTCAGGTTTTAAGAGAGAAACCAAGGACATGGGAAGAATCTGGAAAAGGAAAGTCTAAGGCAAAGAGAGACAGGAATGGCAGACCTGGGGGGTGGGGTGGGGCAGGAAATTTCAGTCTTATAAATCAGTATTAAAATGGGAGACATAGCTCTGTAAAAGAGAGGGAATCAATATAAAACTATGCTTCTGCTCCTTGAGGGCTTTTGATTTTTTTAATGGTTGACTGATGTGGAAACTCGGAGAAGGCAATGGCACCCCACTCCAGTAGTCTTGCCTGGAAAATCCCATGGATGGAGGAGCCTGGTAGGCTGCAGTTCATGGGGTAGCTAAGAGTCAGACATGACTGAACAACTTCACTTTCACTTTTCACTTTAATGCACTGGAGAAGGAAACAGCAACCCACTCCAGTGTTCTTGCCTGGAGAATCCCAGGGACGGGGGAGCCTGGTGGGCTGCCGTCTATGGGGTCGCACAGAGTTGGACACGACTGAAGCAACTTAGCAGCAGCAGCAGTAGATGTGGAAGCTAAAAGGCTAAAATGTATGGATAAAGGGCATAATTAGGGATTTTTCTATAGTTTTCTTCTTGTATTGATTTTAATTTCTGAATTCTCATTATGAGTGCACAGTGGGTCCAATTATACCGATGTTAAAGTCCCAAGATTATTTCACAGCAGCTGGCACTGAAACCTGAAGTGAAATGAAATGTATAAAAATTAAAGATAGGAGTGTCTGAGCTAGATGTGGAGAAACATCTGTTTGGTTATACAGAGTCCAAGCTTATAAACGCTTTAAATAAACCATGTAAGTAAGAACTTGGAGAAAACTAGAGGTTTCAGATTTACCATTGCTTAGTCCATCTAGAAGTTCTTGTTTATGCTATGATGTAGTCTGTGAAATCATGAACTGTCTTACAAGAATAAGAAAGATAAAGAAAAACTAAATTGCTCCAGAAATCAAAAATGTCTTTCATCAGTGAAGATAAGAAGCAGAATTTAAGACTGAAATCTAGTTTGATATGTATCACTACATTTAACTACTACATGGATATAATCATCTAGAGAAAATAGTTTCATTTTAAATAATTTTAGTGGGGAAATAAGAATATTTAATATTTTTACAAAAGTATGAATCAAGAAATACTGAAAGCAAAAATGAATACATGTTATATACAAATTATACTGCTACATACTGAATCAACAGTGCTTGATACCAAGACTGTCTTATGGTTTTTCAAAATTATTTATTTGTTTATTATTTATTTTTGGCTCTGCTGGGTCTTTGTTGATGAGCAGGCTTTTCTCTAGTTGGGGCAACCGGGGGCTACTTTCTAGTTGTGGTGGCCAGACTTATGGCGGTGGCTTCTCTTGTTGCAGAGCACGGGTTCTAGGGCATGTGGGCTCGGTAGTTGTGATTTCCCAGTCTCTAGGGCACAGCCTCAATAGTTGTGGTACATGGGCTTAGTTGTTCTGCAGCATGTGGGATCTTCCCAGACCAGGGATCAAACCCACATCTCCTGCATTGGCAGTCATGTTCTTTACCTCTAAGCCACCAGGGAAGTCCCCTCCTATGATTTTTCAAAGCAATGTTTCATTTAATCTCACACAGCCTTATGATCTTATCTCCATCACACAAATATATAAACTAAGCTGTAAAGCTATTTAGAAGTGTTGTACTTTTATAAAAATTATAATAGATTGAATACATTTTAATCAGTCAAATTTTGGGGGTATTTGGGAGAGTATTCTGCAGGATTTGGAAGGGATTCTAAATCTGTTTGTAGATACTAGAAAGTCAGCAAACAAACAGTAGCTGTTATTCTTTAAGAGCAGGTATTGTATTACTCTATATGTTTATTGTATATATGATATTCTTGACTTTACAATATATTTGTGTATATTGCATACACAATAATTCATAAAATGATAATACAGAAAAAATAGGAAACATTTTTGATAAAATAATACAACCTTATTTATTTCAGCTCTAAGGATTTTGGACTTTAATTAAGAAAGGTAGGTATTACTGGATAGGTCAAGTGTCTGCTGTCTAATGGAATAGTATTTCTACCACACTGCTTTCTTTCACCTATGATCTCCCTCTTTTGCCCCAGGTGTTAAAGGAGGAAACAATTTCTTCTCCACCTAAGCAGAGAGATCAGACTACCTTAAGAAATTCATATATTGAATAAGCGGATGATGAAGGATCACTCCCCCCTTTTGATCAGTGAATTTTAAACGGATTTGAAGGGTAAAGTATGAGCACATACTGTATGCTTTATGCCTAATATATATTATCACTCAATCTTCAATGCTAATTCTAAAGATAACTGTCTACATTTTATAACTAAGGAAACTGAGGCTCAGAGAAATAATATAATTGTCTAAAATAATCAACCCACTGAATTGTAGAGTCAATTTTTGCATGTAAGTCTCTCTGACTCCAAAATTATAGTATAATTATTGATACTATACTGTGATAACATTTAGCAAGGTGTTCATTGAAACAAAGTCTAAAAATGGAATTAATTGTAAAAAAATTTCTATTGTCCCTAGTGATAATCATTTGGCTTAATCTATTTTTCCAATACTTTTTTACAGTTGAAGATTTTTTTTTAACTTTACTAGAATTCCTTCACTAGAAAATATTTGAGAATAATAAGCTGGAAATTACTACTTGCAATGACATAAGATATTAATATTTATAGATTTTCTCCCCATAACTCACCACCAGTGCTGCTTAATGAACAATAGAGAAATTGGATGAATACATCCAAGATTCAAATGATATCCATTTTTCTGCAGTGGGATCTCTAAGGAACTCCAAGTCACTATAACTATATATCATTACTGCATATCATGCAAAGAAGTTCCAAATTAGCACAGCCAATGTATCACAAATGTGCCTTCAGGTCACCTTCTTCTGCCATGGTAGAAGTATGAATCAGGGTGATACTGCCACAGAAGGGAAATACTTGGAAAAAAATGTTTTTTCTCAAAATTAGTGTTCTTTGCCATGGTACATAGAGTCTTGCTAATAAAGCAGCTTCCAGGCTCTCACTCTCTCTATCTCCTTTATTTTTGTATTTTTTTTACTCCAACAATTCATATGACATATAAATATATTTTTCCATTCAATCAAATGCCAATGGAGTTCATAATTTATTCTCTTGAATGGAAGTGACAGCAATACAAGCGTGTTTCAGAGACCTGGACCTAGGGTTAGGCATTGGAAATCTCAAGTAATTATCTTTGATGTTTGAGACAATATAAATTGGGACCTCAGTGATTCAGAATGATTGAAAATTTAACCTGAATAAATATATATATATATATATATATATATATAAATATAAATAATCAGAATGAGTAACCACCCCTGATTTTTCTGAAAATGAAGGGATTTCCTGAGACATATGACCCCCAGTCTTAAAACTGGGACTGTCCTGGGCAAACCTGGATGGTTTGTTATATTGTTACTTGTTAGAAAGTATTAACACAATCTTTGATTTGGGGGGCCAAATAAGATGGGAAATATACTACATTTTATATATTTAGCATTTATAAATATTAATTGGTCTGTGTTGGTTTGCTGGTTCTGTAGGAGAAGAAGTATCTCCCTAGCTTCTGGGAGGCCACTTGGATTTCTAAATATAAATACTTGCTGTAATTAGCATTCACACATAGTTTCAAAGACTCCCAACTTCTGTGGGGCTCTGATTCTCCTGGGCAGTTTAGGGTCGTGACAGAAATATGGAGTTCAATAGATTTAACTTCTTACAGCATCCTTCCCCATTTCTTGTAAACTCTTTAGGAAACTTACTGAATCCACTTTTCATGTGATGTTAATAATAAACAATAATATTTGCTCTGCTGAACTTGTATGTTTGGTATGTTATTCATTTCTGCAGATATATTCAAGAATAGTTAATTCATGTGGTTTGTCACTAATACAGATTTAAATGTGATTTATATCTCTCTCAACCAAAATTACAATGAAACAATACAAAACCAGCAGAGTATAAAATGACAAACTAAACTAAACCAATGTCAACCAACCAACCAAAGAAACACAGCTTCCTGACATTGCCCATAAAATTTCTCATAACTGCCTTCTTGTACTCATTTCACAGTCTATATTCTTGAAAGAACTATCAATATTACTTTGCAAGTAAATCTTCTAAGCATAAAATGAAGCTTTTTTTTTTTTTTTTTACCTTTACTTGTTATAATCTTTCACTAAGTCTCGGGCTCCAAAATCACTGCAGATGGTGATTGCAGCAATGAAATTAAAAGACACTTACTCCTTGGAAGGAAAGTTATGGCCAACCTAGATAGCATATTCAAAAGCAGAGATATTACTTTGCCAACAAAGGTCCGTCTAGTCAAGGCTATGGTTTTTCCAGTGGTCATGTATGGATGTGAGAGTTGGACTGTGAAGAAAGCTGGGCACTGAAGAATTGATGCTTTTGAACTGTGTTGTTGGAGAAGACTCTTGAGAGTCCCTTGGACTGCAAGGAGATCCAACCAGTCCATTCTGAAGGAGATCAGCCCAGGGATTTCTTTGGAAGGAATGATGCTAAAGCTGAAACTCCACTAATTTGGCACCTCATGTGAAGAGTTGACTCATTGAAAAAGACTCTGATGCTGGGAAGGATTGAGGACAGGAGGAGAAGGGGACAACAGAGGATGAGATGGCTGGATGGCATCACTGACTCGATAGACATGAGTTTGAGTGAACTCCGGGAGTTGGTGATGGACAGGGAGGTCTGGTGTGCTGCAAATCATAGGGTCCCAAAGAGTTGGACATGACTGAGTGACTGAACTGAACTGAACTGAAGTCTCTATCAAAGCTCCAAGAATTTTCTTTCATTGTCAAATTTAGTGATCAGTTAAATTTGAATGAAAGAAGGAAACAGACACCATCAACTAAATTACTCTAAGGTGAGATAACTAATTTAATAAGAATTCCAAATGAAACAAAATTATTATTTAAGGTGAAGATGGTCAGTTATTAAAGAAAACCTCACAGGTCAACCTATAATCAAATGAAAAGAAGCACTCCTTCCAGGGCACTTAAATTTAGAAACAAACCTGAAAGAATTATGATGAACTGAAAAGTAGCCTGAAGACAAAATACAATATGTTGAAAAATTTAATGAGGTGTGTTTTCCTTATTTTTGAAAATCACAATATAAACAATCATTGAGTAAGGCAGGTTTGGAAATACAACTTGTTCAGATCAGATCAGTCACTCATGCGTGTCTGACTCTTTGCGACTCCATGAATCAAAACACGCCAGGCTACCCTGTCCATCACCAACTCTCGGAGTTCACTCAGACTCATGTCCATCGAGTCAGTGATCCCATCCAGCCATCTCATCCTCAGTCGTCCCCTTCTCCTCTTGCCCCCAATCCCTCCCAGCATCAGAGTCTTTTCCAATGCGTCAACTCTTCGCATGAGGTGGCCAAAGTACTGGAGTTTCAGCTTTAGCATCATTCCTTCCAAAGAAATCCATGGGCTGATATCCTTTAGAATGGACTCGTTGGATCTCCTTGCAGTCCAAGGGACTCTCAAGAGTCTTCTCCAACACCACAGTTCAAAAGCATCAATTCTTCGGCACTCAGCCTTCTTCACAGTCCAACTCTCACATCCATACATGATCACAGGAAAAACCATAGCCTTGACTAGATGAACCTTTGTTGGCGAAATAATGTCTCTGCTTTTTAATATGCTATCTAGGTTGGTCATAACTTTCCTTCAAAGGAGTAAGTGTCTTTTAATTTCATGGCTGCAGTCACCATCTGCAGTGATTTTGGAGCCCAGAAAAACAAAGTCTGCAACTGTTTCCACTGTTTCCCCATCCATTTCCCATGAAGTGATGGGACTGGATGCCATGATCTTCGTTTTCTGAATTTTGAACTTTAAGCCAACTTTTTCACTCTCCACTTTCACTTTCATCAAGAGGCTTTTTAGTTCCTCTTCACTTTCTGCCATAAGGGTGGTGTTATCTGTATATGTGAGGTTATTGATATTTCTCCCGGCAATCTTGATTCCAGCTTGTGTTTCTTCCAGTCCAGTGTTTCTCATGATGTACTCTGCATATAAGTTAAATAAGTAGGGTGACAATATACAGCCTTGATGTACTCCTTTTCCTATTTGGAACCAGTTTGTTGTTCCATGTCCAGTTCTACCTGTTGCTTCCTGACTTGCATACAAATTTCTCAAGAGGCAGATCAGGTGGTCTGATATTTTCATCTCTTTCAGAATTTTCCGCAGATTATTGTGATCCACACAGTCAAAGGCTTGGGCATAGTCAATAAAGCAGAAATAGATGTTTTTCTGGAACTCTCTTGCTTTTTCCATGATCCAGCGGATGTTGGCAACTTGATCTTTGGTTCCTCTGCCTTTTCTAAAACCAGCTTGAACATCAGGAAGTTCACGGTTCACATATTGCTGAAGCCTGGCCTGGAGAATTTTGACCATTACTTTACTAGCGTGTGAGATGAGTGCAATTATGCAGTAGTTTGAGCATTCTTTGGCATTGCCTTTCTTTGGGATTGGAATGAAAACTGACCTTTTCCAGTCCTGTGGCCACTGTTGAGTTTTCCAAATTTGCTGGCATATTGAGTCCAGCACTTTCACAGCATCATCTTTCAGGATTTGGAATAGCTCAACTGGAATTCTATCACCTCCACTAGCTTTGTTCATAGTGATGCTTTCTAAGGCCCACTTGACTTCACATTCCAGGATGTCTGGCTCTAGGTCAGTGATCACACCGTTGTGATTATCTGGGTCATGAAGATATTTTTTGGACAGTTCTTCTGTGTATTCTTGCCATCTCTTCTTAATATCTTCTGCTTCTGTTAGGTCCATACCATTTCTGTCCTTTATAGAGCCCATCTTTGCATGAAATGTTCCTTTGGTATCTCTGATTTTCTTGAAGAGATCTCTAGTCTTTCCCATTCTGTTGTTTTCCTCTATTTTTTGCATTGATCGCTGAAGAAGGCTTTCTTCTCTCTCCTTGCTATTCTTTGGAACTCTGCATTCAGATGTTTATATCTTTCCTTTCTCCTCTGCTTTTCACTTCTCTTCTTTTCACAGCTATTTGTAAGGCCTCCCCAGACAGCCATTTTGCTTTTTTCCATTTCTTTTCCATGGGGATGGTCTTGATCCCTGTCTCCTGTACAATGTCACGAACCTCATTCCATAGCTCATCAGGCACTCTATCTATCAGATCTAGGCCCTTAAATCAATTTCTCACTTCCTCTGTATAATCGTTAAGGGATTTGATTTAGGTCATACCTGAATGGTGTAGTGGTTTTCCCTACTTTCTTCAATTTAAGTCTGAATTTGGCAATAAGGAGTTGATGGTCTGAGTCACAGTCAGCTCCTGGTCTTGTTTTTGCTGACTGTATAGAGCTTCTCCATCTTTGGCTGCAAAGAATATAATCAATCTGATTTCGGTGTTGACCATCTGGTGATACACCTTGTTAGGAGTTCCCAAATCTTTCTGAAAGCATTTTCCTGAGTAACAACTTGGATAGCCCAAAGAAGAGAAATTTATAATAATCTCAGTTTGTTTTGTAGTGTCTTTTAAGTGATTGAAAATATTTTGAGCAAAAAAAAAAATTAAGGAATCAATTTCAAAATTAAAGTCCTTCAGTATTTTCCAAAGCAGTATCATATACATTCAGTTCAGTTCAGTTCAGTTCAGTCTCTCAGTCATGTCCGACTCTTTGTGACTCCATGAATCGCAGCACGCCAGGCCTCCCTGTCCATCACCAACTACCAGAATTCACTAAAACTCACATCCATCGAGTCGGTGATGCCATCCAGCCATCTCATCCTCTGTCATCCCCTTCTCCTCCTGCCCCCAATCCCTCCCAGCATCAGAGTCTTTTCCAGTGAGTCAACTCTTAGCATAAGGTGGCCAAAGTATTGGAGTTTCAGCTTTAGCATCATTCCTTCCAAAGAAATCCCTGGGCTGATCTCCTTCAGAATGGACTGGTTGGATCTCCTTGCAGTCCAAGGGACTCTCAAGGGTCTTCTCCAACACCACACTTCAAAAGCATCAATTCTTCAGTGCTCAGCTTTCTTCACAGTCCAAGTCTCTCATCCATACATGACCACTGGAAAAACCATAACCTTGACTAGACGGACCTATGTTAGAAAAGTAATGTCTCTGCTTTTCAATATGCTATCTAGGTTGGTCATAATTTTCCTTCCAAGAAGTAAGTGTCTTTTAATTTCATGGCTGCTGTCACCATCTGGAGTGATTCTGGATCCCCAAAAAATAAAGTCTGACACTGTTTCCACTGTTTTCCTATCTATTTCCTATGAAGTGATGGGACCAGAAGCCATGATCTTCATTTTCTGTATGTTGAGCTTTAAGCCAACCTTTTCACTCTCCTCTTTCACTTTCATCAGGAGGCTAATTAGTTCCTCTTCACTTTCTGCCATAAGAGTATACATAGCAGAATAGAAAGAGAACAAAAATTCAAACCAAGAAAATTCTAGTTTAGAAGGTAAAAGGCACACTATTTTACAAATATTGTTTGCTCATAAATATATTAAGTCACTCCATTTTGTGTAACTGTACCCCATGGACTGTAGCTCACCAGGCTCCTCTGTCTATGGAATTCTCTAGGCAACAATACTGGAGTGGGTAGCCATTCCCTTCTCCAGGGGTCTTCCCAACCCAATATTTAAACCCAGGTCTCCCGCACTGCATGCAGATTCTTTGTCATCTGAGGCACCAGGGGAAAAGACGCAGTGTCTTCAAATATTTTCTTTTTTCTAATAAAATGGGAGAAAATTTACTGCTTAAAATGAATAAAATAAAAAACAGTCACAGAGCACTGAAAGTATCCATATATATTAAACTGAAGAATAAAGTACTGCTTAATCATCAGCCTCTCTTTTGCAATATATGACAACATAGACTTTTCATTCTTTGAGGAAAGTCAGCCCTTTCCTATGATTATAGATAATGATATACCTACTGATGGGATGCTTGTGGAGTTATTTGAAGGCAGATGTGGTGTATTGCTTCTGCTTCTTACACACACACATACACGTGCTTACTGTCCTTTGTCATGAAAATGCTGAAGTGATCTTAGATACTTTAACAGATAGAATGATAGTCCCTTTAAAATGCTTATGAACTAGTCTCCAGAGACTGAAAAGATTATCTTACATGCCAAAAAATTTTCTAAATGTGATTTAGTAAAGCATCTTGAGGAAATTATCTTGAATCATCTGAGTGGACCCACTGTAATCACAATGGTCTTTGTAAGAGGAAAAGAGGATTATCAGAGTCAGAGAATGGAGTTCTGCCAAAGGAAGCAAATTTTGGAATGATGGACGATGATGATAGAGGAAAGGCCATGTAGCAAAGATTACAGTCAGCATCTTAAAGGGTTTCCAGATGACATAGTGGTAAAACTGCCTGCAATGCAAAAGACATGAGTTTGATCCCTGAGTTGGAAGATCCCCTAGAGAAGGAAATGGCAACCCACTCCAGTATTCTTGCCAGGAAAGTCCCATGGACAGAGGAGCCTGGTGGGCTACAGTCCATGGAGTCACAAAAGAGTCAGAGATAAGAGAGTAAATAAATAACAACAAAAGCTGAAAAAGACAAGAAAGCAAGACTCTCCACTAGAACCTCTAGAAAAAATGCAGCCCTGCCAACAGTTTGGTTTTAGCCCCATAATATTCATCTCGATTTCTTACCTCAGGAATTGCAAGATAATAAATTTGTGTTACTTTAAGTCACTAAACTTACGATAATTTGTTAGAACAGCAATAGAAAGCTAACACAAATATAAAATACATAGTATTGTTGAAAAGCAGAACAAAATAGATTTTTAAAATAGAACTGTATAGATCATTTTGAGGAAGATTTCTAGTTTCCATTGTTGATAATATTACTTCTAGGGAAAAAAGTTTAATTCTTTTGTTTTCCTATATCAGTTCTTATGTAAACTATGGAAAACATTTGAAGAATTCACTGATAATTTGTACCTACAATATATTTTATGAAACTAATATTTTAAATAGCAATAAATTATCATTAATATTTTATCTTCACAGATATCAATATTTTCTTATTTAAAAGTTCAGATTAAAAAATATTTGAAAGAATTTACACACAGAAAAATATAATATATAACTTTTATCCTTGTCATCATATGGCTAGTTAAATGTATGTTAAAAATAAAATGAACTATTTTAACAAAATGAGAAAAAAATAAAATTCTAGACTTTTTAGATAAAATTTGATTACTGATACTTTTTATTGTATCTGTTGCCCTGATATTTGATATTTATTTCTAAAATATTTATTGAAAATTGGTGATTACCCAGTTAGCTCTTAATTTACATTAAGGAAGTGGGCTCTGTTTTTTCACATGATGGTTCCTAAAAACCATCTAGAGTCTTCATTGGGATCCTATTAGAAGGGAAGAAAAAGCTTTAAAATAATGCTGAAGGAAGAAAATTTGGCATTAAATATGCATACCCTATTCATAAATAGTTCTCACTATGATCTATTGATTCCAGTAACATTGAATATCTAAAACTAGAAGTCCACACAGGTTTTCTAATACTTGGCTGTAAATATCCATTGAAATTTCCACAATAGATTATTTATCACAATATCACTACATTTCATTAAAAATTGGAACAGTTATAGTGGTTATAGTAGTAAGGATGTTCTAGAATGAATTATTAGGATAATTCTCTTTATTCACTGAAATTGATTTTTTTTACATATTTGTTAGAAGCAAAGCAGACTTAAAACTAAAGATCTCAATTTTACCTATTCCCTTTGAAAGGAATTTCTTCTGTTATTGACCCTACAATGTAATTTAATCAAGTTTTTTAGATCTATCTATTACTTGATCTTTTCCTCCTTTTTCTCAGATCAGCATCTCAGGTACATTGAATTTGACTTTTCTTTGCTAACTAAATTTAAACTTTCTGGATTTTGACCTTTCCAATAAATACTACATAAGTAAAATATATCCATCCTGACTAGACCATCACAAATTTTTCAAAGTCAGTTTTAATTTGGATTAAATATTTAATCCCAAATATTGAAATAACTTCTGAAATATTTCCTTCATATATCTCACAAATCTCAGAAAGCTATTTTAGACCAATTATACACTCTACCACCCTGAATGGGCTTCCCAGGTGGCGTTAGTGATAAAGAAACCTTCTGCTAATGAAGGAGACAAAAGAAACATGGGTTCAATCCCTGGGTCAGGAAGATCCCCTGAAGGAGGGCATGGCAATCCACTCCAGTATTCTTGCTTGGAGAATCCTATGGACAGAGGAGCCTTGGAGGCTACAGTTCATAGGGTTGCAAAGAGTCAGACACGACTGAAGCAATTTAGAACACATGCAGACACACATGATCCTGAATAATGTGAATGTAGATTTATTCTATCCTCTGATTTAATTTTAAGAAAAATAAAATAACTCACAAAGTACTTTGGATTTTGACACATAAAACTAATAATTGCTACTAGAAATAATATATAACACAAAGATAAAAGAGATTTCCTTTCTATAAAAATCATATGACCTATTAAATGAGTGACATTTGACTAAAATGTGATGTAGCATTTATACCAGCTGTTTGATAAAGTTGGTGAGCCTGAACACAAGTAATTCAAAAATAGAGAAGTGATAATACCCAATGACATCACAAGATCTTCCAAAAAGACAAGTAGAGGAAATATGTAAATTGATCAACCAGGAGTTCTTCCAAAGGGTACTATGTTTAGAATTCCTGGGGAAATATTTCAAAACATAGTGAAATGGTGTGTTCCCCACACACTGTGGAACAAAACATATTTTATTGGGATGGTTTACAGTAATATACACACCAAATTTTTTCAGATAAAATATAACACTTATAGACATCTGGGATCTCAAAAATATAAGGTTTGCAGCAGAATCTGTTGGAAAGGCAAAAAGTCTCCATACAAATTGACAGTCCATCACCCATGCAACCTTACCTTTTATCACTCTCCCCTTGCTCACTCAGGTGCTCACATGTGGTCCTCATACACATTCCTAAAATCCACCAGGGAAGACCCTGCTGAAGTGACTTTGCATTTGAGGTTCTCTCTACCTAGAAACTCTTGTCTTAGGGACAGTCACATGACTGTCTATCTCACCTCTTTCAAATCTTTGCACACATATCCCCTTAGAGAAACATTCTTTTAACATTTTGCTGAAATACTGATTCCTCACACCCATGTACTCTAACACTTTTTACTCTTTTAAATTTTTCTTCACTGAACCTTTCATCTTCTAACATACTATATAGTTTACTGATTAGTTTATTTTCTGTCCCCGGCCCTTGAGGCATATAGCAGACATTTTTGTACATTTTTCTTATTGCTGTAACACATGGTAGGTACTTGGTAGTTTCTTAAATGAAATGAAGATCTGCTAACTCAAATCCTATGTACATGATACTTAGATGTATGTTCTAGAAGCCAAGAGACACTTGACTTATTTCAGTTTTGTTGCTCTCGTGTTTGTTAAGGTGAAAAGAAATGGGTGTCAAGGGTCAAAGTCATGTGCATAGAACCCAGTTTCCCATGCTATCTGATGGAGTCTCCTTCAGTTCAGTTCAGTTCAGTCGCTCAGTCATGTCCAACTCTTTGCAACCCTATGAATCGCAGCACACCAGGCCTCCCTGTCCATCACCAACTCATGGAGTTCACTCAGATTCACGTCCATCAAGTCAGTGATGCCATCCAGCCATCTCATCCTCTGTCGTCCCCTTCTCCTTCTGCCCCCAATCCCTCCCAGCATCAGAGTCTTTTCAAATGAGTCAACTATTCGCATGAGGTGCCAAAGTAGTGGAGTTTCAGCTTTAGCATCATTCCCTCCAAAGAAATCCCAGGCCTGATCTCCTTCAGAATGAACTGGTTGGATCTCCTTACAGTCCAAGGGACTCTCAAGAGTCTTCTCCAACACCGCAGTTCAAAAGCATCAATTCTTTGGTGCTCAGCCTTCTTCACAGTCCAACTCTCACATCCATACATGACCATAGGAAAAACCATAGCCTTGACTAGACATAGGTTTGTTGGCAAAGTAATATCTCTGCTTTTTAATATGCTATCTAGGTTGGTCATAACTTTCCTTCCAAGGAGTAAGCATCTTTTAATTTCATGGCTGCAGTCACCATCTGCAGTGATTTTGGAGCCCAGAAAAATAAAGTCTGACACTGTTTCCACTGTTTCCCCATCTATTTCCCATGAAGTGATGGGACCGGATGCCATGATCTTTGTTTTCTGAATGTTGAGCTTTAAGCCAACTTTTTCACTCTCCACTTTCACTTTCATCAAGAGGCTTTAGTTCCTCTCCACTTTCTGCCATAAGGATGGTGTCATCTGCATATCTGAGGTTATTGATATTTCCCCTGGGCAATCTTGATTCCAGCTTGTGTTTCTTCCAGTCCATTCTCATGATGTACTCTGCAAAGAAGTTAAATAAGCAGGGTGACAATATATAGCCTTAACATACTCCTTTTCCTATTTGGAACCAGTCTGTTGTTCCATGTCCAGTTCTAACTGTTGCTTCCTGACCTGCATACAGATTTCTCAAGAGGCAGGTCAGGTGGTCTGGTATTCCCGTCTATTTCAGAATTTTCCACAGTTTATTGTGATCCACACAGTCAAAGGCTTTGGCATAGTCAATAAACCACACTTTTAAAATCTATTGGGATTCTTCCAATGAACTTTGCACCTATTCTTCCTGTCTCTTATACTTTCAACCATCAATTTCTGTTTCAGATATTTTGGTCTCATCTTATACCTCAAATTCTTCTCTATCCCCATGAAATGAATTGAACTCTTCAATAAGATTTCTATAGTGAACTTTAGGAATACAATTAAACCTTTTGCATTGTTCTAAATGCACAACTCTCTACTAAAAGTAGCAGAATGAGTTACAATTTCTTTGCAATGAGGAAAAATATAACACTGAAGGCGAGAAGTCTTTAGTTAGCTCTCATTTTTTATTATAGTAATATATAGACTGCCACAATTAGTTGCTATTGAAGTCTTAGTTTTAAAAGTTAACTTTTCTCATTTTCATTAAAAACGGAGCTGAAATTATTTTTCAGATAATCACCTAAAGTTTTAAAATATGTACACACTCTATCATACCTTACCTTTGTGTATGGAAGTATAAGCTTCAATGTGGGGTTAGAGACTGCAGTTTCTGAATGAACCTAAACTTGGTCTTATTCAGTTCAGTTCAGTTCAGTCTCTCAGTCGTGTCCGACTCTTTGCGACCGCAAGAATTGCAGCATGCCAGGCCTCCCTGTCCATCACCACCTGGGGTTCACTCACACTCACGTCCATCGAGTCAGCAATTTCATCAACTTAGCTGATTATCCATTAAATTATTTAATCTTCTTAAACTATATAGAATTAAGCAAAACACAACCAAAGATAAAAGGTGAAAATCTCAAATATATGGGTCACTACAAATATTAAAAGAGTAACAACTGCCAATATTCAAGGAATGTCATACAGAATAGCTTAATTTCAGAGGAATATCTACAATCTGCATGACGATGATGAAAAATACATGGCATTCCCACTTTAGTTGCAAATTTAATTACTTCTATAGAATGCAAAAAAAAAAAAAGAATAAAATAAAAGATTCAAACTCAGTTACATGCTTTGTTCATTAGTTTTATGCTGTACTAGATACCTTAACAATAAGAGAATATTTGAAATCATCATTGCAATGTCTTACATTCGTTTCAGGGTATTGATTATTCAAATAGGAGAGAAAAAGCTAAGGCTTGATCATTGTAGTAGTCTCTTGGTCAACTGATTATTCAGAAATCAAACCACTTAAGTATAGGTTATAGAAAAGAGAAAAATAAATGACTTTCCCTGCATGTATTATTTGTTCAAATTTTCCATGAATTTGTGTGTGTGTGTGTTTTTCCCCCCCAAAAGACAAAACATCTGTTTAGCGAATTTTTTTTTTTTTTTAAGCTCTATCAATAGCTGAATGTATCTAATCTGTGATTCTGACAGGTAAATAAACCTTATTTCAAGAGACAAAAACAAGTTAAATACTACAGTAAAGATATATTACTTCCATGCAGTTCAGTCTTATTATCAAAGTGTTTTGTAAAATAGAAAGTTAGAATGGGAAGTAGCATGGCCAAGTGGTCTAAGGTGCTGGATTAAGAAGGTTAGAAATTCTAACATGCTAGTCCCACTTTCCTTCAGTATGTTGTCAAGGATGGTTAACAATTTGAAACCTGTACTGCAAATTATGTGGTCTAGTAATAAGGGTCATGTAAGGTAGAATCTGGAATCATATTATAATAAAAAGGAAAGTCAGTCAGGCTAAATTTGTAGTTTTACTGGTAAAGGGAAAGTTACACATTACAGTTCAGTTAAGTTCAGTCTCTCAGTCGTGTCCGACTCTCTGCGAGCCCATGAACCGCAGCATGCCAGGCCTCCCTGTCCATCACCAACTCCTGGAGGCCAGCCAAACCCATATCCATTGAGTCGGTGATGCCATCCAACCATCTTATCCTCCGTCGTCCCCTTCTCCTCCTGCCCTCAATCTTTCCCAGCATCAGGGTCTTTTCAAATGAGTCAGCTCTTTGCATCAGGTGGCCAAAGTATTGCAGTTTCAGCTAGAACATCAGTCCTTTCAATGAATACCCAGGACTTATCTGCTTTAGTACGGACTGGTTGGAACTCTTTGCAGTCCAAGGGACTCCCAAGACTCTTCTCCAACATCACAGTTCAAAAGAATCAATTCTTTGGTGCTCAGCTCTCTTCGCAGTCCAACTCTCACATCCATACATGACCACAGGAAAAACCACAGCCTTGACTAGATGGACGTTTATTGGCAAAGTAATGTCTCTGCTTTTTAGTATGCTGTCCAGGTTGGTCATAACTTTCCTTCCAAGGAGTAAGCATCTTTTAATTTCATGGCTGCAGTTACCATCTGCAGTGATTTTGGAGACCAGAAAAATAAATTCAGCCACTGTTTCCATTGTTTCCCCAACTATTTGCCATGAAGTGAAGGGACTGGATGCCGTGATCTTAGTTTTCTGAATGTTGAGTTTTAAGCCAACTTTTTCACTCTCCACTTTCACTTTCATCAAGAGGCTTTTGAGTTCCTCTTCACTTTCTGCCATAAGGGTGGTGTCCTCTGCATATCTGAGGTTATTGATATTTTTCCTGGCAATCTTGATTCCAGCCTGTGTTTCTTCCAGTCCAGCGTTTTTCATGATGTACTCTGCATATAAGTTAAATAAACAGGGTGACAGTACACAGCCTTGGCATACTCCTTTTCCTATTTGGAAGCAGTCTGTTGTTCCATGTCCAGGTCTAACTGTTGCTTCCTGACCTGCATATAGGTTTCTCAAGAAGCTGATCAGGTGGTCTGGTATTCCCATCTCTCAGATTTTCCACAGTTTACTGTGATCCACACAGTCAAAGGCTTTGGCATAGTCAATAAAGCAGAAATAGATGTTTTTCTGGAACTCTCTTGCTTTTTCCATGATCCAGCGGATGTTGGTAATTTGATCTCTGGTTCCTCTGCCTTTTCTAAAACTAGCTTGAACATCTGGAAGTTTACGGTTCATGTATTGTTGATGTCTGGCATGGAGAAATTTAAGCATTACTTTACTATCAAGATCATTCCCATGGAAAAGAAATGAAAAAAGCAAAATGGCTGTCTGGGGAGGCCTTACAAATAGCTGTGAAACGAAGAGAAGCAAAAAGCAAAGGAGAAAAGGAAAGATATAAACATCTGAATGCAGAGTTCCAAAGAATAGCAAGAAGAGATAAGAAAGCCTTCTTTAGCGATCAATGCAAAGAATAGAGGAAAACAACAGAATGGGAAAGACTAGAGATCTCTTCAAGAAAATCAGAGATACCAAAGGAACATTTCATGCAAAGATGGGCTCTATAAAGGACAGAAATGGTATGGACCTAACAGAAGCAGAAGATATTAAGAAGAGATGGCAAGAATACACAGAAGAACTGTACAAAAAAGATCATCATGACCCAGATAATCACGATGGTGTGATCACTGACCTAGAGCCAGACATCCTGGAATGTGAAGTCAAGTGGGCCTTAGAAAGCATCACTGCGAACAAAGCTAGTGGAGGTGATGGAATTCCAGTTGAGCTATTCCAAATCCTGAAAGATGATGCTGTGAAAGTGCTGCACTCGATATGCCAGCAAATTTGGAAAACTCAGCAGTGGCCACAGGACTGGAAAAGGTCAGTTTTCATTCCAGTCCCAAAGAAAGGCAATGCCAAAGAATGCTCAAACTACCGCACAATTGCACTCATCTCACACGCTAGTAAAGTAATGCTCAAAATTCTCCAAGGCAGGCTTCAGCAAGATGTGAACCGTGAACTTCCTGATGTTCAAGCTGGTTTTAGAAAAGGCAGAGGAACCAGAGATCAAATTGCCAACATCTGCTGGATCATGGAAAAAGCAAGAGAGTTCCAGAAAAGCATCTATTTCTGGTTTATTGACTATGCCAAAGCCTTTGACTGTGTGGATCACAGTAAACTGTGGAAAATTCTGAAAGAGATAGGAATACCGGACCACCTGACCTGCCTCTTGAGAAATCTGTATGCAGGTCAGGAAGCAACAGTTAGAACTGGACATGGAACAACAGACTGGTTCCAAATAGGAAAAGGCGTTCATCAAGGCTGTATATTGTCACCCTGTTTATTTAACTTATATGCAGAGTACATCATGAAAAACGCTGGACTGGAAGAAACACAGGCTGGAATCAAGATTGCCAGGAGAAATATCAATAACCTCAGATATGCAGAGGACACCACCCATATGGCAGAAAGTGAAGAGGAACTAAAAAGCCTCTTGATGAAAGTAAAAGTGGAGAGTGAAAAAGTTGGCTTAAAGCTCAACATTCAGAAAACTAAGATCATGGCATCTGGTCCCATCACTTCATGGGAAATGGATGGCGAAACCGTGGAAACAGTATCTGACTTTATTTTTCTGGGCTCCAATATCACTACAGATGGTGACTGCAGCCATGAAATTAAAAGATGCTTACTCCTTGGAAGGAAAGTTATGACCAACCTAGATAGCATATTCAAAAGCAGAGACATTACTTTGCCAACCAAGGTCCGTCTAATCAAGGCTATGGTTTTTCCTGTGGTCACGTATAGATATGAGATTTGGACTGTGAAGGAGGCTGAGCACTGAAGAATTGATGCTTTTGAACTGTGGTGTTGGAGAAGACTCTTGAGAGCCCCTTGGACTGTAAGGAGATCCAACCAGTTCATTCTGAAGGAGATCAGGCCTGGGATTTCTTTGGAAGGAATGATGCTAAAGCTGAAACTCCAGTACTTGAATAGTTGACTCATTGGAAAAGACTCTGATGCTGGGAGGGATTGGGGGCAGGAGGAGAAGGGGACGACAGAGGATGAGGTGGCTGGATGGCATCACTGACTCGATGGACTTGAGTCTGAGTGAACTCTGGGAGTTGGTGATGGACAGGGAGGCCTGGCGTGCTGCGATTCATGGGGTCACAAAGAGTCGGACACTACTGAGCGACTGATCCGATCTGATCTGATTACTAGCATGTGAGATGAGTGCAACTGTATGGTATTTTTAGCATTTTTTGGTATTACCTTTCTTTGGGATTGGAATGAAAACTGACCTTTTCCAGTCCTGTGGCCACTGCTGAGTTTTTGAAATTTGCTGGCATATCGAGTGCAGCACTTTCACAGTATCATCTTTCAGGATTTGATATAGCTCTACTGGAATTCCATCACCTCCACTAGCATTGTTCATAGTGATGTTTTCTAAGGCCCACTTGAGTTCACATTCCAGGATGGCTGGCTGTAGGTGAGTGATCACACCATCATGATTTCATGGATCATGAAGAACTTTTTTGTATGGTTCTTCTGTGTATTCTTGCCACCTCTTCTTAATATCTTCTGCTTCTGTTAGGTCCCGAACTTTCTGTCCTTTATTGAGCCCATCTTTCCATGAAATCTTCCCTTGGTATCTCTAATTTTCTTGAAGAGATCTCTAGTTTTTCCCATTATATTGTCTTCCTCTATTACTTTGCACTGATCTCTGAAGAAGGCTTTCTTATCTCTCCTTGCCGTTCTTTGGAACTCTACATTCAGATGCTTATATCTTTCCTTTTCTTCTTTTCTTTCCACTTCTCTTCTTTTCACAGCTATGTGTAAGGCCTCCTCATACAGCCATTTTGCTTTTTTGCATTTCTTTTTCTTAGGGATGGTCTCGATTCCTGTCTCTTTTAAAATGTCATGAATCTCCATCCATAGTTCATCAGGCACTCTATCTATCAGTCTAGTCCTTTAAATATATTTCTCATTTCCACTGTGTAATCATAAGGGGTTTGATTTAAGTCATACCTGAATGGTCTAGTGTTTTTCTCCCCTTTCTTCAATTTCAGTCTGAACTTGGCAATAAGAAGTTCATGTTGTGAGCCACAGTCAGCTCCCAGTCTTGTTTTTGCTGACCATGTAGAGTTTCTCCATCTTGGCTGCAAAGAACATCGTCAATCTGATTTCGGTATTGACCATCTGGTGATGTCCATGTGTAGAGTCTTCTCTTGTGTTATTGGAAGAGGGTGTTTTCTATGACCAGTGTGTTCTCTTGGCAGAACTCTATTAGTCTTTGACCTGCTTCATTCTGTACTCAAAGGCCAAATTTGCCTGTTACTCCAGGTGTTTATTGACTTCCCACTTTTGCATTCCAGCCCCCTATAATGAATCGGACATCTTTTTGGGGGTGTTAGTTCTAGAAGGTCATGTAGGTCTTCATAGGACTGTTCAACTTCAGCTTCTTCCACATTACTGCTCGGGACATAGACTTGGATTACAGTAATAATGAATGGTTTGCCTTAGAAATGAACAGAGATCATTTTATCGTTTTTGAGATTGCATCTAAGTACTGCATTTCAGACTCTTTTGTTGACTGTGATGGGTACTCCATTTCTTCTAAGGGATTCTTGCCCACAGTAGTAGATATAATGGTCATCTGAGTTAAATTCACCCATTGCAGTCCATCTTAGTTTGCTGATTCCTAGAATGTCAATGTTCACTCTTGTCATCTCCTGTTTGACCACTTCCAATTTGCCTTGATTCATGGACCTAACATTCCAGGTTCCTATGCAATGTTGTTCTTTATAACATATTTATATTTAATAAAAAGGTTATCATTAAAAGAAACTTCAAAAGTCATTTTTAATATTTATAGGAATTTATTTGAAACTATGTATAAATATTCACAAGCACTTGCCTAAGTTTACATCACAAGGAATTAGTGCCTACTTGGCACATGGCATAAAAGCAGACCTATAGCCAAACAGGGCAGAATGGATAGCTCAGAAATAAATCTGAGCTTCCACAGTTAACTATCTTTTATAAGAGTGCGAAGAACACACAATGGGGAAAAGACAGTCTCTTTAATAAATGGTGTTAGCAAACTGGGCATCCACATGCAGAATAATTAAATTGGGCTTCTGTCTCATATCATACACAGAAATAAACTCAATACATGTTAAAGACTTGATTCTAATTCCTGAAGACATATAACTGCCAGAAGAAACTATAGGGAAAACGTTCTTGACATTGGTCTGAGCAATGATTTTTGGGGCATGACACTAAAACCACAGGGGGCAAAAGCAAAAATAGACAGGTTAATCTATGTCAAAGTAAAAAAGGGTTCTGCACAGCAAAAGAAATCATGAACAGAGTAAAAAGGTATAATGCGAGAAATCTACAGAATGGGAGAAAGTACTTGCAAACTATCTCTGATAAAAGGTCAATATCTAAAATATATAAAGAGCTGGTACAATTAAATAGCAAACAAAAACAAATAAACAACTTAAAAATAGGACTTCCTTGGTGGTTAAGATGGTAAAGTGTCTGCCTACAGTGTGGGAGACCTGGGTTCGATCCCTGGGTCAGGAAGATCCTCTGGAGAAGGAGAAAACAAGGAAAAGATATGCATAGGCATTTCTCCAAAGAAGATATATACAAAAGGTCAGCACGTATATGAAAACATGTTTAACTTCACTAATTATCAGGGAATTGCAAATCCAAACCACATGAGATATTACCTCATACATGTTAGAACCAAAAAGAAAAAAGATAATAAATCTTGGTAAAAAATGTGGAGAAAAGTAAACCCTTGTACATAGTTGCTAGGATTATAACTTGCCACAGCCATTATGGAAAACAGTATGGAATATTCTCAAAAGTTTAGGAATGTAACATTGGTACAGTAATTCCTCTTCTGGGCTTATATTTGAAGTAACCTTACTCAGCACCTTGAAGGTATATCTTCACCTCCATGTTCATTGCAACATCATTCACAATAATCAAGATATGGAAACAGCCTAAATATACATCAAATGAACCTAGAGGACAATATGCTAAATGAAATAGACCAGATGCAGAAAGACAACATTACGTGATTTCACTGATTTCACTTATCTGTGGAATCTAAAATAGTCAAAATCATAGATGCTGAGAGTAGAAAGATAGTTGTCAGGTGCTGGGGGAAGAAGGAAATGGGGAGATCTTGGTTCAAGAAGTACAAAATCTCAGTAAAGCAAGATCAAATTCTTGATAACTAGAACTAGAAATTTGCTGAGAGGGTGGATCTTAAGTGTTTTCTCCATATCTCCAAAACTAAAGAACTTCCCAGGTGGCTCAGTGGTAAACAATCCGCCTGTCAAGCAGGAGATGTGGATTGGATCTTTGAGGTGGAAAGATACCCTGGAGAAGGAAATGACAACACACTCCAGTATTCTTGCCTGGAAAATCCCATGGACAGAGGAGTCTGGTGGGCTACAGTCCATGGCGAGGCAAAGAGTAGGACAGTAGGATAGTGGTTAGCAATTAACCAATACCATCCCCACCCAAAAGAAGAAAAAAGAAAATAAAATAAAAGATGATGGACATGCTAATTGTAGTGATTATGCTACTATATATATATGTATATATATACACACACACACATACACACACACACACACACACACACATATATATACTAGACATCAACTTATGCAACTTAAATATATATATATATATATAATTTTATTTGTCAGTTACAGTATAGTCCTTGTTGTTTAGTCATTAAGTCATATCTGACTCTTTTGTGACCCCATGGACTGTAACCCACGAGACTCCTCTATCCATGGGATTTCCCAGGCAAGAATACAGGAGTGGATTGCCAATTCCCTCTCCAGAGGCTCTTCCAGACCCAGGGATCAAACACACATCTCCTACATTGGCAGGCAGATTCTTTACCACTGTGCCACCTGGGAAAACATAGTATGGTTGTTGTTAAGTTGCTAGTAGATAGACCTAGTTTATATTATGGTCTATTTTTGAACTACTTGTGAGCTAAGTTTTTTATCTTTTTTTTAAAAGGAATAATGTGTCCATAATCAGACCCATTTATATGTGGCCAAGTGATTTGAAACAACATGCAATAATAATTCCCAAGTTATATTGAAATATATGTTTTATGAAACAATTGATTATTCATGCATTGAAAGGTAAAACAGTCAATACTTCTCAATGTAGGCAAAATTTGATTCAAAATTTATCAGAAAGCCATATGTAAATTTCTAGAAGAAAATGTAAGAGGATATCTTTCTGACTTTGTTTTTGGAAAACTTTCTCAGATCTGACACCAAAGGAATGATTCATGTCAGAAAGTAAATTGGAATTTATCAAAATCAAGAACTTCTTGCTCTTCAAAACACAATCTTAAAGAAGTGAAAAGAAAAGCTTTTCTTTTCAAAAAGAAGGTTGAGAGAAAATATTTGCAAATAATGTATATGATAAATAACTTGATTCAATAATATATTAAAAATCCTCAGAATTCAATAATAAGAAAACAAATAAACCAATAAAGATGGGCAACCAATTTGATGAATTTATTACCAAATAGGGGAATGAAACAATCTTTAATTAATCATTAGGGAAACCCAAGTTAAACCACAACTAGATACCACTACATGTCTTTTAAAAAGTCATGAAAACAACAATAACAACAAAAAAGAAGTCAGAATACCAATTGCTGTCAAAAGTAAACAAGAGAACATGTTAAAGGACTTATTCCCAGCCCCAACCTGAGGTTCTGATTCCAAAGGCATAGCTGGTGATTCAGAATTTGAATTTTTATCAAGCACTCATAAGATAATGGTGCTCCCTCCATAAGGAAAAGAGTTAGAATAGCATAGAAACACAGTGCTTTTTGACCTAAACTTGAGGAGTTTTACTGCCTGTGATCATAATATGAAAATATTATAAAGTAGAAAATTTTGCTCAGTAACTGAAATACCGCCTCCATAACTATCCTGATAACTATATTAAAGAAATAGTTATGTATTTCCTCTGTTATTATCACTTATCTTAGTAATATACATGCTTTTGCACATTTTCATAGTATTTTTATATCTTTAGTTGCAAATAAATATATTTTATGTGTAGTCTAAGCAAAATTTTGTACTAAGGAAATTTAAATTGTTTTCTGAATCAAAGGAACAGTTTCAAGGATCTAGATCAGCTTGGATGAGTTGGGTCTAGATTTTGACAAATCTCTCACATTGTTTCTCTCTGGCTTTTAGAGACATTTCTACATAATTTTCCATTTTAGTGCATGTTGTGATAATCTACTGGCATTTTCCTCTTTTAAAATAAAGACATTTTTACACCAGCTGTCAGGAGTTCCATTGACCAATAGCCTTCTGTCATTATAAAGAACTGCCTCAGCTAGAGAGAGTCACCACCAAAAGCACTTCTACAGGAAGTGCCTTATATACATTTAATAACTGTTTGAAAAGGTTTAAACAGCCCTGACCTATTTATCCCACCTTTGAACAACTCTGCAAGATTATTCCATGTTCACATGTTCCTGTAGGTTTGACTGAGATTTTCACTGAAACGGTATCACAACTCAAGTCTTTCTCTCTGCCCAGTCTTATTTTCTTTTCTTATTTGACATATGATCCCTGATTTACTTCTTTCATTAGGTGTCTTCCTATGTTTTCAAAATGATTTCCCTCCCAAAGATATATTTACATCCTAATCATGGGACCCTGTGAATATTACCTTATATGGTAATATTAAATATTACTTTCTTTGCCAAAAATGTAATTAATTTGAAGATTTTGAGAGGAAGAGTTTACCTTGGATTTTCTGGGTAGACCCTAAATGCTATCACATGTATCCTTGTAAGAGATTACCAAAAAAAAAAAAAATTAATTACGTGAGGTGATAGATGTGTTAACTAATCTTCTTGTGGTAGCTATTTCAAAATACATGGAAGCATAAAATATTTATGTTGTGCCCCCTTAAACTTACACAGTGTTATAGGCCAATTATATCTCAGTAAAACTGAGAGACAGAGAGGTAGAGAGACTTTCGACTCAGATTCTGTTGGAAGGTGATGTGAGGTCAGCAAAGAAAGATGCAGCCACAAGCCAAGGAATGCCAATGACTACCAAAAGCTGGAAGAGGCAAGGAACTGATTGTCCCTAAAAATTGCATCTGGAAGGAAAACAGCCTGATTTATAGCTAGATTTAAGACCTCTAGCATTCTGAACTATGAAAAAATAAATATCTGTAATTTAAAGCCATATTGTTTGTGGTAATTTGTTACACCAGCTACAAAACAGCAGCAAATAAAAATCTAATTCATGTTTTGGTGCTAATTTTCATATTAAAGTTTTTGTCCAGTAAACCCAAACTGTGAAAGATATGGTTGTCAGAAGTTCCAGAGTCACAACGCACATGTTCAGAAATAAAAATGAAATGATCCTTCTTGTGGGGAGCGAGCTCCGCCCGTGATAAAGGTCATGAGGAAGGAGGCTTGGCATACGCAAAGGCGGGATCAAGCCTCAGGAGTCCCCCTGGAAATTCTCGAGCATCTACCCCCAAAACCAGAGTCTGCCTACCTTCTGCTTTGTGCTTTCACCTACACCTCTGACTTTACAGGGGGCTGTCCCCCACTACCTCTCTCTGAAAAAGAGTTAGCTTACAGCTCCAGTTAATAATTCCTGGGTGTGACAGTGTTTTAACCTACAAACTCCTTTGGAAATCCTCTAGCCTGCCTGACTAGGTTTTTTCGGCCACATGTGGTTGTTCAGAGCCTCCCAACTGTGAGAGGCAGGAGATGTTCTAAACTGTCTAAACACAGATTCTTTTGAGTAGTTAAAAGATTGATTGGAATTTGTATTGGTGAAGGGTTTTTCACTTATTGAGCCAATGTTTGCTGCTAAGTCTCCATACCCCTTACCTACTGTGTCCTTGGCAGTGTATTGATTGATATAATGGGTGTATAGAAATGTAAGTAGTAGCTCAATGTTTGTAACCTTGGACCCTTGAGTTAATTCTTTTCTTGATTGAGCCCACCTCACCTTTGCCCTATAGGAATGCAGCTTTGTCCGATGCTTTTTTGGAGGCTGGTGCCTGACTTTGGAATAATCACCTTCAGAGAAAAATAAGTTCCTTAAAATGTTAACAGGCCTCCTGGCCAGAAGATGATGTAAATCACCTGAACTTTTGCATATGATAAGTTTGAAAGCCTGGCTTCGATTAGGACCAGGAACTGCTGTCCTTGCATGACTCTACCCCTTCCCCATTATCCTCTCTGCATAACTTAAGGTATAAAAACTACTTTGGAAAATAAAGTGCAGGCCTTGTTCACTGAAACTTGGTCTCCCCATGTCACTCTCTCTCTCAAATTCTGGCTGAGTCTCCATCTGGAGCAAGGAACCCGCAACGCTTGCTAATTATGCCTGGGCTTCTAAGATCCGACCAGGGGGCCTCAGTGTCTCCTCTCCTTCAGGAGAACGGAAGGACGCCTGCGGCCTATGTAAGTGGTGCAAACTTCTTGTCTTGAAGTTTTATTGGTCTCCTGCGTAAACCAAGCTACTCAGCCTCTTTTCTCCACTGAATTTTCCTACTGAGCTATCCTCATCCTATTACTCTTTATATCTTTGATAAAATATTTAAATAAATAGGTCGCTGACACCATTCCCGCTTCAAATACCCTGGATCAGCCGGGGCTGGTCCCCAGCACCTTCTCTACTGCTAAGCTAATTTTTAGGAAATTTTTCTGGGTCCTGTTTTTTTTTTTTTTTTTCCCCCTTACTTTGTTAGAAAATAAACCCCAGAATTGGATGGATCATTTGCTATATCAGAAGGAATGGGTGCACTTGTGTCAGGTGTCAACTCCTTATATCAGCAGAGCAAATACTAATAGAAATAGGTCCCATAAAATCATGAGTGAGCAGGATACAAATCACCCATATATTACTCAGAGAAGGAGAGAAGAATGAGGGCTGGGTAGACAAAGTGTACATCCCTTGGTTCATCTTCTCCCAACAAATCCCTGTATCATACACCATAAGGCAGTAGTAGGAGTTAATAATTTCTTATACTATGGTATCTATTTAACTTTAGGAAAAACCCAATTTAACTTTTGCCTAAATAACTTGATAAATCTGGTTATTTGTTTTGGACTGTTGTGTTCCCCCCTAAAATGCATATGGTGAGCTCCTGACTCCCAGGGCCTGAAAATGTGACTGAAGGCAATGACAACCCACTCCAGTACTCTTGCCTGGAAAATCCCATGGACGGAGGAGCCTGGTAGGCTGCAGTCCATGGGGTCGTGAAGAGTCGGACAGGACTGACTGAGCGACTTCATTTTCACTTTTCACTTTCATGCATTGGAGAAGGAAATAGCAACCCACTCCAGTGTTCTTGCCTGGAGAATCCCAGGGACAGAGGAGCCTGGTGGGCTGCCATCTATGAGGTCGCATAGAGTCGGACATGACTGAAGCGACCTAGCAGCAGCAGCAGCAAGAGTTCCCTGGTAGCTCAGCTGGTAAAGAATCCACCTGCAATGCAGGAGAGCCCAGTTCAATTACTGGGTTGGGAAGATCTGCTGGAGAAGGGATAGGGTACTCATTCCAGCATTCTTGGGCTTCCCTGATGGCTCAGCTGGTAAAGAATCTGCCTGCAATGTGGTAGATCTGGATTTAAACCCTGGGTTGGGAAGATCCCCTCGAGAAGGGAACAGCTACCAACTCCAGTATATGGCCTGGAGAATTCATGGACTGTATAGTCCATGGGGTCGCAAAGAGTCGGATAGGACTGAGCCACTTTGACATTCTTTTCACTTTCAAAAGCCTTTAAAGAGGTAATTAATTTAAAAGTGTGGGCCCTAATTCAATATGAGCTGTATCCTTATAGAAAGAGAAGATTAAGACACAGGTACACACAGAGGGAAATCATCTGAAGACAACAGAAGAAGATGCCCATCTCCTAACCAAGGAGAGAGGCCTCAGAACAAAAGTGATCCTGCCAACATCTTCAGTTCAGTTCAATTCAAAAGCTCAGTTGTGTCTGACTCTTTGTGTCCAACTCTTTGCAACCCCATGGGCTGCAGCATGCCAGGCTTCCCTGTCCATCACCAGCTCCTGGAGCTTACTCAAACTTATGTCCATCAAGTCAGTGATATCATCCAACCACCTCAACCTCTGTGGTCCCCTTCTCCTCCTGCCTTCAATCATTCCCAGCATCAGGGTCTTTTCAAATGAGTCAGTTCTTCACATCAGGTGACCACATTTTGATCTTAGACTTCAATTCTCCAGGATTGTGAAGAAATATTTCTGTTGTTTAAGTCACTCAGTCTGTGGTATTAATATGTGTCAAGGCAGCCTTAGAAAAGTAATTCATTACTAGAAGACAATATTTGCACTATATCTATTGTAAATGTAAACAGTAATTTACAAATAAGTGTTAGGCATTCAGTCATGTCCAACACTTTGCAACTCCAGGGACTATAGCCACAAGGCTCCTCTGTTCATGGAATTCTCCAAGCAAGAATACTGGAGTGCATTTCCATTTCTTTCTCCAAGGGATCTTCCCAACTTGGGGATTGAACCTGGATCTCTTGCATTGCAGGCAGGTGGTTTACCATCTGAAACACCAGGGAAGCCCTCTTTTTAAATTTTATTCACAAATAAATAAAAGTAATTATTAACAATATCTAGTGTTTTCACATATAAAATATTGTGTAATATCAACATACATATTATGATATATATGAATGTTTACAGATGTTTCTTTTATTTGCTTTTCTTTCTAAGGCAAAGGAAAGGGTGTTTATTAAAGTAAAAAGCTATCATAGTCATTGAATCTGTGCAAATTAATGATTGATTTATATGTATGAATATAACCCTTTGGGGGCTTCTCTAAAGGCTCAGTGGGTAAAGAATCTGCCTGCAATGCAGGAAACACAGGAGATGCAGGTTCAATCTCTGGGTCAGGGGTATACCCTGGAGAAGGAAAAGGCAACCCACTTCAGTATTCTTGCCTGAAAAATCTCGGGGACAGGGGAGCCTGGTGAGCTATAGTCCAAATGGTTGCAAAAAGTTGGACATGACTGAGCAACTAAGCAAGCAAGGAACCACTTTTGAATTCACACAACTACAAAATTCCTGCTGAATTATAACAATTAATGAAAATCTTCAACACTCAACCTTACATTTCTATCATAATATAAATAGGGAACCGTAAGTGTAGTTTTCACAAAACTTTGTTTTTAATTCATTAAGGAATAGTACTTGATGATAACAATTAGTTTCAATTAAGTGTGCTGATTGATATATATGAAACTATATCAGCATTATGGAGATGGCATAATATTCTTGGAAAGAAATGCGTTAAATGGTCAGAGAGAGACTCGTAGTTATGGTATTTTTCCATCAAAATTAAAACTTTGCTTTTTTAAACCACTGGAAGTGTTGGACTCCTTTATTACCAAACCCATTCAAGACTAGCACACATATTCAGCATGATCAATGAGTAGATAGTAACAAAACAAAGTCTAAACTTTGTGATATTATCTGAAAGTCTTTTGTCTAGCAGCATGGAAACAATTGCCTAATGTTGGAAACATGGTAATCCATTATATGTAAACAGCAGTTTGGGGGGTAAAATTGTTGCCTTATGTTACATATGAAGTACACCATAAACCATAGTGAAAGACTGGCAATCAGGATAGTAATAGCAACATACAATATTAATAGTTACTGTTGGTTTCATTTAGCAAGATATTGCCAAAAAGGTATGGGTTCAAAATAACTGATGGACTTCAATTTCTGGTCAGAATGTAGAAATTATGGACAGATTATTCCTCCCATCATTAAAAAGTAGTTTAGAAAACTAAAAAGAAAAATGTACATGTATGCATATTGAAATTTTTAGTTTGAAATATCATCTTTTTCTCTAACAGTACTTTAACAACCTTTTAATAATTTTTGACATATAAAAATTTTGAGACTAGTGAAAATATTAATGTATTCTTTATCTAGATTCCTAAAATGCTAATATTTTAAATTAGTTTAATATCCTACATAATGTTTCTCATGTTATTTCAGGATTAAATTTCAGTTATGTAGTTCTGGTAACAATAATATGCAGATGATGCTCCACTCTGTTAAAACTCCATGATGTCAGGAAACTTGTGAGATTTATATGAGCATTGATGATGCTAATTTTATTCACATGACTAAGGTAGGTCCTGGACTACTAAACTCTCAACTTTAATTGAGAGTTACTATTTGTAGTTCATAATTATCTTTGGGAGAAATACTTTAATACTATACAAATATAGTACTTTTCAAATTTTCACCTATTAATTTTAGTGTTTAAAATAATTCTTCTCTAAAAATATTATTATAATATTATTATATAATATATAATATTATATATAATTAGTATATTATTATACAATATATATAGTTATATTATTATATATTATATAATAGTATTAGGTATTATACAGCAAAGGCAAATAATACTATGCTTTCTTAAAAAATATATATAAACACTAGGAGAAAATTTGCCAAAAATTAGACACTTTTTGTAAGCACAAATTGATTTTCTAAATCTTAAATAATTGCAGACATTTTAATTAATTTTCCACACATATTTATTTAACACTTATCTTGTACTGATGTAGTGAACAGAACAGATAAAAACCATTGTCCTCACATGGTTACAGTATAGTGAGGCTATGGTCATGAAAGTAAGAAGTTTTTTAAATATTTAAATAATATGATATGTCAATAAATCCTTTGAAGAAAATTTAGAAGGACGGAGAGACAAGAAAAATGTTTGGAGAAATGGTTATAATTTTAAGTTATGTGTTTAAGTAAAGTGGTTTTGTCTGGTAGGTTGGTAAGTTGCTGTAAAAAATTAGCTCTTAAATTTTAATTGGTTTAGCATATAAATGTGTCTTTTTAACTCCTACAAATTCTTCTGTAGATATGTCAGCTCACTATGGCAACTTCCTCCTAAGAGATGATATAGGGATCCAGACTCTAGATCCATCATAACAAAATAAGACTTTAAAAATTGATGAAATGAGGATATTCAACAGGGCACATTGGTTATGAGTTTATTAGTGCCCAGCTAACTGGATTGGGTGCTGTATGACTAATTTTGGCTGGTGACCATGAGAAGAAATAAAGTGTGTCGTGTCTAGAGGCAATCATGCCACAGAGATAAGAAAAAATGGAAATGTAGATACTTATGAACACTAATGGCATCACTGCAAATGCTTTACTGGGAAGGTGTCATTTAAGTAAAGACTGGAGAGAAGTAAGGAATTCATCTATCTATATTCAACTTATTTGTGTATGTGAAAAATCCAGATAGAAGGGAGGACAAATTCAGATGGCCAGGGAGCCTACATGCTGAGCTGAATCATCATCATAGGGAATCATCATGAGGAAAATCATGGTTAGAGAAAAAGATCAACCTTGGGGCTTCCCTGATAGCTCAGATAGTAAAGAATCTGCCTGTAATGTAGGAGACCCTGGTTTAATTCCTGAGTTGGCAAGATCCCCTGGAGAAGGGAAAGGCTAACCACTCCAGTATTCTGGCCTACAGAATTTCATAGACTGTATAGTCCATAGGGTCTCAGAGTCGGACACGACTGAGAAACTTTCACTTACTTACTTTTGTCTGAGATAAGAGAAGGTTAAAAAAAATCCCCAAATTAGAATAATGTAGACACTTACTTGGAGTAGTTGAGATCATACTTCTGATTCCTTGTAGCTCTTGCAGACGCTGCAGAATATGCAAGGTTAGTATTCTATCCTAGGACACAAAGAATCTGAATTATATGTCCCAAAGTGGAAAGGAAGCACCAGAGCCACAGAGATACATGGAAGGTCAATTTTATTATGGCTCAGTTTAGCCAGATCAGAGGGATGTGTCCTGTATGTGAACTGCAATATTTTGGCTCAATAGGTAGATTTTTGGTGGGAAACAGTCATTAATGCAATTCAACATCTTATGTGCTAAAAGGTGTGGCCACTAATTAGCTCATGTATTAAAATTATACCGATTGGTTTCAGACAATGGGAATAAGGACAGGATCTAGGAGTTTGGTCATGAATATTTCCATGGAGACATAATGGTTATGTGGTTATATCTTCACACTAAAGCAAATTCTTCTTGAGCACTTTATACAATGTTTCAATTAAGAGTTGTGTACCACCACAATTATGTTCTATTTGTGGAGGCACAGTGAAGTATAACTTGTGTTCTTATTATCCCTGGGGTTATGTCCCCAACTCAACACAATCAACACAGAAATCAGTGCCTTTTACCTTAGGCAATCTACATTCATGACCTTCTATCCCCAACTCTCTGATCATGGATGATCTATAATTACTTTTCCAAATGATGAATTTCTGAGTCAAAAGTTCTGCCTTTTATAAAGCTTTAAATTCATGTGCCAAAATTCCTTCCAAAGAGATTGTATTATATGATATTTCAATCCTATCTGGGGTCTGGAAAAAAAAATCATGTCAGTTTTATAAGTGAAAAAAATCATACCTTTTAAATGAATATACCACTTTGACAGTAAAAAATCTAATTATTAGAAAAGTTAGATAAAGATATTTTTACATCACATTCCCTTATGATTTTCCATAAGAAATATAACTAATGTTTAACCACATATAGTCAGCTTACAGATTTATTGAGTTTCTCAATAAATTGGCTCCACAATTTACTTTCTGTGGTATCTTCAGCAGATAATTAAACTTGGTGCCTCAGTTTCTCATCTGATTACAGCATAACATTAGAACCAACTTCAAAAGCCTATTATGGGGAATTAATTGAGATAATGTGTTATGTAATTTTTGCAAAAAAAGCAGCAAAAAAGTGTGAATTTTTGAAGTAAAAAAACAAGCAATTGTGAATAATTCATGCAGAATCTTTTCAAGTATGCTCTTTTCTCCAAATTAATTGGAAGATTTTAATTAAAATAATTTTAAAAAAGTATTTTCTGATTTATTATAAAACTTAAGGTATTTTATTCTGGGCATCTTTTCATGTAAAAGCATTTATTGTTTACATGATTTTTATAACACAAGCCAAATTTTAATGTGCTGTCTGATTTTGTGCCAAAGGATGATGAACTTTATACTGCTTTTAGTACAGCTCTCAAATTGCATGCTAAAATTAAAGGAAGTGGTAAAAACCCACCTACATTGTTTGGCAGATGTATGCCCTCTCTGTAGATGTGAAATAACTCATTTTACTGAACAATACTCCTCTTGCCAGGCCCTCACTTACTCTGTGGAGGTCAATCAAGGACTCTTGACAGGTACTATTTTGAACAGTATGACAGTTTTTGTTTGTTTTCATAATATGCCTATAATTATGCCTATGGGTTTAAATTATTTATGAGATGTTGAAATTAGTAAAAGGGTAACATTTGCACAAATAATTATGAATTTCTTCAGTTATTGTCATTGGCACTAATTTTGAAGTAGTAATGTTAAAAAAGGCCTAACTTTTCATTGAAAACATAGTAAAAAAACAAACTGAGAGACTATGAAAAGTTTTAAAAAACTAATTTTAAAAAATAATAACTTGGTTGACACATCTGTTAACCTTCCTAGAATTAAACTTAGTGTTCTTGACATCCCAAACATTCAGGTGCTCAAATCTTCAGGTTGCTAACAAGCAAAAGTAGAGTTGATGAGAGAAAGACTCATTTCATTAAATATGTCCCATATGTCTCAGTTCAAAATGATGCTATATCAAGAGAGAAAATATTGATAAATACAAAGTGTTTAGCTGCAAGTAAGCATTTGAGCCTCAGAGATTTCCCAGTGAAAACTGGAGTTCTAACTTTTGAATTTTGCCAATGGTATGTATAAAGAATTTCATATATTTCTTTATGATTAGTACGGATTTGGTGCCTAACGATTTACAAAATTACCATAACAGACTTTGTCATTTAACCTGAAAGGAAGACAATGAAATAAGTATTTTGAGAAATTCTCCAATTGATGTAGATGAATTCTAAAGAACTAAGAATTTCACCATAGTCAACACTAAGTGAGGATTTTTTTAATTTAGAATAAATTTGATTGACCCAGTACTTTTGCCTGGAAAATCCCATGGACGGAGGAGCCTGGTAGGTTGCAGTCCATGGAGTCACTAAGAGTCAGACACGACTGAGTGACTTCACTTTCACTTTTCACTTTCATGGATTGGAGAAGGAAATGGCAACCCACTTCAGTGTTCTTGCCTGGAGAATCCCAGGGACGGGGGATCCTGGTGGGCTGCCGTCTATGGGGTAGCACAGAGTCAAGTGACTTAGCAGTAGCAGCAAAGTTAAACTTATTTAAATGTAAAATGCAATGAAGCATGATTTTATTATTTTAACACCTTAATTTTGTTGTGTTTGTTTTTTAATTTATTTATATTTTATTTTTTAAATATTTTAAAATTTATTTTTTATCAGAATATAGTTAATTTGCAATGTGTTACTTTCAGCTATAAAAAGTAAATTGAATCAGTTATAGATATACATATAGCCACTCTTCTTTAGATTCTGTTCCTATATAGGTCAATACAGAGTACTGAGTAGAGTTCTTTGTGCTATACAGTAGGTTCAGTTCAGTTCAGTCACTCTGTCGTGTCCGATTCTTTGCAACCCCATGGACTGCAGCACGCCAGGCTTCTCTGTCCATCATCAGCTCACAGAGCCTGCTCAAACTCGTGTCTATTGAGTCAGTGATGCTATCCAACCATCTCATCCTGTGAGATCCCCTTCTTCTCCTGCCTTCAACTTTTCCCAGCATCAGGGTTTTTTCCAGTGAGTCAGGTGGCCAAAGTATTGGAGTTTCAGCTTCAGCATCAGTCCTTCCAATGAATATTCAGCACTGATTCCCTTTAGGATTGACTGGTTTGATCGCTTTGTTGTCCAAGGGACTCTCAAGAGTCTTCTCCAAAACCACAGTTCAAAAGCATCATTTTTTTGGCACTCAGCTTTCTTTATAGTCCAACTCTCACATTCATACATGACTACTGGAAAAACCATAGCTTTGACTAGATGGACCTTTGTTAGCCAATGACTCTGCTTTTTAAAGATGCTTGGGGCTAGTGCACTGGGACAATCCAGAGGGATGGTATGGGGAGGGAGGAGGGAGGAAGGTTCAGGATGGGGAACACATGTATACCTGTGGCGGATTCATTTTGATATTTGGCAAAACTAATACAATTATGTAAAGTTTAAAAATAAAATAAAATTAGAGAAAAAAAAATAGGCGTAGCAAACACGACACACACACAGAGACACATACACGAGAGAGGGTGTGTGTCTCAGAAGAATTTATTGTCTCTCGTCTCATTTCCATTTTATAATATTACAGCCCATTTAACACGTGTATACCTGCGGCGGATTCATTTTGATATTTGGCAAAACTAATACAATTATGTAAAGTTTAAAAATAAAATAAAATTAAAAAAAAATCCAAACAGAAAAAAAAAAATAATAAAATGCTGTCTAGGTTGGTCATAACTTTTCTTCCAAGGAGTAAGCATCTCTTAATTTCTTGGCTGCAGTCACCATCTGCAGTGATTTTGGAGCCTAAGAAAATAGTCTATTACTGTTTCCATTGTTTCCTCATCTATTTGCCATGAAGCGATGGGACCATATGCCATGGTCTTAGTTTATTGAATGTTGAGTTACAAGTCAGCTTTTTCATTCTCCTCTTTCACTTTCGTAAAGAAGCTCCTCAGTTCCTCTTCACTTTCTGCCATAAAGATGGTGTTATCTACATATCTGAGGTTATTGATATTTCTCCCAGAAATCTTGATTCTAGCTTGTGTTTCATCCAGCCCCGCATTTCACATGATGTACTCTGCATATAAGTTAAATAAGCAGGGTGACAATATACAGCCTTGACACACTCCTTTCCCCATTTGAAACCTGTCCATTGTTTCATGTCCAGTTTTAACAGTTTGCTTCTTGACCTACATACAGATTTCTCAGGAGGCAGGTAAGGTCATCTTGTATTCCCATCTCTTGAAGAATTTTCCAGTTTGTTGTTAACCAACACAGTCAAAGGCTTCGGCATAGTCAATAAAGCAGAAATAGATTTTTTTTTTTTTTTTGGAACTGTCTTGCTTTTTCAATGATCCAGTGGATGTTGGCAATTTGACCTATGTTCTTCTGCCTTTTCTAAATCCAGCTTGAACATCTGAAGGTTTGCGGTTCATGTATTGCTGAAGCTTGGCTTGGAGAATTTTGAGCATTACTTTGCTAGTGTGTGATATGAGTGCAATTGTGCAGTAGTTTTAATATTCTTTGGCATTGCCTTTATTTGGGATTGGAATGAAAACTGACCTTTTCCAGTCCAGGGGCCACTGCTGAATTTTCCAAATTTGCTGGCACATTGAGTGCAGCACAATAGGTTATTAGTTATCTATTAACTAGTAGATTAGTTTTCTATGTATTTTTTATCTGTTTTATATATAGCATACACAGTGAATATTTAAGGCATTATAATCAGCTACTCTAATAAAATCAACACTCTACATACCACTGCCAGTATTATCTTTTAAAACATATATCAAATCAGATCTCCATTCCAATAGTTTCTATCTCACTCATACTGAAATAGAAAAACCTTACGATTCTTTGTACATTTCACACAAACCAACTCTCTGTCTCTGGTGAACGTTGATATTTTTCTAGCTCTGTTCTCTGCTCATATCATACTGGTCACCTTCCTGTGTTGTGCATAGTCTCTCAGTCGTGTCCAACTTTGTGACCCCATGGACTGTATCCCGCCAAGCTACTCTTATCTGTGGGGATTCTCCAGGCAAGATTACTGGAGTGGGTTGTCATGCCCCTCTCCAGGGGATCTTCCCCACCCAGGGATCAAACCCAGGTTTCCCCCATTATAGGCAGATTCTTTACTGTCTGAAGCACCAGGGAAGCGGTCACCTTCCTGGTCCTCAAATAAAACAAACATACTGCTATTTTATAATCTGTGCACTTGCTCTTTCCTATACCTAGAGCATTCTTCCCTAGATTGTTACATACTCATTTCTTCAGTGTATTTTGGTCTCTCATTAAATGTTATCTAGAGAAGGGAATGGCAACCCACTCCGGTATTCATGCACCATAGAGAATACTTCTATAATCAATCTATATAAAATAATTTTGCACTTTGACTTCTTTTCATCCTTGTTTTTCTTACTGCCCATAACTGTTTATTATTATATAATAATTATATAATTGCATCAGAAGTCTAGATTACTTCAGTACTACAGACTTCTGTCTCCTCAGGAAGGCAAATGCCCTTATTTGAAATGAGAGTCTAGTTCATCTGTTGGTTTTTGTGTTCTCATTTACTTTGTTAGAATAGTTTCAAAAATTTAAACAAAAATTGAAACATCCAAAACATGGTGACAATGTTGACACAACTCTTATAAGGACCACTGTGATTTAGACATTGTATCACCACCATATACCTAAATCATCATACCAAATATTTATAATTGATACATTAGAATTATTTTAAAGGCTGAGTATTTTTAAGATTAGCTCTTAATTGAGTATGCAGCTTGTAAATTGTCAATAGGAACATACTGAATGTGTCTTCGTTTCTTATATGATATTATATATGTTTCCATGACATTCCTCCAAATCATCCAACCCTCTCCCTCTCCCACAGAGTCCAAAAGACTGTTCTATACGTCTGTGTCTCTTTTGCTGTCTTGCATACAAGGTTATCATTACCATCTTTCTAAATTCCATATATATGTGTTAGTGTACTGTATTGGTGGTTTTTTTTTTTTTTTTTCCTGGCTTACTTCACTCTGTTTAATCGGCTCCAGTTTCATCCATCTCATTAGAACTGATTCAGATGCATTCTTTTTAATGGCTGAGTAATACTCCATTGTGTATATGTAGCACAGCTTTCTTATCCATTCAGCTGCTGATGGACATCTAGGTTGCTTCCATGTCCTGGCTATTATAAACAGTGCTGTGATGAACATTGGGGTACACGTGTCTCTTTCAATTCTGGTTTTCTCGGTGTGTATGCCCAGCAGTGGGATTGCTGGATCATAAGGCAGTTCTATTTCCAGTTTTTTTAAGGAATCTCCACACTGTTCTCCATAGTGGCTGTACTAGTTTGCATTCCCACCAACAGTGTAAGAGCGTTCCCTTTTCTCCACACCCTCTCCAGCATTTATTATTTGTAGACTTTTGGATCGCAGCCATTTTGACTGGTGTGAAATGGTACCTCATTGTGGTTTTGATGTGCATTTCTCTGATAATGAGTGATGTTGAGCATCTTTTCATGTGTTTGTTAGCCATCTGTATGTCTTCTTTGGAGAAATGTCTGTTTAGTTCTTTGGCCCATTTTTTGATTGGGTCGTTTATTTTTCTGGAATTGAACTACAGGAGTTGCTTGTATATTTTTGAGATCAGTTCTTTGTCAGTTGTTTCATTTGCTATTATTTTCTCCCATTCTGAAGGCTGTCTTTTCACCTTGCTTATAGTTTCCTTTGTTGTGCAGAAGCTTTTAATTTTAATTAGGTCCCCCCCCCTTTTTTTTTGCTTTTATTTCCAATATTCTGGTAGGTGGGTCATAGAGGATCCTACTGTGATTTATGTCAGAGAGTGTATTGCCTATGTTCTCCTCTAAGAGTTTTATAGTTTCTGGTCTTACATTTAGATCTTTAATCCATTTTGAGTTTATTTTTGTGTATGGTGTTAGAAAGTGTTCTAGTTTCATTCTTTTACAAGTGGTTGACCAGTTTTCCCAACACGACTTGTTAAAGAGATTGTCTTTTCTCCGTTGTATATTCTTGCCTCCTTTGTCAAAGTATTTGATTCTGTGGTGTTTTCAGGAAAAAAAAAAAAGACTTAAACCACACATTTTGTTAAATTTCTAAAGAAATATATAACAGAGAAGATCACCCAATCTTTGCTTACAGCGATAGCCTAAGTTGTAGCCTCATTACTCCAAATAAATAGTTCTTCTAGCTATTAATATTTAATTAGGCCTTAGTTTCTATACAACCCGGAGAAGGTGATGGCACCCCACTCCAGTACTCTTGCCTGGAAAATACCATGGATGGAGGAGCCTGGTAGGCTTCAGTCCATAGGGTTGCGAAGTCAGACATGACTGAGTGACTTCACTTTCACTTTTCACTTTCATGCATTGGAGAACGAAATGGCAACCCACTCCAGTTTCTTGCCTGGAGAATCCCAGGGACAGGGAAGCCTGGTGGGCCACCGTCTATGGGGTCACACAGAGTCAGACACGACTGAAGCGACTTAGCAGCAGTAGCAACAGCATCTAAACAACCAAATAATTTTTGCAAATACATAAGAAAAAGAAAGAAGCTCTATACCTTTGTTGCTGTAGGGTGACACAATGCAAAACAATTCTTCTCATTATGCTACAAGATGTTGTGAGTTAGATGTAATAGAAGTGACATATATTTGAATGATAGAATGATACAATGTAACAAGTAGTAAACTATATTCAATATGCAAAAACACATTTGATTCCTACTTCCCAATTCAAAACAATAATTAAACTACAAATTTTCTATCTCAAAATATAATTATTTCCCCAGTATTCACATAGGAGGTGTTACTGTTAGTAATATCATAATATAGACAGTTTGTATTAATATTTAGTCTCCCTGTCTATATCTCACAGGGGCACTGCAACACTGTCACTGTTCTTTCAAATTCCCTTAGAAATCTATCTTCAAGTTCTGTGTGCTTTGCTTCTAATAGTCAGCACCTGCAGTCTTATACATACATTAGTTCTTTGCTCCAGGAATCACTTCTCCCTCAGCAGGAGGAAGATGGGAGTGTCTGAGAGTTTATACCCAATCAGGCATTAGTGACTTAGTGGTAAGAGAATCTGAAATCCTAACTCATTTTTTGAGACTGCACCCAAATACTGCATTTCAGACTCTTTAGTTGACTTTTTTGGCCTCCAAAATCACTGCAGATGATTATTGCAGCCATGAAATTAAAAGATGCTTACTCCTTGGAAGGAAAGTTATGACCAACCTAGATAGCATTTTCAAAAGCAGAGACATTACTTTGCCAACAAAGGTCCGTCTAGTCAAGGCTATGGTTTTTGCAGTGGTCATGTATGGATGTGAGAGTTGGACTGTGAAGAAGGCTGAGCACCAAAGAAGTGATGCTTTTGAAGTGTGGTGTTTGAGAAGACTCTTGAGAGTCCCTTGGACTGCAAGGCAATCCAACCAGTCCATTCTGAAGGAGATCAGCCCTGGGATTTCTTTGGAAGGAATGATGCTAAAACTGAAACTGTAGAATTTTGTTAAGGATTTTTGCATCTATGTTCATCAGTGATATTGGCCTGCAGTTTTCTTTTTTTGTGGGATCTTTGTCAGGTTTTGGTATTAGGGTGATGGTGGCCTCATAGAATGAGTTTGGAAGTTTACCTTCCTCTGCAATTTTCTGGAAGAGTTTGAGCAGGATAGGTGTTAGCTCTTCTCTAAATTTTTGGTAGAATTCAGCTGTGAAGCTGTCTGGACGGGGGCTTTTGTTTGCTGGAAGATTTTTGATTATGGTTTCAATTTCCGTGCTTGTGATGGGTCTGTTAAGATTTTCTATTTCTTCCTGGTCGAGTTTTGGAAAGTTGTACTTTTCTAAGAATTTGTCCATTTCTTCCACGTTGTCCATTTTATTGGCATATAATTGTTGATAGTAGTCTCTTATGATCCTTTGTATTTCTGTGTTGTCTGTTGTGATCTCTCCATTTTCTAATTTTATTGATTTGATTTTTCTCCCTTTGTTTCGTGATGAGTTTGGCTAATGGTATGTCAGTTTTATTTATCCTTTCAAAGAACCAGCTTTTGGTTTTGTTGATTTTTGCTATGGTCTCTTTTGTTTCTTTTGCATTTATTTCTGCTCTATTTTTTAAGATTTCTTTCCTTCTACTAACCCTGGGGTTCTTCATTTCTTCCTTTTCTAGTTGCTTTAGGTGTAGAGTTAGGTTATTTATTTGACTTTTTTCTTGTTTCTTGAGGTGTGCCTGTATTGCTATGAACTTTCCCCTTAGGACTGCTTTTACCGTGTCCCACAGGTTTTGGGTTGTTGTGTTTTCATTTTCATTCGTTTCTATGCAAATTTTGATTTCTTGCTTGATTTCTTCTGTGATTTGTTGGTTATTCAGCAGTGTGTTGTTCAGCCTCCATATGTTGGAATTTTTAATAGTTTTTCATCTGTAGTTGAGATATAATCTTACTGCATTGTGGTCAGAAAAGATGCTTGGAATGATTTCTATTTTTTTGAATTTACCAAGGCTAGCTTTATGGCCCAGGATGTGATCTATCCTGGAGAAGGTTCCATGTGTGCTTGAGAAAAAGGTGAAATTCATTGTTTTGGGATGAAATGTCCTATAGATATCAATTAGGTCTAACTGGTCTATTGTATCATTTAAAGTTTGTGTTTCCTTGTTAATTTTCTGTTTAGTTGATCTATCCATAGGAACTAAATAGACATTTCTCCAAAGAAGACATACAGAGGGCTAACAAACACATGAAAAGATGCTCAACATCACTCATTATCAGAGAAATGCAAATCAAAACCACTATGAGGTACCATTTCACACCAGTCAGAATGGCTGTGATCCAAAAGTCTACAAATAATAAATGCTGGAGAGGGTGTGGAGAAAAGGAAACCCTCTTACACTGTTGGTGGGAATGCAAACTAGTACAGCCACTATGGAGAACAGTGTGGAGATTCCTTAAAAAACTGGAAATAGAACTGCCTTATGATCCAGCAATCCCACTGCTGGGCATACACACTGAGGAAACCAGAAGGGAAACAGACACGTGTACCCCAATGTTCATCGCAGCACTGTTTATAATAGCCAGGACATGGAAGCAACCTAGATGTCCATCAGCAGCTGAATGGATAAGAAAGCAGTGGTACATATACACAATGGAGTATTACTCAGCCATTAAAAAGAAAACATTTGAGTCAGTTCTAATGAGGTGGATGAAACTGGAGCCTATTATACAGAGTGAAGTAAGCCAGAAGGAAAAACACCAATACAGTATACTAACGCATATATATGGAATTTAGTAAGATGGTAACAATAACCCTGTGTACGAGATAGCAAAAGAGACACTGATGTATAGAACAGTCTTATGGACTCTATGGGAGAGGGAGAATGTGGGAAGATTTGGGAGAATTGCAATGAGACATGTAAAATATCATGTATGAAACGAGATGCCAGTCCAGGTTCGATGCACGATACTGGATTCTTGGGGCTAGTGCACTGGGACGACCCAGAGGGATGGTATGGGGAGGGAGGAGGGAGGAGGATTCAGGATGGGGAACACATGTATACCTGTGGCGGATTCATTTTGATATTTGGCAAAACTAATACAATTATGTAAAGTTTAAAAATAAAATAAAATTTAAAAAAAGAAAAGAAACTCTAGTACTTTGGCCACCTCATGCAAAGAGCTGACTCATTTGAAAAGACCCTGATGCTGGGAGGGATTGGGAGCAGGAGAAGGGGACGATAGAGGATGAGATGTTTGGATGGCATCACCAACTCAATGGACGTGAGTTTGAGTGAACTCCGGGAGTTGGTGATGGACAGGGAGGCCTGGTGTGCTGCAATTCGTGGGGTTGCAAAGAGTCAGACATGACTGAGCGACTGAACTGAACTGAACTGAATGAGGGCTACTCCATTTCCTCTAGGGATTCTTATCCACAGTAGTAGATTTAATGGTCATTTGAATTAAATTCACCCGTTCACATCCATTTTAGTTCACTGATTCCTAAAATGTCAGTTTTCACCCTTGCCATCTCCTGGTTGACCACATTCAATTTACTTTGATTCATGAACCTAATATTCCAGGTTCCAATGCAGCATTATTCTTTACCGCATCGGAGTTTACTTTCACCACCAGTTACATTAATGACAACACATTGTTTCTGCTTTGGCCCAGCCTCTTCATTTTCTCTGGAGCTTTATCTCTACTTTTCCCCAGCAGCATATTGAACATCTAACATCAAGGGGGCTTATCTTCCTGTGTCAGATTATTTTGTCTTTTCATACTGTTCATGGTGTTGATCAGAATGATCTTGGTTCATTTTCAAGGCAAACCTTTCAACTTCACAGTAATCCAAGTCTATGCACCAACCACTAATGCTAAAGAAGCTGAAGCAAAACAGTTCTATATAGACCTACTAGACCTTCTAGAACTAACACCAAAAAGATGTCCTTTTCATCATAGGGAATTGGAATGCGAAAGGAGATCAAGGGATACCTGGAGTAACATACAAGTTTGAACTTAGATTACAAAGTGAATCAGGGCAAGGACTAACAGAGTTTTGCCAAAAGAACACACTGGTCATAGCAAACACCCTCTTCCAGCAACACAAGAGACAACTTTACACCTGGACATCACCATGGTCAATATTAAAATCACTTATTGCATTCTTTGCAACCAAAGATGGAGAAGCTCTACACAGTCAGAAAAAACAATTCCTGGAGCTCACTGTGACTCAGATCATGAACTCCTTATTTAAAAATTGAGACTTAAATTGAAGAAAGTAGGGGAAATGCCATTCAGGTATGACCTAAACCAAATCCCTTATAATTATACAGTGGAGGTGATGAATAGATTCAGGGGATTAGATTTGGTAAACAGAGTGCCTGAAGAACTATGGGTAGAGGTTTCTAACATTGTACAGGTGGTGATCAAAACAATCCCAAAGGAAAATAAATGCAAGAAGGCAAAATGGTTGTCTAAGAAGGCCTTATAAACAGCTGAGAAAAGGAGTGTAAGGAAAAGGAGATACGGAAAGATATACCCAACTTAATGTAGAGTTCCAGAGATTTGCAAAGAGAAATAAGAAAACCTTCTTAAGTGAACAAGAAATAGAAGAAAACAGTAGAATGGAAAGACTAGAGATCACTTCAAGAAAATTAGAAATACCAAGGGAACATGTAAAGGACATAAATGGCAAGGATCTAAGAGAAGCAGAAGAGATTAAGAAGAAATGGCAAGAATACACAACAAACTATATTTTTAAAAAGGTATTAATGACCCGGATAACCATAATGGTGTGGTCATTGACCTAGAGCCGGACATCCAGGAGCGTGAAGTCAAATGGGCCTCAGTTCAGTTCAGTTTAGTCGCTCAGTCGTGTCTGACTCTTTGCGACCCCATAAATCGCAGCACGTCAGGCCTCCCTGTCCATCACTAACTCCCAGAATTCACCCAAACTCATGTGCATCGAGTTGGTGATGCCATCCAGCCATCTCATCCTCTGTCGTCCCCTTCTCCTCCTGCTCCCAATCCCTCCCAGCATCAGAGTCTTTTCCAGTGAGTCAGCTCTTCGCATGACGTGGCCAAAGTATTGGAGTTTCAGCCTCAGCATCAGTCCTTCCAAAGAACACCCAAGACTGGTGTCCTTTACGATGGACTGGTTGGATCTCCTTGCAGTCCAAGGGACTCGCAAGAGTCTTGTCCAGCACCACAGTTCAAAAGCATCAATTCTTTGGCACTCAGCTTTCTTCACAGTCCAACTCTCACATCCATACGTCACTACTGGAAAAACCATAGCCTTGACTAGACGGACCTTTGTTGGCAAAGTAATATCTCTGCTTTTTAATGTGCTGTTTAGGTTGGTCATAACTTTCCTTCCAACGAGTAAGCATCTTTTAATTTCCCATATTAATATGATCAAAGGTGGTGGAGGTGATGGGATTCCATTTGACCTATTTCAAACCTTAAAAGATGACACTGTTAAAGTGCTGCACTCAATATGCCAGCAAGTTTGGAAAACACAACAGTGGCCAGAGGACTAAAAAATGTTTGATTTCACTTCAATCCCAGAGAAGGGCAATGTCAAAAAAATCTTCAAACTACTGTACAAGTGTCCTTATTTCACATAATATAAAGGTATTGCTCAAAATCTTTCAAGCTGGATTCAACAGCACATAAGCAAAGAATTCCCAGGTATATAAGCTGGATTTAGAAAAGGCAGAGGAACCACAGATCAAATTGCCAACATCTATTGGATTATATAAAAGTAAGAGAATTTAAAAAAATCTACTTCTGCTTCATTGAATATGCTAAAATCTTGGACTATGTTGCTCACAACAAATTGTGGAAAATTCTTAAACAGAAGGGAATACCAGAACACATTACCTACCTCCTGAGAAACCTGTATACAGGTCAAGAAGCAATAGTTAGAACTGAACATGAAACAGTGGAATGTTTCAAAATTGGAAAGGAGTACATCAAGGCTACATATGATCACCCTATACATTTAACTTCTATGCAGAGTACATCATGCAAAATGCTTGAATGGGTGAATTAGAAGCTGAAATCAATATTTCCAGGAGAAATGTCAACAATCTCAGATATGCAGAAAGATGATAACCACTTTAATGGCAGGAAACAAAGAAGAACATTCAGTAAACTAAGATCATGGCTTCCCAACCCAGTACTTAATGCCAAACAGATGGGGGAAAAGTGGAAACAGTAACAGATTTTATTTTCTTGTACTGTGGATAGTGACTTTAGTCATGAAATTTAAAAAAAAAAAAAAAAAAAAAACTTGCTCCTTGAAAGAAAGCTATGACAAACCTTTGACATATGACAAATCTATGACAAAGAAGAGCATCATTTGCTGACAAAGATCTGTGGGGTCAAAGTATGATTTTGCACTAGTCATGTATGGATATGAAAGTTGGCCCATGAAGTAGGCTGAGCATCAAAGAATTGATGCTTTCTAATTGTGGTGTTGAAGACTCTTGAGAGTTCCTTAGACTGCAAGGAGATCAAATCAGTCAATCCTAAAGGAAATCAACCCTGACCATTCATTGAAAGGACTGATGCTGAAGCCCCAATACTTTGGCCATCCGATGTGAAGGGTCCACTCAATAGAAAAACACTCTAATGTTGGGAAAGATTTAGGGCAAGAGAAGAAGGGGGAGACAGAGGATGAGATGGCTATGGCATCACTTACTCAATGGTCATAAGTCTGAGCAAACTCCAGGAGCTAGCAAAGAAAAGGGAAGGCTGGTGTGCTGCAGTCCATGGAGTTGCAGAGGTGGACACTACCTAGCACCTGGACAACAACATCTCAGTTTTTACAAGTTGGAGAAGCTCTAATATGTGATTTATGCAACAAAGTTCCTACAAAATCAGGCTATAGGTGGGAATTATTCTTGATCTCTTATTCATTCTTTTCTCTCTTTTCTTTTGCTATAAATTTTATATTCATTTGATATAGGTATTTAGTATAAAGATTTCAAGAGAGAATGGTTAAGTGTATTTAATAAATATAAATAGTCAACGAATTTTATAAAAGACATATGAGCATTCATTCCTTTTTTAACGTTTAAAGTTATATTAACCTAAAAATCAGTAGATAGTTTATATCATTAACTTTAAGTGAGAGTTCTGATAATAATAATTTTAGCAATTATTCATTACAAATGCTGGCATTCTGAAACTTTTGGTACATGTATTGATTTCACAGTTAAGTTTCAAATGACATGTCTTCATTTGTGTTTTTGAAGGAAAGATATATGCTCCAAATACTCTGCAAACATAAAATACTTCCATATGTATTCAATTACTATCACAATTAATGAATTATAATAAAGGTATGAAAGCATCAAATAACAGTTTTAATAATGATTACAGCCTTTCTTTTATATATCCCTTTTAAATTAAACTTATTGTCACTTTGGAAGTTTTAGCAGCTTTTCTCAACATATGAGATTTCGCTTTTTTGTTTCTAAATTGACTCTTTAAAGAAAAGCAAATGTTTTTAGTAGTTCAAGATGTAGGAATCAAAATATATGCCTTTGAAAATGGTTGTGTGTGCAGTTATGTAACTCAGAAAGAAAACAGTAGGATAACTAGGATGACTGGATTTATATCACAGTTAATCTGAACTGACACTGCCTGGTAGTAAAACAAAGGTCAGATTCTCTGAAATGAACCATGTTCTCAGTTTCATTCTTTTCAAAATGTGATTTATTGCACATTTGCTTTTGCTTGTCTAGAAATATATTTTATGTGATTTTTATTTAAAAAATATTATTTTATATTTCTAGTCCCAGGACAATGATTAGATAAAATTCTTCAGGAGTTAAAATTTATTTTTAACTATTATATCAGAAATCACTATAACCGAGTGGTTTTAAGTAGGTTTCTATCTTTAAAACACTTTGCCATATTTTTACGTAATAATACACAAATGTGAACATTGTTTAAATCAAGACTATGGGATACATTTTTAAAAGCAAAGTTAAATATGGAGATGTTTATAAACAACATAAGAATGGGTGGCATTCAACATTACTATCTGAATACATCATTTTACATTGGGTTGAATACCCAAACTTATGAATAAATGACTTTAAACCATTCTTTGGCCACTTCCCTCTGACATTTATACAAACTACTGCTCTTGCAACAAGCTGAGATATTATATAATACGTATTTCTACAGACTTTTTTTCTCAGAGTCTGAAAGACACTCCCCTCCTTAATGCATTCTTGATGCTTCCTGTTACAGAGTGAAATGTGAAACCCAAACTTCACAAGTTCTAACACCCAGTTATCTTATTTGGAAATAAGATCATTGCAGATATAATTAGTTAAGATATATAACTAACTATAAGGTATATAACTAACTATAATTAGTTAAGAGTTTGCATTGTACTAGAGAGAACCCTTAATCTAACACTGGTGTCCTTATAAAAAGGAGAAATTTGAACACAGAGAGTACACGGGGAGAATATCATGTAAGGACTGTATTTATGCTGCTACAAGCCAAGCAATGACCAGAAGCTAAGAAAGCATTCTTATACATACTGGTTTCCTAGTTCCCTGAGAGGGAGGCATGTGCTGACACCTTGATTTTGGACTTCTAGGCTCTAGGACTGTGAGAAAATAAATTTCTCTTGTTTAAGCCACAGAGTTTGTGGTAATTTGTTATAGAAACCCTAGGAAACTAACACCAATGTTAATATCAACACTGAAAACAAATGTTTTTAGCAGTTTATCAGTGTCCACTGATCCATTTGGACACATTTTCCTGCTTGAATTTTAATTATTCCATTCTATAAAATATTGATATTCATGATCTACCCTCGTTTGCCATATTCGTGTTATTGGTTATTTCTCCTCTTTCATTTCTTTTTTTTGTTTGTTTGTTTTGTTTTGGTCCTCTCTCTTACGCTCTTGGTGAACCTGGCTGGAGGTTTGTCAATTATGTTTATTTTAAGCAAACAAACAAACCTGTTCTTGATTTTATTCATCCTTTCTATTTTTTTTTTTATTTCTATTTTATTTATTTCCTCTTTGAGTTGTAATATTTCCTTCCTTCTGCTGGCTCTGGAAATTTTTGGTCTTTTTTTTCAAATTCATTTAGGTGGTAGCTTAGATTGCTTACTTGAGATTTTCCTTGTTTCTTGAGGAAGGCCTCTATCACTATGAACTTCCTTTAGACATGCTTTTGCTGCATCCCATTGAATTTGTAGTTATATTCTCATTTTCATTTCTCTCAAGGAATTTTCTAATTTCCTCTTTCCTATCATTTTTGATTCATGGTTTTTCTTTTCTTTTTTTTTTTTTTCGTTTCCTTAGTAGAATGTTGTTTTAGTCTCCACATGCTTGCTCTTCTCTCATTTTTCGTTTTGTAGTTGATTTTTAGTTTCATAACATTGTGGTCAGAAAAGACAGTTAATATAATTTAATATTATATTAAATATTTGTTGTGTAAATATAATCAGATACAGTCCCATTTGTTTATTTATGCTTTTGTTGCTTTTAGTTTTAGATTAAAATATTGCCAAGACCTATGTTAAGAAACTCACCATCTATGTTTTCTTTATAGTTTCACAGCTTCTATGCAAGTCTTTGATCTATTTTAATTTCTGTGTATGATACAAGAATGAAGTGCAGTTTCATTATTTTGCTTGTGGCTATCCGGTTTTTCCAACACAATTTATTGAAGAGATTGTCCTTTATCCATTATATATTCCTGGCTCTACTGTTGCAAATTAATGTTTAATTAATTTTTAAAATTGGAGTGTAGTTGTTTTGTTAGTTTCTGCTGTACAAAAACATGAATCAGCTATCTTGTTGTAAACTAATTGACCATATATGCATAGGCTTATTTCTGGGTTCTTTATTCTGTTCCATTGAGCAAAATGTTTCTTTTTATGTTATTACCATACTGTTCTAATTACTGTAATAGTGTTTGAACTAAAAAAATGTAATGTCTCCAGCTTTGTTGTTCTTTCTCAGGATTGCTTTGGCTAGTCAGTCTGCTCTGAATACAAAAATACAGATTTTAAGATTCTATGTTCTTTATCTTTGAAAAATAACACTGGAATTTTGATAAGGATTACATAGAATCTTGATTACATTGGCTAGCATAGACACTTTAACAATATTAATTCTTCCAACCCATAAACAGAGCATATATTTTCATTTCTTTGTAGCATCCTCAAGTGCTTTCCTTAATATTTTATAGTTTTCAGTATACAGACCTTTAACCTCCTTTGTTATATTTGCTAGTAGGTATTTCATTTTTTTATGATGCAATTGCAAATTGGGTTGTTTTTCTTAATTGCTTTTTGGATAGCTGGTTATAAGTGTATAGAAATGCAACAGAAATGCAAATATTGATTTTTTAATCTTACAAAACTATTGAATTCATTATTAGTTCTAAAAGTTTTTTGGCATGGTCTATAGGGTTTTCTGGAGAAAGGGATGGTAACCTGCTTCAGTATTTGTTAGGTAGGTAGAATAGGGAAAAGGAGTCCAAAATGACGGTGTCTAAAAGACAAAGAAGGGAAAAGCCCACGAAAATAGAACAAAAGAAGGTCTGAGGACCGGAGTGAGGACCTCAGGTAAAATAACAACACTCCTGGCTGGCCCAATTTACATAGGACAGGCCCAGGGAGAGATAAACATATAAATAGAGGAGCCAAATCTAGCTCACTTGCTCTCTCCCCTGCACACTGGGGAGCTCTTCTCCTCGTGTCTTTTGATCGACATGTCCTCACGCCTTGAAGATGGATTTTCCTGCTATCTTCTAAATAAAATAGAGCTGTAACACTGAGCTGTAACACTGATTTGTCTAAGAGCTATAACATGGTCCATTCGAGACCTGAGAGCTATAACACGGTCTATCCAAGACCTGGGAGCCATGACACGCTGAGGAGGATTTAATGTCCATCACTCCAAATCTTGGTTGTGATGAGACAAAGAACTGAGGAACATACACTTGTGTGACAGTATTCTTCCTGGAGAATTCTGTGGACAGAGGCTACAGTTCATGGGGTCTCAGAGTTAGGCACGACTGAGGGGCCAACACTAGAGCTTCCTATGTATAATGTATTTTGAAAATAATGCAAGTTGTATTTTCCAGTTTGTATATGCTTTCTATTTCTTGACTAATTGCTAGTACTTTCAACACCATGTTGAATAACAGTTGCAAGAGTGGGCACTTGTCTTGCTCCTGATCTTAGAGGAAAAGCTTTCAAATTTTCACGGTTAGCTGTAAAGGAAAGATATAAGCATCTGAATGCAGAGTTCCAAAGAATAGCAAGGAGAGATAAGAAAGTTTCCTCAGCGATCAATGCAATGAAATAGAGGAAAACAACAGAATGGGAAAAACTAGAGATCTCTTCAAGAAAGTTAGAGATACGAAGGGAACTTTTCATGCAAAGATGGGCTAAATAAAGGACAGAAATGGTATGGGCCTAACAGAAGCAGAAGATATTAAGAAGAAGTGGCAAGAACACACAGAAGAACTGTACAAAAAAGATCTTTATGACCCAGATAATCACGATGGTGTGATCATTGACCTAGAGCCAGACATCCGGGAATGTGAAGTCAAGTGGGCCTTAGAAAGCATCACTACGAACAAAGCTAGTGGAGGGGATGGAATTCCAGTTGAGCTATTCCAAATCCTGAAAGATGATGCTGTGAAAGTGCTGGACTCAATATGCCAGCAAATTTGGAAAACTCAGCAGTGGCCACAGGACTGGAAAAGGTCAGTTTTCATTCCAATCCTAAAGAAAGGCAATGCCAAAGAATGCTCAAAATACCGCACAATTGCACTCATCTCACATGCTAGTAAAGTAATGCTCAAAATTCTCCAAGCCAGGCTTCAGCAACATGTGAACCGTGAACTTCCTGATGTTCAAGCAGGTTTTAGAAAAGGCAGAGGAACCAGAGATCAAATTGCTAACATCCTCTGGATCATCAAAAAAGCAAGAGAGTTCCAGAAAAACATCTATTTCTGGTTTATTGACTATGCCAAAGCCTTTGACTGGGTGGATCACAATAAACTGTGGAAAATTCTGAAAGAGATGGGAATACCAGACCATCTGACCTGCCTCTTGAAAAATCTGTATGCAGGTCATGAAGCAACAGTTAGAACTGGACATGGAATCACAGACTGGTTCCAAATAGGAAAAGGAGTACGTCAAGGCTGTATATTGTCACCCTGCTTTTTAACTTATATGCAGAATATGTCATGAGAAACGCTGGGCTGGAAGAAACTAAGCTGGAATCAAGACTGCCGGGAGAAATATTAATAACCTCAGATATGCAGATGACACCACCCTTATGGCAGAAAGTGAAGAGGAACTAAAAAGCCTCTTGATGAAAGTGAAAGTGGAGAGTGAAAAAGTTGGCTTAAAGCTCAACATTCAGAAAATGAAGATCATGGCATCTGGTCCCATCACTTCATGGGAAATAGATGGGGAAAGAGTGGAAACAGTGCCAGACTTTATTTTTGGGGGGCTCCTAAATCACTGCAGATGGTGACTGCAGCCATGAAATTAAAAGATGCTTACTCCTTGGAAGGAAAGTTATGACCAACCTAGATAGCATTTTCAAAAGCAGAGACATTACTTTGCCAACAAAGGTCCGTCTTGTCAAGGCAGTGTTTTTTCCAGTGGTCATGTATGGATGTGAGAGTTGGACTGTGAAGAAGGCTGAGCGCCGAAGAATTGATGCTTTTGAACTGTGGTGTTGGAGAAGACTCTTGAGAGTCCCTTGGACTGCAAGGAGATCCAACCAGTCCATTCTGAAGGAGATCAGCCCTGGGATTTCTTTGGAAGGAATGATGCTACAGCTGAAACTCCAGTACTTTGGCCACCTCATGCAAAGAGTTGACTCATTGGAAAAGACTCTGATGCTGGGAGGGTTTGAGGGCAGGAGGAGAAGGGGACGACAGAGGATGAGATGGCTGGATGGCATCACTGACTCGATGGAGGTGAGTCTGAGTGAACTCCGGGAGTTGGTGATGGACAGGGAGGCCTGGCATGCTGCGATTCACGGGGTCACAGAGTCAGACACGACTGAGTGACTGAACTGAACTGAACTGTCACATATAGCCCTTACTGTGTTGAGATACATTCCTTCTATACCTGCTTTATTCAGAGTTTCTACTGTAAACGAATGTTGAATTTTCTCAAATATTCTTTCTCTATTGAGATGATCACATGGTTTTTAATGTTTGAAATTTCTATCATTTATAATTTTCAACTAATATTGATGATTGAGTTTTTATCACTATATTTCTTTTTAATTCTTTGAATATATTATACAAATTCTTTAAATATATTTATAATAGTGTCTTTGAAATAAGGACCCACTCAGAATTAATTCTTATTACCTGATTATTTGGGGGGTATTAGATACATTTTATTCTTTCTCCATATCTCTATTCAATTTTGATTGAACATTGGCTATTGTAGACAATGTACTAAAGAAAATATAAATTATATTTTATTTTTATGTTTTTGTTTATATGTTTTGAAGTGAAGTGTTAGTTGTCAGTCATGCCTGACTCTGTGTGATTCCACAGACTGCAGTCCAGCAGGCTCTTTTGTCCATGGGATTTTCCAGGCAAGGATACTCACACAATTTGCCATTTTCTTCTCCAGGGGGTCTTCCTGACCCAGGATTCGAATCCAGCCTTCCTGCTTTGTAGGCAGATTCTTTACCAACTGAGCTACTAGGGAAGCCCATTTGTTTAAGTAGCATAGAATTAAATTGTTCAGTCTTTGTCCTTCAGTGTGCACTGCTATTGTATTGCTGTACCTGTCCTTCTGCTTTATTTATTTTGCTTACATTTACCTTTCAGCCTATTTCCTTAAGGTTCTTTCTTGTGTAGATATAGTTTAATGGCCAAGCAATGACTTTTAGAAGTTGTGGTTGGATACACCAAATGTATAAGTCTTCCATCTGCTGCTGATAGATCTTTACATCAGTTGGGGAATAATTTTAAATGTGCAGTCAGTTTTGAAGTTTCATCTGGCTTTCACATTTTGTTTTACTGAATTTGGACAGTTTCTTTGCCATCCAGAAATGTGAGGAGACCTAGTATCAGGTCTTTCTTAGTATTTCAATCCAGGGTCTGCTTGGTGATGTTTTAACACATCCCAAAGCAAGACTAAAAACTTAGGCTTTCATATCTATTATTTTATCCTGTATATTTACATTTTTATTTTGCAAAAACCATACCTTTTTTTTTTTTCTTTTTTCTCATCTTTGTCTGAACCAACATCATCCTTTCTGGTTTTAGTAAAGCTACTGTAAACAGTAAAGCTACTGTTTTTCTTAGCTAGCATGGTTACTAAAGCTATATTTATCACCAACTAAGTTGCAGGGTTCCATAAGCATCTTATCCTTATTCATTACAGGGCTGACAGAATGAAAACCAAACCACAATCACAGAAAACTGATCAATTCAACATATGGACCACAGCTTTGTCTAACTCATTGAAACCATGAGCCATGCTTTGTAGGGGCACCCAAGATGGACGGGTCATGGTGGAGACATCTGACAAAACATGGTTCACTGGAGAAGGGAATGGGAAATCACTCCTGGATTCTTGCCTTGAGAACCCCACGAACAGTATGCAAAGGCAAAAAATATGACATGGAAAGATGAATTCCCCAGATAGGTAGGTGCCCAATATGCTGCTGGAGAAAGGGAGAAATAACTCCAGAAATAATAAAGAGATGGAGCCAAAGTGAAAACAATGCCCAGGTGGGGATGGGACTGGTGATGGAAGTAAAGGCCAATGCTGTAAAGAACAATACTGCATAGGAACCTTGAATGTTAGGTACATGAATCAATGTAAACTGGAAGTGGTCAAACAGGAGATGGCAAGGATGAACATCGACATTTTAGGAATCAGTGAACTAAAACGTACTGTAACGAGCAAATTTAATTCAGATGACAATTATCTCTACTGCTGTTGGCAAGAATCCCTTAGAAAAAATGGAGTAGCAGTTATAGTCAATGAAAGAGTCTGAAATGTAGTACTCAGGTGCAATCTAAAAAATGACAGAAAGATCACTGTTCATTTCCAAGGCAAACATTCAATATCACAGTAATCCAAGACTATGTGCCGACCATGAATGATGAAGTTGAAGTTGAATGGTTCTACGAAGACCTAAAGACCTTCTAGAGCTAATACTCGAAAACTATGTCCTATTCCCATAGGGGAGAGAAACGCAAAAGTAAGACGTCAAGAGATCCCTGGAATAACATGCAAATTTGGCTTTGGAGTACAAAATGATACAAGGCAAAGGCTAACAGAATTTTATAAAGAGAACACACTACTCATAGCAAATACATTCTTCCAACAACACAAGAAATGATTCCACACATGAACATCTCCAGATGGTCAACATTGAAATAAGATTGATTATATACTTTGCAGCTGAAGATAGAGAAGCTCTAACAGTTCAGTTCAGTCTCTCAATTGTGTCCGACTCTTTTCAACCCCATTGAGTGCTGCACACCAGGTGTCCCTGTCCATCACCAACTACTGGAGTTTACTCAAACTCATGTCCATTGAGTTGGTGATGCCATCCAAAAATCTCATCCTTTGCCATCCCCTTTTCCTCCCACCTATAATCTTTCCCAGCATCAGGGGCTTTTCAAATGAGTAAGTTCTTTGTATCAGGTGGCCAAAGTATTGGAGTTTCAGCTTCAACATCAGTTCTTCCAATGAATATTCAGGACTGATTTCAAATTCAAAACAGAAATTTTCTGTTGAAGGGCGGGGCTGTGTTCCCTCCCTCTTATTTTACCTAAGGTCAAACTGTGGTGGAGGTAATGAAGTTAATGGCAACCTCCTTCAAAAGGTCCCATGCAGGTACTGTATTATACACTCAGTGCCCCCAACCCTGCAGCAGCCCACCACAGACCCACACCTCCACTGGAGACTTCCTGGACCCTCATGGGCAAGTCTGGGTCAGTCTTTAGTGAGGTCACTGCTCCTTTCTCCTGGATCCTGCACACAAGGTTCTCTTTGTACCCTCCAAGAGTCTGTTTCTCCAGTCCTGTGTAAGTTCTGGCAGCTCTTTGGTGGGTTAATTGTGATCTACTGGAAGAAAGCTTATGCCATACATATGCATACATATGCACCCAGAGCCCCTGCCCTCACAGCAGTCCACTGCTGACCCCTACCTCCTCTAGAGACACCCAAACATAGTTCTGTCTCAGTCTCTGTGGGGTCTCTGGGTCCTGGTAAGCACAAGGTTTGTTTAAGCCCTCTGAGCATCACTGGTGGCTATGAGGTTTGATTCGAAACATGATTTCATCCCTCTTCTGTCTTGCTTGGGCTTCTCCTTTGCCCTTGAAAGTGGGATATCTCCTCAAAGTCATTCCAGTTCCTTATAATCAGCAAAAATAAGATGTGAAGCTGACTGTGGCTCAGTTTATTAACTTCTCATTGCAAAACTGAGACTTAAATGGAATAAAGTACGGAAAGCCACTAGACCATTCAGGTATGACCTAAGTCAAATCCCTTAAGATTATACAGTGGAAGTAACAGATAGATTCAAGGGATTAGATCTGATAGAGTGCCTGAAGAACTATGGATGGAGTATTATAGCACTGTACAGGAGACAGGGATCAAAATCATGCCAAAGAAATAGAAATGCAAAAGCAAGATGGTTGTCTGAAGAGGCCTTACAAATAGCTGAAGAAGAAAAATGAAAGGCAAAGATGAAAGGAAGGATCAACTCATCTAAAAGCAGAGTTCTAAAGAATAGTAAGGAGAGAGAAGAAAGCCTTCCTCAGTGATCAATACAAAGAAATAGAGGAAAGCAATAGAATGGAAAAGACTAAAGATCTCAAGAAAATTAGAGATACCAAGGGAATATTTCATGCAAAGATGGGCACAATAAAGAATATAAATGTTATGGGAGTAGATGATATTAAGAAGAGGTGACAAGAATACACAGAAGAACTATACAAAAAAGATCTAATGAACCAGATAACCATGATGATGTGATCACTGACCTAGAGCCAGAATCCTGGATTGCAAAGTCAAATGGGTCTTAGGAAGCATCACTATGAATAAACCTAATGCATGTGATGGAATTCCAGTTGAGCTATTTCAAGTCCTACAAGATGATGCTGTTAAAGTGCTACACTCAATATGTCAGCAAATTTGGAAAACTCAGCAGTGGCTACAGGGTTGGAAAAGGTCAGTTTTCATTTCAATCCCAAAGAAAGACAATGCCAAAGAATGTTCAAACTATCACAAAATTGCACTCATCTCACACACTAGCGAAGTAATGCTCAAAATTCTCCAAGAGAGGCTTTGACAGTACTTGAACCAAGAATTTCCAGATGTTCAAGCTGGATTTAGCAAAGGCAGAAGAAACAGAGATCAAATTGCCAAAATCTGTTGGATCATAGAAAAAGAAAGAGAATTCCAGTAAAACACTACTTTTCCTTTATCGACTACACCAAAGCATTTGTGCGGATCATAACTAACTGGAAAATTCTTCAAGAGATGGGAATACCAGACCATTTTACCTGTTTCCTGAGAAATCTGTATGCAGGTCAAGAACCAACAGTTAGAACTGGACATGGAACAATGGAAATATTCCAAATTGGGAAAGTAATATATCAAGGCTATATACTGTCACCCTGCTTATTTAAATTATAAACTGAGTACATCATGAGAAATGCTGGGCTGGATGAAACTCAAGCTGGAATCAAAATTGTCAGGAGAAATATCAGTAACTTCTAATGTGCAGGCAACACCACCGTTAAGGCAGAAAGCAAAGAGGAACTGAGGAGCTTTTGATGTAAGTGGGAGAGGAAAGTCAAAAAGTTGCCTTAAACTCTATATTCAAAAAAAGAAGATTGTGGTATCTGGTTCCATCACTTCATGGAAAATAGATGGGGAAACAATGGATACAGTGACAGGCTTTACTTTCTTGGGCTCCAAAATCACTGCTATGGTGACTGCATCCATGAAATTAAAAGATGCTTGGTCCTTGGAAGGAAAGTTATGACCAACCTAGACAGCATATTAAAAAGCAGAGACATTACATTGCTGACAAAGGTCTGTGTAGTCAAAGCTATGATTTTTCCTGTAGTTATGTATGGATGTGAGTGTTGGACTATAGAAAAAGCTGAGAGCTGAAGAAATGAAGCTTTGAACTGTGCTGTTGGAGAAGACTTTTGGGAGTCCCCTGGAGTGTAAAGAGATCAAATCAGTCAATCCTCAAGGAAGTCAGTCCTGATTATTCAGTGGAAGGATTAATGTTGAAGCTGAAGTTCCAATACTTTGGCTTCAGTTCAGTTCAGTCGCTCAGTCGTGTCCGACTCTTTGTGACCCCATGAACCTCAGCACTCCAGGCCTCCCTGTCCATCACCAACTCCCGGAGTCCACCCAAACCCGTGTCCATTGAGTCAGTAATGACATCCAACCATCTCACCCCTCCTCCTCCTGCCCTCAATCCCTCAATCTTTTCCAGCATCAGGGTCTTTTCAAATGAGTCAGCTCTTCACATCAGGCGGCCAAAGTATTGGAGTTTCAGCTTCAACGTCAGTCCTTCCAATAAACACCCAGGACTGATCTCCTTTAGAATGGACTGGTTGGATCTCCTTGCAGTCCAAGGGACTCTCAAGAGTCTTCTCCAACACCACATTTCAAAAACATCAATCTTCGGCACCCAGCTTTCTTTATAGTCCAGTTCTCACATCCATACTTGACCACTGGAAAAACCATAGCCTTGACTAGACAACTTTGTTGGCCAAGTAATGTCTCTGCCTTTTAATATGCTGTCTAGGTTGGTCATAACTTTCCTTTCAAGGAGTAAGTGTCTTTTAATTTCATGGCTGCAATCACCATCTGTAGTGATTTTAGAGCACAGAAAAATAAAGTCAGCCTCTGTTTCCACTGTTTCCCTATCTATTTGCCATGAAGTGATGGGACCGGATGCCATGATCTTCGTTTTCCGAATGTTGAGCTTTAAACCAACTTTTTCACTCTCCTCTTTCACTTTCGTCAAGAGCCTCTTTAGTTCTTCTTCACTTTCTGTCATAAGGGTAGTGTCATCTGCATATCTGAGGTTATTGATATTTCTCCCGGCAATCTTGATTCCAGCTTGTGCTTCTTCCAGCCCAGCATTTCTAATGATGTACACTGCATATAAGTTAAATAAGTAGGGTGACAATATACAGCCTTGACGAACTCCTTTTCCTATTTGGAACCAGTCTGTTGTTCCATGTCCAGTTCTAACTGTTGCTTCGTGACCTGCATACAGATTTCTCAAGAGACAGGTCAGGTGGTCTGATATTCCCATCTTTTTCAGAATTTTCCACAGTTGATTGTGATCCACCCAGTCAAAGGCTTTGGCATAGTCAATAAAGCAGAAATAGATGCTTTTTACTGGAACTCTCTTGCTTTTTCCATGAACAGCAGATGTTGGCAATTTGATCTCTGGTTCCTCTGCCTTTTCTAAACCAGCTTGAACATCTACCTGATGTGAAAAACTGACTCATTGAAAAAGATCCTGATGCTGGGAAATATATGATGCAGGAAGAGAAGGGAATGATAGAGGATGAGATGGTTGGATGGCATCAGGGACTCATTGGCCATAAGCTGGTGATGAACAGGAAAGCCTGGCATGCTGCAGTCCATGGCATCCAAAGAGTTGTGCATGACTGAGTGACTGAACTGATGTTTCATTGGGGCAATGTGGGTAACAGTAGGTCTATGTAAAAGGCATAGATTCCTTCATGTCTTAAAAATTCTAGAAAGTGTTGAAGACTAAATTCTTCTTCATTTGTTTCTGCTATTGGTCAATTTTCAGTAACCTGAAGTTGCTATTTTTAAGCATGTTGTCCAGTTTTGTTTTGTTTTTTTGGAAGGGAATTGTCATTTTCATGTTACCAAATCCACCAGAAATAATATCTTATTCTTCACATTCAAATACATTGTATACTGTACCAAAATGTTAAAAATAATAATTTTTATTCAGACTCCAAAAGGTTAATAAATCATGTAAACATTCATTCATTTGAGTCTCTCATATCACTCAAAATATACTAAAATAATTACAGTCAGCTCTCACATTAAAGTTGAAATAGTTAAAATTCAAGTTAGATTAAGGGATCTTTTGCCTGGGAGAATATAATGGCTAAATTTCAGAGCTAACATTTAAACCTAGGTCATCTATTTTCTGCTGCTGTTTTTTACTTGAAATCAATTGGTCTCTAGAATCCTTAGAGTAGAATCTGCATCACAGATGAAATTTAATTTTTACTTTTATGATACTAAATGCATTTGTAGTTATAGCTATATTTTTGTATTATAAAGTGATCTGAAAATGTAGTTCAATAAAACAAAATTTTATGTATCCTGACATTCTTGTAAATGCCCATTTATTGAATATTTTTAAATTAACTTTTCGACTGTATTAATAGGAAATTCAACTTGAGTCTAACCCCCTCTTCAGTTCACTTCCTTAAGGTCTAACTGATCCATCTGTTGCAGGAAGGCAGACCCCTTCCAGGGCCCAAAACCGGGCTCTTGTCTAACACTTGGAAATGAATTGTCCGAGGAGACACATGTGCTGACAAAGCAAGAGATTTTATTGGGAAAGGGCACCCGGGTGGAGAGCAGTAGGGTAAGGGAACCCAGGAGAACTGCTCTGCCATGTGGCTCCCAATGTCAGGTTTTATGGTGATGGGATTAGTTTCTGGGTGGTCTTTGGCCAATAACTATAATTCAGAGTCTTTCCTGGTGGCACATGCATCGCTCAGCCAAGATGGATGCTAGCGAGAGGGATTCTGGGAAGTGGATGGACACGCAGTATCTCCTTTAGACCTTTCCCAAACTCTTCCGGTTGGTGGTGGCTTATTAGTTCTGTATTCCTTATCAGGATCTCCTGTCATAAAACAACTCATGCAAATGGTTACTATGGTGCCTGGCCAGGGTGGGCAGTTTCAATCAGTGTGCTTCCCCTAACACATCCTCCTTTAATATCTTGATCCTGTTTATTTATTTTTTACTGTCTATTTTGACTATGTGTGTGTGTGTGTGTTTTGTAGTCATAAGCACAGATTTGTCTCAAATGCTCCTTTATTAAAGCAGTTTGATTGTTGTGATATTATTGTTTTAGAAATATATTTTATTTCAGTGTTTGAGCTGTACATTATCACTTAATATACAGTCTTAATATTTAATCTTTAGCATGCATACATACACATATCTTCTAAAGTTATGGTTATGTCATTTTAAAATACTCTGTATTTAAAAAATATTACAGCTTGATATTTTATTGACTATTTTAGGAACTATTGATATAGTTCCTAAGAACTCTTCCATGATACAATTTTGATATTCTTACAACTTAGTAATCCAAACAAATTCAGCCCTGGTCACCTGAAATCTAAAGAATAAAGTTGAATTATACTATATTTTGGGTAAGGGAAATGAAGCTATTCAGAGCCATTAGAGTTGTCAGCACTTAGAACAACTATTTGGAAAACAGATAGACCTAGGGCACTAGTTCATCTGGATGTTAATATATGTGGTGGTTTGAAAGGGGAATTAATGTGTGTTTTGAAGCCAATTAAGTTACAGTTGTTAAATGTCACATCTATTGTTAATAACGCATATGGTTTTAAGATTTAATCTTGCACAGATCTGGCATCTTTCACCAATATCTATTTATGTTTGGGTGTGGGATGATTTGATCCTTTTGTGGTTTGTTAGAACTTAATATTCATGGCTAGATGACAAGAAAGAACTTTTAAAATACTTTAGGGAGAAATTTTAAACGAGTTATATTCAAAGATTCAAAAACTACTTACTAATATTTGTGTCTTATGTTAAAATTATAGTGTTAAATAGTATTCTAAGAATTAGAAAATATTTCAATCATTAGAGAAGTAGACATTCTGCAGCAAAGGATTTGAGATCTATTTACTTGCAAAATTTAGTTCTGGTTTTTGATAGATAGCATTTTTATCTCTATGTATCTGTTTAACATTGATTTGACTTTATATTGTCTTGGTTTTCAAGTGAATGAGAAATAACATTATTAATCCCACAGTATGAAATATAAAGCAGTTCAGTTGGAATATGTAAATATTAAAGAAGTTTTCTTGAAAATTTTAATTGGAGATCCACTTTCTAGGGCAACAGAATTCTGTTTATGCTCAATTAATATTATTCTTCATTGTTAGAAGATAATTTCCCTTGGTTTCCTGTCTGCAGTCTAGAAAGGTAAAACAAGAAGGAAATTACAATTCTCTACTTGACCTCTTTTCACATCTAATTTGAGAGCATTGTTTCTGTGGAGATAGTCTCCATGGTTACTGGTTACACAAAATTTTTAAGTCTTTTAACAATGTTAGGGGGATCAATGAGGCTGTTGCTTTGCATTTCAGCAAATAAGGGCATTCGTCCTTTGAGACTGCACCTCTGAAATAATAAGGGTGGATTGGATGAAGTGCACTGTAATGTCACTTATTAATGTGCACATATAGTTGATTATCCTGTGAGAGACTCTGTACCTAAATTGTAACTTGTCAAAGTAAATTTCTACTAATAGGTAAAACTGGATTCAAGTGTCTGGACAGATCAATATTCCTCTACTGTTCAGATAATGTAGAGATAACTCTCCAGTGAGGGACTGGCCTTTTTATCTTTGAATATGTAAAAAAATGTCATACTTATAGGAAAAGCAGAGGCATCATTGATGAAAATCAGATGGTCCTTTATAAAGGATAAACATTTATACAGATAATCTAGAGCCCAATTTAATGATATTAGGTTTCTTATGGTATTGGCAATTCTTGGAAGACAACAGCTGGAGAGGAGATGGTAAAGTATTTACTATCATACATTTTAATATCTTGACCATTTCATCCACCATAATTTTTTCCTAAAATTTCCTAAAATTTTTTCCTAAAATTCATTCCTGAAGATGTCGATTCTATATGCATATACTTATATGCTACATAAATGTATAAAAGTGGTAATACATGTTTGTTGTTAGTTAAATTTGTAGATATTTCCCCAGTCATTAAAATGTTTGATCAAGTCTAAAGACTTTAGTTGTTTAAACCATGCAAGTGATTACCCCTTTATAAAAATATGTCTTTAATTCCCCTTCAGTATATTTGAATTGTGCAGTTTTAAGCATTTGATGATAATAATAATAAGCCAGAAATTATTCAGTTTTAATAAACTTTTTTGTGTGCTCAGTCATTCAGTCATGTCTGACTCTTTTCAGCCCTATGGACTATAGGGCACCACGCTCCTCTGCCCATGGAATTTTCCAGACAAGAATACTGGAGTGGGGTGCCATTTCCTATTACAGGGGATCTTCCTGACCTTTATTTTAGCCAATATATTTGGGACCGACTACTATCTATATCTGTATTGTAATGCTAGACAACAGCAACAAACTTAAAGAAATAAAGCATGGAAGTAATCCTTAGGAATGTTGGTAGTTTGTTTGAAAAGATTTACATTTCTTTTATTTCTCAACCAAAGAGTATCACCACATTAATCTAGATAAATAATATTATTTTTAAAAAATTTCAAAAGATTTGCATTTGTACTTTTAATTTAAAAAACTAATTGATTTCTTAAATATATGTAAAGCCATCAGAGATATTTGTGCAGAAATGACCATCTCAAATATATTTAGATCAATAAAACAACAAACATCTCAAATACCCATTCATCCATCTAATATATTTTGGTGCATCATTTAATTTCTTTCTAAGATGACATGAAATCCACTGCAGGGAGATTTTTTAAAATTCATTTGCTAAATAGAACGACCAAGTGAAATCGCTCAGTCGTGTCCGACTCTTTGTGACCCCATGGACTGTAGGCTACCACGCTCCTTCATCCATGGGATTTTCCAGGCAAGAGTACTGGAGTGGATTGCCATTTCCTTCTCCAGAGGACTTTCCCAACCCAGGGATCGAACCAAAATAAGATATACAGTTTAAATATCAGCTGTAGTTATTGCTATGATTTCACTGTGCTCAGGCAGACATAATCTCAGGATCAAAGATAAAAGTACATAACTATACTGAATGCCGACATTATACTTGTCCAGACAATAAACTTTTTTTGCACGGACTGTTTCCCTGTTCTCATATTATCATTCTTCTATCTTTGTCATACTTTCTATTGTCCTTCTGTTTTTCAATCCTCTCTCCTTTATGTCTTTCTTCTTCTTTTATTTTCAGTTCCTTCCCATCTTTTCTCTTCCTTTTTTATGTCTTTTATAACCAACTATCTGGGGATATGTGTGACAATTATTAAATCTAGAGTGGAAATCTAAGTCACTAATTTTTGCTTTTATCCATCCTCTCTTGCTCTCCCCATAAATTTTATTATCATGTACAAACTGAGTAAATACACTCCCTTCAGTTATCATACACACAATATGCTAAATTCATTTTTGTTTACATGATGCATGTGCATATAAAATTTCATAATCACAATATTTTGCAGCTACATGTTATTGCATTGGTTGTGATACTAACTAGATTTTAAATTTGAGTAATAGGTGAGACTAATTTACTTATTTTTAATATAATATATTGGGAATAAATGTTTTCTCAGTTCAGTTCAGTCACTCAGTTGTGTCTGACTCTGCGACCCCCTTGGACTGCAGCACACCAGGCTTCCCTGTTCATCACCAATTCTTAGAGCTGGCTCAAACTCATGTCCATCGACTCTGTGATGCCATCCAACCATCTCATCCTCTGTTGTCCCCTTCTCCTCTTGCCTTCAATCTTTCCCAGCATTGGGGTCTTTTCCAATGAGTCAATTATTCGCATCAGGTGGCCAAAGTATTAAAGCTTCTGCTCAGCATCAGTCCTTCCAATGAATATTCAGAACTGATTTCCATTAAGATTGACTGGTTGGATCTCCTTTCTGTCCAAGGGACTCTCTAGAGTCTTCTCCAACACCACAGTTCAAAAGCATCAATTATCTGGTACTCAGGTTTCTTTATGTTCCAACTCTCACTTTGATACATGCTGCTGCTGCTGCTGCTAAGTCACTTCAGTAGTGTCCGACTCTGTGTGACCCCATAGATGCAGCCCACCAGGCTCCCCCATCCTTGGGATTCTCCAGGCAAGAACACTGGAGTGGGTTGCCATTTCCTTTTCCAATGCATGAAAATTAAAAGTGAAAGTGAAGTCACTCAGTCGTGTCTAACTTTCAGTGACCTCATGGACTGCAGCCTACCAGGCTCCTCTGTCCATGGGATTTCCCAGGCAAGAGTACTGGAGTGGGGTGCCACTGCCTTCTCTACTGGAAAACCATACCGTTGACTATATGAACATTTGTCAGCAAAGTAATGTCTCTGATTTTTAATATGCTGTCTAGGTTGGTCATAGCTTTTGTTCCAAGGATCAAGTATCTTTTAATTTCATGGCTGCAATAACCATCTGCAGTCATTTTGGAACCCAAGAAAATAAAGTCTGTCACTGTTTCCATTGTTTCCCCTCTGTCACCCCAAATATCTAAAACATTTTCTAAAGTATGATAATGTTTTAAAAAGTTGTTTGCTTTGATTTTGGGAGAAGATATCTATAAAATTGAGTTATTTTGTAAATTGGTAAGTCAGGTATTGGGACTCAAATTAGTAAATAAAATTTAAGTAAAAATATAGAATGCAATCTACAGTTTAGATACAGGCTTACTCTCTGCATATATTGTGATGTGCTGTGCTTAGTTGCTCAGTCATGTCTGACTCTTTGCGACCCCATGGACTGTAGCCCACTAGGCTCCTCTGTCTGTGGAGATTCTTCAGGCAAGAATATTAGAGTGGGCTATCATGCCCTCCTCCAGGGGATCTTCCCAACCCAGGATCGAACCCAGGTCTCCTGCATTACAGGCGAATTCTTTACCTTCTGAGCCACCAGGGAAGCCCAAGAACACTAGAGTGGAGTGGGTAGCCTATCCCTTCTCCAGGGGCACTTCCCAACCAGAAATGGAACCAGGGTGTCCTTCATTGCTGGTGGATTCTTTACTAGATGAGCTAACCAGGAAGCCCAAGAATAAAGAGATACAAGAAAAGAGAAAGTAGCAATGTATAGATACAGAGGGGCAAAAAAGATTAGTTTTAATAGAAATCATAATTCATATGTTACCATGTTTGCTTAAGTTACTTATAATAATTGTCGTCTCTATATTTTACCATGACAGACACACCGCTGCCTTTATTTTCTGTAACTACAACATAAAGGGCTTCTCTGTACCCTTTAAAGCAATCTTAAAAAGCAGAAACATATTTGCCTGCTTATTTTTTTTGTGAGCAGTGTGACATTTGAATCATTTCTATCTCAGGTTAATGGTGATAATTCTGCTTCTGACCCAGTTTGATTCATTCAAAAGAAATGGAATGAATAGCCTTTGTTCCTCCTTTTCTTCTCCAATATTTTCTTATTCCCAACCACTTATAATTTGTGGCACAGATATAGATAGCTGCTCTCAGAGGCTTTAGCTATAAATTCTCTTTTGAACTGATTCTGTCATTAATCACAGGTAGGATATGTGCTTTTCTGGTTCTCCTAAGTCTTATCACTGAGAACTTAATGAGTGTCACATAAGCATAAGACAAATTAATTTTTATTTATCTTCATTTAATTGCAAAACAAATGGTCTTTTTATAAACTATTCCTAAACATGAAAGCTCCAAATAAAGGTAAATAAACTTATAGCAAGGCAATAGAATTTACTTTTATTTAAATCATCCAAAGTTCCTAGGTGGCCTTCACTCTGCCATCTATTAGTGATAACAGTATTGTCATCCTGGGAATCTGAAGGCCAGAGATGAAATAACTTCATTTTAAGTAAAAATGACATTCCTAAAATACAATAAATATACCAACCCTCAACCTAAAGTTCCCAAAATATGTCAAGTCACATTTCCTTCTTACTTTCATAGAAAGAGCATATTTCATATATACACTTGTAAAATTTAGGTATGTGCATATAATTGATTTCTATAGTATGTATTTCAAGCATTTAAAATCTATTTTACTAAGATATAATTTATATACAATAATATGAATTTTATTCTCCGGTTTGAATTGTCCAGTTTAATTATAAAATTTAATTATATATTTTGAATTCTTTTGAGAAGTATATACACCTATTTAACTACCACCACACTCAAAGTATAAAATATTTTGGGGTCATGTAAATGTCCTAACAGTAATTTTTGAAGATTTTATATTGCAAAGCCAAACAGATATCTGCTAAATAAGTTATGATCTTAATATTTAATGTAGTATGTAACTAATTAAAATGTCAGGAATATGTAATGACAATATTATGTACGATATCTGAGGGCAAAGTTCTTTGTCAGATTTATCAGTGCCATGTCTGCCAATTCAACATTAGATGCTGAATCCACTTAGCTTCAATAGATAAACTCAGAAAGAGTCAGTTACCTGGATAACTGTGTTCACTCATTTCTGCTATTCATAGCCTTTCAAATTTCTGATTATTTTCAATCATAATTTAAAAATTCAATTTTTATTAAATATCTCCCTACTTGAATTTTCATTTGATTGTGTTACAGGAAATACATTTTTCAATAAAGAATAATAAATATCAACATTAACAAAACATAGTCTAAATTTAATATGATTTATGAGTGAGTGTTGCGTGCTCAGTTGTATCTGACTCTTTGAGACCCCATGGACTGTAGTCCTCCAGCTTCCTCAGTCCATGGAATTCTGCAGGGAAGAATAATGGAGTGTGTTGCCCTTCCCTACTCCAGGGAATCTTCCTGATCCAGGGATCAAATCACTGTCTCTTGTGTCTCCTGCATTGGCAGGCAGATTCTTTACCACTGTGCCACCTGGGAAGCTTGTTTGTAGCTAATAGTGGCAGTGGTTTAGTCACTATGTTGTTTCCAACTCTAGAGACCCCATGGTTGATAGCCATACATGCTCTTCTGTTCATGGGGCTTCCCAGGCAAGAATACTGGAATGGGTTGCCATTTCCTTCTCCAGGGAATCTTCCTAACACAGGGATTGAACCTGTGTCTCCTGCACTGCATGTGGATTCTTTACCAACTGAGCCATCAGAGAAGTCCATAGATACTGTTTCATGATCTTAGGTCTAGCTGGTCTCTGTGCTGTACTAGTCTCCAAACAATGATGAAGACCTTTGCTGAGGTATTCTCAGTACCCAGGAGATTAGTATAAATCTTGACTTTGCAGTGCACTTCCTGTTTCAAGTACATACTTCCATGTTCTAGGTTAACTAGAAAATTGTCTTAACTTAGCAATGCACTTGACCAAATCTTGACTTAGCAATACACTTCCTGTTTTCAAGCACATACCTCAATATGCTAGGTTAACTGTACAATTGTCCCGATGGCCCCTCAGCAGTGCAGAATGCAGCTGTGAATACCTCTTGATTATCAACAACCCAATCATACCCTGTAAATTACCCTACAATAAACTGACCAAGGATTACATGGAGCCACCTGCCTTTTTTTTTTTTTTTGGTCTCAAAATACCTTCTCAGTTCTATAGGTACTTTTTGTTCCTTCCATCCAACAACAATGGTTAATATGAACTCACATTATTTTGCAACATTGAAAACAATGGGTCTTTGAAAGTCAGTGATCCAATTTGAGATTATTTATCAGGTTATTTTCTCCCAGATACTAAAAATTGTTAGGTTGTAAGCAAACTTCATTATCTAGACATAAGCATTTGTCTTCGGTGATATTAAAAATAACCGAACATATTAAAAATCAACAATTCAAACTGCTCCAAATCCTACAGAAAAGTTTTTTTCATTCCTGAACAATTGTAGTTCTCCATGACAACAGTAATTTTCAGTACTTGGAAAATCTATTTGACATACTCGGGTCAGGAGTTGTTATTACGGGTAACAGCAGGTGCTTCTAATTTCATGACAGCAGAAAAAGCCTCACCAATTATGACTGTTATAAAATTTTAGACAATAGATATTTGCATTCTCCTCACAAAATAACCTTTTACATTCTTTTATAACCATTCTTTTCATGAAATTGCACGCTCTTTTCTTTTCTACATCCAATATTCTAGATAGATCTTACCCATTCACCTTTGGCCCTTCCCACAAGTTCTGGCTTTTCTGGCAGTTATGTCATTGGTCAGCTCTATTACATCAGATACTGCTTCTTTTCCAGCTTCTGCACCACTTACATCTGAATTCAGATGCCCACCTACCTAGCAGCCTCCAGCTTTTCATGTTACTCTATTCATTTCAGTTAGAGGACAAGTTTCTTTGCAACAGAAAGCAAAACTAAACAACATCTGCAAAATTAACAAAAGAGCACACTTACAGGTTAAATACGTACTTGGGGATTCCCAGTAATGGCAATGGATAGTATATTCTTTCTTGAAAGAAAAATGAAGGCAAATAAACTCAACTGCAGTAGCAGGTGGTTTCAAAAATTGTGAAGGAAAATAATTTCTTTGTACTGAAATACAATTTAATTACATTAGAAACTGTACATATAGGGGCTTGGAATAATTTTAGTAGGAATATTTTAAAGATCATTTTCTAGTCATCAGTGAGGTACAACCCAATTTAAAGGGCACTCAGCAATTATTGTTAAACTTCATTTCACTGGGAAATCTCTGTAGAAATGCAGGTTTCAAATTCCAGCATTCACTTTCAGAGTATATTCAACAGAAGAGATGAGTCATATCCTATATCTGTGTAAAACTCCTATCACTGTAAAGGATGTTATACAGTTAATCAGTCTAATGAATAAAATGAGTGTTGGTAATAATAATAAAGACAACAAAACCTTTAATGTTCAATAAAAATAATAGCAATACTAATTAATTATTAATTATTATTATTAATAATTAATTAGTATTGCTATTGTTTTTGTTATTAGTCCAAACCAGCTCTATTTTGTTAAACAGGACACAGATCCTCAAAATATATGAAATACACAGATTAATTTTGTTTAATGCAAACTATTCCATTTCAAACATTGAGAAAAACGTATGCTACTGCTTTTTTCCATATTTATTCTTTCACTAATTACTGCTAGTGTCCTTATTTCACATGTGATGATGAACAATAATTCAATGAAAACTATAATATATAATTTTTTGACTAAAGACTTGGGTACTTACTAAAGTTTATCTTACTTTTAGGAAAAGTATCCAAGGTTGGAGAATTGTGAAACTAATATAGATAATCAAGAGTTAAGAGTAATATACAAAATGAAAGAGTTTATTTCAAAGTAAGAATTTGTCAGAAAAATAAAAGCCTATAAATCAATAAATTTGGCCAAATGAATATTAAGACATGTTTTTTAAGACCATTAAGAATGTGATTATTAGGGTCAAAATATCTTCTGTCTACCACTTGCAGTTTAGAGGATCAAGTAAATGATGAAAGGACCTCTTTTGTACCTAGAGCAGAAATTCACACCTAGTGGGTGGTAACTATATTTTGTTGAAGATAAATGACTCAACAAACCTATAAATAGTATATAAGTATCTGAAAAAACTGTAGATAAACTAATAGTTACTCTTCAAGGAACAAGTTGTATGTGCATGCATGCTAAGTTGCTTCAGTCATGTCCAATTCTTTGTGACACTATGAAGTATAGCTCGCCAGGCTCCTCTGTTCATAAGATTCTCTAGGCAAGAGTACTGGAGTGAGTTGCCATGCCCTCCTCCAGGGGATCTTCCCAGCTCAGGGAAAGAAATGTCTCCTGCATTGGTAGGTGGGTTCTTTACCACTAGTGCCACCTGCGAAGACACAAGGAGCAAGTTATACCAAAATAATTTGTATTTCATTTTAGTTAGGATTATTGATTATACAGTAGCTTAAATTTAGAAAGGAGAAACTCAAGTTAGAAAATTTTACAATTAACTAAATTTCAATGTTTGAAATATTAAAGCTTTAATCTGGACAAGCTTTGCTTGAAATATTTAATAGTTCACCTTGAGAGTTTCCTACTAAATTGCATTGAAGGTGATAATGTAAAAGGTAGGATTATCATCTGTAATTAATATGGAGGAAGAAGGAGTTATTATGTAGACTGGTAGATTTATGTTTAAGGTTTTTAAATAAACTAAAATAATAGGAGGAAAATTTAAGCTTAATGAAATAAACTATGAATCTGATTTAATGACTTAGTCATACAGATTGGGTATGGGAAGAACTAACATTAAAAACCCATATTAAAGATATTAGTGGAAATTAAGTTGAATTGAAGCTATCTATCAGCAGCATTAATGTAATCATTAATTATAATCTAAGTGGCATTAATGTAAATTCATTAAAATATAAAGCAAAATTAGCTCTGCTAAATCAATATATGTCAATTTTATTGACATGTTTGTACATAAGATTGACATGTAAATCTGCTATGATCTGTCTTCCACAGAGCATTCAATATGAGACCATTTGTCATGTTCTTTAGTCTTATAATTGTTTATTTTAAGAAGTAATATGTTTGGGAGATACTTCTAGGGAAAAACAATTTTATTTTTCCCCATTATATTTCTAATAATCTCATATTTTACTTATTATACATGCCTATTTATATAATCTCAAATACAGACCAACCCAAATCATGGTT